>NC_064622.1:305448233-306073233 GCF_023898315.1 Schistocerca nitens
GTATTACTGTTTTGAATTCAAAACTTGTAACGCTTAATTTTTTCCCAGAAATAACTAGGCAGTGGATTGCGTGATCCCTTTCAGTGCGAGATCCGTAGTATCAGCTGCATTTGTGTTACATGGATCAACTTCCGATGAATGCACGTGAAATTGGGCGTTATTTGTCACTTTGGAGCGGCCCAGAGTTAGAATGTAGCGTCGAGAGCACTGTCTGGAGATACTAAGCTTGAATCATCGGCAAACAAGTAGTCTCATTCAGACTAAACGAGACGGTTTCAGTAACCTTATTTCACGCAGCACCTCCATAACTTGGTCGACGGCACCCGAAGGATATCGTACTCTGAGTGAACGTTATGAGTACCCAAGGAGCCCGCACCCCGTAATTCTGGCGGTAAAGTGAAACTCCAGCTGCGGACCAGACGGACGGCGCATGTGCAGTGTAGGAGCCCGGCCGTGTGGCCGCAGAGCCACGAACTCCACAGCCCCTCGCCCCCCACCTCATTACCAGGTGCCGACTGTTTTAGTGGCGGCCGTTAAGCCCCGCGGATGTGGACGCGGACGTGGCTCGCCCGCTTTCAATTAAGCTGTCGCCATTCGCGGCGCAGTAACGAGCCATTGCGACTGCGACAGCGAAAAGGGATGGTCGCCCTGCGTCGGGGGAATCCCCGCTCCGGACAGTGCGCGGTTTCCATGCAGCAGAGCTGCACGCAGGCGCCCGTTGTGTGTGTGTGTGTGTGTGTGTGTGTCAGAGCGTAGCGCACGCTCAGCGTTGCAGGCAGGCGACCACTGCAGCAAGGGGAGTCCCTCGCGTTAGTTGTCAATAAGATGCGTGAAAGATTTTTTGTCCGTTTTATCTTTGGTGGCTTCTAAGCGCTGGGATGCTAGGACCATAACAGTGAGAAAATACTGAACATACACACAGCCTAATGAACGATTTATTTACTTAAAACCGGTTTCTAAGCCAACACAGCGTACACTACCTGACGAACAACTAAAGAGTGCACTTACATGTAATTAACATCTAATATTGCAGAACGTGTTTCTGTTACATTATTAAAAAGGTCAGAATATTTTCCAAACATATTGAACAAGGAATAAGTATATTGAAGTAGAGCAGAACCCTAAACTACTTTCTTTGATGCTGTACCACCACGGCTCTAACCACTGGTCCATGGCAAACACATACAATTTTCAGTAACAGTGTTTTTCATCTTCGAATCTCCTTAAGGTTTTTACCAACAACGTGTCATTAAAGTACTCCATCTACAGACCACAAGTGTCCCATCGGGGCCATCCGACCGCCGTGTCATCCTCATCTGAGGATGCGGATAGGAGGGGCGTGTGATCAGGACACCGCTCTCCCGGTCGTTGTGACAGTTTTCTATGACCAGGGCCGCTACTATTCAGTCGAGAAGCTCCGCAATTGGCATCACGAGGCTGAGTGCAGCCCGAAAAATGCCAACAGCGCGTGTCGACCCGGATGGTCACCCATCCAAGCACCAGCCACGCCCGACAGCGCTTAACTTCGGTGATCTGACGGGAACCGGTGTATTCACTGCGCAAGACCGTTGCCAGTTTGTCATTAACCAACATTTAATTATAACAATTTATGCCAAGAGTGATGTGTCTGTTTTAGATGTTCAACTCAATGTTTTCTTTATATGGCATATTGTCATAACATGCAAGTTACGGTACGAAAACTACGAAAAACGACGAATATCCATATGACGTCTCCAAAGTGACAAATTTAAGATTTCAGCATAACGCAACTGTAGGTAACTCGTCTTAGTTATTTCTTACACAATTTTATATGTTTTCCCTAAGGTATGCTGACACATGACATTTTATCGGCATCATCTGTCTGCAATATCGTTATTCATCCGGACCGCCGTGCATTTCAAAATGCCGCTTCCACGACAGGGTGGTGGACTGGTACTGGATCGAATCCACCCGGCGGATTAATAACGAGGATCGGTGTGCCAACCAACATGGATGTTGTTGTTAGGTGGTTTCCCACATTGCAGTAGGTGAATTCTGTGCTGGTATCCTAAAACCTACTCAGTTACATGATACACAAATATTTGTGGAATAGTCCGTCTGTTCTTGGAGGAAGGTTGACACATTAATAGTTTGAATACAAAGTCTTAATGTTAAACAATAATTACTGTAGAGTATTAATATTTTTATTCAAGTTATTAATTGGTGCACAAATATTTAGACAACGTCTGTCCATTTTCTTTTGACTAACACCACACGCAAATAGTTGTCGTGGAGATGTTCAATGCCAGGGGACCGGAGGTGGTTGGGGGTTAAGTGGGCGGCGACAGGAAGGATCTTAAACCACACCTTAAACTAACCCTGCACCGGTGCGTGAAAAAACCAAAATGACGAGAAAAACGATGGCCACAATAACGTTGACGTCAACATTTGTGCAATGTGCTTGCAATACACTGAAATTTTGTAGTATGCCTGACATAGCAAACTGTGTAGTTAAACCTGCCGAGTTGTTGAGAGGTTGCTAGTACTGTTCACGAAGGATGGAGAATATTTCATATTGGAGAACAATGTCCTGTCCATCCTGCCCATGAAGGATGGAGGATATTTCGCACTACAGGATAATATTTTTCTCTGTCCCTCTCTGTAAATGCTCCACTCTCGCTCTCACCTTTGTTTGCTACTTCTCCCCCTGATAGCGCTGCTGTCATGTGTATGAGCGAAAAACAATATCGTTTCGCTTTTATCCGAAAGTTTGTGCACTTACGTACAGAAACCTATTTTCTTAGTTGTTTGTTGTGTAAGATGGCACGAACTATGCCCCTTACATGAAGTCATTAAAGATCACCTAACTCACGTTGAGCGAACAGTAGGGCTGAACAAAAATGACTGACAAGGCACAATGCATCTTTTAGAGGGTATAGTATAGACGTACTGGAATAATTAATGTCGGGTGATGGTTTTAAAGTAATTCACACGACACGGAAACTTTGTGGAAACGCGTCGATTTACTGGAGGCTAGTTTATCCCAGGAAAGTATTCTAGTTGACCGTGGCCGGCTGGGGAACGGTGATGGGAAGTGACAATAGGTAGCTTAGGGCGGCTCAAGCTCTGAGAAAGCGGTAACAGGGTGCGGCCTCCAGCTGCCTTAAGATGAGTGACAGTGAGTGGGTGGTTGACCCCATGCTGCTGTACCAGAAAGCAGACAGAGTACTTGTACACCTGTTGCTAAATGTCCGTCGTCCTGTTTTCAGTGAAACATGCGAGAAAGCCACGCGAAGCTACGGTGGAGAGGTCAACAAAGGTCAAAATATGCGTGTTCGTGACTGTAGCTACTTCACGCTGAATTCACGGTCTGCAGAGTCTGAAGTAAACCATGTGAAGAGCGACAGAATGAAATACGCCGGCCTCCGATGGGAACGTAGGACCAAGGAATTTGAAGTACTCTCCTGTGAGTCAGAATTCCGGAAAAACTGGTGTTTGTGCAGACGCTAACCTTGCTGGGTAGCCTGGGAGGAGCTAAATAGCAGAAGTTGAGAGGAAGGGAAATTTTGTGGGAATTTGTTAACTTCCCAGAGCAGGCATTGGTCGGCGCTGGGAAGCGACGCATAATTAACGCGACTTGCGCTGCAATTGGCGTAAGTGATTTTGCTGGAGTGGAAACCGAAACGAAGAGTGGACTGGCAGAAGACTCCGTTGAGGTTTTTTACGTTCCCAGCTTGCCTAGAGTGCGGACGTGGCACTCTTTACTCAGCTTGCCTGAGAGACAGTGAACATCTCTGCAGTTTAGGACTTAGCAAATGGAACGATTGAGCTTGGAGATAGGAAGTTTTCGTTCAGCTATGTACTGAGCAAGATAGCTAGGAGTGAATAGACGAGCGCAGCCTTGCAGCACCACGAGGTCCGCCGACGTCCACACAACGACACCGCTCCGCCATGCTGAATTCGGTGATATTGCGCCTGCTCCGGACACTGATTAATTTGCTGGATCACGTCGGCAAAGTTTCCACGAGGGTTTCATGGGCCGGGTAATGAAGAATTCTTCTCGCACTTCGCATTACACCTGGGTCAGTCGGTAGGAATTACTTTTGATATATCGTGCTTTACTCCACGCAAACGCAAGTTATTACCACTGCCTGTTAGGAGAGTCATGTAATGTGATGATTGAAGGTCGTGAGTTAAAATAAATCTGTGCTAATCGACTGCATCTGTTTTCAATCAAGTAGTTGAAATCCCAAATCACTTTGTTAATTAATTTTATTTTCAACATTTGCATCTGGTGTTCAATAGCTGAATATAACATCAATGTTCACCCCTTTTTAATTAAAAGGGATCAATTCTGAATCAATTAATGTCAACACTGCCACCGCAGTTCAATCAGGAGTCACAGGGCCTTATTACTTTCTTTGCGTTATCCGACATTGCGGCAGTTTTGCACTCTCTGTTGATCTGTTAGTCAATTAGATGGGGTGAACACACACCAAAACCAGATAAGTGACGGGTGTGGTGATACAGTTGTTGTACACCAACAGAGAGCTGGACAGATACGAGAACTACATATTTCGAAAATGCAGCACATGTTCTACCGCAGTTATCGTGGATGGAAAGTAACGCATGCACAGGTCACATTCTGGAAAAGGACAGCTGCCAAGCCGTTGCCGATGAGCTCGGAATTGCGCTTGATAAAGCTTGTAAACTATCTGAGGTCTTCGTTCTTACCTCGAATGCAAGGGAAAAATGTTGTGTAGGAGGAGGGGAAGTGGAGGTGGCTCTTCGTCCACATGATTTGCATTTGATGACATGGAGTTCATACTATGTATATTCATGCCATAAACATGAATTGATGGTGTTAACAGTGCTGCGTTCTTGGGCAGAAAAATAAAATGTCAACAACATTTGGGCCTCTGTTTCAAACATTCATTAATGATTTCCATCAGTCGTTGTACCAGAGCATTGTATACTTCTGGTACCAAGAGGCTTAGTGATGAACTCTGCCATTTAAAGAGGTACATTAATTTCTTGAACGAATCACCAGAGTTAGAAACCGAAGTTTGATCGCCAGCCGGGTTAACTGTCATACACTGTGTCATTTTTGAATCGGTTTTATGAACTGTCAGATTTATTGCTTGTAGGAAATATTCGAAATAATGTGGCGCGGTTCAGAAATGTATTCCTAATTAACGAGGATGTGTATTTGCCGGCCGCAGTGACCGAGCTGTTTTAGGCGCCTCAGGCTGGAACCGCACGACCGCTACGGTCGCAGGTTCGGATCCTGCCTCGGGCATGGATGTGTGTGATGTCCTTAGGTTAGTTACGTTTAAGTAGTTCTAAGTTCTTGGGGACTGATGACCTCAGATGTTAAGTCCCAAACTGCTCAGAGCCATTTGAACCTCTAACTTCATTCATGATGCAAAAGTAGGCAAGTTTCATCACTAACACTAGCTCACGTTCAATTATTCTGTGGAAATACTGTGTAAACACGTGTGGCCTCGCAATGTATTGTTGTACTATATTTATCCGTTAGTACTAAAATTTTTACAATTTCTTTTTTCTTTTAACGAATTTTACCTTGAGGTTTGGAATAACAAGTTCATTTCTGCATTAGGCCATTTACGAACCTTAGAATCATTGCGATACCCTGTAACATTGGACTGATCATAAATTTTTACAGCTAATTCTTGAACTTATGATGATATTCTTAATTCTAAGACAGAAATGACGTACGGAACAACAACATCAGAAGAAAATCCTGGTGTATATATGTTTTAGAATTGATATCAAGTAAAGCCTCAAAAATAAGTTACCTTGTTAAGTCAACTAGAATTTTTAAGCCGTAAAAAAGATGGAGCAAGAGTGGTAGTGATGGAGTCGAAAATACCGCTACCATTCATGTGGCCGTAATATTGCCAAACAACATTGTCGGGACATACTGTCAGCAATATGCAATTGTTATGGCCAATGTAATCGTACCTCCAGAGAGGTAGAGTTATGTTTGTAATTAGGAAGTACAGCCTCCATATAGAAGCTAGCTCCATTTAAGTTGACTAGAATTTTTAACTTGATAGATCAAAATATGGTAAAACATGAAATTTTACACAGAATAGCATTTTTTTCCTCTTCTTTAACATCAAAGCTTTTTAATATCATTTCCGTGAATGTTTTAATTTTTACATATATATACAGGGTGAGTCACCTAACGTTACCGCTGGATACATTTCGTAAACCACATCAAATACTGACGAACCGCTTCCATAGATCGAACGTGAGGAGAGGGGCTAGTGTAATTGTTTAATACAAACCATACAAAAATGCACGGAAGTATGTTTTTTAACACAAACTTACGTTTTTTTAAATGGAACCACGTTAGTTTTGTTAGCACATCTGAACATATAAACAAATACGTAATCAGTGCCGTTTGTTGTATTGTAAAATGTTAATTACGTCCGGAGATATTGTAACCTAAAGTTGACGCTTGAAACCTCCGGCGTTCAGTTGCGTGTTGTAACAAACACGGGCATAAATTGGCCAGTCCGTTCTCCTGGTCTTACACCTCTGGACATCTTTCTGTGGGGTACGTTAAAGGAGAATGTGTACCGTTATGTGCCTACAACCTCAGAGGATATGAAACAACGTATTGTGGCAGCCTGCGGCGACATTACACCAGATGTACTGCTGCGTGTACGGCATTCATTACGCCAGAGATTGCAGTTGTGTGCAGCAAATGATGGCCACCACATTGAACATCTATTGGCCTGACACACTCTATTCCACTCCGTAATTGAAAACGAAAACCACGTGTGTACGTGTACCTCACCCCTCACGGTAATGTACATGTGCGTCAGTGAAAAAGACCAATAAAAAGGTGTTAGCATGTGGACGTAATGTGCTGTTCCAGTCTCTTCTGTACCTAAGGACCATCACCGTTCCCTTTGGATCCCTACGTAATTCGGTGCTCTCCGATACACACGATCGAACAGCGGAGGAGTGGTACTCAAGCGTCAACTTTAGGTTACAATATCTCCGGATGTAATTAACATTTTACAATGCAACAAACGGCACTGATTACGTATTTGTTTATATGTTCAGATGTGCTAGCAAAACTAACGGGGTTCCATTTAAAAAAACGTAGGTTTGTGTTAAAAAAATACTTCCGTGCATTTTTTTATGGTTTGTATTAACCAATTACACTAGCCCCTCTCCTCACGTTTGGTCTGTGGAATCGATTCGTCAGTATTTGATGTGGTTTACGAAATATATCCAGCGGTAATGTTAGGTGACTCACCCTGTATACATACATACATCCACATCTACACATCCAGACCGACCCACACACACAAAAGTATGTTTAGCGCAGATCATATAGGCCTATAAAAGACGTAAATGCTGACTTTTCATTTAATGATTTATTATGCTCGGTCGGCCCATAACATAAGACACTTTCGCATTTTTTTTTTTTTGTTAAACTCTCGGAGCAATCAACGTAAATATTTTTGCACGTTATTTATTGGTTCTTCGACAATCTTCTCTGATTTTCTGAAGAAATTCAGTCATGGTAAAGCCCCCACCGAGGAGTTAAAATTGCTCTGAAGTCTGCAGAGCTTATCTGAATTGAAAAACAAACAATTTCAATAATCTATAGGATATTGCGCTCGGAATAATAGCACAGTTTTTGGAAATTTGACAGAATACTAAAATGGGGGAAGTTTGAAATAAGATGTAGTTTTGTCATGTGTTTTTGGTCACGTTTTGTGCAGTAACTAATGAATAAGTTAAAAATGTTTAAGAAAAATAGCCTGTTACTCCTCGTGGACGCGCCACAGGAGTAAGTCAGCCGAATTTCAGAAACAGATCTTTATTAGTGCGCCAGTAGTGCATTCTGGCAACTTGAAAAACATCAGTGTTAAAATATTCAATGAAATGAAATTAAACAGCTTTTATGTTCTTGTTTATTACTATGATGGCACAAGGAAAAAATGCTAGTTTATGAAAATATTATTCGTATCTTACCATATTCTGATCTGTAAGCTTAAAATTCTAGTTGACTCAGCGAAATAACTTCTATACTGAGGCCTTACTTGCTATCCATTCTAAAACATACCTAAAATCCAAAACGATAACATAAAAGCATTATCTTCTGGTGTATTTATTCTGTACATCATTTCTGCCTCAGAATTATGAATATTATCGAATGTTCAAGAATTAAATGGAAAATGTGTATTAAGTGGTACGTCAAAGAGTATCTCAATGACTCTGAGTAGCCTTACGCCGAAATCAACTTGTTATTCTGAGCCGCAAGATGAAATTTGCTAAAATAACCAATTTTGTGCAAATTTTTAGTATTAACGGATGATTATGGTACGGCTTAGTGGACAAATACCAAAGTACAAATCCGAACAGATGAGAGTCACAGATGGTCAACGACTATCCGTTTGATGCATCGGACAGGTGCCTTTCAAAAGGCCATTGCCCACCTAAATATGGGCAAGTTTCAGTGGGTCAATGGGCCAAACGAAACTGTACAGTAAGTGACTGGAGGCTTGTAGTGTGGTCGGATCAGTCCTAATTTTGGTTTTCCAATAATGCAATGCATCGAGTGCACCAACGACTCAAACATTCGTTTAATTCGCAGTGTCTGAAGGACGTAGTTCAAGATGGAGATGGTTCGGTGATATTCCAGCTATAAACAAATCTAAACTTAAAAACTAATTAGGAAATATAAGTATTCGGAGGTACAAATTTACTTATCAAGAGACAGGAAAATATGAAAGAGTTGAGATTTATAGATTGCCAGGGGGAGGGAGAGAATCTCTGAAAGATATTGAACCCCCCTCTTCTGGGCAGCCACTGCCCGATTTACTACTACTCGCCATTCAAGGATGTGGCCCTCAACAATACTTTGAGATTATCGCTCTCAGATGGAGTGATTCTACATCTAGGTTAGGTTAGTCTAGTCCTCCACTTCAACGTTTCTCTTACAGTCTAATATTACTGCCATGATACTTGTTTCTGTGGCACTTCGGTGACTACACATTTAGTCCTTATTCTATGTTTGTCTGCCTCCACCTGTGACGCTGTAGCCTTATCCCCCCCCACTACTACTGTCGTCTGCTTCGCTAATAGTCTGTGCGGAGTCATTCGTCGCCTGAGCACACTGCCGCTTGTACTCTCGTCACTGCAAGTACTGTTTATGCAGCGCTCTAGATATTCTGTCTGCACAGTCGCTCTCTAAGTGGTTGCGTTACGTCGTCGTGTGGAGGTGCTAGTCGTCTTTGCTGTGACAAACAGCCGCAGTGTAGAAGTACACGTCCAAGAGTCCCTCTCTCTCTCTTCACAGACCTCTCTCACTTCACAGACACCATCAGTCTCTTGAATGAGGCGTACGCACAGCAGATGAGTGGGAAAATGTCCAGGGTTGGTTAAGAAATGAACCATGTTCTTGTCGGGATTGATAAGTTTCACTCTTAGTCGCTATCTGATTTTGGCCAATAATTCGTACACCCTATGGGCCTTTTCGCAGCTCTCCTACTTCCTTTACCATGAATTCACTCTACAGCTTACGGGCTCACTCGGTGTCTTCATTTCCGACCTTGAAGAGGTCTCTGACTGTACCAGGTCCGCCCGTTCTCATCCAATATGTCGCCGAGCGATACTCCTGAGTTACTCTTATTTGGTATATCTCGAGTACCGCGCATAATGCCTCCACTGATGTGATACCGAAAGCTCCCGATAGCCGCAGGAGCAAACGGATCTGCCCGCGCCACACCATCATAGTATGAGCAGCGGTACAAAGTCGATGTGTCCACACACTGGCAACTAAACACCTTGTTGACGAGAAAATAGCTCAGTGGTATATTCTAATTTTAGTTATGGTTAATCTGTGGTCCACTGCGCCCATTCCTTGCAACTTATACAGTAGTTTGCATGCTCTTTCTCTGGCTGTTTTAATTTGGTGGTTAAACTTTAATTTCTGATCCTGGTATATGTCCAAGTATCTTGTAGCCATATTTCTTTTTACGCTATTTCAATCTGGTTTAACTATAGGAGTAATCTGTAATTTGCCTATCATCGTAATGTAGAGTGTTTTATTTGCGGCAGTACTGAGTCTACCTCTAGAACACCAGTTTTAGTACTGCTGATGTGTTCGCTTCAAGCTGCTACCTTGAGCAGGTCGCATCACAAGAAGCAATTCGTTAGCATGCCAGCAAATGCGACTTCCCTTATGTGCTATCGTCTTCTTCAATTAATGTTAGAGGGGGTTCGACAGCAGTGTCGTAGAAATGGGCTTGCTAGTCGAAAACCCTATGGGTAACACTTAATGATCTTTTTGATCGTCCTGTGATTCCCCGTTCACCTCTCGGCGACCCTGTTTCTGTAGTAATCAGGAGGACTACTGTATAGAGCCTGCAGGAGAAGTCGGTGTCAAAGACGTGGAAACATCGCGGGTCGCCATAAATTGTCGAGTGCCCCGCTGCATTAGTTTTTAGCAAACAGAACACAGCATGTTGTTATCAATGGAGAGACGTCTACAAACGTTAAAGTAACCTCTGGCGTGCCACAGGGGAGTGTTATGGGACCATTGCTTTTCACAATATATATAAATGACCTAGTGGATAGTGTCGGAAGTTCCATGCGGCTTTTCGCGGATGATGCTGTAGTATACAGAGAAGTTGCAGCGTTAGAAAATTGTAGCGAAATGCATGAAGATCTGCAGCGGATAGGCACTTGGTGCAGGGAGTGGCAACTGTCCCTTAACATAGACAAATGTAATGTATTGCGAATACATAGAAAGAAGAATCCTTTATTGTATGATTATATGATAGCGGAACAAACACTGGTAGCAGTTACTTCTGTAAAATATCTGCGAGTATGCGTGCGGAACGATTTGAAGTGGAATGATCATATAAAATTAATTGTTGGTAAGGTGGGTACCAGGTTGAGATTCATTGGGAGAGTGCTTAGAAAATGTAGTCCATCAACAAAGGAGGTGGCTTACAAAACACTCGTTCGACCTATACTTGAGTATTGCTCATCAGTGTGGGATCCGTACCAGATCGGGTTGACGGAGGAGATAGAGAAGATCCAAAGAAGAGCGGCGCGTTTCGCCACAGTGTTATCTGGTAACCGTGATAGCGTTACGGAGATGTTTAATACACTCAAGTGGCAGACTCTGCAAGAGAGGAGCTCTGCATCGCGGTGTAGCTTGCTCGCCAGGTTTCGAGAGGGTGCGTTTCTGGATGAGGTATCGAATATATTGCTTCCCCCTACTTATACCTCCCGAGGAGATCACGAATGTAAAATTAGAGAGATTAGAGCGCGCACGGAGGCTTTCAGACAGTCGTTCTTCCCGCGAACTATACGCGACTCGAACAGGAAAGGGAGGTAATGACAGTGGCACGTAAAGTGCCCTCCGCCACACACCGTTGGGTGGCTTGCGGAGTATAAATGTAGATGTAGATGTAGAAGGCTACAGCACATATCTTTTCTGTTCTGTTTACCATTCGTACAGCCCGATTAGCCGAATTTTCTACCGATTTTCCGAATTGATGTGGACTTGTCCCCTGAGCGTCCCCAGCACCTGAAGGCGACACCAAGGAGTCGCCCCTTAACCTTAGTTAGTGAATTTAGAAGGCATTTCGGTTGATAAGATATCGGTTCTAACAGATTTTTGCCCTGAGAATCGAAGCGCTTGAGATGTGATTCTATAGAAGGATGTTTAAATTTGGGTAGGTTGATAAGAAAGAAGGTTTCTCCGCAGAGTCGCCGAGGACAAGAACGTATAGAAAACACTGAGAAAAGGAAGGAACAGAATTATAGGATACATTTCAAGACATCAGGATTTAATTTCCACGATACTTATGTGTGGTCTGTGGTTTGTGGGATAGGAACGCCCAGCGAGAAGGTTACACGTGAAAGAGTAGAAAGGAATATGGTTAAAACGTGGAAAACACCTTAAAATAGAGCAAAAGAAAGAGAAAATAAATCGACATAAAACTTCACTCACTCTCACGTAATATCACTCATGATTACCCCACAATCACTGTAGCACATATCATGCAAAAAAAGTGTTAAATATGGTAATATGTCGTAAAAGACACAGATAACGCAAGAAGATAACTAAAATAGATTCACAGGAATATGCTGCTGGTTGATCACTTACAAAAAACGTGGATGAGTCAGCCACCCAGACAATACATTAAATGAGTCGTCCTTAAATTTTTGAGGAGCATGTCAGACAAGTGCTCTAACAACTGAGCTACCGAAGCACGACTCACGCCCGGTACTCACAGCTTTACTTCTGCCAGTATCTCGTCTCCTACCTTCCCAACTTTGTCAGACGTTGCACAGAACCTTAAAAGGCGCACTAGCTTTTGTAGTTGTAGTTTAAAATAGGGGGCATATGGAATGACAAATAAGCTGCTGCCGTCTTTTCTGAATACAAAATACAGTTCACAAAACTTAGCGCATCGTGATCTGCAAGCCACAAGCAACACACGTAGCAGTGTTCTCTGGCCGGAACAAGGAGCCATGTCTCATCCCGGTTGTGTGGCTAGAATGAGGCACACTATGACCGAGTTTCGGGCTTTACAAGACTCAGTTTGCGACCTGAAACTTCTGGGCACTCGACTTCCCATCAACGCATAATCTGTAACTGATCAACCAGGTTATATCCTGCAGGGTGATGGTGCACTGAATGAACTGATGGTCGCGACACGCCTCCTTGGCTGTTACATCCGCCATGTACCATGATACCCACCAGAAATACACATCCTTTCCCAGGCTTTGTAAGTTAAGAATGGCGTCCCAGGGTATCCTGGACCATTTTATCTGGTGGAGACAAGTGTTGCAGAGGTTGAAGGACACTTAGGCAGTCGGAACAAATGAGTTTAGAAGGCACGACACATATCATCCGCTCCAGCCCCCCAGGACTGCGTATTATTCGGCATCGAAGACAGTGACGTCTTGGGACAACTGGATCCTGAGGTGACGACAATGCAAAACAAGAGGCATCCAACGGAATACCCAGGTTAACGGAATACCTAGGTTTCGATCCATCCATGAAGGCGAATAAATAGTTGTGGGGCTCACTTAAAATGCGGGAAAAATTGTTTCAGTGTTGTATGCAGGTGTGCAGAATCTCCTGTACTGCAATAAATGTACACTGGTGTCTAAAATTAAAGAAACAAACTGATATTTCCCCGTCCTGTATCTAATTCGTGATGTTATCATACAGAAGTGTCAACAGACGTCGTTACCATAATGTTCTGCACATGGATACTCTGCAAATCACATTTAAGGGGCTGGCAGAGGGTTCATCGAACCATCTCCACAATTCTCTGTCATTCAAATCTCGTATAGCGTGAGGAAAGAACGAGCACATATATCTTTCCTTAAGAGATCTGATTTCCCTTATTTTATCGTGGTGATCTGTGTCAACAAAATATTTTCCCATTCGGAGGAGAAAGTTGGTGATTGCAATTTCGTAAGAAGATTCCGTCGCAACGAAAAACGTCTTTCTTTTAATGATGTCCAGCCCAAATCTAGTATCATTTAAGTGACACTCTGTCCTATATTTCGCGATAATACAAAACGTGCTGCCCTTCTTTGAACTTTTTCGATGTACTCTGTCAGTTCTATCTGGCAAGGATCCCACACCACGCAGCAGTATTCTAAAAGAGGATCCTCAAGCGTTGTGTAGGCAGTGTCTTTAGCAGATATGTTACATTTTCTAATTGTCCTGCCAATAAAACGCAGTCTTTGCTTAGCCTTCTCCAAAACATTTTCTATGTGTTACTTCCAATTTAAGTTGTTCGTAATTGTAATTCCTAGGGATTTAGTTGACTTTACGACCTTTATATTTGACTGATTTGTCATGTAACCGAAGTTTAACGAATTCCTTCTAGCACTCGTGTGGATGACCTCACACTTTTCGTTATATAAGGTCAACTGCCAATTTTCGCACCATTCAGATATCTTTCCTAAATCGTTTAGCAATTTGTTTCGATCTTCTGATGACTTTATTAGTCGATAAACGACAGCGTCATCTGCAAACAACCTAAGACGGCTGCTGAGAGTGTCTTCGAAATCGTCTATATAGATAAGGAAAAGCAAAGGGCCTATAACACTACCTTGGGGAACGCCAGAAATCACCTCTGGTTTACTCGATGACTTTCCGTCAATTTCTAGGAACTCTGACCTCTCTGACAGGAAGTCACAAATCCAGTCACATAAGTGAGATAATATTCCATAAGCACGCAATTTCACTAGAAGCCGCTTGTGTGGTACAGTGTCAAAAGCCTTCCGGAAATCCAGAAATACGGAATGGATCTGAAATCCCTTGTTAATTATACTCAACACTTCATGCGAATAAAGAGCTAGTTGTGTTTCACAAGAACGATATTTTCTAAACCCATGTTGACTGCGTGTAAATAGACCGTTTTCTTCGAAGTAATTCATAATGTTCGAACACAATACACGTTCCAGAATCCTGCTGCATATTGACGTTGATGATATGGGCTTGTAATTAAGTGGATTACTCCTACTACCTTTCTTGAATATTGATGTGACCTGTGTAACTTTATAGTCTTTCGCTAAGGATCATTCGTCGAGCGAACGGTTGTATATGATTGTTAAGTAGGGAGCTAATGCATCCGCATACTCTGAAAGGAACCTAATTGGTATACAGTCTGGACCAGAAGACCTCGTTTTATTAGTTGATTTAAGTTGATTCACTACTCCGAGGATATCTACTTCTACGTTGCCCATGTTGGCAGCTGTTCTTGATTTCAATTCTGGAATATTTACTTCGTCTTCCTTTTTGAGGGCATTTCGGAAGACTGTGTTTAGTACCTCTGCTTTGTCAGCACTGTCTTCGATAGTACATCAAGAGGAACAGTGTTTGCAGCTTAGACCCACATCCACAATCGCTGTGTACACAGTCGCAGACTGTTCAGTATGGCACAGAGAAGACGCCTATAGACTGTCTGCTGTGGAGGGCCACAGGAAGAATGGAAGCAGGACAGTCGCAAACAGTTGTTGCCAGATGGCTTAATGTGAATCGTTCTGTTGTTTCTCGGATGAGGCGACAGTTTATAGAGACCGAAACTGCATCCCGGAGATCAGGACAGAGTCGACCATGCGTGAACTCAGAAAGAGTGGACGGTTATTTGGCTGTAAGGGCACGACGGTATCGACTTAGTACTGCATTGCAAATGGCATCTGACCTTGCAGTATCGTCTGGGCGTGTTGTATCGAGGCAAAAAGTGTACAGAAGGCTTCACCCGAGTGGCTTTTTCTGGTGTCACCGCCAGACACCACACTTGCTAGGTGGTAGCCTTTAAATCGGCCGCGGTCCGTTAGTATACGTCGGACCCGCGTGTCGCCACTGTCAGTGATTGCAGACCGAGCGCCGCCACACGGCAGGTCTAGAGAGACGTCCTAGCACTCGCCCCAGTTGTACAGTCGACTTTGCTAGCAATGGTTCACTGACAAATTACGCTCTCATTTGCCGAGACGATAGTTAGCATAGCCTTCAGCTACGTCATTTGCTACGACCTAGCAAGGCGCCATTATCATTTGTTATTTATCTTGGGATGCATGTACAGTCAGACCGATGTTCACCAATTATGGATTAAAGTTAAGTATTCCAGCAGCTACGTACTTTTCTTGATAGTATAATTACTCTACCTGTTCCAGACCTCACGCCAGCCTGCGTGAGCTTAAACGCGTGTCTTTCGGCTTCCTCCAAACCCCGTGAATTGGCTCCTGCCAATTCACAACACTTTTATTGTTGTAAACCTGCTGTCTGTCTACCTCTGGCGTGTTTTCACGGAGAGGAACGTCTTGTGTGGAGTCGTCAACATGCCACCTGAATGGTCGAATCGTGGGCCAATGTTCTTTTCACATATAAGTCCCGATTTGGTCTGGAGAGTCATTCTCGGAGGATTCGCGTCTGGAAGGCTCGTGGAACACGCTTTCGGGACTCAAACACTGTGCAAAGAGACCAGTATCGAGGAGCGCCCCTAAGAATGTGGGCAGGGGATATGTTGACCACTCTAACACCTCTTCATGAAATTGTACGAGTGAATCAGCAAGGTTTAACTGCTGTCCGGTAGCTTGAGGAGATCTCGAATACTCATGGGCATTTGCTGTGAGGCGCTATGCGTCCAGACTTCGTATTGGTGGACGATAATGCTCGACCTTACAGATCGAGGGTGTTTGATGTGTTTTTGGAAACAGAAGATATTACATGCATGGCGTGGACCGCTGGCTCTCCCAGTTTGAATCCCATACAGCATATCTGAGATGCATTAGTGAGATGGGTTGCATCCCGCCAGCGTCCACCAACCACTCTCCAAGATATCTCAGCAGCTCTGCGGGAGGAATGGGCGTTAGCGCCTCAGCATGCCATTGATAACATCATTCACAGCGTGTCCCGTCTTTGTCTGGCCTATATTGATGGCAGAGGTCACCAAACACCCTAAATGTTGCAGCTGAATACGTTCTATATTCCTTACATTATTTCTACTTTACTATCAACTGTTTATACTGTTCTGTGGCAAAGAACCACAAGCTTAACAAATTTCCGTTTCTTCTTTTAATTTTCGACACCAGTGTAAAATGATACTGGGGGAAGCTGCAGAGGTTAAAAACTATAGGGGAGTTGTAGAGAGTGAAAACTGTGGGGCAGAACTTGGAATGTATCCAAGAAATAATTGAGGACTTCAGTGCAAGGTTTACTCTCAAATGAAGAGGTTTGCACAGGCGAGGGATTCTAGTGGGTCACATCAAACCATTCAGAAGTGTGATGGCAAAGAAAGTTTCCCTCCTTCATAAATTTTCTAGTCATCATGTTGTAAATTACGTACTGCCTCATACCATGACATAATAGTCTTGGTTCAGATGCCTCTAAGCACTATGGGCTTAAAATCTGAGGTCATCAGTCCCATACACTTAGAATTAATTTAACCTAACTAACCTAAGGACATCACTCACATCCATGCCCGAGGCAGGAGTCGAACCTGCGACCGTAGCAGCAGCGCGGTTCCGGACTGAAGCGCCTAGAACCGCTCGGTCAAGTAGTTTTAGCTCATATCGTTCCATAGAAATTAATATATAAGTAAGTGTACTGACGGAAAAAAATTTCAAGCTCCAAGATGGAATTGTGCGGTATAAACGAAAGTTTTCAGGCATCTTTGTATATCTGATATCTTTGTATATTCTGATAGGTGATGTCTAATCAGATTGGGAACCAGTCGCAAAAGAGTGTCGCTAGTAGCGTCCCTATACGTATGCAAATCAGGTTTGCTTTAAATTCCGTAACGTTCGTAATCGTCAGTTCTTTAAGATTGGACGTGATGAGTTCATTTCAGTCAAGATTGCCTTTAAGGCGCGACAATGACGCCGTTGTCAACACCTCACTGAGCTTGAACTAGGTCGTGTAACCTGGCTACAGGAAGCTATATGAAACTTCCTGGCAGGTTAAAACTGTGTGCCGGACCGAGACTAGAACTTGGGAACTTTGCCTTTCGCGGCCAAATGGTCTACCGTCTGAGCTATCCAAGCACGACTCACGAGCCGTCCTCATACCTTTGCTTCTGCCAGTATCTCGTCTCCTGCCTTCCAAACTTCCAAGCTGTGATGACGGGGCGTGAATCATGCTTGGGTAGCTCAGACGGTAGAGCACTTGCCCGCGAAAGGCAAAGGTCCCGAGTTCGAGTCTCGGTCCGGCACACAGTTGTAATCTGCCAGGAAGTTTCATGTCAGTGCACACTCCGCTGCAGAGTGAAATTCTCATTCAGGAAGCTATATGTTCCTTCTACGATATTGCAGAAATACTTGGCAGGAATGTAGCCATGGTATGTGATTGCTAGCAACGGTGCTCGCCGGAATGTACGGCCGCAAGAAGATAGGGCTCAAGAAGGCTACGTGGCACTACAGAGAGAAAAGACCATCGTGTTCGGCGTATGGCTCTTGGGCATAGTACCGCATCTACAACATCAATCTGAGCAGCAGTTTACAGCACAGTGACACAACCAACTGTTATAAATCGGTTACTTCAATTAGAGCTCGGAGCCAGACGCTCTGCGGTTTGCATTCCACCGACCCCAAACCCCGCCATTTGTGACTTCAGTGGTGTCAAGCCAGAGCTCTTTGGAGGACAGGGTACACTATTATTGTATTTTGGATGAAAGAGGGTGCTGCTTCGGTTCCAGTGATGGCCGTGTTTGGGTTAGAATGACTCCACTGGAGAGCCTACAGCTAACTGGTCAGCTTGCTAGATACGCTGGACATATACTCGGAGATATGATCTGGATTCCGATATCGTATGACAGCTGGAGCACTCTCGTGATTATCCAATGCACCCCGCTGTAAATTTTTGAATCAGTGTGGTGATTCGACCTGTCGTGCTGCCATTCATGAAAAGCATTCCAGAGGGTGTTTTCCAACAGGATAACGCTCGTCCACATACCGCTGCTGTAACGCAATATGTTCTACAGAGTGTCGCTATGTTGAGGTGGCCTGCTCGATCACCAAAATTGTCTGCAGTCGGCCACATACGGGACATCATTGAACGACAACTCCAGCGTCATCCACAAAAGCAATTAACCGTCCATGTATCGACCGACCAAGTGCAACAGGCCTGGATCTGCATCCCATAAACTGACATCGCGCGTCCGTGCAAAGCAATGCATGCACGTTTACATACTTGCATTCAGCATTCTGGTTGTTCCATTAAGTTCCGGGTGTGCAGCCGCAAGAATTCTCCTTCTTCTTCTTCTTCTTCTTCTTCTAATATTTCGGCCGTATAACGTTCAGCCATCTTCAGAGTCAGTCGCAATACTGCCGCTCCAGTGCTCGCTTCGTCCCTTTATACTCCTATACCGCGCAACTGCGCATGCGGCCACAGGTGCAAGTGCGCCAGAGACGTTGGTCGGCGGCAGAGACGTGCACAATGCGTGAGTTACATCTATGACTCCGCAGTCGATCTATGTTGGCATGTCGATATATCATTGTGAGCTGCACTGTGACGGCGTCTTTGTGAGTTTATTACATCAAGTTCCGGATTCCATGATTTTTCAAGGTTGAAACAACTATCTCCATTAATTAAATTCGACGTCAAGCGAATTTCAATTGCCTCCTTGACAATCGAGTCCCAAAAAGATGCTGTAGTTGCCAAAATTTCGACGTTGTCATACATCACGCTGCGACCAGTTTCAATACAATGCTCTGTCACTGCCGACTTGTTAGGCTGTAAAAGTCGTTCTGTACATCTTTCTTGGACAGTACGAGTTGTTTGTCCAACGTAAGAAAGGACACATTTTGAAAACTCCAGATTTTCGGAGCAGCAAATCATCTTTGACGGAGCCCACGAATGCAGCTGTCTTGGATGGAGGAAAAATCCGGCTCTTGCTGTAATAAACTCACAAAGACGCCGTCACAGTGCAGCTAGCAATGATATATCGAATTGCCAACACAGATCGACTGCGCAGTCATAGATGTAACTCGCGCATTGTGCACGCCTCTGCCGCCGACCAACGTCTCTGGCGCACTTGCATCTGTGGCCGCATGAGCAGTTGCGCGGTACACGGGTATAAAGGGACGAAGCGAGCACTGGAGCGGCAGTATTGCGGCTCACTCTGAAGATGGCTGAACGTTATACGGCCGAAATATTAGAAGAAGAAGGAGAATTCTTGCGGCTGCACACCCGAAAGTTAATAGGAGCAGTCACTGCGCGGCCAAAACCTGAAGATTCAGCATTCTGGTTGTTACACTAGTTATTAATGTACCAGAATTTCACGTTGCAATGGCTTATCTCGAGCCTAAATTAACCTATAATCTTGCAATATCACGTAAATGTGTTGTCGAGACAAATGTATTCCAGAAATTTCATGAGTCCACATTAATTGTTTTTTAATTGCGATTTTTTCCCGTCTGTGCAGATACCACAGTATATTATCATCCAGCCGGACACTGTGAAACAGATTGCTGAATAACAATTGTTTCACTGTCAGGGGTAATAAAAGGATTTTGACCACCAGAGGGAGGGACTAAGCCTATGCTTATGGCGAGTGTGAAACAGCTGTGGGTCGCCGGGCGGGACAGGCTACGGGCTGCAGCTGCTGCTGCGTACGCATCGACACCCCGCGCTTAAGCAGTCGATACCCGCGCGCGCTGTAGGCACGCCGCGCGGTCCCCTTGCGGGCACAATCAGCCCGTGTCCCGGGGCGGTCGCGCCACAAACAGGTCGTTACCGCAGCCGCCGTGTCTCAAAGGGGCAGCCAGCCGCCCCCAACCTTGACGTGCCGCAAAGTTGCCTCGGGACAGCACTCGCTCACCGCGCCTCTTCCCGCCTCCCAGACACTAAACTGCCTCCCCCACCAGTCGCAGCACCTCATCTGTTCCCCGAGGGACCGCGCCAGTAATTTCGTTATACATACTTCTCTCACTTTTATTAAATCCCCACAGACGTGGAGGAGGAACTTTACGAAGTACCGCTTAGTACAGCCGGCCACTGGTAACGGTGCAGATTAATCGTAAGCCGTAGTAATTCGTGAAGACACGTTTCCTTATTACTGTCAGCTCGCTACACGCTAACCTAGCAAGGTGGTACACAAGTTAGCACAGAGGACTCGCATTCGGGAGGACAACAGCCCAAACACGCCTCAGGTCATCCAGATTTGGATTTTTCGTGATTTCCATAAATCGATCCAGGTAATTGCTGGTATGGTTCCTTTGAAATTGCATCGCCGATTTCCTTCGCCATCCTTGACACAATCCGAGCTTGGCTTTTTTTTATCATTTCTTATAATTTTATTATTATTTGAAATAAACAGACGACGGATGAAAGCCGGCCGCTGTGGCCGAGTGGTTCTAGGCGCTTCAGTCCGAAACCGCACTGCTGCTACGGTCCTTAGGTTTTTTTTTTTTTTTTTTTTTTTTTTTTTTTGGTCATCAGTCTACTGACTGGTTTGATGCGGCCCGCCACGAATTCCTTTCCTGTGCTAACCTCTTCATCTCAGAGTAGCACTTGCAACCTACGTCCTCAATTATTTGCTTGACGTATTCCAATCTCTCTCTTCCTCTACAGTTTTTGCCCTCTACAGCTCCCTCTAGTACCATGGAAGTCATTCCCTCATGTCTTAGCAGATGTCCTATCATGATGTCCCTTCTCCTTATCAGTGTTTTCCACATATTCCTTTCCTCTCCAATCCTCGTAGAACCTTCTCATTCCTTATCTTATCAGTCCACCTAATTTTCAACATTCGTCTACAGCGCAACATCTCAAATGCTTCGATTCTCTTCTGTTACGGTTTTCCCACAGTCAATGTTTCACTACCATACGATGCTGTACTCCAGACGTACATCATCAGAAATTTCTTCCTCAAATTAAGGCCGGTATTTGATATTAGTAGACTTCTCTTGGCCAGAAATGCCTTTTTTGCCATAGCGAGTCTGCTTTTGATGCCCTCCTTGCTCCGTCCGTCATTGGTTATTTTACTGCCTAGGTAGCAGAATTCCTTAACTTCATTGACTTCGTGACCATCAATCCTGATGTTAAGTTTCTCGCTGCTCTCATTTCCACTACTTCTCACTACCTTCGTCTTTCTCTGATGTACTCTCAAACCATACTGTGTACTCATTAGACTGTTCATTCCGTTCAGCAGATCATTTAATTCTTCTTCACTTTCACTCAGGATAGCAATGTCATCAGCGAATCGTATCATTGATATCCTTTCACCTTGTATTTTAATTCCACTCCTGAACCTTTCTTTTATTTCCATCATTGCTTCCTCGATGTACAGACTGAAGAGTAGGGGCGAAAGGCTACAGCCTTGTCTTACACCCTTCTTAATACGAGCACTTCGTTCTTGATCGTCCACTCTTATTATTCCCTCTTGGTTGTTGTACATATTGTATATGACCCGTCTCTCCCTATAGCTTACCCCTACTTTTTTCAGAATCTCGAACAGCTTGCACCATTTTATATTGTCGAACGCTTTTTCCAGGTCGACAATGTCTTGATTTTTCTTTAGCCTTGCTTCCATTATTAGCCGTAACGTCAGAATTGCCTCTCTCGTCCCTTTACTTTTCCTAAAGCCAAACTGATCGTCACCTAGCGCATTCTCAATTTTCTTTTCCATTCTTCTGTATATTATTCTTGTGAGCAGCTTCGATGCATGAGCTGTTAAGCTGATTGTGCGATAATTCTCGCACTTGTCAGCTCTTGCCGTCTTCAGAATAGTGTGGATGATGCTTTTCCGAAAGTCAGATGGTATATCGCCAGACTCATATATTCTACACACCAACGTGAATAGTCGTTTTGTTGCCACTTCCCCCAATGATTTTAGAAATTCTGATGGAATGTTATCTATCCCTTCTGCCTTATTTGACCGTAAGTCCTCCAAAGCTCTTTTAAATTCCGATTCTAATACTGGATCCCCTATCTCTTCTAAATCGACTCCTGTTTCTTCTTCTATCACATCAGACAAATCTTCACCCTCATAGAGGCTTTCAATGTATTCTTTCCACCTATCTGCTCTCTCCACTGCATTTAACAGTGGAATTCCCGTTGCACTCTTAATGTTACCACCGTTGCTTTTAATGTCACCAAAGGTTGTTTTGACTTTCCTGTATGTTGAGTGTGTCCTTCCGACAATCATATCTTTTTCGATGCCTTCACATTTTTCCTGCAGCCATTTCGTCTTAGCTTCCCTGCACTTCCTATTTATGTCATTCCTCAGCGACTTGTATTTCTGTATTCCTGATTTCCCCGGAACATGTTTGTACTTCCTCCTTTAATCAATCAACTGAAGTATTTCTTCTGTTACCCATGGTTTCTTCGCAGCTACCTTCTTTGTACCTATGTTTTCCTTCCCAACTTCTGTGATGGCCCTTTTTAGAGATGTCCATTCCTCTTCAACTGTACTGCCTACTGCGCTATTCCTTGTTGCTGTATCTATAGCGTTAGAGAACTTCAAACGTCTCTCGTCATTCCTTAGTACTTCCGTATCCCACTTCTTTGCGTATTGATTCTTCCTGACTAATGTCTTGAACTTCAGCCTACTCTTCATCACTACTATATTGTGATCTGAGTCTATATCTGCTCCTGGGTACGCCTTACAATCCAGTATCTGATTTCGGAAACTCTGTCTGACCATGATGTAATCTAATTAAAATCTTCCCGTATCTCCCGGCCTTTTCCAAGTATACCTCCTGCTCTTGTGATTCTTGAACAGGGTATTCGCTATTACTAGCTGAAACTTGTTACGGAACTCAATTAGTCTTTCTCCTCTTTCTTTCCTTGTCCCAAGCCCATATTCTCCTGTAATCTTTTCTTCTACACCTTCCCCTACAACTGCATTCCAGTCGCCCATGACTATTAGATTTTCGTCCCCCTTTACATACTGCATTACCCTTTCAATATCCTCATACACTTTCTCTATCTGTTCATCTTCAGCTTGCGACGTCGACATGTATACCTGAACTATCGTTGTCGGTGTTGGTCTGCTGTCGATTCTGATTAGAACAACCCGGTCACTGGTTCACTGTTCACAGTAACACACCCTCTGCCCTACCTTCCTATTCATAACGAATCCTACACCCGTTATACCATTTTCTGCTGCTGTTGATATTACCCGATACTCATCTGACCAGAAATCCTTGTCTTCCTTCCACTTCACTTCACTGACCCCTACTATATCTAGATTGAGCCTTTGCATTTCCCTTTTCAGATTTTCTAGTTTCCCTACCACGTTCAAGCTTCTGACATTCCACGCCCCGACTCGTAGAACGTTATCCTTTCGTAGATTATTCAATCTTTTTCTCATGGTAACCTCCCCCTTGGCAGTCCCCTACCGGAGATCCGAATGGGGGACTATTCCGGAATCTTTTGCCAATGGAGAGATCATCATGACCCTTCTTCAATTACAGGCCACATGTCCTGTGGATACACGTTACGTGTCTTTAATGCAGTGATTTCCATTGCCTTCTGCATCCTCATGTTGTTGATCATTGCTGATTCTTCCGCCTTTAGGGGCAATTTCCCACCACTTGGGACAAGAGAGTGCCTTGAACCTCTATCCGCTCCTCCGCCCTCTTTGACAAGGCCGTTGGCAGAATGAGGCTGACTTCTTATGCCGGAAGTCTTCGGCCGCCAATGCTGATTATTTATCAAAATTTAGGCAGTGGCGGGGATCGAACCCGGGACCGAAGACGTTTTGATTATGAATCAAAGACGCTACCCCCCTTTTTTTCTTTTTTGTTTTTTATGTTTTTTTAAAGAAAAAAGAAGAAAAAAGTAAAACAACCTAAGTGCCACCGCCACTTTTCATCCTATAACAAAAAAATCTGGTCCACTTCAGGCGTTGGCTCCTGGCTAAACCTACTCCAGAGAGCTGCCTATATACCAGGGGAAATATGGGTAAATCAAGGTTAAGGCTATCCTTACAAACAACAAAATCTTCCTTTTTTAAAATTTTTTTGTTTTTTTTTGTTTTTTTGTTTTGTGTAGTTTTGTTGCGTATTTGATCAGAGGCCTTCTGCGCCCCGCTGGTAATATGTTGAGTCACGTCTTCTCGAAATTGATGTGTTCCGTTGAATTGTTCAGAAATGTTCATTGGTTCAAATAGGAGACCTTCTTCTCTCTTGGCTTAACACATTCCAGCTGCGAGGCGGCTCGTGGAAAGCACTCCCAAGGCAGTTCGAGAAAAATTGTCTGTATTTTGGGTGACGGACAACGACATAATGACGGTCATTGAGGTATGTCCAAAAATCGAGTACAGAGTCTACAGCTTGTCGAAATAGGTAGTAAATGGCATGTCCGCGAATCCAATTCACAGCATTGGTCTTTGTCCGAGGAAAATAGTCACGTTCCGGAAATAATAATGAAAGGGGAGTAATCCTATCCGGAATGTCCCGCGTTAGAAAAGCCACAATACGTCGAACCAAGTGCCAAACCTCCGCCGCCGGTCCGCAAACAAACCGATGTTCATCATTGTCTGGCACTCCACACGTGGAACATAGAGGTGATTTGGCGAGGTGGATACGATGAAGGCGAAATTGGTTGATTTGCTTACCATTGACAGTTAGGTACCAGACAGATTGAACATTCGTGTCAAGGTAACAGGCGAACTCCACGCGTCATACATGACGCCAGTCAACCTGGGGGAACTTTTGTTCAATCGGGTTAGGTGGACGACCTAATTGGAGGACATTGTGTACTTCCTTTGTCTTGAGTAAAAGCGGTCTTGGTAAGGAGAGGCGTAGATAACTGAGTTCAAGAAAGAAGTACCGTATATAATGGAACTGGGCCGGAACATCCGAGATCATCACTGGGGCTGACAGTGAGACCGGCGAACATGCCGACAGGAGGAGACCAGTGAGGCTCGTTGGGCAACGTGTCCATACCGTCATCTGGGAGCTGACAAATAGGGTGCGAGCTCTATCCGGTACGTGAAACAGACCTATCCCACCTCGTTCACGGGGAAGAGTAAGGGTTGCGTAGTTAACTTTGAACAACAGCCCAGAGCTGACGAAAGATGCTGTCGCTGCCAACATGCGACGTGCCACAGTAAGCGGGAAAGGTAGAACTTGTGCTACATGGGGAACTCGGGATGCGAGATATATATTGACATATCGACCTCGTTGGAGAATATCTAGGGATCGAAGGCGATGGTCCATAAGACCTGCTCTGATCATTAAAAGGAGGCGTCGGCAGTTGATGGTGCCTGAACGCCGGAGATCAGATGAAAAATCTATTCCCAAACAGCGAATGGTATCAACGGTGGTGAGAGGTGTAACACACTCCACGGGAAGTCCCGTGCCAATGAACATAACTTGTGACTTACGTACGTTTAAAGAGCTACCCGACGCCTCACCATAAGTCGCTACCCACGTCAAAACAGCTCGAACCTCGTCGGCATTACGTAAACAGATGACTACATCGTTAGCATAGGCCGTGCAACAGAATCGGTAGCGATCTAAGGACAACCCTACCAAACGTTGTCTTAGTCCACATAGCAAGGATTCCAATTAAAAGGCGTATAAAATTGCTGATAGAGGGCAACCTTGACGTACGGATCGACCTATTTTTATCGGTGGAGTGAGTCTGCCATTGTACATAATCCTGGATGAGGCACCCCGCAGAAGGCGCATCACTACCGGGATAACGGCGACTGGGAAACCAATATGGTGGAGAGCGGCCGTAAGGAACGAATGATTAACCCTATCAAAAGCTTGACTAAAGTCCAAAGACGCAAGTGCCCCAGAGAGACGTTGTGCCTGGGTAACGGCGATCATATCCCTGTAGAGGCATAAAGCAGTGCGGATATTATAATCCCCTCCCAAAGATGTTTGGTCTGGCGACACAACATATCGGGCAGCGATTTTAAGTCGTGCCGCCAAAAGGCCAGTGAAGATTTTCATATCACTGTTAAGGAGGGTGAGGGGCCGATAATCACTGATATTGTTGCCACCATGCGGTTTATGTACAGGAATAATAATTCCTTCCATCAAAGCGTCCGGCACAGGTACTTCCGGAGACATCAGTTCCCGACAGATGGAGGTGAAGGTGGACTCTAACAAATCACGGAAGGTGCGATAAAATTCGAGGGGAAGACCGTCGGGTCCTGGGGAACGATTGATGGTTCCTGCCCGGATCGCATCGCGGAGTTCCTCATCAGTCACCTCTGACATCAAGTCAATTGCCGCATCTCCTGGGATACCACCGAAGTTGAGCTGTGTGACTTCCTCGATCAACTCTGGGGAATGTGGAATTGCGGCGTATAGCTGCTGGTAGTGGGCGTGAAGCACATTCGCTATTGCAGATTGGGTTACGTAGCGACGCCCTTCTTGATCTGTTAGGACGTGAATCAATTTTCGGCGTCGATTTCGGCGTTCTTGGATGATATGGTACATCGACGGATGTTCATGAGGCATGCGATCAGCAGTACGAGATCGTACTATCGCTCCTTCCAAATGCCTTGGCATGAGATTGGAGATTTGGGCCTTAGCATGGTTCATCCTTGTATGGCGCTCAGGGGAGGCTGGCATCGTGGAGCATTCTCGTAGGATCCTGTAATAAAAGTCCATAGTGCTCTTCCTCCAGGCGACAACATCTTTCCCATACCGGATCAAAGTTTTTCGAAGAGCAGGTTTTGCACACTGGATCCACCAGGATATGGTAGACGGATACGTGGTCGGCGTCTATTACATGTGATCCAAGTGTCTTCTATTAGAAGTCGACAGTCAGGTGAATTAAGAAGTGCCGTGTTCAGTTTCCATAAATCACGTCCGTGCCATACTGCCTGTCTTGTGAGAACAACATCACAGAAGTAAGCCTCATGATCTGAGAAAGCAACAGGCCAGATTTCAGCCTGTCGAGTGTGTTGAATTAGGGATCGCGAGATGTAGATGCGATCCAGTCGGCTAGAGGAATGCTCAGTGTAGTACGTAAAGCCCAAAAGTTCACCGTGAACGTGTCTCCACGTGTCAACAAATTGTAGCCGTGTGACGACTGTTTCCAGAGCTGCGCATGGTGAGTGACGCGGCAATTGATCCTGAGGTCGCTGGGTGCAGTTGAAGTCTCCACCCATGACCCAGTCATCGTGTGGTCCCATAAAAAGGGGTGTAACTTCATTCGCGAAGAAGGCATTGCGTTCACGACGGTAGCTGGAGCCCGACGGCGCATAAATGTTGACGATGCGTACACCAAAGAGAGTAAGGGCCATACCTCTGCCGCTGGGGAGGTATAGGACATCTTCGGCAGGAAGACCTTCGCGGAAGATGATGGCAACACCACTACCGGTGTCCGAAGCGGGAGAAAGATGCGCCGTGAAGCCATGTGGTGGTGAAAAATCGGCGACATGTACTTCCTGAAAAAGCGCAATATCTATGTCCGCATCATAAATCATATCGCGGAGCAGCGCTAGTTTGTAGGGCGCACGAATGGTCGCGAGGTTAATCGTTGCGACACGATAATGCTGGTGGAGTCCCACAGGCACAGGTGGGGCTTCTTCTTCAGGAGCGAGAGGTCGTCGATCTTGCCGGTCCGCTGAAGAGGCTGCTATTGAGAGTTTCCGGGCACGGGCGCAACCGATGGGGGCGCCCCATCATCAGCACCGTCCACCCCAGACCCGTCGATCTCCACGTCGTCTGCCCAGGAGACTGATACTGTGGTAGGGCATCGGCTGCGCACATCATCCACGCGGAGAGGAGACGTAGTTTTCGTCTCATCGGATAGGCTCTCTTCAACGTCGACCTGTGGGGCCGACGGCGCCAGTAAGGAGGGGTGGTCGTTGCCAGTGGTTGCCTGTGGCGGGTCGCTCACGTCAGACTTTTGGTCGTCAAAGAGCGGTTTGCCGTCCACCTTCGGGTCTGCAACCCTGGTATCCATCCGTAGAATGGATTCATCAGGGGGTGTACGGCTACGTTTCTTTCTCTTTCGTGTCGTCCCTTGTTTTCGAACATGTCGTTCAGAGTCTGATTGCGGGTGGCTTTCGTCTGACTCCAGACCAGTCTGAAGGAAAGCAGAAGTAGGTACCACTCCCGGATCAACGTCCATCTCAGTAGCATTTTCAGTCACATTGCTGTGAAGATTCGGCAGGTCAGGATCTGGCGTCTGTGGCACCTCAGAAGGATTCTCAGTAGCGGTTGCATCTACCTGATCAGACGACGTCAACGAAGCAGGAAGACCCCGTGTAGAGGTGCTACCTTCCTTGGCAACCTTGGCATATGTGACAGGGATCTGAGTGATCACCGCTAGGGACGCTTCCTCTCCGACCAGCGTCTGAATCAGGCGGCGTCGCATGCAGGCGGATCTGACGTGGCCTTCTTGTCCACAACCCGCACATGTTCGGGGTTGGCCGTCCTACATGACAATGGCTCGCACCCCGCCAATTGTCAGATATGATGGTATATGTTTTTTTAGTTCAATTTTGACCTGACGCACACCATTAAGGACGTGGTAGGTCGTGAAGGTTTGCCATTTTTCCTCTACGCGACCGATGACGTTACCGTATGGTTGTAACGCACAGACAACTTCGTCCTTCGGCACTTCAAAAGGTAGTACAAACACCCTAATCGTGCGTTGACCGTACTCTGCGAGTTCAAGTGTTACAGCTCCGATGTGACCATCAGAGTATTTGCACTTACGTCCATTGGCATGGCGGCGAATAACATCTTCACACACCTCGGTGTTTGTCATTTTAATATAAACGACACTACTCATGATCGAAAAATGGAGATTCCGATAACGTGGTTAGGATCTAAACGAACTTCTTCACGTATGAACGTTTCAACTTCATGTGCACGCGGTCGCGCATGTTCAGATGTGAAGGAAACATTAAGGGTCGCACGGCGGTAAGCGCTCGACATGTTGTTCACGGCCCGCATCTCGTGGTCGTGCGGTAGCGTTCTCGCTTCCCACGCCCGGGTTCCCGGGTTCGATTCCCGGCGGGGTCAGGGATTTTCTCTGCCTCGTGATGGCTGGGTGTTCTGTGCTGTCCTTAGGTTAGTTAGGTTTAAGTAGTTGTAAGTTCTAGGGGACTTATGACCACAGCAGTTGAGTCCCATAGTGCTAAGAGCCATTTGAACCATTTTTTGTTGTTCATGGTGGACGGACACAAGCCTCAAAGCTGCGACGCGGAAGTAAACAACGCCTGCAGCGGAGCACTGGCCGGCGCGCGGGGCCGTCCGCACGCTGCCACGGCAGAGAGCCGACTGTACCCCTAGACCACGGGTAGATTAGTTAGGTTTAAGTAGTTCTAAGTTCTAGGGGACTGATGACCTCAGATGTTAAATCCCATAGCGCTTAGAGCCATTTGAACCATTTTGATTGATCAAATTAGATTGAAGGAAGGTAAAGTAAGTTTAAACTTTGATATTTATTTTAAAATTCATTAGTGTTCAATAAAACGTATAACACATACTAAGTCTGTCTCAAAGCTGGTGCCTTATTTACTGTTGCGAATTAATTAAGAAAAGTATTACTCAGAGGGATTGAATTGGCAAAAATGTGATTTTCAAAGAACAGGAAACAGAAACAATAGGAAACAGGATGGGATACCGCATTCAAACAATCACGCAAAGATAGTCAAGGGTACACAAGAAAGGAACTCAACCATCACCAATCCATTGTATTTAAGGCAAGGAAATTCCGCTCCAAGCGTAGTCGTGTTCCCGATGGATAACCACATACTGTTATTGGAAGTTCAGACAAATATCACGTGGTTCGGTATACCAATAGCAATTAATTACGTTTGAATACGCGAAATATTATGCAAAAGAGTAGCTGAGGGCTAGTTTTGTTACTACAGCACATGTTCCACGTGCACAAGTACATTTACAGAAAATGTTTAATCCTACAACGATTTTAGTGACGAAACCAAATCCAAAGACATTACTTACAAAAAAAAAAATTCCGAACTGCGTTAATAACGCCATAGTATTAACCCGATGACTCGCTAAACAATTTTTACGAGCACGTGGTACTGTTACTAAAAAGCACACACTACGTGGGTTGAACACAAAGAGAAATTATTAATTTGAAGAATTTCAACGAGAGAAAACCTTACAATCACACGCACATTCACACTAAAGAGCTACGATCTTAATTAGAATTACGTCGCATGACAACGTGCTTCTACTTTCCTTCACTGGAGTGGAAACAAAGTAGTTACCGCAATACACTCCTAAACCAACACTGAAATCGCATTGCATCGCGATTTAAAATAATATAAAAAAACATTTTCGATGTAGATCTGTAAGAAAAGTAATTAATATTTCAGTTAGGTTAAAATCTTAAGAATTTCATTGTCCTTCGGCCTCGCCAAACACGCGTTTACCCGGAAATGTTACCACTTGAGAAACTGCCCGCAAACTGGCTAGCGTGGGCCCCGTCCGAGGGTGTCCCACAGATACATTAGGAAGTGACCAGAGAGGTAGCTTCCTTTACCAAACTAACAATGGACGGACAGAATGACACCAAGGAGACAAACCTCTTTGCCTTAGGAATCGTATCTACTTACTCAGACGTTGGTACTGCTGTTCTCTAGCAGACAGAACTTCTCTGCTACCATCGAGCAGGCAACTACAAATACTATCACTCATTCATCTTTCACAACAGAAGGAAAGGGGATGACAATACCTTAGGACATCATATACACTGCGTAAAGGAGGCGGATGTGGGTTTCATAGGAAATTGTATGATAAGAATTACATATGAAAATGTGTTTGAAAATGTCTTATGACAAGTTGTTCGTGTTTATATGTCAAAATAAGATATTCCACTGCTCAGTCTCCTCCCAGATAAATTTAGAAATGCCACAGTAAATTTAGAGGCGCAAATGTTGGCGTAAACAACAATAAATCGAGGAAAATAGCATGAAAGGAATAAAACAAACGCCTTTCAACGTAGTCACTCAAAATTTGTTGCTTAAAGTACCAAAGCACATTACTAAACATGGTCCTCCTGGAAGTGCTATATTTTGCTCTTCGATCGACCTGGACCCTTTCACCCTTTCAACGCAGAGGAAACTGCCTTGTAACACCTACATCCGCATCTCATTCCGAAAACGACCTCACAGTGTGTGGGCCGAAGTGTACTTCTGATATCACTATCCACCTCTCCCCCCTTTCGCTAACGCCCCCCCCCCCCCCCCGCACCCTCTCGTCATTTCCTACTTCCATTCTCAAACGGTGAATGAGAAGAATAATTGCCGATAAAGTTCAGCGTTTGAGGAGGCATGTGCCGGAGAAACTAATATATTGGTCCATTCTTCTCGGGACGTACACGCTCCATGCTTCAACAGTAAGGCTCCCTGTGATACACACAGCTTCTCTAGCAGCGTGGGCCACGGGAGTGTTTTGATCATCTTCCGTCACATTCTGCTGATAATTATGATTTCGTAAAGAAACTCATTAGATGCTATCTACGAGAGGCGTTAAGTGAGTAATGTAAAACATTTCTGTTTTCTGGGTTGAGGTTGATTTTATTCAGGATTCCAAAACACCATATTATCCCCCATTCTTTAGGCTACAAAACAGTATTTTTCAACATAATCTCCATTCAATGCGACGCCCTTACGCCTTACCACATGGTACTACTCTACTGGTCGGAGTCTGAGCCAGTGGCTTGGTGCTTCACCAACGTCCCCATCATCCATGTACCGCTGAGTGCATCCTTCTTTTGGCCAAAGGGATGGTCGTTCACTGCTTTTTAAGGTCTTCTGTTGGCGGTGAAGATCCCAGTAGGCATACACCTTTAGGTAGCCCAACTAGCGGACGTGTACGTCAGCGCTACCGACAAGACGTCCAGTTGAGTAGCGAGATGTTTGACTGTCATCCGTCGATCACCTGGAATGAGAGTGTCCCCACGTTCCAACATTGCGGGAGTCACAGCTGTGTGTGTGGGTGGCCGGCACGCGGGAGATCGGACGGGTTTGCTCGACCTAGTTGCGATGATGACAGACGCCTAGCCCGAAAGCTCGCTGTGCTTTTGTTCACTGCCATGGCACCGTTGACATTCTGTATGCGCCTGTGAATGCGGATGTCTGTTCCCGCCAAAAGAAACTCAGTGACAGCTCAGATGGTTCAAATGGCTCTGAGCACTATGGGACTTAACATCTGAGGTCATCAGTCCCGTAGACTAAGAACTACTTAAACCTAACTATTCTAAGGACAGCACACAACACCCAGTCATCACGAGGCAGAGAATATCCCTGACCCCGCCTGGAACTGAACCCGGGAACCCAGGGGTGTAAAATTCCTTATTTCTTCAACCGAAACTGGAGAAGAAAAACGGTGTTCCATTACTTATAAGATTTTCCCGATGAATCTCAGACCGGCATCTGCTTTTTCTACTGTCTGTTTTATGTCGGCTTCCCTGTTTAGGTATGTTTACAGATATATACGTTCAGGGCCAACTGCCAGTCCCTTCGTCAGTCTTGCTAGATTAAGCTACAGGCTTATGGTGTTGCAACATTGTCATAGCCAATAGTACCGTTGCAGATAGCCTTACTGAGTCTTTAACGCTAACCACTGGGTTATTAATCTAAATCATGAACAATTACTGCTCTGTAACATTTAGGGTGGTTCTGAAATTACTTTTACATCTGTCGATTTTGTTTCGTTAAGAACGTTGTAAAATCTAAAGACCAGTCCAGTTTACCACTTATCAGACAGAAGCATCAAAAGATATTTTCCCAGATTAAGCTTCTACCAGTTCACTGAGTCGCATCTCTCAAGCTGTCGACATATGTAGGCGAGACAACCATGAAGTTCATGGCAGGAAGTGGTGGTTGTCAAGTTGCAACTATTGTGCACTTTGGCCTCCTTTCTCCCTGTTCTCCTACCTTCACGTAAACAGTTGCACGTTGTACTTCTTATTTATGGTGTTGGACATACCATCTCTTCCATGGCCATCTCCTTATACGTGTACAATTGATTTAGAAATACGAGTGTCGTCTATTCAGTAACAAAAAATTCTTGACAGAGTAATGAAGCTGTCTGATTTGAAATCATGTAACCTGTGAGACTTTCGAATTCTATCGACTTTTTTCCTGCTCAACGCCAACTCTAGACACCTCCCACCCGAACCCTTCTACAATAAAACATTTATTTAACGAACGTAGCAGTTACCCTCAAATGTGTATTCACCCCTTCCCACCTTTATTATCCAATACCAGAGATTGCTCGATGTTAAAGTTAAGATCCAACTCTAATATTTAATAGGGAAACACTCAAGCAGCGCGAGTATAGAACCCTTCCATTTGTTGCAGCGGAGCGAATCATCGATACCTTTCAGTAACTTAGCTACACGTTTTGCTTTCATTTTACCACATTTCGCAGCAAAAGTGAAATGCTTTTTCGGTACGCAGGAGAAAAGTAAATGCAGATGGAAACCGTACCTGACAGCGTCATCCACCAAGGTAAAAAAGCATCGTTTTTATAGCAGCACCTGGCTCCATCTTCTCCACAGGCGATCGCGGAAATCAATCGTCATCACTGAATAGCAAACAATATTTTGAGCCGTTGCGCTTACGCGCCGAAGAAGTGCCCTTGTGGCCACCGCCAGTTGCTATAACTTGGATGCTCTGTAGCGTCATTGGATGACGTTTCTGGATCCGGGTTCATATCCGCAACTTGATCCTCAAGACTCCCTGTTGAAACCCTCGAAGTTCCTCGAAACATTTCTGGGACATCCTTTACATATAAGAACAAAATTTCTTTGCTAAACGCAGTATAACGTCAGATGCCACCAGCTAGCAAATGAATGAATCGAATTCTTCGACGAAGACCTAAAAAATATTCATACGTCCAGTTATGATAATATTAAATATCTCTGTAAATAAACTTGAAATCTGAAGAAGAAAATCTGCTTTTATGAACATTCTGAAAACCTAAGAATGTTACTTTTAACATCGAACTTGCGTGTCGAGATCTGGCAGGTATGTAAAACACTTAATGATAGGTTCAGTTTATCTGACTTTTTTTACACTTAAAATAATTCACATTTGAACTACTAACTTCGAAATTAAAACATGTTACTTCAGCATTACTTGTCTCCTACTGCGGCGGCGCGGTTGCGCTACTGTCACGTATGAAGTTCCACACACCTCATGGTAAATCTCTTCCCACACGCACGCCTCCTTGAAGTTACTGAAATGCAGCTCTCAGCCGGAAAAAGCTATAGAAAAAAACAGCTGTGACCCTCGTAACCACAAGTCGCACTAAAAATTATTTTGACAGTGGAAGGAATAGTGAAATGATAATATTTATATATGTAAAATATCATTCCAGTTACTACCAGGCGCCGGCCGGAGTGGCCGAGCGGTTCTAGGCGCTACAGTCTGGTACCGCGCGACCGCTACAGTTGCAGGTTCGAATCCTGCCTCGGGCATGGATGTGTGTGATGTCCCTTATGTTAGTTAGGTTTAAGTAGTTCTAAGTTCTAGGGGACTGATGACCTCAGATGTTAAGTCCCATAGTTCTCAGAGCCATTTGAGCCATTACTACCAGGCCTCGCTCTAAGCTGTACAAAGTCTAAAAAGTCTACACGCACGCATCATTTGTAAACTTAGCCAGTCTGTGGTAAATATTAGTTTTCCTTCACAGAAAGTTTCCAAACGAATTGTTTATTTTAGAATAGCGTTTGCGCGTAAGCAACGCGCCACCGGAATTAAGTAATTTTAATGCCAGCAAAAGTCATGAATTTCACAGCATGCTTTAAATAGAACTATTTTCCACCCTTTAGGGCACGTCTCAAACATTCTGAGACTAAAATATAACAATATTAAAAATTTTCGTCGGAGCACCTAACTATAGGTCTTATCACTATGAGATCAAAGCCCCGATTCTACTCATCTCCCTACGCAAAAATGAAGTTTCCAGTTCCCAAAATACCCACGAATATGCCAATTTCTGATTGGCAGAGGACATCACAACCAGTTGGAAAACAGCATCATACCCGCTCAATCGCGGGCGCATGTAGGTAGAACCAATCAAAATTTGTCACTGAATCAAAACAGTAAATTACCATAAATAAATTTTGGAAATCCACAAATTAAAAATTAACTCCCCCTTAACGAAATTACTTTACAGAAATCAAATTTCACTTTCCCATTACCAAAAACTGATGAAATAGTTAGTACCAAACTCCCTGGTACGACTGACTATCAGACACACCCCTTTTTCTTTCCTTTATTGGATTTCGATTCCCCCCGAAGTGGGTGGGCTGGCAGCAGCTTAGTACGCCGCTCTTCAGCCTACAGAATTTGTTTTAAAAAATGAAGATAATAAATAATAAAAGCAGGCGATAAAATCGTTGACTTAAATGGTAAAATGGCGGAAAATTGTGGAAATTAAAACATAAAACAAAGGGCTGGCGATGCTAATAAAATTCACAGGAGGCAGACAGGTAAAATAATAGGCAGACAATTAAAAAACACAGCAACAGTCAGGTTTCTGTTCGCAAGAGATATAAAAATCACACCCAGCGACAGCATGATTTCTGTTCGCAACACTTGGGAAAAGACGCATAACACTGAACACTCACTTGAACACTGCAGTAAAGATTTAACCCAAATATGACGCACCACAGCCGAGTACAGATGGAGGGACCGTAACATACACGTAAATCTCTAACATTCCTCACGAGACCAGTTACTTCAATGTGTAGTATAATAAATTTATATAAAACAATATTTTACATTCACATCTTCATTCACTCTCATAACCAAGCACAATTATAATAGTAATTAATAAATAATTAGAAAATTAAACAAACAGAACTGCAAATAAAAATGACAGTATTTTGACTGCAGCTCAAACAGTGTCCCTCATCTAGCGACCTCTACCAGAACGCACAGGGCATCTGATGCTATCTGTCCTGCGCGTGACTCATACTGCACTTGTGTTCGCTGCTGTTGCGATATCAATAGGCACGACGGAAGCTACCACAGTTAAAATTTCCATAGATCACCATGCAGGTTTCAGAAGAATGGTTAACCAACATTTTAATTTCAGCATCGTTCACTGCTGCGAGCCTACCCATTTAGATACACGACGAAAGGATAGCGGGGCCGTTAATTAACGGAGCAGCTCATTTCGACCCCGCTGGTCTTTTTGGCAGTTAGACGCATCCCAACGGAAGAACGGCCTAGAAATTGCCAATAAACTCTGCGCTGGAGCAGGACGCGACCTGCTACCTCCAGCTAACGAGAATCTCTTAAAGGAAAAGTGAATTCAAGGGGCAGCTGATGCGTTATTAATTAACTAATTAACATGTAATGGATTTTTGCTTGCGCCAAAGCCGACTTTAATGAAAAGTGACGGCTGAGAGACAGGTGTGCTTTCCATTTACGGCATACAGAATTTGATGCTAGTCGTTGCCATCTTGTGGAGTAATGATGTAGCGAGCCAGCAGTGGTGTCGTACATACAAACAGCTTCTTGTTTATAAGGAAACAGCAACCAAGTCTGTTTCCCAGTAAACAAGATATTAGCCGTATTCCTCTTTCTCATGTTTCATTATATGGCGGCAATAAATTCGATGAACCGTTACTTTTTAATTATCGTTTTGCTTGGTTTTTAACGCTCTCGTAATATCTCCTGATCGATTTTATCGGCACTCACTCCACCTCGACTCCTTTCTTGGAACTGTTTCTGGAAGGAGGTAATTAATTACTAATAGCCTATATAAATTTACGCTCACGGCGCAAAGCAGTACGTTTCATATCATTTCTAGGCTGACTAATTTGCTGTAAATCGCGTGCTAAGCAAAAAGTAAGGGCACTGTGAAGGAAACAGGATGCACTCGTAATTGGGTAGCAGAACCTTCATCGCCTTGATTTGGTAAAAAAGAAAGCCAAATAAAAATCCGGAGGGCAGTCTCACGGATGTTGAGAATGTGCTGTTGTGCGAGATCCTTCCAGTATTCCATTGCAGTCAACGTTCACTCAAAATATGTGGAATTAATATTAACTTGTTTCTATCCACCCTCTAATTTTTAAACCATATTCCTAGCTACGTTCTTTTTCAGAAAAGCCGTGATTTCTCCTCCATTTATCTTGATTTCTTCTTAAATAATTATGGTGCAGTGGACTTATATTCGAGAGGTACGAGACTCAGGTTCCCATCCTGTCATCTTGACTCAAGTTTCCTGTCCTGTCCCTAGGACACCTGAAACAGAAAATGGTCTTTTAAAAAAGCCGCCCGCATCTCGTGGTCGTGCGGTAGCGTTCTCGCTTCCAACGCCCGGGTTCCCGGGTTCGATTCCCGGCGGGGTCAGGGATTTTCTCTGCCTCGTGATGGCTGGGTGTTGTGTGCTGTCCTTAGGTTAGTTAGGTTTAAGTAGTTCTAAGTTCTAGGGGACTTATGACCACAGCAGTTGAGTCCCATAGTGCTCAGAGCCATTTTTTTTAAAAAAGCCTAAGCCATTTCCTTCACCCGCCGTTCTCGAAATGAGATAGTATTTAGGTTCTAATGACGTAAGTGTGGACGAGGCACTAAATTCGAATCTTCTTTCTTCCCTGCTTTCCTCCTTTAAGGATTTAATTATTTTGTTCCCTTTTGTAACACTCGCCAGACTTTAGCATTTCATAAACGTTCCGGTACCGCCTCAATTGTCGCCTGAGACAGGGTATCATGCTCTTCCATCCGAACTAACCTCTTTATTCAACCATAGAATGTCCTAACTCACTATTTCCTCCCCGTTTAAGATCACTTGAATCATTTTGATGCATGCGTTCACTGCCGACAGGTAGTTAATATATTTCAAATGGAAATAACAAGTTTGTTCTACAGAATCTGACATATTTTGCGATGTAGAATACTCGATTCTCGCTGTTTTCTGCCATTAATTCGCTAACCTGGTGTTCTCTGGCAGTAAGTCTACTTAATTTATTAGACTAATAGAACAGGTGGACGTAAAAAAATCATCGCTTACACCTTGTGCGTGCACTACATTATGGATAAGAAACTGATTCGCAGACTGCGAATCTAAGTTGACTTCAGCTGCACAATTTCTTAGTGAAACGTGGTAATTTCTGCCGGACGAGGATTCGAATCCAGATTCTCCGCTTATCGTGAGACTTAGCCTTAATAACTTCGGCTATTGGTGCATGCTTCGCGGGCCAATCCAAACCTACATATGCCGTGAAGTAACAGATCTTGTAAAACACAGACACTGTAAACAAAAAATTGAATTAATTATGGTCACTTGTATAACACAGTGTAAATAACCATACTGGCTTCTGTATTGAAGCTATCAAATGTAGTGATATTGTTTTGAGATACTAGAAACAGTCCCATAAAATGGTCGCTCTTTCTATGCGTGATACCATTTGTAATGTTATTTGTTTCCTGATTGCTTGTGGCCAGATGCAGCAGAGAAAAAAGTCAGAATTTTGCTACGGTAACATGACAATCATTGTACAGGGTTCCATGAGTGTAAGAGCAGATGGTGTGATCACTGGTAACTTAAAATATGTACCATTTCAGTGTCTTAGTTTTTTTCTGCGTCTAACTCTCTTCCCACAAACACGTCACATAATTCCCTATCTGAGGTTTTCCTGCACGGACGTAACTTCAGCAGTAAGTGGACCACACCTGTTACTATAGACCACTATTTTTCGTCCATAGTTCGTCACCTGAACTGCTGCTTTGGAGAAAATTAGAATTAATGGCATGCTCTTGCCACACATACTTGGAGGTACTGACCAACCTAAAATCATATTACTCCTAATAGCTACCATTATTAGTCTGCAAATGAAGTAAACATCGATGTAATGTTGTTCAACGTACTGTCGTCTGTCACCAATAAAAATATGTGCACTTGCACACCTAACGCCCTGTATAATCACATAATCTGCAGAGCATGTCTTTTCATCCGTCTGCAATACATAGATATATTCATGAAAAATAACTGCTTACTCTAATATTATCTCACCAATTTTCTTTACCTTATTTTTAACATTACTGGTAACTTCTTTTCATTACGTTGAACATATGCTTGTAGTTAGTTTTCTTTTCTAATTCTCTACCTTCTCTTTATATTTTCTCCTTGTCTAGATCATTTTGCTTGCATTAAACCTTTTTCTTCTTTTTAAATACTGAAGTAGTGTAACATAATTGTTTATAAAAGAAGAAATCAGTTTCATTAATACGTCTTGGATTAGATCTTCTTCTTCTTCTTTTTCTTCTTGTACTGGCCATCTACGGACCATACTACAACTGCAGTTTTCCTTTTCCTTGCACCTAACTTTAGCGCAGTATTCCCGTGATTGTTTCCTGTGCTGTTCCTTCCTCTCATGTCCATATTCTACTTCTTTGGTTTTGGATTTTCTTGGAAAACGAAGCGTTTTTGGGGCTCATTCAGTTGTGAAATGTGTTTATACATATCCTCCAATAATAATCCCTCATATAGCAGATTGTTCTCGACGTCGGTGAGCCATGCTTACCTGCTTTTCTTGATAACAAAAGCAGTGGAAGATCGGTATGATCAGCTTTGTAGAATTCATACGTTCAGTGTGGCATAAAAAACAATCTCCCTCCTACGAACGATGTATACGGTTCCTGGTTATGACGCCCCATGAATTCACCATTTTCTTCGATCGGGCCTAGAATTTTCTTCAATACCTGTCCTTCTCTTATTCCTAATTTCTCGATTATACCTTTTCTATTTTTAGCAAGGGCTTCTGCAGCTTATAGCGTTTCCAGTCGTTTGACTGTGTACTAATGTCGTATCTTTGTATTAACTAATGTCTCTGAGCACTATGGGACTTAACATCTTAGCGCATTCGGGAGGACGACGGTTCAATCCCGCGTCCGGCCATCCTGATTTAGGTTTTCCGTGATTTCCCTAAATCGCTCCAGGCAAATGCCGGGATGGTTCCTTTCAAAGGGCACGGCCGACTTCCTTCCCCATCCTTCCCTAATCCGATGAGACCGCTGGCCTCGCTGTCTGGTCTCCTTCCCCAAACCAACCAACCAACTTAACATCTTAGGTCATCAGTCCCCTAGAACTTAGAACTAGTTAAACCTAACTAACCTAAGGACATCACACACATCCATGCCCGAGGCAGGATTCGAACCTGCGACCGTAGCAGTCGCGTGGTTCCGGACTGCGCGCCTAGAACCGCGAGACCACCGCGGCCGGCTATTAACTGATATTGATTTGTCTTGTAGACAGTTTTGGCTAGTTGATGTTCGGCTTTCTGAGGTCCGCAGCTCGTGGTCGTGCGGTAGCGTTCTCGCTTCCCGCGCCCGGGTTCCCGGGTTCGATTCCCGGCGGGGTCAGGGTTTTCTCTGCCTCGTGATGACTGGGTGTTGTGTGATGTCCTTAGGTTAGTTAGGTTTAAGTAGTTCTAAGTTGTAGGGGGCTGATGACCATAGATGTTAAGTCCCATAGTGCTCAGAGCCATTTTAGCTATGTTCGGCTTTCATGTTTATGGGCGCTGATGCATAAGCTTCTTTCTTAGAAGTGTTTGTTTCTGTTCACTGTCCTGCGCGCTTTAACTTACTCACCCGTTTACTTTTCCCTTCTTCTACCTCCAGTACTCTGGGTGGTGGCATATTTTTTGTAATAAATTCATTTTCCTTGAAGGAGATCTGTAGTTTCGCCTTTGCTGCTTGCGTCTTCATTCATTTGTTCCGCAGCCGTGTCAAGCGATAAACTGAAAGTTCATCTACAAAGCCCATATAGTCGATCTTGACTCGATTTTCAATTTAGTGATAGTAATAACAATAATAATAACAATAATTATAATTATTAAAATAAATGCATAAACGGGCTATTGTAGCTTCTACGGTTCTCTTATATTGTTAGTCTGAGTGACATATTCAGTTAAAGCTTCACAATTTTATAGGGTGGAGAGCGATCATTGATTATTTTCAGAGGACATATGAACGTCTTGTACATGCAAAACTGTTACTTGTCACTGACACTATACAAACCTGCATATTCAGTTGTCTTGTGCACATATAAAATGAGTCACGTAAGACGTAACATCCCTTTTATTTCATGAACGATTGCACGTATCGAAATGCGATTTTCGATAAATGTTACAGCGTCAAGGGGCACGTATGTTTTTATATGGTTAATGCTTTTAGCGCTGGTATGAACGGAGGTATTGAAGCAAGTACTTTTTTTAATGGATTTTTTTTAATGGAACGGTATACGTTTTATAACTGCATTCGATAGCGTTTGTTAATGTTGACATCGAGACCTGTCGTAAATAGTTTGAGAAATATCCTAGAATTTGAGAGCAAAGTGAACCGCGCGCTTAGAGGCGCGGTATCACTGATTGCGCTCCCTCTCCCGCCGGAGATTCGAGTCCTCCCTCAGGCGTGGGTGTGTGTGTTGTTCTTAGCATAACTCAGTTTACGTACTGTGTACATATAGGAGTCGATGACCTCAGCACATTGGTCCCTTGGGAAGTCAGATACACTTTTTTTTTTTTGTTGTTCACCTTCGAACGTTGTATATGCAAATACGAATCTACCTTATCATAAAAAGCATAGAAAAACTGTTTCACAGCAGATTCACCTGAATTCAACTGTACATTCTTCACAAATAAAGATGTCTTATACGATGTAAAGAGCAAATACTGTATTAAACACCTAAATGTTAGAAGTACGATTTGAACTATCTTTTCCTGTACGTGGCTTTGTGATTGTTAGAGACAAGTACATGCCCTCGGACAGCTGTCTCTACCTACACTGCTCTAAATTATATCATATGGGATGCATTCATTGAACTAAACATTTTACTGAAAATACTTCGGTGAATACGTGTATTGCAAAATAAATATTCTTCTTAACGACACGTCGTTTCATACTGAACATAAGCGCGTAACGACAATGTTGCCAGTTACGCGCAATACACAATGTTTACATATTTGACACTGCAGTGCAATTACGTATACATGTAAATGAAATAAACAGTTTATTAACAATGATTTGGTAACCACCCAAATCACATAACATAAACTTTATCTTCCAAAAAAATACCTTTGTCCTTTATTTAAGCAGGTGTTTATCTGTTGACTATGGACTGAAAGGCATATTTTCAGTGGCCGTCCGAAAGAACGATGAACAGATGTAATTATAATGGATGATATGGTAAAGCATGCACTGACGTTTAGACGACGTATGTCATTAGACGTAGTTGGGGCTTCGTCATAGACTGCATCTTTGAGTGGTCCCCAAAGAAAGAAATCAAGGGGAGTCAAGTCTGGGGGCCTCGTAGACAATTTGACAAGAAAATTTCGTGCTAGCCAACGCCCAGGAGGAAAGTTCTCTTCCAGTATTTGCGTTACAACACGGAACGAGTAAGCTGGACAACCGTAGTGTTGCAGCCACATACCCAGTGGTATCTCTTCTGGCAGAATGTTCGTCAGAAAGCGTTGGTACGAATGTCAATTAAAAACACCTGAGACCAAGTAAGGTATCACTATGCAATTTTCTAAGTTGCCGCTGATGTTGCACCTAACGAGGCGAGTGTGGATTTTCTGCTGCCCAGTAGTATATGTTATGCACATAAACATTAGCGTGGTTAGTAAACATTGCTTCATCGGTAAAGCGCACGCAGTGAAAAAACTTACGATCCTCTCTCAGTTGGTGAACGGCAAACCAACACAATTCTGTACGATGTTCGAAATCACGGTGGTCGAGTGCCTGATGGAGTGACAGATGATAGGGAAAGGAATTCTGCCGACGCAGGATACGATTGATATTCGTCTGGCTGATTCCACATTCCTTGGCAGTGCGTCTCGTACCACAGTGCGGCTTCATTAGCGTCGGAGCCAAGACAGCTCCCTCGAGTTCTCTGTCAGGTTCAGTCTTCTTTCTTGTCCTCCTTTTAGCGTTCAAGCAGCCCTTCCGCACTAGCGTCTTAATAATTCGTGCAATTCCCTGGCGCGTGCGGCGTTCTCTATCCGGTTAGTTAGTCCTACACCGTTGTAACGTTTTATGGCATTTGTTTTACATTCACCATATAAAAAAGTAGTATATCCAATTTCTCGTTGGTTTACACGCCTGCACGCAACGAATATTGAAGTAGAAATGAGTAGCAAGCATTCCAGACAAGTAAACAGGCAAATGTGTTGACATTATGACACAGCGTAACACGAGAGCCCTGCTTGGCGGTGTTTGCACCGCTAATGAGGATTCAGGCTACCGTGCTCTCACATTCTAGGATAATTCTCGAATTTTTTGCGACACATTTCGAGGTCAACATAAAGAAACGTTATATCACTGTAATCGTCTTCTCATGAGCTATCGAATGCAGTTATAGAAAGTATGCGCTTCCATTAAAAAAAAAAGTGCTTGCTTCAACATCTCTGTTGATACCAGATCTAAAAACATTAACCAAACAAAAAACGCGTGCCCCTCGGTGCTCTACACCGCGTTTCAATATGTGTAACCATTAACGAAATGAAGCAGGTGTTACGTCCCATGTTCCAAACCCTGTATTGTCACAAACATTTGTAATCCCTCGTTATATCAGTATTTGCAAAGCATCTGTAGAAGAGAGAATTTCAGAATTTGAAAGATTAAGGTTTATGTCAAATTTTGAAAAAAGTTTGGTATTTTGGTAAAATATCATTCGTCGGAAAGGAAGGTTTACAAATGAGGTTTCCTTGTTCGTTGGTTATTGTTAATCAGTGACAAGTTTAATTTTCTTATATGGATTAGTTTGTCTATTGTAGCAGGATTTTATCCATTACTGGAAGCTACTGATTTAATAATTCTTTTTCTTTGTTTAATATTTTTTTCCATATTTAACAATTATTTTTCTTTAGATATTCCATTTGTATTTATTGGGACATTTGGCTGCGATTCACTTCTGACCTGTCCAATATCTTCTTCTGTTTATCTGGATGGCAGGAAGAAATATGAATGTTAATATTGATACTTTATGGTTTTCTGAAAATTTGGAACTTACTCCTTTGGCTTTTATTACAGATTTTTAAGTCAAGACTTAATCCCGTCCAGTGATTCATGCTCTGCAGTGAAATTGACTTTGTGGTGGAATTTACTAAGCTCTTTGGCTATGCTTTCTATTCTTCTGTTGTTCAATTAAACAGAAAAAGTGTATCATCAACACAGCGTTTACAGTACAACAGTTTGGTTTGAGACCTAAAATGTTAATTTCAATGTTGTTAATATGCCTCTCTCTTCTGTCTGCAAACTGCTTCCTATTTACACTCACTCTTCCTTAATGAACAGATATTAACTGTGTGATAATATAAGTTCAACAATCTCTATGTGGTATAGTTTTATGATCTATTCATAGTTCTTCATTTTACTATGTTGTTTCTTTCACAATATTTAGTGTATAAGTTGAGTATGTCAAGTTACACGGATTTAGCCCCGGATGGCACGGGGATATCTTTATGTTATTGATGAGCTCGTAATTGTTCTTGACAGAGATATTATTTTCTAATATTTATGTCTTAAGATACTTGGTGATTCTGTAACTAGAACTAATGGTGCAATTTACAGTGGGATGTATGTAACAGTTTGGTTCGTAGTTTTAGGATGTGATCCTTATTTTAGTACTCACACATTTCTCAGTATACAATACTTAGCTCCTAGTGGTTTCTGGAAAAACTTACAATTTTAAGTAGATTAACACTTGGTTCAAGAATCATGAAACAAGGTTGTATACATGGAAGAACCCTGGAGATACTAGAAGGTTTCAGATAGATTATATAATGGTAAGACAGAGATTTAGTAACCAGGTTTTAAATTGCAAGACATTTCCAGGGGCAGATGTGGACTCTGACCACAATCTATTGGTTATGAACTGTAGATTAAAACTGAAGAAACTGCAAAAAGGTGGGAAATTAAGGAGATGGGACCTGGAAAAACTGAAAGAACCAGAGGCTCTACAGAGTTTCAGGGAGAGCATAAGGGAACAATTGACAGGAATGGGGGAAAGAAATACAGTAGAAGAAGAATGGGTAACTTTGGGGAATGAAATAGTGAAAGCAGCAGAAGATCAAGTAAGTAAAAAGATGAGGGCTAGTAGAAATCCTTTGGTAACAGAAGAGATACTGAATTTAATCGATGAAAGAAGAAAACACAAAAACGCAGTAAGTGAAGCAGGCAAAAAGGAACACAAACGTCTCAAAAATGAGATCGACAGGAAGTGCAAAATGGCAAAGCAGGGATGGGTAGAGGACAAATGTGAGGATGTAGAGGCTTATCTCACGAGAGGTAAGATAGATATTGCCTACAGGAAAATTAGAGAGACCTTTGGAGAAAAGAGAACCACTTGCATGAATATCAAGAGCTCAGATGGAAACCCAGTTCTAAGCAAAGAAGGGAAAGCAGAAAGGTGGAAGGAGTATAAAGAGGGTCTACACAAGGGCGATGTTCTTGAAGACAATATTGTGGAAATGGAAGAGGATGTAGATGAAGATGAAATGGGAGATATGATACTGCGTGAAGAGTTTGACAGAGCACTGAAAGACCTAAGTCGAAACAAGGCCCCGGGAGTAGACAACATTCCATTAGAACTACTGACAGCCTTGGGAGAGCCAGTCCTGACAAAACTCTACCATCTGGTGAGCAAGATGTATGAGACAGGCGAAATTCCCTCAGACTTCAAGAAGAATATAATAATTCCAATCCCAAAGAAAGCAGATGTTGACAGATGTGAAAATTACCGAACTATCAGTTTAATAAGTCACAGCTGCAAAATACTAACGCGAATTCTTTACAGACGAATGGAAAAACTATTAGAAGTCGACCTCCTGGAAGATCAGTTTGGATTCCGTAGAAATGTTGGAACACGTGAGGCAATACTGACCCTACGATTTATCTTAGAAGACAGATTATGGAAAGCAAACCTACGTTTCTAGCATTTGTAGACTTAGAGAAAGCTTTTGACAATGTTGACTGGAAAACTCTCTTTCAAATTCTGAAGGTGGCAGGGTAAAATACAGGGAGCGAAAGGCTATTTACAATTTGTACAGAAACCAGATGGCAGTTATAAGAGTCGAGGGACATGAAAGGGAAGCAGTGGTTGGGAAGGGAGTGATACAGGGTTGTAGCCTCTCACCGATGTTGTTCAATCTGTATATTGAGCAAGCAGTGAAGGAAACAAAAGAAAAATTCGGAGTAGGTATTAAAATCCATGGAAAAGAAATAGAAACTTTGAGGTTCGCCGATGATATTGTAATTCTGTCAGTGACAGCAAAGGACTTGGAAGAGCAGTTGAACGGAATGAATAGTGTCTTGAAAGGAGGATATAAGATGAACATCAACAAAAGCAAAACGAGGATAATGGAATGTAATCGAATTAAGTCGGGTGGTGCTGAGGGAATTAGATTAGGAAATGTGATGCTAAAGCCGGCCGAAGTGGCCGTGCGGTTAAAGGCGCTGCAGTCTGGAACCGCGAGACCGCTACGGTCGCAGGTTCGAATCCTGCCTCGGGCATGGATGTTTGTGATGTCCTTAGGTTAGTTAGGTTTAACTAGTTCTAAGTTCTAGGGGACTAATGACCTCAGCAGTTGATTCCCATAGTGCTCAGAGCCATTTGAACCATTTTTGAGATGCTAAAGTAGTAAATGAGTTTTGCTATTTGGGGAGCAAAATAACTGTGATGGTCGAAGTAGAGAGGATATAAAATGTAGACTGGCAATGGCAGGGAAAGCGTTTCTGAAGAAGAGGAATTTCTTAACATCGAGTATAGATTTAAGTCTCAGGAAATCGTTTCTGAAAGTATTTGTATGGAGCGTAGCCATGTATGGAAGTGAAACATGGACGATAAATAGTTTAGACAAGAAGAGAATAGAAGCTTTCCAAATGTGGTGCTACAGAAGAATGCTGAAGATTAGATGGGTAGATCACATAACTAATGAGGAGGTATTGAATAGAATTGGGGAGAAGAGGAGTTTGTGGCACAACTTGAAGAAGGGATCGGTTGGTAGGACATGTTCTGAGGCATCAAGGGATCACCAATTTAGTACTGGAGAGCAGCGTGGAGGGTAAAAATCGTAGAGGGAGACCAAGAGATGAATACACTAAGCAGATTCAGAAGGATGTAGGCTGCAGTAAGTACTGGGAGATGAAGAAGCTTGCACAGGACAGAGTAGCATGGAGAGCTGCATCAAACCAGTCTCAGGACTGAAGACCTCAACAACAACATTATTCCTGAAGAATTCATGAATTCGTGCCTGGCTAAACAAAGGGAGCATTACCCGTTGAAAGTTTTTACTGACGACACGTAATTTCCTGTGTTCATTATATTATCCTATTGAACATATCCTTCAAATGTGTATTACTCATAATAATATTGATTGTGTTGCGGATTATGGAGTTTTGCTCATTGTCCTTTACAATTACAGATATGTACACTTTTTTGTGCTCACTGTTGGATCTTTTATATTGCTTGTATTTACTTTGCTGGCAACATTGTGCCTAAGGCCTTTTTTACGTGCTTTACTTTAGTTTTACTGAAGTGTATTTCTGTACTAGTTATCACTTTATCAGAAGACTTATGTTATACTTTCCTTATGTCTAAATGATATGTTACTAATTTCGTTGTTAACATGTATATTGACATTATTTAGAAACAACATGAATACACGAGCAGAAATGTTACTGCCAAATTCTACTTGCACATTGTGCATCTAGGAGTTGAGGAGAACTTTTTTATTTTTTTTATTTTTTGGAAAGAGATTTGATTTCAGCTTTTGATCAAAGTAGGTTCACCCTGTGTTTTTGCTATTTTGACTGACACGATCTGACTCATTGTTTTATCTTATAAAGTTTTCAGAAAAAGTTATAATGGACATCGGCTCGTATATTTACTCATAACGGAGAGTGTGTGTGTGTGACCGGTAAGTGGCAGCCACAGTGGATGCAGCCCGAGGAATACCAACTAGAAGGCCGTACATATTGTTGCAGTAAGTAACAGAATTCGTAATTCGATACAAGTCGCCAACATCACATTATGGAAATAAACGCGTAACTTCCATATGCGCTATCTGAAGATGATCCTGAAATGGTTCGAAGACTAACTGTTAGGAATAAGCAAATTTTTCAAAAGGTGACTGGTTGCAGTTTTTTCTGTATAGACGTGCAGTACACAGTCACAGGTTCTAGAACATCCCTAAAGGATAATCTTAAGTTAAACGGACAGTGATAGACGAGCCAGCCCTCAGATATGTAGTAAATAGGGTGATTGCTTGCGAAAAACACAAAATCTTGGTTGCGGTCCCAATGAGGCACGAATTTTCAGTTGTCATCATATACTCAGCTTGTTTCTTAAGCAAGTGCGTTTTGCAGAGCTTGTGGTCATTACTCTTGATGTGGCAACGTGGGAGAGATTGCAAAATTGATTGACGCTGGTGGCAAGCGAACCCGGGTCTTCTGGAGACGACCCCTGTACGTCTTAACGAGCCTACCAGCCACTCAGCTCTCGCCTCGGAGGAGTCGACGCCTTTCATCGGACCGCTTCCGCCCCCGCCGCCTGCCAGAGCCGCGCTGTGACGGACTTACTGGCGGCGCTCGGCGATAAGGCGCCACTCACCGGCGGTATGCCCGGCTATTAGGACGGCGTCTCTCTTCCTGGCCGTGATTTCCGCCCTTATCTGCGGGTCCTCCCTAAACAAAGGCAACGCCAGGTGAGGCGCTAATCTCCCTGCCGGCCGCGGGAAAAGTGAACCTGTGTTGCGGCCAGAGGCGGGTGGCTATCAGGTGGGGTAGGGATGGATAGGAGGGGGGATATTAATAGCCGGCGTGAGTTATCGGCTCGGCGCGCCGCAGCCTAATGGAAGCAATAAATCCGCGGCGGCTCCCTTTCAAGCTGGGAGGTCACGGCCCATCTCGGCCACACCGCCGTATCGTCCTCGCCGCCGCCGCCGCCGCCGCCGCCGCCGCCGTCGCTGCGACAGGGCGCGAGCCTCCGCCCCCGGTCGCCCCTAGTTTTTTCCTGCGCGGCTTTTAGTGCTGCTACACGGGACGTCGGGAACCCGACCGTCGACTCCGCTCTTCCTGTCGCCGGCCCTTTACGACTGAGGGCCGCCTCACTGCCTGTGCACGGAAGGCAGGCGGAACTCTGTGGCTACCTTGTATCACAGAGGCCAAGCCAGCCGCAGGGGGGGGGGGGGGGGGGGGGAGGCCAGAAGTAATTCTTGTCACCACGTGTTCAGTTTAATCTCACCTGCGAGACAACCACTTTCAAGTAGTCAACACTTACGGTAGACAAACCAATGCCGCAGAACACGCGAGGCCTCACTAACCCTACGGCTTAGTCTTGGAAGACATGACAAGACTCAAGAAATTCAAACGTAGATTTACAGCTACTGTATAGCTCCGAGAAATGTGTTTCGTAAGAATATTGCAGGATGAGGACGTTTGACTACTGTGCTTAGCTCACATATGTATTTCACGTGATTTTTCAATTAATGACGAAGATGTAGTTATACAGGGAGAGTCCGGAAAGACGTAACACCCCCATTATTCCGGGGCGATTGCACGTATCGATAAGCTGTGTTCGGCGAATCATAGTCGACAATGGGGCACATAATTTGGTACATGCACAATAATCACAACGTTTATATTGACCGAGATAATGAGGCAAGTACATGCTTTTTAAATGGGACTCTATACTTTTTTTGCCATCATTCGAACGTTCTGGAAAAGACGCGTATAGTGATGTAACGCATGTTGCTATTGTGATTCAAACTTTGCTTAAAAGACGCTGGGAAATATTGTACGATTGAAGGTCGAGGCGGTCGGAAGTGGCTGTAGACTGTAAACACGCCTCGCGCGACCCGCAGGTCGAGTTGCTGTGCTCTATGCAGCATGCACGGCCTACGCTATGTAGGTAAATCCTCATCCGCCCTCCTTTAAGCAAAGTTTGAATCACAATAGCAACATGCGTTACATCACTATACACGTCTTTTCCAGAGCGTTCGAATGATGGTAAAAAAAGTATAGCGACCCATTTAAAAAACATGTACTTGCCTCATTATCTCGGTCAATATAAGCCGGCCGGTGTGGCCGTGCGGTTCTAGGCGCTTCAGTCTGGAACCGCGTGACCGCTACGGTCGCAGGTTCGAATCCTGCCTCGCGCATGGATGTGTGTGATGTCCTTAGGTTAGTTAGGTTTAAGTAGTTCTAAGTTCTAGGGGGCTGATGACCACAGATGTTAAGTCCCATAGTGCTCAGAGCCATTTTTTTTCGGTCAATATAAACATTGTGATTATTGTGCATGTACCAACGTATGTGCCCCATAGTCCACTATGATTCACCGAAAACCGCATGCCGATACGTGGTTCAAATGGCTCCGAGCACTATGGGACTTAAATGCTGTGGTCATCAGTCCCCTAGAACTCAGAACTACTTAAACCTAACTAACCTAAGGACATCACACACAGCCATGCCCGAAGCAGGATTCGAACCTGCGACCTAGCCGGCCGAAGTGGCCGTGCGGTTAAAGGCGCTGCAGTCTGGAACCGCAAGACCGCTACGGTCGCAGGTTCGAATCCTGCCTCGGGCATGGATGTTTGTGATGTCCTTAGGTTAGTTAGGTTTAACTAGTTCTAAGTTCTAGGGGACTAATGACCTCAGCAGTTGAGTCCCGTAGTGCTCAGAGCCGAACCTGCGACCGTAGCAGTCGCGAGGTTCCAAACTGTAGCGCCTAGAACCGCTCGGCCACTACGGCCGGCGCCGATACGTGCAATCATCCCCGGAATAAAAAGTGGTGTTACGTCTTACGCGACTCACCCTGTATATGTTTTGAGACACACTTGTAGAATGGGCAGTGCCTGAAACCAGCAATGTGAAAAATAAAAAATAAAATAAATAAATAATGCACAGTCTGGTGGGAAGACGTCGTTCTTAAAATTTTTTGAGGATGTAGGGCCCATGAGGAAGACCAAGTACAACTTTCAGTCTCGGTGCGTCGGTTATCCACGAGCGTACTCCAGCTGTCACGTGAAATATCAACCTAGATCATATCTCCAGGTGTAGGTCCAGTGTGTCTAGCACGTAGACAGGTTGGTTGCAGGCCCTTAACTGGCCTCCTCCGAATCAACACACGACCGTCATTGACACCGAGACACAATCAGACAGACAGACCTCCACACTGGCCTCCACTGAGCTCTCGCTTCCCGCCAGTGAAGTCGCAGATGGCGGTGGTTAGGGAGTCGTTGGAACGCGGGCTACACGGCGTCTGGCTTGGAGCTGTCGTTGAAGTAATCGACTTGTAAGAGTTCGTTGTGTCACTGTGGTGCCAACTGCTGTTCCGGTTACCGGAACCCGGTCTCCTTGGGGCCGTACGTTCTCGTGACCACCACTGCCAGCAGTCATGTACATTGACCAAATTCCTGCTAAATCCTCATCTGTATTTCAGAAGGAACATCTCGCCTCTTCATAGTCCAGTTACACGACCTCGTTTAAACTCAGTGAGATGTTGGTAATGGCGTCTTTGCCACCTTAAAGTCATTCTTGACTAACCTCAGCTCGCCACCCTCAAAGCTAGCTAACACTGACGACAGTTACAGCTCGTGTTTAAATGAGACCTGATTCGCATCTTCATAGAGGTGCCACCAGCACCACTCTTATTCGCCTGCTGCGAAACTTTAATAGATATCATCTTTCAGATGTAGGAACACGCTTAGCAACTTTCGTTTATGTCTTACAACTCCTTCTCAGTGTTGCAACTTCTTTCCGTCGGTGTATTTACTCGTTCTGGTACCTTGAGTGGCCTTTCTTAGCTTCCTCGAACAGTATGTAGGAGCAATACTATAATGGAAAAGCCAGCTTGGAGTACTGAAAAGTGATACAGGGAAAATCTGCGGAGAAAAACATAGGTGTATTCCTTGTAAATCCCAGTTCCACTCAATGAAAGAAACTAACCAGTTTAAGTGATTTGCATCGCCCGAAGCATGCAGCACTACAAGGCATGTGGCTCGTGAAGGTATAAACGAAAGCGGCGAGCAGAGGACTCTGAGATAAACAAATAATCTCAACAAACATAGATCCAGAAATGAACGTTTTCCCAGAAATGACATATGTACACGCTCAATCATGCCAATGTTACAACAATGTTAATCCTTGCAAACTCATAACATCAAAAGTTAGATATTTTTCAACTTTTCTTCTTTTCATTAGATTATTAGACGTAAATTGAGACAGAACAATGTGAAAAACAAGTGTTACATACATTAGCTGAACATATACGGGTTGGTTTCAAATGGAGCCACTGCGCATGGAAATAATGTCGTTACTTTTCGCGGTAAGGTAAAATACAGTTCGTTTCTGCAGATAGATATAGGGTTACCTGGCAGAGAACACACTTCCATCCGATTCTGTGAGGTTCCTTCTTTGTGCTACACGGTACACAGTGCCTTGAGGTGCCACGTATCTATTGATGCTTTGCTTCTGTTGTATGTTTTTCAACTGGAACAATATTTTTCAATATTTTTGTCTTTGCTAGTGCTCCTGATGATTTACTTGGGCACCCAGGACATTTCGATTAGTCTGGAGAATCATTTGTAGTAGCATACTATCCCCAAATCGAGAGTCGTGCGGGGTAGCCGCGTGGTCTAAGGCGTCTTGTCACGGTCCGCGCGGTCCCCTCCGTCGGAGGTCAGTCCTCCCTCAGGCATATGTGTGTGTTGTCCTTAGCGTAAGTTAGTTTAATTTAGATTACGTAGTGCGTAAGCTTAGGGACCGATGACCTCAGCAGTTTGTTCCCATAAGATCTTCCCACAAATTTCCAAGTTCCAATTTCCATAATGGAGATCATTATGTTTAGTTAACTCATGATCTTCAGTTTCCACTGCTACTGTCGGTCTGCGAGTCGGCATCAGAGGGAAACACTTGCAGCAGGTAGGACAGGACGTCCTCTTCCCTTATTCCGCGAAAGCGCATCGTTTGAAACTGGAAATATAATAACTTGTCATTGCTAGTCATGCTGCCCTTAGAGCTGCAGTGGTTTCAAAAGAATCCACTATAATTATTATGAAAATAAATGGATAAATTTAATTACTAACGCAATATACATAGTATAAATTGGAACTGGGCAGTTTTCTCTACCTTAATCATGTGCGTAATACGGTTTAGAGACATCACATTTTGAAAACAAAGACGGCCGTGCCCTGCATACAAAACTGGCTCCTACGTTAGCTTTTCTAACTGTAAAGATGTGAAAAACATAAAGCAGTTCAGTCTGCAGCTGCTAGAGGGCAGCACATACTGGAGACGTAAAGGGTGGCTACAGATGTAGCTACTGTGCATATGCCACGAAATGAGTAAGCCCTGGGTGGCTTCAAGCCACATCGTCTGAAAGTTTTAATGCCTGAGCTATGTTCATGCTATAGCTTCACTGCTGGCACATCGGTTCCGATTAGCTGAGTGTGTTACATTCGTTTATGTGAAGAGAAGAGAGATCTTGAAGAACCAACCAGAGTCAGATTTCAAGCGGTGCCAGCGATATGAGAGGAGCGGAACTGCAACTTTAACACGGACTAATTCCAGGTAGACATATTCACTGACCTCTTCTAATAGACTGTCCTTGACATTCACATCTCCAGCTGGGACCCATTTGTTGGACATTACTTTTATTTTGGAGAAGTTCATGTCCAAGCCAACCAGCTGACATTCCGATGCAAGACCTGTAACTAAGTTTTGGAGCTCTGCGAAGTCTTTGGCCAGTAAGGCAATACCATCAGCAAATCTCAAGTTGGTAAGCCTTTTTCCATTAATTGAGGTCAGTGAGTATGTCTGCCTTAGCCAGATTATAAATATGAAGGGAGATATAAGGCCAGAAATCTATCGACGCATCAAGCTTGGCTGGCAAGCATTTGGGAAGAATTCAACAGTATTCATATCAAAAATGCCAGTAAATCTGAAGAAAGCAGTATTTGATCAATGCATTCTTCCTGTGATGACGTATGGTTGCGAGACATGGACACTGAACTCATTTACAAAAGGGAAACTTAGGACAGCACAGAGAGCCATGGAGAGATCAATGCTGGGCTATACAAGAAAGGATAGGAAAAGGGCTGATCACATCCGGTCTGTGACGAAGGTTAATGACATCTTAGAAACAGTAGGTCCCTTCAAATGGCAGTGGGCTGGCCAACGTCGCAAGAAGAAAAGACAACAGATGGACGAAGCTAGTACTGGAGTGGAGTCCGAGAGAGCACCGTAGGCCTAGAGGAAGACCACCAGACAGATGGGACAAAGACATCAAGGAGATCGCTGGTAACACCTGGCAAAGGACTGCCCAAGACCGTCCCACCTGGAGTAGACTGCTGAAAACCTACCTCAATCCACGACTCGAAGCGGCCACATCATTTAACGATTAAATTGTCTGATAATGATGATGATGATGATGATGATGATGATGATGATGAATTCCAGGTACCTGTTCCGACAGTGAAAAGCAAGCGACTATGCACGTGAAGCATTTGATGATGTTGGCAAGGCTCCGACGTGCTTTCATGCGAGGAACTAGCTGACATCCACTTCCTGTACCGTCGTGGAAATGGTAATACATGAGAGATTAGTAAGACTGCATCACAAAGCTCATCCTCAGAGAAGATAGCGTGGCTGCAGTCTTCACTAAGTCCCATCTGTGGCTGCGCGAGACTGGTTCATTTGAACCTAACATACAACATGAAGGTTGACCAAGAACAGAGTCGGCAGCACGAATGTATGAGCGTATATTTCAATAAATGAACGCAAAACTATTCACAAGTACCAGAAGGATTTCTGTATCACAATATGTTGCGACTTCCACAATATGACGGATATTACCGGATGGACAATTGTACCCACACCGTGTGCAAGATTTGCAAGTCCAGACCGCGTTATCTTCTGCTAATGGCTTCTTACACGATGTGGGAATGACCTTTAATTCCTAGTCCACGTGTTATTTAAAGAGTAACCGTGCTTTAGCAGAGACGCTTTTATGAATATGTACAACACACATATTTGTATGTGTGAGAATCCACATGCTACCATTCAGAAACAATTTCAGAGGGAATTTTCCGTTAACGTATTGTAAGGCTGATGTCGCCACATTTCCTAACTGGCCCATTTACTCGTCGTGTGTACCTTGACTTACTGCAGCACAAGGCAATCGAATACTATGCTGATATTCCTCATGCTGAAAGGATGCATTTGCAATACATGATAAGATGGAGCATGGGCACACTTTCCTATGGCTGTTCTGGAACACATCGCGTGAATCTCCGTTATGACGTGTATTTGTTGGAGCTCACCAAAACCATAGTCTTCCAGGTCCCCCGGCTTGAAAACGTTGCTTTCACTCTTTTCTTTTGCCGGGATTTTTAAAATCCTTGATTTATTTTAGCGCCGTTGGTAGTGTCGGTCAACTCCGGGAAGCATTATCGATGGTTGTCGATGCATTCGAGCACGCCAGGGCTTTTTGAACATGAGATGACGCGCCAAAGCCTACCTTCACATGAACGGTGGCGACGTGGAAGATTTGTTGTGACGTAACTTCAAGTGTATATCTGCAGTCTGAATTCTCAGGGACTCTGGTATAAGGCGTTCTAGCAGTCACTTGTAAAATCATGGAAACTGTTGGTTTACGGACCTATATTTACTATGATTATTTAGCTGTTCGTTGCCTTCACGCTACCTGCCACGTTCTCGATAGGTGTGATATCACCACCTCGGCTTCGTGCGACATCCGTTGTTTATCTTAGACTTCATTCGCTTCCTAAGAAAACTACATCGGATTCGATCAATCGCTGCAAGTTCATCGACCTTCCCACACAACTTAGCGACAGCATCTTCATGTACACTGATGGTTCTAAGACCGACCGTGGTGTCGGGAGTGCCTTCGTCTTGGTACCGGCCATTCTCGGTATAGGCTTCCAGAACACTGCTCATTGTGTACAGCAGAGTTCTTCTCCCTCTATGAGGTCACACAGTACATTCGGCGACTCGGGATTTGCAGTTGTGTCATATGCTCTGATTCTCTCAGCACCCTTCTCAGCCTCTGTGTGCTGTACTCAGTCCACCCCCTAGGGCAATGGATTCAAGAAAGCTTCCATTTGCTCGCTGCTGAGGGAGACACTGTGATGTTCGTGTGGGTTCCTGGCCAACTCGGTCCGACAGGAAATGAGACCGCTGACGGTGCTGCCAAGCCTGCAGTCCTCCTACCTCGGTCCACTAACTGTTCCGTCCCTTCGGATGAATTCCGTTTTGCCGTTTGTCGGCAGGTGGTGCCACTTTGGCATCACCACTGGTCTTCTCTTCACGAGCACAGGCGCCGTGGAATTAAACGTCGATGTCGCCAACCTTTGACGGTTCGCCATTTCCTGGCCGAATGCCATTTTTTTAACGATGTACGGTCTCATGTATGTTTCCTTTTTGAATTATCGGTTGTTTTAGTCAACGATGCGAGGGATTATGACTACGTTTTACTTTTTATCCGTCTTAGCAAAATGGCGAAAGACATTTAATCTTTTGTTCGGAACCTCCGCTGTCTCTACAGTGTATTTTGTGGACCTTTCTCCACGTGTTCTTAGCTCGCATTCTCTCGTCCATTGTGCCTAACGTACAGTCGCTTTTAAGTTCTTTTACATCTTGATGATATCAGGTTATGACTTGGAAGCCTATGACCTTACGCGTTTTTGCGTACAATAACAAACAAACAATTTCATATAGCAGTGGACTTCACCGCATCCAACTGTAAGCAAGAGCTATATACCGGGTGTTACAAAGAGGTACGGCCAAACTTTAAGGAAACATTCTTCTCACACAAATAAAGAAAAGATGTTATGTGGACATGTGTCCGGAAACGCTTACTTTCCATGTTAGAGCTCATTTTAGTTTCGTCAGTATGTACTGTACTTCCTCGATTCACCGCCAGTTGGCCCAACTGAAGGAAGGTTATGTTGACTTCGGTGCTTGTGTTGACATGCGACTCATTGCTCTACAGTACTAGCATCAAGCACATCAGTACGTAGCATCAACAGGTTAGTGTTCATCACGAACGTGGTTTTGCAGTCAGTGCAATATTTACAAATGCGGAGTTGGCATATGCCCATTTGATGTATGGATTAGCACGGGGCAATAGCCGTGGCGCGGTACGTTTGTATCGAAACAGATTTCCAGAACGAAGGTGTCCCGACAGGAAGACGTTCGAAGCAATTCATCGGCGTCTTAGGGAACACGTTCTTCCATCTACGCTCAATGGAGCACGTTATCATGATTTCATACGGGATACTCTACCTGTGCTGCTAGAACATGTGCCTTTACAAGTACGACATAACATATGGTTCATGCACGATGGAGCTCCTGCACATTTCAGTCGAAGTGTTCGTACGCTTCTCAACAACAGATTCGGTGACCGATGGATTGGTAGAGGCGGACCAATTCCATGGCCTCCACGCTCTCCTGACCTCAACCCTCTTGACTTTCATTTATGCGGGCATTTGAAATCTCTTGTCTACGCAACCCCGGTATCAAATGTATAGATTCTTCGTGCTCGTATTGTGGACGGCTGTGATACTATACGCCATTCTCCAGGGCTGCATCAGCACATCAGCGATTCCATGAGACGGAGAGTGGATGCATGTATCCTCGCTAACGGAGGACATCTTGAACATTTACTGTAACAAAGTGTTTGAAGTCACGCTGGTACGATCTGTTGCTGTGTGTTTCCATTCCATGATTAATGTGATTTGAAGAAAAGTAATAAAATGAGCTCTAACATGGAAAGTAAGTGTTTCCGGACACATGTCCACATAATATATTTCCTTTCTTTGTGTGTGAGGAATGTTTCCTGAAAGTTTGGCCGTACCTTTTTGTAACACCCTGTATACATGGTGACAAAGTCATATGGCTACTGTGTCATGTGGTAATTTTTAAAATCTTTGTTAAGGCAATAATATTTTAACGATCCTTCGTAGGGTTTCGTAACTCAATCGGTAAAAACGGAACCCCTATAGGATTACTTTATTGTCCGTCCGTAGGTCTACCTGTCTGTCTGACGGACTGTTAAGAACCCTTTTTCTCAGGAACCGGTGGGCATATCAAGTTCAAATTTATGTCACATAGCTAAAGTCTACAGACTCTTGGCGTTGAAAAAACCAAGAGTTTCTAAGTCAACGCAATCAAAAGATGCGGCCATTAATGTCCCATTTTCGGATACTCGTTTCTCACTCGTCATAAAGCGTAGGATACTTCCCGTTGATCTACAATCATTAAATTACCAGAGAAGCAAACATTCACAATGAAGATAAAGAAAAAAATCCGAAAAATGTTAATTTGTAATTACGTCACACGATTTTTTTTTTTTTTTAATTTTATCCGACTGCGTGCCTGTCCGCTGTTAAACCCCATTTCATCAGGAAGGGTTGACCGATCAAGTTCTGATGTAAGTCACATACTAAGGTCTATGGTTGCTTGGTGATGTGGAAAAAAGGAAGCTTCTAAGTCAATGCAGTCAGATACAGCCATTTATGTCACATATTTACTTACTAGCAAACTGACTCAATAAAATTTATAATGTACTTCCCGTTGATCTAGAATCACGAAATTTAAATGTTCAAATGTGTGTGAAATCTAATGGGACTTAACTGCTAAGGTCATCAGTCCCTGTGCTTACACACTACTTAACCTAAATTATCCTAAGGAGAAACACACACACACACCCATGCCCGAAGGAGGACTCGAACCTCTGCCGGGACCGGCAGCACAGTCCATGACTGCACACGAAATTTAGCAAGAAGCAATGTGTCGTAATAAAAGTAAAGGAAAAATTGAGAAATTTGTTAATTTGTAATTATATGACACCAAAAATATATATTTTTTTCATTCGTTATCGGACTTGAAAGTTAAAATGAAAACATTCTCGGAAGTCTTGGAATTCACGCGACCTATATGTTTCCAGAATCAATGTTGATAACAGGCAAAAATCGTCGAGAGGATGGATAGACTATCTATATACATAATTAAGTTTGTGCGGAACGCTCAGAGCACGAGTCCCACTCACATCCGGTCAATTTTTTCTTGCAAACTTATACCTATTAAATGTTTATACTATTAACATACTGGCCACAGTAGAGCTGTAGGCACAGCGCTCAAAGATTTTTTTCTAATCATACTACCGTGTCTCAATGACAGGGAAGGATTATCTACAAAATTAAAGCTCATCGTGCAGATATTGGAAGAGAGCAGAATAAGCAATATTGTCAATGAAATAACCAAAAGATTTTGTTTTTCGTAGGGGTACAATGCAGTGATTGTACATTTTGGCAGGAATCTGTACACTCCATTAAGTCCTGATTTTGCTTTAAACTATTTCAGTTTAAACCTTTGTGTCAGTTGATGTAGTGTAGGAAATGATTCACACTGAAATTTCCAAATGCTGTTACCAATTTTTAGTGCACTGCATTTTGTTCTAACAGTTTCCTTCCAACAGCTCTATTCATCTCGAACTGTGAATAGTCAGAGTGAATTTTGTACGAATCGTATGAGCTTACACTCTATAGAAAAACGCTATGCCACAGATGTAATTACCGAATTAGTCACTTATCTCTCACAACTTTGAATGTACAGCTGGTTTCCATTTGTCTCTTCTACAGTATTATACATATTTTACTCTTCGATTGCTTTCTGTGGGAAATGAGGATCGCTTTGTTTCTTTTGCCGAACTGCTGCTATAATTCCGTGCAGCACAGCAACGAATTTAGATGTTTTAGACTACAGAAATGTGCTTCCACTGATGAAAATAATAAATAAACGCTGTCTCCACAGTCATATAAAGACCCAAAATAGCTACCAATGCAAAGGACGTGTGTTCTGCCCTCTCGTGAAAAGTCTGTGATTGGTGGGAAGGGCGCCACATACAAAAACTGACGGAATGACACGGCACAATATCACAAAGCGCATCTCCAGTGAACAGCCAAGTTTCCGGATACTGTCTGGAGAACCAGTAAGTGGTAATTTCCAAGAATGATTGCCTATCGAAGTCGCGGGGTCCAAACGACACATATCGAACGTGCGACTGCATATCGATCATGCGACTCTGATGGCGGGCGTTATGAGTATGATTACAGTGATCACTATAGCAACGACAAGAGAAGAGCGTTACAAAAATACCTGTAATTACTAAGGAGACGACTTATCTTACTCGTCGTGGGTGTTGTCGTCACGTGAAAGTCCGCGTGTACGTTACAGGGACAATTCCCTTTTAGCCATAGCCTGGGTAAACTCTGCCAATATCACGCGAGAATATCGGCAGAGTGTCATATGCGTTAACTTTTCCCTGCAAAAGCAAGTTGTGAAAGTAGAGGTACTGAAACAAGTACACTTCGTCTCTTTGTCATGGATGCCCTTCTCTTTTAATGGAAGACTTCACAGACTTCCACAGTCGCTCGATGTTCTGCGTGCGCCCACTGGGGTCATCCGAAGACACGAACTCTACAATGCGGTTGACGAACTCGCGGCCGAATCCTCCAGCTTTCAGAGCCTTGTAGGACTTAAACCCGTCTGTAATGACTTTAGTACCAGGCAGTATGAAGTGCCTTATCAGACCCACTAAAGTGACCTTGTCTCTGGGCAATACTCTCACAACGAAACACTTCCGGGTCTCTCTATTCCACCGAATACCCAAATATGATCTATTTAACTCTTTGAAGATCGTCCTCTCTGGTTCTTCCTTCTAGCTATATGAGATTCGTCCACTTCCACAACTTTAGTCGGCCCACCAATTGGTATACTGTAGTTTGTAACTAAGACATAACACACTTCTCTGCAAAACCCGAAATAGTCACACACTTTATTAGCAGATAAGTCAGTTTCCAATGCTGTTGCTGGTAACGTGTAGTCTCGAATCCAGCAGGATAGAAGAATTACTCTGGTCTGGATGGATAATTTGGAAGAGTCGAACCATATATCTTTCCTGATACTCGTTCGTTTTCTGCACTGCCCGCAATGAAATCGTAACGGTATTTCAGCATCGAAACTCTTCTTACGAACTTTACACACTTCGTACCACCACAGTCTACACAGTACCTCCTTTCCTCGTCCGGTAGTACTCCATATTGCGACAAAAAGCCAAACAATTTTCTAAACTAGATAAGCATGGAATTAGATTTTTTCATGTGAGAGAATCTGCCGAAGAAACGTTAGGAACACCAGACATCCCACTCACTATCGACAGAAATGGTCTGGGTCTCCCAAGCAACTCACAAATAATTCGCGGAGGTATGTAATTAAGAGCAACTAAAGTAACGACGGAAAACATACAAAAATGACTATCACACATCACTGAACATAACGCCCGCCACCAGAGTCGCATGATCGATTTACAATCACACGTTCGATATGTATCGTTTGGATCCCGCGACTTCAAGTGACTATCATTCTTGAAAATTTCCCGGTAAGCCCCAAGATATCGACATCAAAACATAAAGCCGGTACCTTAGAAAACGCAAACGGATATTCCTATCGTCCGCTGGCCGCGCACACGACCAGCGATGCAAGTCGCCTCCCTCGTCAGTTGTGCAGCTAGCCGCCAGGAAGCAATGCACCATCTTGTACATTCCGGTCCTCCGTTTCGTTACTGCTGCTCGCCGGTCTCAAACCGGGACCATTCGAACAACCTTCCGTGTCCTAAGGCACCACACACTACTATCGAGTCGTTCGCATAGCAACGGCCTTCCTGTGTTGTCTGACGTTTATAAAAAGACAAGTGAAGTGAGACAGGGACTCGTCCGAGAGTTATCTTAGAGAGGGAGTGGCGATTCTAACCGTCGGATTTGACCAGTAAGGTAGTGAACTGGTGGCGGAAGACGGAATCATAAAGGAGACCATAAGTTCATATGATTAGCGATATTCTGCTACTAAATGTCTGATCCATGACATAGTTCTATTTTCCCAATCGAACGGTTTCCAGGGGCAAGAAGCCTTAGATGTCGATGTTGCTGCGTTAGGTATCGAAAGTGCGCCCGCTATGCAAGCAGTATATATCGAACGTTCCATTGCTGAAGGGCAGATTTGGATATATTGTTTTGTGCCTTGAGAACGGAATGGTATTTAACGTTTCGAAGAGCTATTAGCGAATCTCTTGTAACAGCGGGTTCTAATACTCTTACGTGGCGCAATTTAATTCCATGCGTATATATAGTTGATAAACGCTTCCAGTTCTGATGGAAATATGGTTTACTGCCGAACTAACACAATTAATAAAATTTTCCGGGCTACTATGCCATGATCAAATGGATTCCACTTTAAAACCCGACGTATCGTCCCCATATGACGAGGACATTTTCAAGGGGTTTCTTAGCTTTATTGAACGACTCAGACCCTGGCTCGCTACTGACTACAGCGAAATTGCGCTTCCGCGAGTTTCCGCGCAGTGGCGTGACGTCACATGTTTAGAATACTCGAACGCTTTTTCTGTCATCCCATGGTGGAAGACAGGTGCACTTCTTCTTCAGCACCGGAATCCAAATGTCATTCAGTTTCACGCCCTTCTTCTTCCTGTAGAAATTCCTTGGGTGTTTTGCAATCTCTATGGCCTCTCTGTATAGCCTTTCATGGTGTCCGCTTGCGGCTGCCAATACTTGAGTCCTATCAAAACGAATGTGGTGGTCTGGCTGTAAGGCATGTTCCACGACAGCTCATCTGTCAGACGCCCCTCTTCTGCAATAACCCTCAGTAACAAAGTGGTAAGAACACCTATGCAGTGGGTCAATTAAACACTCAGTTTTTCTTGGTTATTTTGTTAATCGTCTGTAATGCAGTAACATCCTTCATTACTGATTCGTTGTTACTACAATTTTTATTGTTATTCGTCAGCTCACAACAGCTTCCCTATCACTCATTGCTGCCGATGCATGCAACGAATGGATCAGGATTAATGGAATATGGGATGTTTCGTCACGGAGAATATACACATTTATCTCGACGTCTTGTGTTCAGGGTAATAAGAAAATCTCAATAAGAGAAGACGACAACGGAATGCCGGTGATGCTGGCAATAACACCCAACTATTTCTGTCGACTTAACACCATGACGACACAGAAATTGGCGTCTCACTGTATTTTGATTATAATTCGTTAGCCTTCTTGGGACCTCGTTTTAACACCTCGTGGGAGAAGGCATAACATTTTGCTTTTTGAACACCGAACAATAACACACAAAGATAGTAGATGGAAGGATACAAATAAACAATCAGATTCATGGGTGTGCATCCAGTACATCACTAGAAGACTAAACAAGGGGGAAACATTACGAAAGCAATGAATACCCTTGTTAGTATACATTTTTTGTATAGATCTGTAGATGAAAAAGTGCAGATCTGCACAGTGCCAGAATCTGCACTTTAGTTTCTGTCTTAATGGGCATAATTTTTAGTTTATTCTCTTCTGAATTTCCAAATGAATTGATTATTACGTGGTACAAAATAATTACTTAACTGCGTTTCTTACATCTTCCGTTTGCAACAACATTTTTCTACATTCTCGTGCAATTCATGAAATTATACTTGTATGATCACAAGACTGCACATACATGCAATCGATTTCGAGGTGCAAAGTGTTTGTTATCTTACTTTTCGTGAAAGGTGGGCAAAGTTGGTTTCCAAAGACTTTTTATTGTACTGAAATAATCTTTTGTCACCAAGAAACAAGGTAAGTGTTTTATTCGTATCTATTTTGTTGGAAACTGTAACAGTGATGGAAGATTGCACACCAGAATGTTTGACGCCACTGGTAGGAGAAAACACTGCATATTAACCAAACCCCGCGCCTCCTCTCTGTATCCTCCTCTATTATGAGCACGGGATTCTCCTCCCATAACGCTACAGAGCTGTTCCTAGCACAGCTGAGAACTGGCATCATCGTCACAAACATTTGGCAACACTGTGACAGTGCAATCACTTCCGCGTATAGTACTGAATTGACTCACCTATCCATTTGAATGACTCGTGCTATATAATCCTCACGTAATCCACTGAGTCAGAAAATTCAATTTTTTGGCTAAAGGAATGCTGTTCTTCACATAAGTGACAAGGTTTATTATCTTTCACGATGCATTATGAGGCTGAGCGACCAAGACCATGATTAGAGTGGCGTGTTGTTAGCAGTGTGTCCGTAGCCGCTTGGTACCGCCCATGTCTCGCGTCGCAACGTCTCAATAAGTCGTCAGTTGTAACTGTGGTAGGGGCCAGCGTGTGCAAGCTTTTTTTCTGATTTATTTTATGGGGCTGCGAATTTCCAGAAAAATTCTGTAACGAAATAAGGAGAAAAACTTTACACATCAAATTCTCTTGGTAGCTCGACACAGTAAGTTGTATTACGGTATATTGATAATTTTTACTTATTGACTGTCTGACAGCAACTGAATAAAACACAATTTTAGTGTCATACGCGTTTCGCCTTTATTTTCTGCAAGCCATCATTGTATTGTATACGTGTGTGTAAACGCCTTCCGATGCCCACTCAAGGAAGACAACGATACACACTCTAGCTTCAATATTATAAATACGCCTCAGTTTGTGGATGAACTCAGACTTAGGTTGATAATCATTTTGAATATTTAGCAGTGTTGTACCCACTGGTGTTAAACTCGTTTTCAACCAATGATTCCCACAGCTACAGGAACACTACTTGTGATACCTCTTAGACAAAATACTTACGCAGTGCTATCAGACGAAAAGATCAACCTGACACAAACTGTGGGAAGTTTGTTTTACAACCTTCGTACCTGGATAAAGAGCTTTTCCTATTTGAGATGTCTGTGAACGTTGCTGCATGAGACGATTTAAGAAGAAACTAAATTCCTTCAGCTACGCCACTGTTTAAAGAAATCGTCTTAACTGCACTAAATCGTGGTTTGTGAATCGTTTACCAGCCGCACACTGCCGCATTTTGCCTGTTGGAAGGAAAAAGCTTACTGACAAATTTCACAGAAGAAAAAGTGGGACGAAATGATTCTCACTGGAAGGTCATGTTGTTTTATTTAAATTATTACAAAATCAGGTAAAACGAACACTGAGGTGGTCAGTATAAGGACATTACTGTTGTCAGTATGATGTTGCACCGCCCAGGGTCTGTAATAATAAAGAGCCCGTTTAGGTCAGTCATATTGTATACAGAAGTGGAAGAGAGAGCGCCACTGAATTCTACAATCCGTATGCATTGCATACACACAGAAATTACTGTTACAGTGTACTAATGGAGCCCAATGAGTGAACTGCATATTTTCCGTTGAGAAAGAGAACTGGGAAACAGTCTTCGCTACATTAGGTTACTTAAACTGGTGTCACTCTGAGCTAGAATTTATGATCAGCGACTAAGTGTAAGGACAATGAGTCGGTTGCGGGTTTTGCAACTGTGAAATACTTTCCTACATTATAGAAGTGAATATTAAATTTGAACTAATATTCCGAAAATTTTGAGCTTGGATAGCTTAGAATGAAAATCTTTCTGTTTATTGCAAAGGAATACAATTGATTTTCTAAAACATTCTCTGTCATACTCAACTCGAAACAGGTCACGTCAACCAAATCATATGGAAGAACTGACAGCGACGTATTTCGGAAGGCAGTAAGATCCCTTGGCTTTTGGTTTGGCAGTATTCCACAGCCATTTCTAGCCGAAAGTAAATGAAGAAAGGCAGTGCGTTTTTGTTATCAAGTAACGTCTTCATCAATTACTTTAGTTTTAATGTAATCTACGAGTAATTGCTGATGTTTTATATTAACATGAAAAGGATTCCGTAGACAGGAAAAGAACCTGTTCTTGGGCAACTACTTCCATAATGACCAAAAGGCATTACATGATCTTCAAGCACATGTGTTCCAGCAGCAGTATGAAGAAAATGATAGTAATACGTACGGTAATAATTGAATTATCCGGTAACTTCATACTTCACAGTGGATTTTCTCGAAGTAAGATATTTCCTGAATTAGTGAAAAATTCAAAATGGCTTTACATCGAGGCTATGATGCCTAGAAGAGTCTTTACACAGTGTTGACGTGAGAATAGCATAATCTCCACGTCAGAAGCTTCCTTCTACTTAACCATTTAATAGACTCGCATTTTTTCCACCGTGACTAATTTTGAAAGGTAAGCACATCATCCGTTACAGCACACTCCTGGGTGGAACGAACTATCACAAGTGCAATGCGTGGGTACAAGCATTTGCTTTTAAGAGGCACAAACAGATTTACGTTACCTCTGGTAACCTCAAGAGAAAGACGTTATAATCCAGAATCCGCATTAAACATCACGTTCCTTCATTCCCAATTGGACAGAGCCGGTTTGGTTTGGGAAATGACGTAGCCGGAAGTCACTGTAAACAGAAATACTGTCTCCAGTAAACTTAGTTTTATTTTATTTTATTTTATTTGATGAACCGATAGCCATTTAAAGGAACAGGGCTCTTATTTTACTTGTACTTGATTGAACTAGAGACGTTGAAAAATTTGGTGCTGGACTATGATTCGAATTCGTATCTCCTCTTTCGAGGATCTGAATCTCTCGGAACAGGATAGTTCAATCATTTCGTTCCTTTTTCCAAGACTGCAGTCTTCTCTAGGTTACCTCCAAAGGTAAGTATGTGGGTCCGATTCGTGATCCAGTAAAAAAATATTCATAATTTCATTTCAAGCCCTATCACGTGCACACCGAACTGCTAGTCAAAATTAACGTGTATTTTTAATGTCTGTTCATGTGTTGCCAACAATTTCTGGTCAAACATGCACACATCTTACTGTTGGTGAGCAAGCAATTGATACTTAAGCTATATTAGTGCACGATAAAGAAGAACGACAGGAGTGCGGTTCGATTGTCGCTCAGGCACAAAAATTTGTATCCTTATTTTAGATTCAAACACCTAGCAGCTGGTAAGAAAAACCGATACGTAACATTTGATTTTACTTAGTTAACAATCCGATTACGTGTTGGGTTCGTACCTCCGTCACAGAACTTCACATCATGCACTTCAACTTTAAATGCACACACACTTTGTTACGTCAGAATGGAGGTATATCAGACATCTTTCGTGGTTAGTTAACAGGGATGAAACGGTCTTGATAGGAGTCCCCGTTTATTTCAAAAACCGTCGACTTTTATTTTCAAGTTCAGATTTGGTTACTGATATTGGCGAAAATTTTGGTAATTCATGACTCTTCACGGCTAGTCAGCAATATGATTGATTAGATTAGATTGGATTAATACTTGTTCCATAGATCATGAATACGACACTTCGTAATAATGTGAAACGTTTTATTTTAATGAAAGATTTGCCGGTCGGAGTGGCCGTGCGGTTCTAGGCGCTACAGTCTGGAGCCGTGCGACCGCTACGGTCGCAGGTTCGAATCCTGCCTCGGACATGGATGTGTGTGATGTCCTTAGGTTAGGTAGGTTTCATTAGTTCTAAGTTCTAGGCGACTGATGACCTCAGAAGTTAAGTCTCATAGTGCTCAGAGCCATTTTAATGAAAGATTTCTTTACATACAGGTATTCAATTTCTTTGCAACAGTTTGTTACCCTCTCTCTCATTCTTCTTTATCTTTATTTCTCTCTCACACTCTCTCTGTCTCTTTCTCTCCCTCCCTCCCTCCCATCACTCCCTCTCTCTCTTTTCTCTCTCTTTCTCTCTCTCTCTCTCCCTCTCTCTCTCTCTCTCTCACACACACACACACATTCTTTTTTTATTTTATTTGTTTGGTGTGCTCGAATATCGGCTAGGCACGAAAACGTCCGTGAATGAGTTTCTTAGGTATGAGTAGAGTTACGAAAGAAATATAAAAACAACTATGAGAGTTACTGATTTATGATTCTTAGTTTGCAGTCAGTTCTCAGTATTATTAGTAACTACGCTCCAGTCCCTAAACCTGGTTATAGAAATGCGAATCAGACGCATTACGTTTTCCAGGCCGTCGCGGCAGCGTCTTTGAAAGGCCAGCTGTGGTCACTTCCCAGCCCGTTGTAGGATCACATCGGATTGACTTCTTCCTGCTAGTACTGTAACTTAGATTTGGCAACAAGGCAAGGTATATTTGGTAACTCTGTGATCGGCGAGTTACTTCTTGGTGTGCACGGAATTAAGCCTCAAAGTTCACTTGATTTTTCCTGTCATTTCCATTGAATAATCTGAGTTATTATCGCTTCAGGTGTAACAAAAGATTGTAAATTTACGGTTTTCAGAACAGGAAAGCCGTTGCATGTGTAAATCGCAACTAAACTCGTCCTTTAAATAGCGGTTTACAAGTTCTAGACGCTATTGGCCTCGTAAGCGAAATGCGCAACACACACGTCTTCGCTAGCTCAGTGGTGACGTGCTGACCTCTGAAAAAGCGGCTGTTATGGTTCGCGGTTCCAGTCTCGCTGAATGTAACGTTTTTATCCCTTCTGTGTAAGAGCTACAAGCAGTCTGATCAAACATCGATAAGAAAATCGCAAGAAAATACTTTCAGCTCATAGTGCAATGATGAAAAACTTACAATGCTGCACAACAGGTTCCGCTGCTGACAAGCAAATTTTGGGTCTCTAGGAATACATAACTTTATTTACGAAATGCCACATTTGCATACCTGTTGAGTATGACACAGCATACCAATTAAACACAACCCAATCGAAATCTAAGTGAGTAGTATTTTACTAATTCGTGCCGATAGAGGCACGCTTGTGTACAGATACTCAGTTTTATCAAAACAGACTTTCGTCGTAAGGTTATTGTGGGTAGTTTCATTTCATTTCTTTTAATACAGTGCACAATTTTCGTAAGGTTCCTTTTAGTGTTTTTAAAACAATACTAAACATGAGAGAGAAATTAATCATCAACGATATATGCGAATTCTCTGATTAGATCTATAACAGTCTGACATTGCACATGCAGTTTATTGATTAGATGCATGTAGAAAACTTGTTCTGAGTTAAAGCTGTCAAACAAGGTTTGAAGAAGAATAAAATGCCACTACCAGACGACAGCTAATGTAGAAAATACTTTTCTGACTGTTTTGGCACGGTGCACTCTCCCCATACATAATACAAAAGCTTCGAGATGCATCTGCTGCCTGGACGTCTATTAAACCTGAAAAGAACAAAATGTCGCAGAAGTTAGCCCTTTTTCCACATGCGGCTATTTTGTGTTGAGAAGTGAAGGTAATTATGTTCAAAGTTCCATTAAATTGGTAACTTCAGCAGACAGCAGAATTGCGTTGTAAAAACTGTAGCAGCGAATGAAATGGAACTGGTGACGTTTTATCTACAGTGCGTGACACTTAACCGTGAAGCTAGTAATTGTCATCTACCCTATCAGAAGTCAACAATAATTCCTCCAGAAATTCCGCATTCCACAGTGCTGTGAGATAGTGCATATGGCCGGATCTAGACTTCTGAGAGACAGACAGTTACAGCTTTTTTTTTTTTTTTGCACTGCACGACGTTTTCAACAAACAGATAGCGCAATAGAGTAGCTCAAATGGAAAGGAACACTTCCTCTTTAAATTTCTGCATCCTACACTGTTGGCAGTTCTGTGTAGGTGGCAGTTACATGATTTTATTTCGGTGATTACAAAATAGAGTCGAATGTATGCACTGGGTAGCCGAGGCAGCAAGTTCATGGCGATTCGGTCAACCAAGTAAATGAATGTACTGAACATGCTGCAAACCACTACAGGGAGCCTGTGTGTCAGAATTCTCATAGAGTGTGCCGCAACGGTGTTATTAAAGAAAAATGAGTCATACAGAAGATGATTTGGTGGTGTTGGATTGATGATAGGTTCCTATGATGATTGTGTGGGTTCGATTCCAACTTCTGCCCCTGATATTTAACTGGGAGAGACAGATTCTATTCTCTTCTGGCTACGCCAAGTGAAGAAGGTATAATGGCATTGTGGTCTGAAATTCACATTAAACATGATATTACTTCTCTACCAAGTAGACATTAGGTTGCACCACAATAAAGTCAGGAGTGGCGAAATGTGGGAACTCTGTCACCAGTAACCTTTCTTATACTAGTTATTTATTTATAGTGACGAATCAAACGCTATGTAAGGACACAGAACCCTTATTCCATCATTTATTTGAGCTTCTGTATGTCGATAAAATTGGTTCTGAACTTGGAATGAAACTCAGACCGCCCTTAACGCGGAATTCGATCCCTTCGTAACAATACAGCTCGACTACAATTTGTTGTTTGTTCAAAACTGCAGATTCCTCAATATCTCCACATATTGCGCGTGAATGGGTTCTAGTCCTGGCCCGGCACTAAAGTTTTCATTATGTGTTATCAAGCTGTAGCATGAGAACACCTATCTGCTGATGGATAATAATTTTGATTTTTAATTCATTTTCATTCGTTGTCAACACTAACGATATCTGACGTTTTTGACTCCCACTGAGACAGAACTATTTGAGAGATCACTCTAAGTTCAAGGATGTTATTCCGAGATGCTGGTGGAGACAACTTCTGTAGCTGACGTCTCTTTGTGTGTAGTCAACAACGGTATGGGGGGGGGGGGGGTTCGATTCCCAGTCAGCATTCAACTCTTCGTCATATTATTTCTAGTTCAAACATGCTCACATGTCGCTGCTGATGTAACAAACCCATATTTAACGTTCGTTTTCTCTAATAAATAACAGCGATAGGTTCCGGGTTGGAGTCCTGCGAAGGAAAAAAATAATGTTTCGTCTTGTCATTTCAGTTAAAACATCTAGCTACTGCCGAGAAAATCTGATATGTCACAGTCGATTGTGCTTCGATAACAGATTAGGTTCTGGGTTCGAATCGCTGTCCAACACAAAGCTTTACATAACGGCATTTCAAGTAAGTTACTTGTGAAGAAGCAATATTTAACATCTCTCGTAGTTCGTTAACAGGGACAATACATGCTGGGTAGGAATTCGCGTCCGTTAAAAATGTTTACTTTATGTAATTTAAAGTTGATATTTGCTAACTGATACTGTCTAAAATCGAGGTATATCACTCTCTGTATGCCTAGTCAGGAATGACTGTTAGTTTCCGTCAGTCACGAAATCTTAGTCTGCATGACCTGGGTTTGAATCCAAATGCAGAACGAGACGGTTCGTCGTGTCATTTGAAGTTCATACATATTCTCAACTAGCTGCTCGTGAATAACTTAAATTTTTAATGTCATTTTGTGTTAAATAACAAGTACGGTATGTTACTTTGAAGAGGAAATCATGAATACGACGAACTTACTATGTGCATAACGTATCTGACGTAATAATGAGAGTGGTAACATTTCAGGTATGTCATTTATTGCAATAAACGTGAGCTTACAAGCCTTAAGAACAGTCTTATCTGTGATAAGGTCTTCCCTGATATTTGTAGTATCGTGGTATTACTTTACATCTTGAGTTATTGCGATACAGAGCCGAGTTTTCTAGTGGTGACTTGTTGGAGCCATTTTCAATAGTCAAACAACTGTACCAAGGAGCCATTAGAGGACCTGCTAGACAGCTGCGTTGTATGGGTTGCATGCGAATCGGGCGAAATGCAATTCAGGTCGTTCGGATACTTTTGAGCACGACTGTACATCTCCCCACAGTTACACGGAATCATATAAATTCCAGCTTTTTCCAGCGGTTGACTAGCATCCTTGGCCGATTTTAGGTGATCTTGTATCATCCGTGTAGGTGTGTACATTACTGTGGTGTTCCGCTTTTTCAGTATTTTTCTTATATAGTCAGTCACATCCTTAATGAATGGCAGGAAAGATTTCGATTTCACCGGCGCTTGAGCTTCGCTATAATTTCTACGCAATGGCCCTAATGCTCTTTTCACCTCAGTGAACGAATAACCATTCTTGAGCAATGCATTGGTCAGATATTTTAATTCTGCGTCAAGCAGCTCTGATTCGTAGATTTTCTTTGCTTTACCCGCCAACATTTTTATAATGCCTCGCTTTTGTTGTGGGTGGTGGTTCGAATCCCGGCGTAGGTAACAGTCTGTGTGCGTGGGTTTGCGGTAAACCGTGTCGCCCAAGCTCATTAGTGACGTGACATTGGCCCAGGCGGTCGCTGGATCCCTCTCCAGTTGTGAACTTTTGGGGCATTACTGGCACGGCTCTGACAACTCTTGATTTTGAGTGTCTAACTCGCCAGTTGGGCAGAATTTGGCACCATGCTCCACAGGAGGACATCCAATAAATCTGTCAATCAATTCCAAGCGGAATAACTGGCTGGATAATGGACAGAGGTGTACCAACGAATTACTGACTTGCTCAGTTTGTGAAGCTCATTCTCTTGAATAAACGATTACATTTTTCTGAGATCGTAATGATTTGTTTGTACATGTACATCACATCCCCCAATTTCCAAGCCATTCAGATAATTACTGCGTTGTGTATCTTTTTCTTTCTTTCTTTCTTATCTTGTATTTGCACACATGGAGACTACATACCCTGCAAATAAAGGTTCCTCAACCGTACAATATTAAATACACATTGAACTAAAAATACAATAGTTGATGTATCAATGTCCAGGCAGACAGCCCTGGAGGAACAGCAAGCTGTAAGTGGCCACCTTATATGTGCTGATCAGGATGTGACCTTTAGCCACAGAGCCGGTTGCAGAGTTAGCGGACCAGTACCAGTGTAGTCAGGATGCCGTTGCCCCATGTAGTTATGTCATTTGCCACACCGTTCAGGATGGCTAACAGCTTCCCAGGAAATATTGTCATGGTACCCACTACACAATCGTAGACTGTACACAGGACGAGCATCTGCCAGATCTGCTCATACTATTTAAACCCATGAAGAGAGGTGCTGTGGCTTCCTTGTACAGAGGGACTGGTGCCGTCGATGTCTGCCATAGGAATAGTGACGAATGCCAGCAGTGCAATCCCCGCGTGATGACAGACGGTGATCCGCTGCCAGGTCCTGCTAGTTAGATCTTAAGATGGTTGCTGAATTGTGATGGTCACAAATCCTCACCAGTCTTGACTCAGTAGTCAGCACTGCACCTCACAGTACACAAATCATTCTAGATAGCTGCTCCATGGAAGATCGTAGGTGGCTAAACGAGGAGAGTACCAATCAACACAGGACTTCCCTCTCAAGAAAACATCTGGAAACTGAATAGAGCTGCACCAAAACAGTAGTAGTATTTTGGCAGGGTCGGCTACTGTGTCCTGCTACAGTGATGCTCTAATGATATCATGTACCTTCTTTTTCCAGTTTGGTCAGCTCCCTTGGTTGCTTTAGGATATCAGAACTTCACTTTCCTGACGATCTTCCTGCCGTGACAGTGAAATGAATAGTTACTATTGTAGCGGCTTAGGTCTTCTTGTAACACTTTGTGCAATCACTATTATGATGAAATCTTTACGTCACCATGATGTCGTTGTGCTGTATTGCTGGTTTCTGCATCCTCCTCATCCATTATGTCATAATAACTTCTGTGTTCACCCCTGCACCATTAGCAATTTTTTCTGCCTGAAATTACACCTTGTCACTGACATGCTCTGCTCTGCTTCTGGTATTGTGGATGTGGGTCTTTGAGAACATGCTTGCTGTCCCAAACATATTCACAAAGCCTATAAGAAATATGCTCCAGAATAATTTGAAACAATCTTGAGTTCATGCATAGAATACAATTTATACAATGATCATTACTCCTCATTTAACCTCTCTGGTTCATACCAAATGGTTCTTGAATTATGTTCTTAATTCTACAACCTTATTAACTTAGACTAAATCCAGGGAACTCATATTCTTACAAAGACACATTTCATCTACATTAATATTTATACACTAATGGAATTATTTTCACAAACTGCTCACAACGGTACAAGAATTCAAAATCTCATTGACTCTTTCTTCGTTAACAGATGATTCATTAGACTATTTCTTTTTAATTATTCTTACTTCTATTAATAAACCATACTGCTAGTACAAGGTGCACAGGCAGTTCACAAGGGGATACAATTTTTCACTAGCAATATTTTAGGTTCTAATGTCTCTGAGAACTATGGGACTTAACATCTGAGATCATCAGTCCCCTAGAACTTAGAAATACTTAAACCTAACTAACCTAGGGACATCACACACATCGATGCGCGAGGCAGGATTCGAACCTGCGACCGTAGCAGCAGCGCGGTTCCCGACTTAACCGCCTAGAACTGCTCGGTCACAACGGCCGGCTAATTATATGTCACACGAAGAATAACTGGTTATTCATTCCTTTTTCGATTACGTGAATTCGGCTATGGAATGTAGGACGTCTGGTTTAAAAGCCTAAAGATGGCTAGATTCTGAGCTGGAAAAGCATCTTGCAGTCCTTTGATTCTGTATAGTGTAGGTTGTGTCACATTAGTAGTCAGGCTGGTGAAAGTTACTGGGACATGGAATGTTGTGCCTGCTCTGTGACAGGGTGTGCCATTGACTAGCATTCTGAACTCCATCCTTGTCATGTCTCGAGATTTCCCTTGGTCGTAACAATTCACTATCGCTACTTGTGGAGAGAATATCAAGCAAACCCAATTCATGTTCACTCTCTGAAAGTAAGGGTGTGGCGACAACTTTTTCCTCTGACAGTCGACCTTTTCTGTCTTAACATGAAACAGTTGTACTTCACATACCTGTGCACTAGTCTGAACCATCTTAATTGGGCAGACTGTAGGACTCTCGCTTTGGCATTCTCACGCTTCCTCTGCTGACATTATCATTTATTGAAACGCTATGAATCATACTTCTCGGCTACAGCAAAATGCACTGCTAGTTCTAAAAGATACAGATTAATATAGATATTCACAATATCATTTCCGTTCAGTGTTCTTCCCCTTTCAAAAATTTGTACACTTTCTGGACCACATCATACTCACACAGCTTGACAATATCGTATGTCGTATCATTATAGTTTATAGCGCTGTAAACAAAGACAAATGGTTCCAAAAACACATTCCACAACAACGAAATACACACATAGTATAATCCGATTATATCAATACATTGACACACAAAATAAAGTATCTCACATTTTATCCACAAAAGACAGACCTATTCAATGAATTATTCTGTGACATTGTCTAAGTGCACGCAGCACGTTGTGTATTTCTTTATCACTGATTTTCAGTCACAATTCTTTATTCTTGGACTTAACATCCTGTACTGTTGATGGCACTAGCCCTGGTGGTGGAGTATCTACAACTCTGTTAAATGGCTTGACACTTCCTGCATGCATCGTAGAGGTTTCTGTTAGCAGTTGCAGCTTAACCTTGACAGGGGATGTCATCTCTTTAATTTGATATGATCCTTGATAGCACATCAGAAACCTTTTGTTTTGCCGATCATTGTGTATGGATTCGCCAATAAAACCCACTGTCCGACTATTTTGAAATAATTTACTGACAGTGTGTTTGGTTTGTTCTTGTCACTTGAATACTTTTGTATTCGCCTTTTCGACTTTCTGCTAAACATTATGCAACATCTTCGCAAATTTATTAACTGAATTCCTGTTTCGATTCACTAGGTAATAGGTGATGGAATTTTCCTACCACATACTACTTCGTATGGTGAGAGCCCAAAATTATTGCGTATTTTAGAAGTATGCATCTACACAATGGATGGGAGATAGACACGATTATGATACGCGTTTACACAGGAACTCAAAATTTTTGATATTATATAATGAACACATCCCGTGCTTCCATTTCAATAACGGTGGAAAGAAATTGGTCCTAAACTTATGAATATGTAGTAAATGGAATACATGTTTCATTAGGTCAGCCTTAAAATTAGTGCCCTGATCTGTGATTATTGACTTAGGAAAACCGAATTTAAGGACCAATTGTTCACTGTGGTCGAAGCCATTGTGTCCACCTCGGGAGCTGGATTGAAACAACTGTGACATAACATGAAAAGTTAAATCTCATATTGCATACGCAACGGTTACTCTCTGGTGTTCCGTTGACTGGTTGGAGAATATCGAGACCTAGCATTTCAAATAACTTGGACACTGGTGATAATATTTATTGTCGAACCCACAGTGCCCTCAGTATACAGTTTCTAACATTTTGTTCTGGGTCTTGTTCCCTTGTTCTCCACAAAAAATTTTCAGCTACACAATCTATTGCTCCCTGTGCACCACGACCTGACAGAACATGGTCTTGTGCTGCCTCAGTACTGCGTCTTTAAAGGCTGTGGCACTTTCACCCCGATCCACCTTGTGTCATTTTGAGTAGCAAACCTATGTGTACTGCAGACTGTGACAGTGTCCTATAAACTTTACATTTAACATCACCAGCTCATGCTTTCTGCCACACGGCTGTGTTCGTACACGGTGCTCGTAAGACACCAGCATTTCTGCTCAAGCTATCAGCTTTACGGTGCGTTACGCTTGATTTATGCGTCATTTACAATTATGCATATGCCACTGGGTGTCCCTTACCATCCACACTTTGGATGAAATACACCCGATGATCATATTACTTGTGGTGGCCGAGCGGTTCTAGGCGCTACAGTCCGGAACCGCGCGACCGCTACGGTCGCAGGTTCGAATCCTGCCTCGGGCATGGATGTGTCTGATGTCCTTAGTTTAGTTAGGTTTAAGTAGTTCTAAGTTCTAGGAGATTGATGACCTCAGAAGTTAAGTCCCATAGTGCTCAGAGCCATTTGCACCATATTTTCTTGCACTACATGTTAAAATAAATTCTCTTTCAAAGTTCAGCAACAAAAATATCAGACTGGACGTTGATGTCGGTTTTAACTTATCAAATGCAGTCTGGCAATCTCTTTTTAACAAATGATTTAACAGATTAGCAATTTTGGTAAAACCTTGGACGAATTTTCGATAATAATTGCAAATACCAAGGTATGTTTGAAGCTGCTTTGTTGTCTCGGATGGGAAGAGATCATATACTGCAGCGATTAAAGCAGACTAATTACGTACCGTAGGTAGTTCACTTCCATTGCTGCAAAGTGACATTTATGTACACTCAGTGTAAAATGTTCTGTACGTAGCCTTTTGAAAACCTTTTTCAGTCATTGTACATGAGTCTCCATGTTTTTGGAAAATAGAATGATGTCATCGAGATAAACACGCACTGTTTCGGTTGTAACCTCGAATTACTTCATCCAACAAACTTTGTAAAGTGGCTGCAGCATCTTTTTAGACTATATAGCATTTTATGAATGTAATAATGACAAGATGGGACCTTAAATGTGGTTTTCTGGAACTACTTCCGACTTACAACTTCCACAAAATACAACAGATGATGTACCAATGTTCAGGCAGCCAGCCCTGATTGGAGAAGAAGCCATAAGCGCCTGCTTGATATTTGCTGGTCAGGTTGTGGCCTGTAGCCATTGTGGTGGTGGCAGAGGCGGCACACCAGCACCAATGTGGTCATGAGGTTGTTGCCCCATGTAGTGAGCGTGCATCGCCATCTGCACTACCCAGAATGGCCAACAGCTTCCCAAGGAAGATGTCCATGGTACCCACAACTCCATCATAGACTGAACACAGGGAGTGTGTCTACCAGTTCTGCTCATCGTACTCCAGGATGTGAATAGAAGTCCCATGCCCTCGTGTGTGCAAAGAGAGAAACTGATACCACTGAAGTCTGCCACAGACTAGAGGTGAGTGGGAGCAGCGGCATGCCGACATGACACGGATCATGATATGCTGCCAGGACCTGCTAGCTAGGCCTGCCAAATGCCTGCCGAATTTTTATGGTCGCATATCCCTGCCAGTCTTGACTCAGCAGTCGGCACTTCACCTCGCAGAGGCTAAGTCTCTCTAGACAGGATGTGCTGCTCCATGGAAGACAGAAGGTGATTGAAAGAGCAGAGGATCAGTCAACACAGGCCTTCCCTTTCGACATGATGCAAACTGAGTAGAATTCCACCAGAACAGAAGAAGTATCTATACAGGGCAAGCTCATATCCTTGCTGCAGTGAGGTGGCAATGCGTCCGTGCACCGTAATTTCATTGTTTGGCCAGTTCCCTTGGTCACTTCAGGCGAAATATGGTGCAAGAGATACATAAAATTTCTTCTGGATTTCGACAGTCATTGGAGGAAGTGGCAAACTATTATTCAGGTTAATGTGCCGACTCCAATAAACTGGCAACATGCCGTTGGACTTCCGAAGAATATCATCCTCACAATCCTGAAGATGTAGAAGCCAGAAAGACGTGAGAAGTATCACACTATCAGCTTAACAACTCACGAATCTGCGTAAGCTGCTATTATACAGAAGAATGGAAACAGATTTGAAGATCTGTTAGAAGATAACAAATTTAATTTCAAGGAACGTAAAGGCACAAAAGCAATTCTGAAGTAACGTTCAGTAATGAAGAGAAACAACCTATGGAATAGACTTAGGAAAAGCGCTCTAAAATGTAAAATGGTGTAAGGTTTTTAAAAATAGGTATAAGCTGTCGCGAATGGTGGGTAATATGCAATCTATGAAAGAATTACGAGAGGAAAGTAATAAAGGGAGATCACTACAGAAGTAATCAGATTAAAAAGCCATAAGGAAAGGATAGAGTTATATTCTTCAGCTGTTCAATCTTTACACTGAAGAATCAATGACGAAAATGAATTAAAGATTCAGAGGCGCCGTGAAAACTGTGTGTGAATGAATATGATTGGTGAGACTTTCTTGTTACATTGCTATCTAAGGTCAGCGAGAATTACAAGACATGTTGAATGGAATTAATAGCCTAATCAGTGTACATTATGGACAGAGAGTAAACCAAAGAAAGGTGGAAGTAATGGACAGGAGCAGAAATGACATGAACTTTTTGAACCACTTATTAAAAGAACGGTTTGTTCTACTTTCAAGTAAAATAACGCATGATGAAAGAAGCTGTGTGGGCATAAGATGTAGACTAGAGCAGATAAAGAGGATGTTCCTTGGTAAAATAAGTGTACTAATGTCAGCGACAGGTCTTAATTTGGTGAGGAAATATTGAGAAAGTATGCCTGGAGCAGAGCAATAGCTGCTAGTGAATCGTGGACTGTGGAAAAACCGGAAAAGAAGAGAACTGAGGCGTTTGAGATGTGGTTACGTAGAGATATGAAAATTATGTGGAATTGCAATGTAAGAAACGGCGAGGTCCTCCGCTGAATTTGCGAGTAAAAGAATCTTCTGTAAATACTTGTTGGTATATGGGACAGGGTAGTAGGTAACCTGTTAAGGCATAAAGGATTAACTACCATGGTACCAGGTGGACTCGCAGAGAGCAAAAACTGCAGGGAAAGACAGACTGGAATAAACAGAAAACACTAATCGCTAATGTTGCTTGTAGCTGCTGCTCTGAGACAAAGAGTTTGACAAAGCAGAGGGAGCTGTGACAGCCGTATCATACCAAGGGGAGGATTGACAGAACAGGTATAGTAAGACAAGCCATTAAAGGCAGATCGACAAGCTGGAGTTAGGTCTCAGGATGTCAAGTCTAGCGAAAACTTAGAACAATAAACACGCTCGTAAAAACTGCATCTGGAAGTTCTCTGGAAAATACAATAGGGATCTGCTGGTTGTCCCCCGTCGTGTTCGTAAACTTGTGGGATGCTTTCGCGGGGACGCAGTGCTTCTGCGGAATCTGCTGAGTCTGGCTGCGGCTGACTCATCAAACAGCGGCTTCACAGTACCGGCAGCAATAACGGTCCGCTTCGGAGAACTTCAGAATGGCTCTCTAATGCGCGTCGGCTCCATAAACTGGCCGCCTCTACTGCGGATTATCATCGCTTTGGCTGTCTACCGCTGTTTGCTCCGGTCGTAAAGGGAACTAGCAGGCGCAATCCGCTCGCCCCATTATATAACTGCACTAAAGCCGCATTCAGTAAATTTACGGTCCTACCTATTTCAGACAATCATCACCAAATTTAGCTTTCATATTCCCACCTACTTCAGTTTTTAGACAGTCATCACCAAATTAAAAAAAAATTGTGTGAAAAGAGAGAAGTCTTGAAGGCCCTTCTGTATTTTATTTATTTCTACATGGACTTCGGACACTTAGAAAATGTAACAGATCTACTAAGGAGACTGTCTACACTACGCTTGTCCATCCTCTTTTAGAATACTGCTGCGCGGTGTGCGATCCTTACCAGGTAGGACTGACGGAGTACATCGAAAAGTTCAAATAAGGGCAGCATGTTTTGTATTATGGGGGAGAGTGTGACAGAAATGATACTGGATTTGGGCTGGGACATCATTAAAAGAAAGGCATTTCTCGTTGCGACGGAACTTTCTCATTAAGTTCAAATCAGCAACTTTACCTCCGAATGCGAAAACATTTTGTTGAAATCGACCTACATAGGGAGAAAGGATCACCACGACAAAATAAGGGAATGATATAGTGTTCGTTGTTTCTGCGCGCTATACGAGATTCGAATAATAGAGAATTCTGAAAGTGGTTCGATGAAACCTCTGCCCGGCAGTTAAATGTGATTTACAGAGTATCCATCTATATGAAAAACTCTCAGGTAGCAGGTGGCAGTTGTAATGTGGAGACTGAACGTCGCATAATCTGAGAACTAACTGCCCTTATATTTCCTATCCATTAGCAGAAATGGAAAGATATGAACAAACCTACATCATTGGAAATTGTGTTAGCAAATTGTTATCATTTGGAAATAAACTATAAATTTACGGAGTTAATTCTTTAGGCAAAATAACTGTTAAAATTAATTGTCTAAACCAAATTTACATTCAGTGGTTTGAAAGTAAAAACAGTAAAGGGTGATGTAATTCTTTCCAGTATACACTCCTGGAAATGGAAAAAAGAACACATTGACACCGGTGTGTCAGACCCACCATACTTGCTCCGGACACTGCGAGAGGGCTGTACAAGCAATGATCACACGCACGGCACAGCGGACACACCAGGAACCGCGGTGTTGGCCGTCGAATGGCGCTAGCTGCGCAGCATTTGTGCACCGCCGCCGTCAGTGTCAGCCAGTTTGTCGTGGCATACGGAGCTCCATCGCAGTCTTTAACACTGGTAGCATGCCGCGACAGCGTGGACGTGAACCGTATGTGCAGTTGACGGACTTTGAGCGAGGGCGTATAGTGGGCATGCGGGAGGCCGGGTGGACGTACCGCCGAATTGCTCAACACGTGGGGCGTGAGGTCTCCACAGTACATCGATGTTGTCGCCAGTGGTCGGCGGAAGGTGCACGTGCCCGTCGACCTGGGACCGGACCGCAGCGACGCACGGATGCACGCCAAGACCGTAGGATCCTACGCAGTGCCGTAGGGGACCGCACCGCCACTTCCCAGCAAATTAGGGACACTGTTGCTCCTGGGGTATCGGCGAGGACCATTCGAAACCGTCTCCATGAAGCTGGGCTACGGTCCCGCACACCGTTAGGCCGTCTTCCGCTCACGCCCCAACATCGTGCAGCCCGCCTCCAGTGGTGTCGCGACAGGCGTGAATGGAGGGACGAATGGAGACGTGTCGTCTTCAGCGATGAGAGTCGCTTCTGCCTTGGTGCCAATGATGGTCGTATGCGTGTTTGGCGCCGTGCAGGTGAGCGCCACAATCAGGACTGCATACGACCGAGGCACACAGGGCCAACACCCGGCATCATGGTGTGGGGAGCGATCTCCTACACTGGCCGTACACCACTGGTGATCGTCGAGGGGACACTGAATAGTGCACGGTACATCCAAACCGTCATCGAACCCATCGTTCTACCATTCCTAGACCGGCAAGGGAACTTGCTGTTCCAACAGGACAATGCACGTCCGCATGTATCCCGTGCCACCCAACGTGCTCTAGAAGGTGTAAGTCAACTACCCTGGCCAGCAAGATCTCCGGATCTGTCCCCCATTGAGCATGTTTGGGACTGGATGAAGCGTCGTCTCACGCGGTCTGCACGTCCAGCACGAACGCTGGTCCAACTGGGGCGCCAGGTGGAAATGGCATGGCAAGCCGTTCCACAGGACTACATCCAGCATCTCTACGATCGTCTCCATGGGAGAATAGCAGCCTGCATTGCTGCGAAAGGTGGATATACACTGTACTAGTGCCGACATTGTGCATGCTCTGTTGCCTGTGTCTATGTGCCTGTGGTTCTGTCAGTGTGATCATGTGATGTATCTGACCCCAGGAATGTGTCAATAAAGATTCCCCTTCCTGGGACAATGACTTCAGGGTGTTCTTATTTCAATTTCCAGGAGTGTATATAGATAGTCTATCCATCCTCTCGACGAGTGTATATGGGTTTAGGAGCTATTGAAAAAACAGTTTCGTGGTAGTCAGACAATGCAAGTTAGAAAATGTACAAAGCAAAATTGAGAATATTTCCTGAAGCTGGCGCCTGCCCCAGGATATTATCTTCTTTAATATACTCAGAGCTGCAGCAAAAGCTTTCCGAAGTTCTACACCAGTGCACACGTCTGCTTCCTTAGTGGCACCCACGCTGGACACCGAAGAATCTCTCTCACACTCGAACTGACTGCTTGACAGCAACATAAACTTTGGAATCCAGAGAGTCTCCATTATACAGTAATTAGGGAAAGTGTTATCTGTGCCCATTATCACATACAAACCTGCCATTTCTCATACTGTAACACCCTTGCAAGGGTATTAAAGACGGTCAGGCGTGAGTCCTGTCGCAGCCAAACAGCTCACGAAGAGGATGCGTGCGGGGATGTCTGTGACACGACACTTCAACTGCTGATATTGACGGAATGTGAAAGCCACGAAGTAAATCGGCTGCCGTTAAAAAGTGCGCAGCAGGCAGGTTGAAGGCTTGCTGTGAGTAGTTTCCCGGCCGCGAGTGCCAGTTGCTGTGGCCCACGCATGGTTTGAATGTGCTGCTATGGCGCAAGTTGAGAAGCCGCAAATTAATTCATCAACAAACATACAGAATCCGCGACGGCAGCACTTTAAAGAGAGGAACGTGGGGCGGAAGCACGTCTAAACACCCACTCTGTAGACATAATAGCCAGTGCTCTACTTAAGAAATTGACAATAAAGTTAAGAATACACGTGTTACTTGAAAAAATTAATGAGTTTAACAATGTTTAGGAAAAAGTGTCTAAAGGTAGATTTGGACGAGAACTATTTAAAAGTTGCTTCAGTATTTATGTTGGAGCAACACAATTTGATTTAGGACCGAAAGTCTGGAATCCGACAATTAGAAAACGAATTTTAGTACAAAATAAATTGCATAATATCAAGTATAGTGGCAGTATTAAATAAACTACAAAAAGTATCTGTAGACGTTTAACTCCCATTGAGTTTAATACATATAATAGTACATAATGCTAATGTTGACTTTCTCACTGGAAAAGATGTAAGTAACTAAAAAACCAAGAACCTAGCAAACAACGTCGTCACAGAAAATCAGGTGAAATTCTAGACCTAATTCGCGTATAGTATGTACGATAGCGATAAATTTAGTGCAACTTTTATCCATTACAGAATACATGTAGAGAACTCAAAGAAACTATACTGTATTTTTGAAGTTTAGAAACTTGTGACTGAAAATCTATCCACGACCGAGTTTCGAATTATAATTCATGACGTCATCGTGGTTTGGTGGATGTAGTGCATTATTGATTCAGCTAGTGAATCAGTCTGTCATGGTCCTGTCACGGTGTTAACCAAATGTTGAATTAACATTTTCATTGTTTATCGGTACTCATCTTGTATTAAGGGCATTTAATCACTTAATCTACCTTGATACCGCCTGCAATTTAGTCATGTTAGACGAAGTTTACAAAGTAGTAATAGGATAATGCGACAGGTCTGTGGCTTAGACACAAACGAAGCCAACGTACTTTCCAAATCGGTCACACACTTAGTTAATACCTTTGACACTCTGAAAAAGTGTGAAGAAAAATATTTTTTAGTACGTCGCACAGCCGTTGCCGTTACGGTGCGTAAGAAACACAAAAAGTTATATTACAGAGCACTAAGAAATAGTCATTGGTGTCGAAAACGGTGTAACATGAGAGAATAATATCAGAGGTCCAAGTGTAAGGTTTATAATTAAATGCTACAGAGCGTGTTTCAGAACGTGCTTCACTTACTCGTAGAACTAAAATGTTAAAAAAAAACTAAATCCCTCCCGAAAAGGCCACGAAGGCCCAAAGGTACCGACCTGCCGCCGTGTCATCCTCAGGCCACAGGCGTCACTGAATGCGGATATGGATGGGCATGAGGACAGCACACTGCTCTCCCGGCCGTATGTCACTCACCGAGACCATAGCCGCTACTTCTCAATCAAGCAGCTCCTCAGTTTGCCTCACAAGGGCTGAATGCACCCCGCTTGCCAACAGCGCTCGGCAGACCGGATTGTCACCCATCCTAGTGCTGGCCCAGCCCGACAGCGCTTAACTATGGTGATCTGACGGGAACCGATCTTACCACTGTGGCAAGGCCGTTGACAGAACTAAAATGTTACTGTTTGCAAATTCCTCTAAATAACGAGTGTGGATACAGTACGGCTAATTCCTTGTGGTCGATGAACGGTCACCGGTTTGCTTGAATATAAACTGAGTGTGCAATATTATATGAATCACACCGGCGTTTGTGTGCATTTAGGGCGTTACCTCCAACGCGTTAGAACATCTCACGACAAAGAGTTCCGTATGTATTTTACTACCGACCCACCAGGGCTCTGAACGGGTAACACCAATTATCTAGGTCGGACGACGGGTCTGACACATGGGTAATAAGTTATAAACACAAACCTTTTTCGTGGATCAGTCTAGCAGTGTAAACCATATTGAAAGCCCCACGGCAGTTCCTGAGATACGGTAAGCCTTCACATACAGAGAGAAAAAAGTGTCTGTAGAACATAATTTATAATATCCGTATATTTCAAAAGACTTCTATATTGCAACGACCTATCAGTTCATCAGTAATTATAGCGATATATTACGCAAGAAAGAGGAGATGCCGTAATAGATACTTTCACACGTATAACAGTATCACCCACCATCTTCATACGCCTCGATGGAGGCATAACCTTCTTGCAAATACCTCTGGGTATCCAAAAGCATTGGCAGAAAAGTGGAAAAAAACGGCTTCACTTGCATATAGCAAAAACTACCATACTGCTTATAGAATTCATTTATATAGGAAAAAATAAAAAATAAAATGAAAAAGCCATCGTAGACGGAATTAACTGGACAGTTGATAGTTTTTTTGGTAGGTCGTCTAAGTTTAGTGACACAAGGACACAACGCATCACAGTGACGTACATGAAACACTTTAGGCATTTCGCCGATGTTATGCCGGTCAGGAAGTCTCGCGTCAGGCTAACAATCATCCGAACAAATAAAGAAGTGAAATAAATCCATAGTTGCATCCTAAAATTCGAACAACTATTCATTTCGCTTTCGTGGTTGGGCGCTTCCCATGGGCGTCAGCTGCGGAATCCAGTTTGGTAAACGAACGTGTGCCTGAAGCCGATGTAATTTTGACAAGATTAAGAAGTGTTGTTCATAGTGGAACGTGGATGCTCTGTCTTAGAATAGGAAAAAAGTAATGAATGTTCTACAGTTAAACCCAGCGTCTATAAATATGCTTCACTCCCTGACTTGATAATTTCTGGATAACCGGTGGGAAAAATCTGAACGTGGCATGTAGGATACTGGATTTACTGTCAGAGGTCCACCACCGCCATTACGACCTTTTAGGAAGGAAGAAGATTTCCAAAGGAGATTTTGGTTATTTTTGTGAACAGTGAACGCAAAGTAAGCGTTAAAGGAAAGAAAATACTATTGGTAACGTAAATGGCGAAGTACGAGTTCTGGAAAACAGAATGATCGGTGACGTAGGAAGTCCATTGACTAGCTCCAATAAGTAAATGTCGACACACTTTCTGATACTCCGATAGGGCATCGAAGTTTTAAATTCACTGGTGTACAAAATTAAAGAAACAAACGGAAATTTTGCAAGGTTGAGCTTAGTCTGTCACAAAACAGTATAGACAGGTATAGCAAAGAAGAAACAATGTAAAGAATATTGAACGTGAAAGACTGCAATATGCCTAACAGTAGACTAAACTGTTCTTCGTTTTTCCCGACTTAACAGATTTGCTCACATATTGCGACAACTGATTGATGGTCTCACTATGGGATGTGACCACCTCTGGCATCAATATAGGCCTAAGAGCGACGGAGCAGTCTTTGAATAACGTCACCAATGTCATGCTGAAGCAATAAGGCCCATCCTTCCTGTGGAGCTCCTCACAAGTCTTGGGGAGTGGTTGGTGGATGTTGACGTGACACAACCTCCTGCCCAGTGCAAGTTAGGTATGCTCTATGGGATTCAAATCGGGAGAGCTATCAGGCCACGCCATGCGTGCAGTATATTCCATTTCCAAGAAAACATTAACCACTCATCCTCTCTGGGATCAAGCACTATCGTCCATCAATACGAAGCCTGGGCGCTCACGACCTCGCAACAACCGTAAATGAGGTCCCAAGATCTCGTCACGGCATCTGATTGTAGTTAAACTTTTCCGATTTACCCGTACAATTTCATGAAGAGGTTTTCGAATGGTCAAAATAATCCCTGCCCGCACCGTCAGTGATACTCCTCGATATCGGTACCTTTCCACAACGTTCGGGTCTCGAAATCGTAGTCCACATTCCCTGTGGAGGCGAATCCGTCGAGAAACACTCTCCAGACCAAATCGGGACTCATCTGTGAAGAACATTGGTCCACTCTTCGACTATCCAAGTGGCATGTTAACGACTCCACTCTAGACGTTTCCTTCTTTGAAGACACGTCAGAGGCGCACATAGAAAAGGTCTCCGACAGTAAAAGCCACTGTGTCAAAGCCTTCTCTACACCGTTTTCCTCGATACAGCAGGTCCAGTGGATGCTACGATATCAATTGCTGCTGTGATGCAAATTTTGCATTTCTTGCTTTTATATTTTAGTTTTCTTCAAAGGCAAAGAGAAAAGTTGAATTGGCTAGCCCAGTGTAGAGCCAGCGCTTACCCACACATATTTTTCATTTTCAAGTGTTAAAAAAAACATAAGATGTTTTTCCTGCTCCTTGGTAAGAGGAAGGACTCGCTCTCTGTTAATGAACGAAGGTAGACGCACGTTACCTTATAGCGTAATATGCGGTAGACGTTTTGGTTGCGAGAACGAGTAAAAAGTTTGTATTTTTTATAGAATATAGCATTATTTTACCAGTGAAGTTGTATAAGATATTATTCCACGGAGCACTCTAATATATAAAAATCAAAGAAGCCCACCTGTGTACTTCTGAGTTATCACGAAGATCCAATTACAATATCATGGACAGGGTCAGCATTTTGTAGGTGGATACGGCGATCGGACGCAGTGTAATTAATTGGTAAACATAAATCTACATCAAGAGAAAGACTATTTTGTCCATGAAATTTCCTGGCAGATTAGAACTGTATGCCCGACCGAGACTCGAACTCGGGACCTTTGCCTTTCGCGGGCAGAGTGAAAATCTCATTCTGGAAACATCCCCCAGGCTATGGCTCCGCAATATCCTTTCTTCCAGGAGTGCTAGTTCTGCAAGTTTCGCAGGAGAACTTCTGTGAAGTTCGAAAGGTAGGAGGCGAGATATTGGCAGACGTAAAGCTGTGAGTACGGGGAAAGAATTGTGCTTGGTTAGCTCATATGGTAGAGGACTTGCCCGCGAAAGACAAAGGTTCCGAATTCGAGTCTCGGTCGGGTACACAATTTTAATTTTCCGGCACGGTAGCTCAGAGTTTTCGGTCAGAGGGCTGCATGCTCTCTGTAATAAATAAATTAAAAAATTAAAAAAATAAAAAATACTGAGTCAAGGAACCAACGATCAATCTGAACGGATGTCTTGTGACGCCCGCCCAGACCAAACGCAACGAACTATATCGAACAAAATAAGTAAAAAGAAAAAAAAAAGGAAGTGGTAGAGCACTTGCCCGCGAAAGGCAAAGTTCCCGAGTTCGAGTCTCGGTCCGGCACACAGTTTTAATCTGCCCGGAAGTTTCATATCAGCGCACATTCCGCTGCAGAGTAAAAATCTCATTCTATTTCGTCCGTGTGCAACCAACATGAAAAGATTCTTTACCCATTTACAGGCATAGCCCAGCTTATTGTGCTCGTCCGACACGTCGAAAAATTAATCTCATTTTTCCATGTATCTAAACATTTATTTCATATTTTTTATCATGTTATAGATTGGTAACAAGTGACAGGCACGATAAGTAGTGGGCAAAATTGTGAGTAATAGTACTGTTAAGACAATGAATATACTATTATGTTAGTAATTTCTTTGTGTTGTATGTACTCTGATGACATGACGGAGATGATGATGTAACACAGGGGAAATACTAACTGAAAGAAAAAGAAATGATAAATAAATTAGAAGGAAGAAGACAACAATACCTAGGGTGGACAAGTAAAAGTGCAATAGAGGGAAGTACCAGTTACAAGACAACAATTATGTAGGACAGCGCAATGCATGTAGAAAATGCGCTCTTAATAGACCTATTAGAAAACTCAAGCACCTACGTCCTAAAATCCAGAACCTTAAGCTTCAAAGGTTAACGCAATTGCAGTGAAGTACAGAGAATGAAATTTTCTTTTCAGTACGAAAAGAATATTGAGTGAACAACAATTGAGATTACAACTACATATATCTGTAAATGCATTCTAACGAGCTTGAAATAGCGTGGAAGTAAAACCCAAAGAGAGAAAGTATTAATTTTGGTAACTGCAGAGACGTAAATATTTCTGTAATTGATGGAAAAAACAATAAGGAAATGTCATTTCAAAATCAAAATGCCAATGTAGTAGACTTGCATTTGCAAAACGTAACAATGAGTGCTTTGGAACAATCAAGCGGTGTTTATTTGGATTCTGGGCGCGACGTGCCATTGCTGCATTCGACGCCCGTGAATACGCAACACTTCATTACAAGTTATACGTTGATTACAGTAGACGAAATTAATGACACCTCAAAGCAAAGGAATATTTTTAATGAAAGTAATACGCGTAGTACAGAGGCGGATGCTCACAGGCGTAGGCCAGAAGTGACTGGGGAAGATATGCAAACCTTATTTCGAGCCTTAACAGGAATACAAACAGACATGAACCAAATGAAAACAGACATAAATTCAAAAATGTCGGGTTCAGATACCAATTTGAACACATTAAATTAAAAAAATATGGAGTTTTAAATGGTTCAAATGGCTCTGAGCACTATGGGACTTAACTTCTGAGGTCATCAGTCCCCTAGAACGTACAACTACTTAAACCTATCTAACCTCAGGGCATCACACACATCCATGCAAGAGGCAGGATTCGAACCTGCGACCGTAGCGGTCACGCGGTTCCAAACTGAAGCGCCTAGAACCGCACGGCCACAACGGCTGGCTATCGAGTTGCGAAATAATACAAGCGGAAATGACTGATATGAAAACAGACATGATCACAGTAAAGTCCGAGATCGGGAAGGTAAACACAAACACGACATACAAATCAGGCGAAGTAAAAAATTTAGACAAAGAACCCAATAATCTGGATGCGAAGTTCACACAGCAGATTCCGCAAATCTCCATGGAGGTGGATAGGAAAATTAACAAACAAGTACAAACTTCAATTCGCGATATGAGTGAAAAATTAAAAGCCACAGTGGAAGAAAAATTTGACTCACCCCCACGTATGGAAAAGAGCTATCCGGAATCACAGAAACTGAAGATAATTTACAGTCATGCAAAAGAATACGCATGTTAACATAGATAAAGTACAATGAGAACTAGCGACCTACGACCTACCACACAATGTAGAGAAAACCAATGTAAAGATAGGATTGCTTAAGTTGGAACATAAAAGGATCAACTCAGACATTGTGCAACTTTGCGAAACAATCAAGGATAATACAAAAGATGAAAACACAACGTTCGAGGAAAAATGCGTATGCGAACAGCGTACTTTTGTGGAAGCGGTAAAGGAAGTAATGGGCGACTAGAAAGAAAAAATTTTAAGACGCATAGAATATGACATCAAACAGGTAGAACAAAGATTAATGGATGATACTTCTCTGAAAGACACTGTAAAGTGAAGATACAGACGCCGTACAAACATCGACATTGTAATCATGCACCATAATATAATGTTGCATGATTATGTTGACTGACAGATTAAATGTTGACTTTGAGCATATACAGGTCGTACAAAACAATTACGATAAGGCAGTGCCACACGCTGAATTGCATCTGTGCAGCATTACGGGTCCCTACTGTACGATATTTACTACCTTCAAGCATCATCGCTGTTACCTTGTAGACAACGTATATTAAAAATGGTTCAAATGGCTCTAAGAACTATGGGATTTAAAATCTGAGGTCATCAGTCCCCTAGAACTTAGAACGACGTAAACCTAAGTAACTTAAGGACACCACACCCATCCATGCCCGAGGCAGGATTCGAACCTGCGACCGTAGCGGTTTCGCGGTTCCAGACTGAAGCGCCTAGAACCGCTCGGCCACCTCGCCGGCACAACGTACATTAATTTTCCTCGCAGACACGTTAAGTCTGGTGAGCGTGTAGGCCATTTTGCTTTTCCCGGACAACTCACCCAACGATCTCCTAATGTTCTGTTGACAAGGTCTGTAATTATCTGTGCGGAATGGTTGGGAAACCCTTCTCGCTAGAGCCACAGGGATCGTCTTACGTGGTGTGGGATGTCTTCCAGTAAATGCGGCTGCTTATCTGTTAGGAACCATAGGCCAACCATGTTGAAAGACTTGTGGGCCAGTACGCCAATGCAGCTTTATGGCTTCCCACACTACAATAACTGGAAAACAAAACCTATCATGCTCGACAGTGCTCCTGCATACATTACGTGTTCCCACCTATCGACATTTTAGATTCTGAATACATGTCGTTTGAGACGTAGCTCAGTGTGTGGAAGGATCTGCCGGTATTTACCGTTACCCAGGGGACGCCCGACTATACATATACAGTCTTCTCGAAGGCTCCTTGCCTGTCCACCAGTTTATCTTGGAGTCACGTTAGATCGAACATTGTCTTACAAGAAATATGTAGAAAAAACTAGAGCGTAAGTCAACACACGGAAAGGTGTAATCCGAAAACTTACCAACTCATAATCTGGAGCAAATCCTGAAATTCTACGTGCACCATCCCTGGCATTGTGCTTTGCTCCAGCTGAATGTGCATGCCCCGTATGGTGAAGATAGACACGTGCCCAGAAGCTAGATGCAGCACTGAAGAACTAATGTCGACTAATTACGGGGTGCTTGAGGCTTACAAACCGTGATTTCCTTTATATGTGTTCTTTCTCGAATAGACTCCCCCCCCCCACAGATGAGACGGCAAACGTTAGAGATGGCCGAACGAAGCAGTCAGTGCGAAGATAGAAGACATCCCCTATACGCACACATCAGCCAGCGGTGGCAAGACTTAAACCTAGGAAAGATTTCATAAAAGTTGAACGTCCACTAAACGAAACTCAATCTACATCTAGAGTATCGAAGTGGAAATAGAAATTGGATAATGGCAGCCTGAAAAGTTGCAACTTTAAAGAAAAACTTCCTGCTGGATCACAGTTGGAATTGAGAGTCTCGAAGAGCCTAAATGGACTTAGGTGTCAAATGGGAAGGTCAAAGGATAACCTGTTCAAGTGGGGATACGCCGAAGAAGAGCCCTGCCAATGTAGAGGAAAACAAACGATGATATACACCTCTTGACCTGTCCATCCTTGCTGGTCCCATGCACTTTCCAAGATCTGTGGTTGGCCAACGACGCTGCAGTGAAGTGTGGCGAGCACTGGAGAGAGACATGAGCCTTGCTATAGACAATAATGACGACTTACGATATGTGAAGATCATGAATGCATATGTGAATGTATAACTATTATTTAGTTGTCACCCGCCAGGGTAGCTGAGAGCGCTAAGGTTCTGCTTCCTGGACTCCAGTAGGCACTCCGGCCCCGGATCGAACCCGCTTAGCGGACTAACGACGAGCGCCAGTGTACTGGCCGACCTGGATGTGGCTTTTAGGCGGTTTTCCACATCCTGCTAGGTGAATACTGGGCTGGTCACCACGTTCTGCCTCAGTTCCAAGGCTCGAAGACATTTGAAACTCGTTCGCACTATTCCATGGATTACACTACATGCAGACAGTTGGGGTACACACATTCCATCCCAGAGGGGTATGGGGTGGCGACAGGAAGAGCATCCGGCCACTCCTTAAAGTTAACACGCCAAATACGTTCAACCATAACAGCAGACCCCGCAAGTCGGGACTAATGCCTGGAAAGGTAGAGAACTATTATTTAGTTGTATTTGTAACCTAGTATATATAGCCTATTGATTAATTACAGATGAAGGACTCGATTAAATAAATAAATAAAACCTATCGCCATACGAAGATACATCCAGCAGTGTCGAACATGATCGTTTTGATGACCTTAGTATTATGGTGTGGGAAGGCGTCATGCTGCATGGACGCACTGACCTCCAAATCTTTGAAAACAATCTTTGAATACAATACACTCACTTCTCAACATCGCAGTGACACTCCACTCATTTCCCATGCGTGTATTTTTAGGGTTGTATTCTGCCGCAATTTTCTTTTTATGGAAGAAAATGAACGACCGCATTCGGCGCTTGGATTGGTTTGCTTCTCCCCCGACTTAACATCCCACGAAGCAGGTGTGGGATGTGTTATGGAGACACATTGCATCACGCCCAAGTGCACCAACGATCATCCTGCAGTTGTGAACCACGCTGGTGGAGGAACGGAACCCTGTTCTACAAGAACTGGGCACCAACCTTGTGACCAGCATGAGAACGCGTTGCAGAATATGCACTGCCGTCGGCTGTGATTGAACATCCTAATCAGAACAACGTCCGGCCTTTCATCGTGTCCTGAGGAACGTCATGTATCCCGGTACCTCACTGTAATTATTGTCTCTGAATAAAAGTGTCATACCTGTTCGTCTCATTGCGTGTTTATTTCAGTTATCTTCCATACTATACAGTAGCAGTTCTTTTTACATGTCTTCCAAGTTTCAACGAGCTTTGTTACTTGGCAGTGACACTTCGAGAAAAAGTTTCTATCGTCCATAAGTTTTGTATGCCTATGAACTGGAACTTCATGTTGCCAATAACTTCTTGTTGTGTTCAAGGGAGAACTGTGCAACATTTGCTTCGGCCGATATCTGAGATTTCATAGTTTCCTTCGGCAACTAATTCCGGCATGAATTTCAGCGATAAGCTGTTTCCAATATGGTATGATTTTCCGATACCGTAATCGTAGTTAGACTGTTGTAGGACCTACACCGTAGTGCAAACACTAAGTACCTCAGAAGTACCTTCACCACCGTATATTGTGATCTCACCAAATTCACATCACGCAATTTTTTATGTATGCCTCTGCTCCGACTTTTAGTTTCCGCTAGCAATTAATAACTGTGCCTTCTATTCCCAGGGAGAGATACTGTATCATTCCCTGGACTGTCTGTTAGCCGATAGTGCTATATCTACGTGTATCTATACCGTGTAACCAGAATAGCAATTTCATTTCACAAAAAAATTCTATATTCCCATAATTCCCTTTTTCTTGCACAATCTAACACAATCAGGGGTACGCGGACGTATTACTAATGTCTGTTATCGGATGTTATCTACTTTTATGACAACCACCAGGTATATAAACTATGCGATAAGTTGCTGACCGGATGATATCTCCACAAAAACTCAATAAAAAAGAAATTATATTAAATGTATGTTTAGTTCATTACACTAAAAACTTCCAGAGACTGTTAGGAGTCGTCATTTTGTCCAATCCATAACATCTACGCTATGTGATCAAAAAATCCGGACACCCACAAAAAATAGTTTCTTCATATAAGGTGCATTCTGCTGCCATGTACTGCCAGGTACTCCGTTTCAGCGACCTCAGTAGTCATTAGACATCGTGAGAGAGCAGAATGGGGCGCTCCGTGGAACACATGGACTTCGAACGTAGTCAGGTGACTGGATGTCACTGGTTTCATACGTCTGTACCCGAGATTTCCACACTCCTAAACATCCCTAGGTCCACTGTTTCCGATGTGATAGTGAAGTGGAAAAGTGAAGGAACACGTACAGCACAAAAGCGTACAGGCCGACCTCGTCCGTTGACTGAAGAGACCGCTGACAGTTCAAGATCGGTCGTAATGTGTAATAAGCTGAAATCTATCTAGCCCATCACACAGGAATTCCAAACTGCATCAAGATACACTGCAGGTAGTATGAGTGTTGGGTAGGAGGTGAGAAAACTTGGATTTCATGGTCAAGTGGGTGCTCATAAGCCACACATCACGCCGGTAAATGCCAAACGACACCACGCTTGTCCGCAGCCCGTGGTCGTGCGGTAGCGTTCTCGCTTCCCACGCCCTGGTTCCCGGGTTCGATTCCCGGCGGGGTCAGGGATTTTCTCTGCCTCGTGATGACTGGGTGTTGTGTGATGTCCTTAGGTTAGGTTTAAGTAGTTCTAAGTTCTAGGGGACCGATGACCATAGATGTTAAGTCCCATAGTGCTCAGAGCCATTTGAACCATTTTTGACACCACGCTTGGAGTATGGAGCGTAAACATTGGACGATTGAACAGTCGAAAAACGTTGTGTGGTGTGACGAATCACGGTACACAATCTGGCGATCCGATGGCAGGCTGTGGGTATGGGGAATGCCCAGTGAACGTCATCTGCCAGCGTGTGTAGTGCCAACAGTAAAATTCGAGGCGGTGGTGTTGGTGTGGGCGTGTTTTTCATGGAGGGGCCTTGCGCCCCTTGTTGTTTTGCGAGGTACTATCACGACACAGGCCTACATTGATGTTTTAAGCACTTTCTTGCTTCCCACTGTTGAAGAGCAATTCAGGGATGGCGATTGCATCATTCAACACCATCTAGCACCTGTTAATAATACAAGGCCTTTGGCAGAGCGGTTATAGGACAATAACATCCCTGTAATCGACTGGCCTGGACAGAGTCCTGAATCCTAAACAACACCTTGGGGATGGTTAGGAATGCCGACTTCATGCCAGGGTTCACCGACCGACATCGATACCTCTCCGCAGTGCAGAAATCCGTGAAGAATGGGCTGGCATTCCCCAAGAAACCTTCCAGCACCTGACTGAACATATGCCTCGTGGAGTGGAAGCTGTCATCAAGGCTAAGGGTGGGCAAACACCATATTGAATTCCAGCATTACCGATGAAGGGTGCCACGAACTTGTAAGTCGTCTTCAGCCAGGTGTCCGGATACTTTTGATCACATAGTGTGATTCTTGAAATTCCCCCCGGCGGAAATTATATTTAATGAAATTTCGTGTCTGCAGCCGGTTGACGTCGACTTCTGGTACAATTTTTCGGCTAACAACCATCCAGCCACCTTCAGATGAGTGTTCTGCATTGCAATTCCGAAACTTAACTGAATGTATTTCGTACTGAACGCCCAACTAGAGAACGTACAATTAGATAATATTTGTTGTCATTATTTTGTGGGAGGTGTCATGTTGACTTGACGATCCCATTCCCCTTTAATGACTTAGCTAACAGTCAGGGTCATCTGTGATGTGAATTTTGTTTTGCGCTTGTTTCTCGTTTCTGTCAAATGTTTTATTTCTGTCTGTTACTATGTTTAATATTACAGTAAACTACGTCTGAGGAAAACACTATTTCATTTCAGCAGTTTCTTCTTCCTGATCATTTAAGAATTTATCAACTTTTCTGTGAGTTAGGGATATGTCAGGAGTGCAGGATTCTTACTCTAAAATCCCAACTTAAGAGCACTGCTGGGAGCCACAATTTGATTATTAGCATTTTTTAGTCCATTGCGCGAATATTATCAGCGATGAGTTTTATGGATGGCTCTGGCATGGATAGGAGATTCCAAATTAGGTATACCAGTAATTATATTTCATCTCTTACAGTTTACGAACGACTGTGGGTATTTTTGTGTAAATTGGCGACGTTCGTGAAGATCTTCTCGATATGATAATTCTGTCGTGTGGATAGGTAAACAATGTTCGCTTTTTACTGTTTCAGGGATTGTGAACAAATAAGTTCAAGTTAAATTGCTGGCGCGATATGCGCTAATATAGGTACTCTTTTTTCGGGTGTTTATTTTATTGTATGAAGCTTCCATTGGGTTCTGCACCAGTTGCGTTTCTTGATTGTTCGGGTTCACAATGGCGTTGTGAATATTTGGAGGATTATTTCTTTTATATATTGGTGTGTTTGGACAGTGAAGTTGTTCAGAAGAATTACGTCTACAGCAGATTCCGTCTTGCTTTGATATGCTTGTTTGATGTCTGAATGTTAATCAGAAGCGGAGTGAGTGTCGTTAAGGCAAATTGTGAATTGCTGAGCTCTGTTAACATGCAGAACAATCAGAGTACAGATCGGGATGCATCTGGAGACGACGCGGTTGCTTTTCTCGTGGAGCAATTAAACTAAGGCATAAAGTAGGCGCCGGCCGGAGTGGCCGAGCGGTTCTAGGCGCTTCAGTCTGGAACCACACGACCGCTACGGTCGCAGGTTCGAATCCTGCCTCGGGCATGGATGTGTGTGTTGTCCTTAGGTTAGTTAGGTTTAGGGGACTGATGACCTCAGATGTTAAGTCCCTTAGTGCTCAGAGCCATTTGAACCATTTTTATAAAGTAGGCCCGTTTCTACGTCACGTTTAGAGGACACTGAAGAACAATCAGCCAAAGTGCCTGACATGAGGAGTCAGAATAGAATGACAATAGAGTGTGCACTGCGTAAGATACGAAATGCAGGGAGGAGAAGGAAAGAATGACAGGGAAGCCCAAGAAAAAGAATTCTTAATAGGACAGAGAGTGTTGGTCATATCGTTTCACCCCTCCAACAAGTAGATGCACCTGGGCCAAAAGTTTTTACAGTCTACACTGGACCAGCACACCTCAAAAGAATTGGTCACCCCAATGCTGTAGAACTAAAGACATTAAAATCAAGAAAGCCAATCGGCATTCGCTATGTCAGCCACATAAAACATTTTGTAAAATGAGTGAGGAGATGGAAGTCGGAGTTTTATTAGGTTAGATTGAATAATCTCAGGTATGCTGTATTGTATATTGTCGTATAACAAGTTAGGTGTCACGCCACTGAGGCATGGTGCCATTGTTTCATGTGGATGTCCTGGACTGTGTCAGCGCTGTAGATGTGCATATTATCCGAGATGAGCCTAAACTGTTCAGTCCACACGAGGATAGCGTTTGGACCCTACTTTTGCTGATGTACAAGAGATTCGAAGATGACCGAAGCCTCAGTACATGTGCGAGGTGATCACAAGCACATCTCTCGTTAAGGCTGGCATTTATTGCACACTCAATGCAGTGTGGTATGAGTTCTGACCCCGACTTACTGCGGAGCTCGACTTACTGCGGACAGAAAGAAAAAGAGCTTGGGAAAGTTGGATTTTTATTTATGTGGTTGTGTGCTCCACATTGTTCAAGACTGACTAGATCAATCTACCTGGCATGCCCATGGATGATAATGCCAAGTTTGTAAAAAGGAAACATTAGATAACTAGGTTATCATCTGTAGCATGTACTAGTTGTTATCAGTAATAATAATAATAATAATAATTTATTATTATTGTTGTTGTTGTTAATGTTATTATTACTATTATTATTATTATTATTAGTTCTGTGAAGTGATGTAACTGTTTCTTTACTCTTCTTCTCTTCCGATTGTTTTTGTTTATTTTGTGAAACTACAGATTTACTCTACATGTTTGGTACTTTCAAATAAACGGAGAAAAAGCGAACTGACTCTAGAAAATTGCTACAAAGTCCAAATAGTCCTTTCACATGTCAGAAACATGTTGCCCTACGTAACAGTTTCACATATACTAAGGTAAAAAAAATTCTAGCATGACGATAGCTCGAACTCGAGACCTTTGATACAGCAAACAAACGCTCTCCTGGCTCCACCATTTTTGTTAACCTAGGATCATCTTCAGGAAAGAGCAGACACAGTCAGCTTCAGGTTGGGTGGAGACAAGGTGGGTAGGGGTCGAAACCCGAGGACTGGCCACGATGCCACCCACTGCCCATCACTGTGGTGGTCCCTCACATGGACATGGTACTGGATTGGTTTTTCATGTTTTTCTACTATTCTTTTACAGTTTTCTATATTTTTTATTTGTGTTTATATTTTTATGAAAAGAAAGATTGTTAGACATTAAATCTATAATTCCGGGAGTCAAAAGAAAACAAAATTTGTCTCTAGGAAGAACACAATAAGAGAAGGCTCCAGAAGAACGAACAAAGTAAAGCTGTCCAGGTCCGTGACGAATAAGGTACAACATATTTGCAAATAAAGCACGATAACATCGAAATCTCTGCCACTTCCAATGTGCCCCCACCACATACTGGCGAAAAACGTGGGCGTCGGGATGGTTGTCAAAGCCAAGTATACAGTGGACGTAGTGCCTGAGGAGTCATACTATCGAATTAGTCTTCGTCCGAGGAAAGACGGGAAAGTCCGGACACAGAAGAAGTTTAACCGAGAATACAGCTTCAGATGACGGCGTAAGGACAGCCAGTTGTTAGCGAATCCACTGCCACAGTGCTTGTCCGCAAGAGACAAGCCTATGTGATAATCTATCAGGTTGATGACGAGTGTCCGCAAAGACCACTCGGACCAAGACCAGTTCGATGGTGATGTGCGTTGGTAGAGGTCAGATTGTGAACGACGAGGCGAATTCCATCGGTAGGATAGGTAAACTAAAATGAAACTACGCTGTTTTTCAGGATATAAATGACGCGCCCGTTTAGGCTGGGAAGGATGATAATTGTACGCTTTATCAAGAATGTAAAGATATGGTGATAAGGTGTGTCATCGGTACAAAATCTGTTCCAGAAAACCCATTATTACGTAAAATTCACTTACATGCCGCTATTTGGAGCTGATCCGGCCTACATCGACAGGAGGAGTCAGACTGGCCGGTCGAAGACAGGTAAATAAACGAGATGTAATAGAATGAGTAGTTCGAGTACGTATTAAAAGAGTACGCCGTATAAAAAACACTGAAGCCTTTATTTTAAGAGTGAGAAATCACAACCCTCCAAGGAGACGCGGCCTCGCAACTACCGGTACTTCATACTGAAGTCGAAACGTATGACTTTCCCCAGGGAACGACCGAACAATGCATCAACTTGCTCGCCATCATCTCAGGTAGCGGGAATATTTTTGCAACATAGTACACTTTTCTAAAAATGTAGGAATCTAAGGACTGCACTTTGTGAAGAAGATTAACGGGACGGCGTTCATGTACTGCCCTTGAATTCGATTCGTCACCTTCTGCCAAATGAGTGTAGCCATTTTCATCGGGTAGCTATCCACGGTAACCCCCAACGATTTGTGGCAAGCAACCACCGTTGCACGTGTAATGACAACGTTTTTAAGATCCTGTGATGGCGATAGGGTACATTTCCGTCCATTAATGCGGGCCCCAGAGAGAGAACAAAAGCAATCGAATATGCTAGGATATGTCATCGATATGACGTAACAGTACCATAACATCATCCGCGTACACTCGTACCGAAAAATTTTCCCCTCATATCTTCCATCCACATAATTGATCAGCAAAATGATCTAGCGGTTATAGGCGCTACAGTCCGGAACCAGGCGGCTGCTACGGCCGCACGTTCGACTCCTGCCTAGGGCATGGATGTGTTTGATGTCCTTAGGTTAGTTAGGTTTAAGTAATTCTAAGTCTAGAGGACTGGTGACCTTAGATGTTAAGTCCCATAGTGCTTAGAGCCATTTGAACCATTTAGATCAGCAATACGGCGAAGCATAGTGTCTAATTACAAGACTAAAAACAATATGGAGACGGGCTCCTTTGCGGTAAACCCCGCCGTATGGTGATCTGGGGAGTGAGTTGTCCAATCGCTACGACAGATGCGTGGATATTACTCAAAAGATGGGATAATACCTGATACGCAGTAAGAGACCACTCGCTTTGAGCACCTGCACAAACCGTGACTGACACGGCCAAATGCCTTATTAATATCAAGAAAAAGGAAGGCTACAGAAGAAGCTGAACAATCAAGAATGTAATATCATCGCGAGTAAAGTCAATACGAAATTCTTTATTTAATGCGGAAGTAACCAAACAATCCAGGAGAGAAATAAATGCCTCAGGAACAATCGTATCAGTAGCGGAGACATCATAAGGGTCAGTAAAGAAACTATACACTGAGTCGGCAAAGAAACTGGTACAGGAATGCGTATTCAAATACAGAGATACGTAAATAGGAAGAATATGACGCTGCGGTCGGCAAGTCCTGTATAGGCCAACAAGTGTTAGGCGCAGTTGTGACTTCGGTTACTGCTGCTACAATGGCATTGTCAAGTTTCAAGTCAGCTTGAACGTGGTACTATAGTCGGTGCACAAGAGATGGGACACAGCATCTCCGAGGTGGCTATGAATAGGGATTTTCCTATACGACCACTTCACGAGTATACCGTGAATATCAGGAATCCGGTAAAATATCAACTCTCCGCCGGCCTAAGTGACCGAGCGGTTCTAGGAGCTTGTCTGGAGCCGCGCGACCGCTACGGTCGCAGGTTCGAATCCTGCCTTTGGCATGGTTGCGTGTGATGTCCTTAGGTTAGTTAGGTTTAAGTAAAGTTCTAGGGGACTAATGACCTCAATTGTTAAGTCCCATAGTGCTGAGAGCCATTTGAATCAACTCTCCGGCATCATTAGGACGGAAGAACATGCTGCAAGAAGGGTAACAGCGAAGACTGAAAGAATCGTTCAACGTGACATAAGAGCAACCCTTCCGCAAATTATTTCAGATTTCAGTGGTAGGCCATTAACAACTGTCAACTTGCGAACCATTCAATGAAACATCGTCGATATGGGATTTTGGAGCCGAAGGCCCACTCGTGTACCTTTCATGACTGCACGACACAAAGCTTTTTACGCCTAGCCTAGACCCGTCAACACTGACATTGGACTATTGATGACTAGAAACAGCCTGATCGGACGTTTCAAATTGTATCAAGCGGATGGACGTGTACGGGTATGGAGACAACCTCATGAATCCATGGGCCCTGCATGTCTGCAGGGGACCATTCAAGCTGGTAGAAACTCTATAATGGGGTGGGGTGTGCAGTTGGAGTGATATTTGACCCCTGATACGTCTAGATACGGCTCTGACAGGTGACACGTACGCAATTATCGTGTCTGATCATCTGAATCCATTCATGTCCATTGTACATTCCGACTGGCCTCGGCAATTCCAGTAGCACAATGCGGCATCCCACATGTCCAGAATTGCTACAGAGTGGCTCCAGGAACACTATTCTGAGATTAAACACTTCCGCTGGCCACCAAACTCCCCAGACATGAACATTATTGAACATATCTGGAATGCCTTGCAACGTGCTGTTCAGAAGAGATCTCCACCCCTTCGTATTCTTACGGATTTATGGACAGCCCTGCAGGATTCATTGTGTCATCTCTATCCAGCACTTCAGACATTATTCGAGGCCATGCCACGTCGTTCTGTGCTCGCGGGGGCCCTATACGATATTAGGCAGGTGCACAGGTTTCTTCTGCTCTTCTCCGTAGATTCCTCTGGATATGTCACGTTGGGATGTCCGACCATGACCATCAATGTGGTTAAGGGACGTGCAACACGCTCTTTTCCGAAGCGTCCGGAACCGAGTAAGATGATGTAAGGAGGTCATTTCATTCTGTAGGAAGCAGCATGATTTTGACCGCACCCTGTGCTTCTATTTGTTGTCTCTTTAACTGAAGAAGCTTCGCCTTAATGCGGGGCACGTCCGTAATCCGTAAGGGAGCGTGTTTGGCCCCATCATGAAGTTGTCGCAAGATGAAATAATAAAATTCCAGGAAGCGTCAGGAATCAGTCTCCCTGCGACGTAGCGAATTAATGCGTTCCGGAGGAAAGGTTTGGCAGCCCTGACCACGATTCCATACGGGAAGGGCCTCTGCTGTGGGGCCAAACCTCTCGAACGATAATCTCGAGTGATTGTTTATTTACAAGGTATGTGTTTAATATATAGGGAAGGCGGTACGTTTTTATTGGTTGCCGCACATGATTTAAAGTTACAGCTACGGCACAGTGATCAGTGAGACAAGTGGGTACCACAAAGACTCAGAAAGATAAAAGCGATCGAGTTGGCTGCTGGAACAAGCTGTAAAATGCGTATCCCTGACGAGAGTCGTATAGTGACCGATCCACGCATCGCGTATTTGGTCAAATAACACTTCTAAAAAAATTATCACATACGCACTTGAACCGTAAATAAATTGCCGCAGCGCCGCAAATCAATGCCCGAAACTAATTCTGCTCACATTCAAGCTAAGGAAGGTATAGGCCAGCATTTTCTTATTAACAAAACTATGCAGTTCATTACCTGCAAGGGACCTGTGATTAACAGTTCATGGCAGAGTCAATGGATGAATCTGTACGTAAAAAGCTGGATCTCTCTCGTCCACCCTCTTTCTGTTCTTTTTTTCTGTTTTGGCGATGCAGCACGCTTAAATTGCAAACTGAAAACGCTGTTTGTTGCTGTGCAGGAAGGTGACAGCCGCGTGAGAGAACATGGTGGGGTGGGGGTGTGGAGGGCGGGGCTGTGGCAACCCAGTATCAGATACAGGGTATACCCCACTCTTCCACACGTGGGAGATGCGGCTCCTGGGTATCAACGGTAACAGAAAGTTACGCTACGTCCTTTACCGTCACCACATGTTCCGCTGCACACATGAGCTGACCTGGTTCTGATCAGCAGCGGCTGCGGCACAGGAGAAGGGTGGGAAGACGTTACGGACTCGGGTGGGATGTCTGGCAAGTCCGTCGATATAGTACGGAGCTCTGGAACAGGTCTATCCTCTCGTGATTCTCTAGAGGCGGTGTCGATCTTGGGAGTCACATTGGTCGGGGGAACAGGAAGCTTTCGAATCTTGAACAGTAACCGAAATGTTATCACCCGGTCAGAGCTCGGGGAGGGGAGAGGCCTCCTCCGTCGTAATCTGTTCAGTACAGCTGAGAATGGAAGAGAAATCCCGCGACTCTTCATCATCTTGCGTCCGTCTACGCTTGTTTTAAGTTGGAGGTTGTGACGCTGCGGAAGCGACAGTGGCAAAGTCCCTATGCGTGGTTAACGGTGGAAATACTCTGAGAATATTTCGCAGTAGCTCGTGTTGCCCCTCAGAAACTTTTTAGGCGCCGTGGTTGTCACTTGGGGAACCAGGTTAGCTAAAGATAACCTTTTACGTTGTTCGTAAATGGATCTTAAAGTCAGGACACGACGCGGGAAATTTATGCGGAAGTTGTAAGTAGGCTGTTTATGTTTTCTTATTGGCAACGTTACGTAGCGCTCTGTACGAAAATCACTGGCTGTGCTGTGTGCAGTCTGTGGCTAGTTTGCATTGTTGTCTGCCATTGTAGTGTTGGGCAGCGGCAGCTGGATGTTAACAGCGCGTAGCGTTGCGCAGTTGGAGGTGAGCCGCCAGCAGTGGTGGATGTGGGGAGAGAGATGGCGGAGTTTTGAAATTTGTCATGAACTGCTATATATATTATGACTATTGAGGTAAATACATTGGTTGTTCTCTATCAAAATCTTTCATTTTGCTAACTATGCCTATCAGTAGTTAGTGCCTTCCGTAGTTTGAATCATTTATTTAGCTGGCAGTAGTGGCGCTCGCTGTATTGCAGTAGTTCGAGTAACCAAGATTTTTGTGAGGTAAGCGATTTGTGAAGCGATTTGTGAAACGCATAGGATTAATGTTAGTCAGTGCCATTCTTTTGTAGGGATTTCTGAAAGTCAGATTGCGTTGCGCTAAAAATATTGTATGTAAGTTTAAGCACAGCCATGTATAAATTGTTCAAAGGGGACGTTTCAAAGTGTCCACTCTCAGTCGACATAAAACATATTCTTTCTTGTCCCGTGTATATTACATGTACCTGGTATCCACACATCTGCAAATAAGAGGGGATATTCCGTTTAACAACCATGACCACGGATCAAACTCGACTATAAACTTGTCAACGATGTTGACCGGGCCAGCGTTTCCGCCATATATACTGTATGTCCCCAGGCGCAAGCAGGACGGTTCTGAAGAACTTGTTATCAACCCCGGGCGGAAGGTTAAACATCCTAGCATTCATACACCCCACCTCCACGTTAGGCAGAACAACCATACTATTAAGACCATCGCGGTGAGTGAAAGGGACATGTTGTCCGTGCCGCAAGAGGAGCCTGTCAACCTGAAGCGAGTCTAGAAATTTGACATAAAACATATACGATTTAGAAGCGAAGGAAGCCGTGTGAACCTGTTCTGATGTGACCTTGATAGTATCTAGAGGCAAATTAGGGATTTCTAACGGACTTGGCTGAACGGGCCATGTGAATTTGTCAAAGCTAAAACAGACGGTACCTGTGCGTGGAATGGGAGCAATGGACGACATCAAGGCGCAAGACAACTCCGCTTCAGAACTAAATCACAAACATAAGACACCGAGAGACAACGATGTGACGCACACAACGACTCACGCCACACTGAGTGCAAACAAGGAACCTCTCGCAGCGCTACAGCAGAAGCGGGAACAGGCAGAACCTAGCCCAGCATGCCAAGTGGGGATGGCCCCATGGTAGCTCTGCATAACAGACTCCCACAGTTATGCTTTTCGTGTGCTCCGTAGTTCAAGTCTTACTTATTAGTTACCGTTTACACACGGTCCCCTGGATGACAGCACATAGCACAAACTGTATATGAGTTTTGCTTGATGCTCTGTCGATATACAACGTTTCGAACTGATATGTCTCTCCGACATGTGGAGGTTTGGGGGTCGACGACAGCTTGTAAGATGGCAGGCCTTCTGGCTCTTCCACACATAGCAGTATTCCAATCACGCCATTCCATCTTCCACTATTATGTTTGATTCAGCACACATGAACATTGCCTTTAACAAGAGTAACCTTTCATTGAGAATGTGAGTGCACTCAACTAGTATGATATGAAATCTGGATTTCGGTAAGTGCCTAGCAGTTACCAGTGCACTACAAGTTCAAAATGGTTCAAATGGCTCTGAGCATTGTGCGACTTAACTTCTGAGGTCATCAGTCGCCTAGAACTTAGAACTAATTAAACCTAACTAACCTAAGGGCATCACACACATCCATGCCCGAGGCAGGATTCGAACCTGTGACCGGAGCGGTCGCTCGGCTCCAGACTGTAGCGCCTAGAACCGACGGCCACCCGGTCCGGCGCACTACAAGTGTTTCATAGTATCGATGCATGTCCTAGTACGTCAGTCCCCTGTTGTTCGAGCTTCTGTCACACTGCGCTCAAGACAAGCAAACTGAAAATTGCCTTTTATACGGGATGGACATATTTCGTTACGCAAATCGGTGATCGGATGCTCGTACCAACATGAAAGTAAAATAATTAGCATGGGTGATGAATATTACGTTTTTTTAATCACATCTTCTTCCACGTTGCTGCGACGGCTGTGGAGCTTTCAGCTGCCAGATTTGAGCATGGTCGGCGAGGGGAGAAAGCTCATGATTCCCAGAAATGCGGCCGACATAGACAAGAGCCGCGCCGGTCCAGCGTTGAGTAGACTGTGGGTGACTGAGGTTACCTGCCGCAGAACAGCTGCCTAAGACGTCACTCGCGGCTCGCCTTCTGACATTAGGAATAGACGGCTAGCGGAAGCCCCGTACAGCCTTTCACATGGGCTAATGCTGTTGTTCAGAGCGGCGTGTTTTGATAGATAGAACAGAGGACAGAACCATTGTCTGCTGGAGCTTTGTGGAAGCGGGCGTCCGTCTCGACGGGGCGTGCGCCACGGCTGCGTCTCACGTACCGTGTAACTAGCATAGCCCGTAGATGTCCCACGCCCGAGGGCTTCCCGCGCAGACATCTCGGGGAGGTTGGGATTGGAAGGTTGACTCTTACGTCAGCTCATCGTGATGGCCGGGATGGATACTGGCGGGAAGGCCTGTCATTGGTGGCTACGGTGACCGAATTTTGCAGTGGGAGATTTGCCGTCTCGTTTAATAGCCATGATTGACGGAAAAACTGTTGTTGGACCGCGACTGGCTGCTTACTTGGGCAACGGAGCAGAAGCTCTGGCTTAGCTGTAGCGGCGAAAACACAAGAGAGAGCCATCTTGATTGCCACAGGAGTCGGACTCTTACATACTTTCCTGTACGTCATCTTACGCAGACAAACAGAGTTTAGCGGTCGAGAATGGAGCACTTCGTCTCAGCCTGAAGGCAGCGCACCCGACTATGAATCGCAGCTGTCGTCCACACGCCGAAAGTTGGTGTGTGTGGTAATACATACTGCTGCGGCTAAAAGAGATTCGGTCAATCGATTTTACGCCCAACGCAGAAGCCTTGTCCGTACAGCGGATGCACTTAGCACCACTTTCGTCTCATTATCACTAGGGTGATCACTGCCACGTTACCTGCGATTACAATTAATTTACAACTCATTGTGGAGTCAGTCACGATTAGGTGCTCACAAAAGTTTGCTCAGACAGGTCCCCTATTCGGTTTTGCCTCTATTTTTGTTCGGAAATTTGCCAATAACTCATGAAGCTTATGATTCTCATACGGCTCATATTTGAATTTCGTGTTCATGTTTGAGTCAATAGATCTCATTGTAATTTTGTCTAGTCAGAATTTTCACAATTCCCTTGCATTCCTATGCGTCATTACTTTGGAAGGCATATAATAATAAATCTCCTAATTAAATTTATGTGAAGTGTGTACGGCTCAAGACGGGTTGCAAATGGGGCCAAATTAATTCAACAACTTCCCTTGCATATAAGTGTGGACGCATCAGAGCTTCATTCTCGTCCTAATTTGCGTGTCACACAACCACAGGCTAACTTCCAAAGTGACCAGAGGGTGGTGTCCCGCATTCGCGGCATGCTCAATGACACGGAAGTTGTAGGTTCTACACCACTCCTTCAACTTTTATATGCGACTGCCTTTAATTCTTTCTTTTCGTAAGGTGTGGTGAAACAATATATTGTGGGCATGCCTGACACCTGATACGACGCCAGTGAAAATGATAGTTCGTCTCAATATGTTCATCTCGCATCTGTTTTTTAACACACATTTTGTGTTTCATGCTCATTACATGCACTGTCACGAGACCGCATTGTTACAGACGGCTTGATAACTACGATGGCCACAGGCTCTTCTGCGGATATGTATGTCTGTGCAACGAGTAAATGAGGACACTGTTTAATCGCATGTGTTACCTCCAGCACCTTCTAGCTTTTATAATGGCTAAAACGATGCACTTACCTCTCCAGGGATGTTTCGATACAGTCAGGACACACAGGTCTGCGGACTGCAGCAATTTAAGCAACAAGATAAATCTGTTATAAAACAATTTAAAACCAAGCCAATTGCAAATACACCGTACAATATTGTACTTTCACAACTCTAACCTATTCCTAGAGTCAGAGGTGCTGTAACACTTTTTTAGTCTGATGTTCCCTGGAGCTGATAATTACTTGTCTGTGGTACTCGAAACTGCTTGATATTAAATTCGAAACACTGAGTTGAGCAGCGGTTTATGGAGGTATCAGTAAACCCCAGCGCTGTAAAGAATCGATCGCCCATGTGTAACCCAGTTTCAGAGGTCTGATTACTTGAAAAGTAAGGTCAGGAATTAAATACTTGACGTAAAGGACGTTAGCGGGAAAATTTTATAAAAGGTCTGAAATTATGTTAAAAGCTTGCTGGAAGTCATTGGATGCTCTCATTATGAAATACAGGACGGGTATCATCTGCGTAATTACCGATCCGTTTCAAGCAAAATCTCAATAGTTACGACGTCATATCTCCAGAACTATGTACCGTATAGTGATAGAATTTTGCAGGTACACTGAGTAGTATATGTGTGTTCTGAATAGCGTTGGTAGTCTTGCCTGAGGCGGCCGTTGTGGTGCACGAACAAGGAAAAATGTAGTAAGGCATAACCTTTTTCCTTTTCATCGATTTGTGTAGAGTGTCAGCTGGAAAAAGGTTCATAAAGGTTTGAAATTATGTGTAAAGTTTGTTGCTAGTCACTACGTCTTCTCATTCTTCAATACTGGATGAATATATTCGGGTATTTGCGTGCTATGAGCTCCTCTCCCTCATGATATATCAACGGTTTCTAACTGTAATACTTGTCTTACTAGTTTAAACATTCAACGTAAGATTGTACCCCGTAATGAGTTCATTATGACAGCATTTTAAATTTCGTCAGCACTTACATGAAAGATTAAAAATCAAATTTTTGTTGACCCTGGAAACCGTCAGATGGGCAACCGGCAACTGGGACCACGCACCATGAGCCATGAATCAATTTAATCGTTTAGTAGTGTAGATCACAACTTCATGAGGTTCACAGTCGATATAACAACATCGGGAGGCGTTCAAAAGCTACCTGTCGCCTTTTCAAAAAAATGGTTCAAATGGCTCTGAGCACTATGGGACTCAACTGCTGAGGTCATTAGTCCCCTAGAACTTAGAACTAGTTAAACCTACCTAACCTAAGGACATCACAAACATCCACGCCCGAAGCAGGATTCGAACCTGCGACCGTAGCGGTCTTGCGGTTCCAGACTGCAGCGCCTTTAACCGCACGGCCACTTCGGCCGGCTTCGCCTTTTCAGTTTGGTACAATTTACTGTACCATTAACTAGTTCCCAAGGCGCTGAAGGCTTATTATCAGATGGAGGCGTCACAGGAACACTATTTTCTACACTAGTTGCAGCTAGAAGTTAGTGGTTCAAATGGCTCTAAGCACTATGGGACTTAACATCTGAGGTAATCAGTCCCCTAGACTTGTTGTTGTGGTCTTCAGTCCTGAGACTGGTTTGATGCAGCTCTCCATGCTACTCTATCCTGTGCAAGCTTCTTCATCTCCCAGTACCTACTGCAGCCTACATCCTTCTGAATCTGCTTAGTGTATTCATCTCTTGGTCTCCCTCTACGATTTTTACCCTCCACGCTGCCCTCCAATACTAAATTGGTGAGCCCTTGATGCCTCAGAACATGTCCTACCAGCCTATCCCTTCCTCTGGTCAAGTTGTGCCACAAACTTCTCCTCTCCGCAATCCTATTCAATACTTCCTCATTAGTTATGTGGTCTACCCATCTAATCTTCAGCATTCTTCTGTAACACCACATTTCGAAAGCTTCTATTCTCTTCTTGTCCAAACTAGTTATCGTCCATGTTTCACTTCCATACATGGCTACACTCCATACAAATACTTTCAGAAATGACCTTCTGACACTTAAATCTACACTCGATGTTAACAAATTTGTCTTCTTCAGAAACGCTTTCCTTGCCATTGCCAGTCTACATTTTATATCCTCTCTACGCCGACCATCATCAGTTATTTTGCTCCCCAAATAGCAAAACTCCTTTACTACTTTAAGTGTCTCATTTCCTAATCTAATTCCCTCAGCATCACCCGACTTAATTCGACTACATTCCATTATCCTCGTTTTGCTTTTGTTGATGCTCATCTTATATCCTCCTTTCAAGACGCTATCCATTCCATTCAACTGCTCTTCCAAGTCCTTTGCTGTCTCTGAGAGAATTACAATGTCATCGGCGAACCTCAAAGTTTTTATTTCTTCTCCATAGATTTTAATACCTACTCCGAATGTTTCTTTTGTTTCCTTTACTGCTTGCTCAATATACAGATTGAATAACATCGGGGAGAGGCTACAACCCTGTCTTACTCCCTTCCCAACAATTGCTTCCCCTTCATATCCCTCGACTCTTATAACTGCCATCTGGTTTCTGTACAAATTGTAAATAGCCTTTCGCTCCCTTTATTTTACCCCTGCCACCTTTAGAATTTGAAAGAGAGTATTCCAGTCAACATTGTCAAAAGCTTTCTTTAAGTCTACAAATGCAGGTTTGCCTTTCCTTAATCTTTCTTCTAAGATAAGTCGTAAGGTCAGTATTGCCTCACGTGTTCCAGTATTTCTACGGAATCCAAACTGATCTTCCCCGAGATCGGCTTCTACTAGTTTTTCCATTCGTCTGTAAAGAATTCGTGTTAGTATTTTGCAGCTGTGGCTTATCAAACTGATTGTTCGGTAATATTCACATCTGTCAACACCCGCTTTCTTTGGGATTGGAATTATTATATTCTTCTTGAAGTCTGAGGGTATTTCGCCTGTTTCATACATCTTGCTCACCAAATGGTAGAGTTTTGTCATGACTGGCCCTCCCAAGGCCGTCAGTAGTTCCAATGGAATGTTGTCTACTCCTGGGGCCTTGTTTCGACTCAGGTCTTTCAGTGCTCTGTCAAACTCTTCACGCAGTATCGTATCTCCCATTTCATCTTCATCTACATCCTCTTCCATTTCCATAATATTTTCCTCAAGTACATCGCCCTTGTATAGACCCTCTATATACTCCTTCCACCTTTCTGCTTTCCCCTCTTTGCTTAGAACTGGGTTTCCATCTGAGCTCTTAATATTCATACAAGTGGCTCTCTTATCTCCAAAGGTCTCTCTAATTTTCCTGTAGGCAGTATCTATCTTACCCCTAGTGAGATAAGCCTCTACATCCTTACATTTGTCCTCTAGCCATCCCTGCTTAGCCATTTTGCACTTCCTGTCGATCTCATTTTTGAGACGTTTGTATTCCTTTTTGCCTGCTTCATTTACTTCATTTTTATATTTTCTCCTTTCATCAATTAAATTCAATATTTCTTCTGTTACCCAAGGATTTCTACTAGCCCTCGTCTTTTTACCTACTTGATCCTCTGCTGCCTTCACTACTTCATCCCTCAGAGCTACCCATTCTTCTTCTACTGTATTTCTTTCCCCAATTCCTGTCAATTGTTCCCTTATGCTCTCCCTGAAACTCTCTACAACCTCTGGTACTTTCAGTTTATCCAGGTCCCATCTCCTTAAATTCCCACCTTTTTGCAGTTTCTTCAGTTTTAATCTACAGGTCATAACCAACAGATTGTGGTCGGAGTCCACATCTGCCCGTGGAAATGTCTTACAATTTAAAACATGGTTCCTAAATCTCTGTCTTACAATTATATAATCTATCTGATACCTTTTAGTATCTCCAGGGTTCTTCCATGTATACAACCTTCTTTCATGATTCTTAAACCGAGTGTTAGGTATGATTAAGTTGTGCTCTGTGCAAAATTCTACCATGCGGCTTCCTCTTTCATTTCTTAGCCCCAATCCATATTCACCTACTACGTTTCCTTCTCTCCCTTTTCCTACTACCGAATTCCAGTCACCCATGACTATTAAATTTTCGTCACCCTGCACTATCTGAATAATTTCTTTTATTTCATCATACATTGCTTCAATTTCTTCGTCATCTGCAGAGCTAGTTGGCATATAAACTTGTACTACTGTAGTAGGTGTGGGCTTCGTATCTATCTTGGCAACAATAATGCGTTCACTATGCTGTTTGTAGTAGCTTACCCGCATTCCTATTTTCCTATTCATTATTAAACCTACTCCTGCATTACCCCTATTTGATTTTGTGTTTATAACCCTGTAGTCACCTGACCAGAAGTCTTGTTCCTCCTGCCACTGAACTTCACTAATTCCCATTATATCTAACTTTAACCTATCCATTTCCCTTTTTAAATTTTCTAACCTACCTGCTCGATTAAGGGATCTGACATTCCACGCTCCGATCCGTAGAACGACAGTTTTCTTTTTCCTGATAACGACATCCTCTTGAGTAGTCCCCGCCCGAAGATCCGAATGGGGGACTATTTTACCTCCGGAATATTTTACGCAAGAGGACGCCATCATCTTTTAATCATACAGTAAAGCTGCATGCCCTCGGGAAAAATTACGGCCGTAGTTTCCCCTTGCTTTTCAGCCGTTCGCAGTACCAGCACAGCAAGGCCGTTTTGGTTATTGTTACAAGGCCAGATCAGTCAATCATCCAGACTGTTGCCCTTGCAGCTACTGAAAAGGCTGCTGCCCCTCTTCAGGAACCACATGTTTGTCTGGCCTCTCAACAGATACCCCTCCGTTGTGGTTGCACCTACGGTACGGCTATCTGTATCGCTAAGGCACGCAAGCCTCCCCACCAACGGCAAAGTCCATGGTTCATGGGGGGAGGCCCCTAGACTTAGAACTACTTAAACCTAACTAACCTAAGGACATCACACACATGCACGCCCTAGGCAGGATTCGAACCTGCGACCGTAGCAGCAGCGCTGTTCCGGACTGAAGCGCCTAGAACCGCTCGGCTACAGCGGCCGGCTGAAGCTAGTGTCGTGGTGACTGCACTGCCTCGTGGAATCAATGATACATTCGCTCCTATAATGTATATTGCAGCCAGCTTACACATCCACACGTGCAGTATTTAGATGCACTCGCTTAATGTGAAAGCAAATGCGTCTAAGTACAGCGTGTTTGCATGTGTATAAACTGACTAAAATGTCCATTATCTGAATGAATATGCCATGCATACTACGAGGCAGTCCAACTTCAGGTGGTCCGTAATACATCTTTTGGAACATGCGTAATGTATTCATCTCTCTTTTACTCCACACACTTCCCTAGAATACCAAACTGGTGATTGCTTGATGTCTCAGAACGTGTCCTGTCAACCGATCTCTTCTTTTGGTCAAGTTGTACCACAAATTTCTTTCCTGCAAAGTTCTGTTCTGTACCTCCTCCTTAGTTAAATGATGTACACAATTAAACTTCGACATCTTTCTGTAACACCACATTTCCAAAGCTCATGCTTTCTTCTTCTTTGAGCTGTTTATCGTCCACGTTTCACTTACATACAACGTCACACTCAAGACAAATACCTTCAGAAAAGAGTTCCTAACGCTTAAACCTACATTTGATGTTAACAAATTAACCTCCTTCTGAAATGCTTTACTTGCCATTACCTGTTTACATTTTGTATCCCCTCTTATTGCCGCCGTGATGTGTTACTTTACTGCCGAAAAACATAACTCCTCTACGAGTTACAGTGTGTCATTTCATATCCAATACCTTCAGCATTAAATTCAACTGCATACCATTACCCTTATATTGTTTCTGTTGATGTTCATCTTATATCCTCCTTTAAAGACACTGTCCAGTCTAGTCAATTGCTCTTTCAAATTTTACTACGGTATATTGATAATTTTTACTTTTGGACCGTCTAAAATGGTTCAAGTGGCTCTAAGCACTATGGAACTTAACATCTGAGGTCATCGGTCCCCTAGTCCGCCCATGATAGCTGTGTGGTCAGCCTAACACCTAACGGCTTGGGTTCGATTCCAGGCTGGGTCGGAGATTTTCTCTGCTCAGGGACTGGGTGTTGTGTTGTCCTTATTATCATCATTTCATCCCCATTGACACGCAAGTCACCGAAGTGGCGTCAACTCGAAAGACTTGTACCAGGCGAACGGTCTACTCGACTGGACGCCCCAGTTACACTGCATTTCCTATCAGTCCCCTAGACTTAGAACAACGTAAACCTAACTAAGCTAAAGACATGACACACATCCATGCCCAAGGTAGGATTAGAACCTGCGACCGTAGCAGCCGCGTGGTTCCGTGGACAGTCTAACTGCAACGGAATGAAACACAATTTTGGTTACACAGGCGTTTCGCTTTTATTCTCTGCAAGCATCTCCAGTGGCCTGGAATATGTACGTATTATTACTACTTAGTTCACATTTTGGGAAATATATATAAAGGTTACAAACAGGTCTGGTGGTTGGCTTTTCTATGGCGTAGTAATATTTTCCGTGGATGATTTTCTACATGTGTTTTTGTTCAAATTTTCCTGCTGTTCTTCTTATAATTGCCATTTGGATTTTTGTTTTCCATACTTCACAGCACTACGGACTAAACACTTGTTTTGATATTATGTTTTGGCTTGTGTAGCCGACTGTCGGATGTTATTGCCAAAGACAGAATGTTATTGCCAACTTTCAAGTCCTTTGCTGTCTCTGATAGAACTGCGATCTCATGGCAAATCTCAGAGTTTTTAATTCTTCTCCCTGAACTTTAATTATTTCTCCAAATTTCTATTTCGTTTCCATTAGTGCCTTCTCATTGTACAGACTGTCTCACATCCTTCTCAAACAATACATCTCGTCTCCTGGAACCGTCGTCTGGTTTCTCCCCAGTTTGTGTACAATATTTTGCTCCCTGGTACCTTTAGAATTGCAAAGAGTGTATTCCAGTCGACGTTGTTAAAAGCTTTCTCCAAACCTACAAAAACTATAAACGTAAGTTTGCCCTTCCTTGACCTACCTTGTAAGATAAGTTGTAGGCTCAGCATTGCTTGCGTGTTCTTACATTTCTCCGGAATCCAAACTGATCTTCCCCGAAGTTGGCTTGTAGCAGTTTTCCATTCCTCTGTACTTTGCAACCATCACTTACTAAACTGATGGCTCGGTAGTATTCACACCTGCGAGCACCTGCTTTCGTTGGAATTGGAATTACTACACTCTCTTTGAAGTTTGAGGGTATTTCGCCACACCAGGTCGAATAGTGTTTTGTGACTGTCTCTCCCAAGGATATCAGTAGTTCTAACGCAGTGCCGTCAATTCCAGAGGCCTTTCTTCAACTTAGGTCTTCCAGTGCTCAATCAAATTCTTATCGTAGTATCGAATCTTCCATCTCATCTCCAATTACGTCCTCATTCCTTTCTATAAATTACTTCAAAGTTCATTGCCCTCGTATAGGCCCTTAGTATACTCCTACCAACTTTCGGTTTTCCCTTCCTTACTTAGCAATAGTTTGCCATCTGAGTTTTTTCTATTCATACAGTTGCATATTATACCTGCATAAAGCAACTATTTAAATTATAGTTCTTATTTGTCATCCACAGCCGGCCGTTGTGACCGAGCGGTTCTAGGCACTTCAATCCAGAACCACGTGACTGCTACGGTCGCAGGTTCGAATCTTGCCTCGGACATGATGTGTGTGATGTCTTTATGTTAGTTGGGTTTAAGTAGTTATAAGGTCTAGGGAACTATGACCTCAGAGTCCATAGTGCTCAGAGCCATTTGAACCATTTGATTTAGTCATCCACAGTGGGTATAGTGAACGAGCTGAGTTGAGTATTTACTTATGTTCAACGAATAGAAGTTCCTTGATGAAGTCGTGTCACGTTATCAGCCGAGTTAATGATTCGTTCAGTGGAAATGTTTTGACATGTTTTCTACTCATCACCATCGGGCGAAGTAGGGGGTTCATGTCAAGTTCGTATCTTTGTAGACGCTGGATCTCAGGTTCCTCTGCCTCGTCTGAACGGCTGGGCCAATCGATAGGAACTGGACATGAAGATAACACATCGCCTGAAGAAGACGAGTAGAAAGCTTGTGGAAACGTTGTTGCAGAGCGACGCCTTGATTCAGCTGATTAGCGCGCGATTGGCCTGACCGTTGCAGATACTGCAGAGGAGCCTGTGGGCCAAGGTCTATAAAGATACGTTCTACACGTCAACTCGTCACTTCACTGAGTTTGACGAGTACGAAACTTGCCGAGACGTTGCCAAAGAATAAAGCCTTTGCCTCGGCAGATAGGCGCGCTGTTGGCCCAGCTGTTTTAGATGACGCTCCAGTGATTATAACTATACGAACTACGAGGCGTGTTTTTTAAGTAAGTACCGGTACCGTTTTGAAATTAAAGAATACGTGCTAAGATATCTCAATTTTATTTTCACATGAAAGCCTGCACCTTAATCTACACATTGACGTCATTACAGTCTGATTCTTCCTTGTTTACGTTGTGTACTGAGTGTTTAAGATGCCTCCGATAATCGTGAGTCCCGCCGACTGTGAAGTACGGGCTGTTATAAGATTTCTTAGTTCTAAAGGCCTAAAAGCGATCGATATCCATCGTGAGATCTGTGCAGTTTACGGAGAAAACATTATGAGTGATGGAATGGTAAGAAAGTGGGCGAGAGGATTTAAATATGGCCGCACAAATGTGCATGATGAACAACGGAGTGGGCGTCCTTCGGTCGTTGATGAAATTTGGTGCAGGAAGTGGACAATAAGGTGAGAGAAAACAGACGCTTTACGATTTACTCCTTGTGGGATGACTTTTCTAATGTAGTGTTTCGTATGGCATTGTGATCGAGCACTTGAATTACCGAAAATTGTGCGCACGTTGGGTACCGAAAATGTTGACGGATGTGCACAAAACCAAACGTTTAGACAGGGCATTGACTTTCCTGGAGCGGTACCACAACGACGCTGATGATTTCTTAAGCCAAATTGTTACGGGCGATAAAACATGGGTGGCCTACGTCACACCAGAATCAAAGCAACAGTCCATGGAAGTTGAGCAAGGGCATCGTTTTGCTGCAAGACAATGCCCGTCCGCATGTGGCGAATCAGACCAAAGATCATCCTCCGTACAGCCCCGATCTTGCGCCCAGTGACTACCATCTGTCCCTGCACTTGAAGAAACACCTGGCCCGTCAGCGTCTTCAAGACGATGACGAAGTCAAAACAGTGGTGATGCAGTGGTTAACAAGTCAGGCGGCAGACTTTTATGAGGAGGGTGTTCAAAAACTGGTATAACGTTATGACAAGTGCCTCAATATTGACGGAAATTATGTAGAAAAGTAGATTAAGGTACAGGCTTTCATGTAAAAATAAAATTATTGAGATATCTTAGCACGTCTTTTTTTTAAATTTCAGAACGGTACTTACATAAAAAAACACGCCTCGTAGTTATGAATCCGACATATCTCCTCAATATGGCAAGTAGGAAATTTGGCTAAACGTTGCTGTAGAATGACGCCTTGGCTGACAAGTACTCGGTTGGCCCAGTTGTTGCAGACGATGCAGAGGAGTCTGCAGTCCAGTATCTATAAGAATACGAACTGCACATGAACACGACGTTGCTGCAGAACGACGTCTTTAGTCGTCTGATAACCCGAGAAGGCTTCATCATCGAAATTTGCAGAACAAGCCTTCGTTCCCATATAGGAGGGCAGTTCAATAAGTAATGCAACACATTTTTTTTCTCGGCCAATTTTGGTTGAAAAAACCGGAAATTTCTTGTGGAATATTTTCAAACATTCCCGCTTCGTCTCGTATAGTTTCATTGACTTCCGACAGGTGGCAGCGCTGTACGGAGCTGTTAAAATGGCGTCTGTAACGGATGTGCGTTGCAAACAACGGGCAGTGATCGAGTTTCTTTTGGCGGAAAACCAGGGCATCTCAGATATTCATAGGCGCTTGCAGAATGTCTACGGTGATCTGGCAGTGGACAAAAGCACGGTGAGTCGTTGGGCAAAGCGTGTGTCATCATCGCCGCAAGGTCAAGCAAGACTGTCTGATCTCCCGCGTGCGGGCCGGCCGTGCACAGCTGTGACTCCTGCAATGGCGGAGCGTGCGAACACACTCGTTCGAGATGATCGACGGATCACCATCAAACAACTCAGTGCTCAACTTGACATCTCTGTTGGTAGTGCTGTCACAATTGTTCACCAGTTGGGATATTCAAAGGTTTGTTCCCGCTGGGTCCCTCGTTGTCTAACCGAACACCATAAAGAGCAAAGGAGAACCATCTGTGCGGAATTGCTTGCTCGTCATGTGGCTGAGGGTGACAATTTCTTGTCAAAGATTGTTACAGGCGATGAAACATGGGTTCATCACTTCGAACCTGAAACAAAACGGCAATCAATGGAGTGGCGCCACACCCACTCCCCTACCAAGAAAAAGTTTAAAGCCATACCCTCAGCCGGTAAAGTCATGGTTACAGTCTTCTGGGACGCTGAAGGGGTTATTCTGTTCGATGTCAAACGATCAACTCTGAAGTGTATTGTGCTACTCTTCAGAAATTGAAGAAACGACTTCAGCGTGTTCGTAGGCACAAAAATCAGAACGAACTTCTCCTTCTTCATGACAACGCAAGACCTCACACAAGTCTTCGCACCCGAGAGGAGCTCACAATACTTCACTGGACTGTTCTTCCTCATGCACCCTACAGCCCCGATCTCGCACCGTCGGATTTCCATATGTTTGGCCCAATGAAGGACGCAATCCGTGGGACGCACTACGCGGATGATGAAGAAGTTATTGATGCAGTACGACGTTGGCTCCGACATCGACCAGTGGAATGGTACCGTGCAGGCATACAGGCCCTCATTTCAAGGTGGCGTAAGGCCGTAGCACTGAATGGAGATTACGTTGAAAAACAGTGTTGTGTAGCTAAAAGATTGGGGAATAACCTGGTGTATTTCAATGCTGAATAAAACAACCCCTGTTTCAGAAAAAAATTTGTTGCATTACTTATTGAACTGCCCTCGTACAAGTTGTTTGGTACCTACTACATCTTACCGAACCCACGTGTGCCCGCCCATAGTGAATGCTCAGGGCGGGACCAGCTTTCGGTACGCAGCGCCGTTTACGCCTGCGCGGCAGCCTCCGGCCTAATAAACGAGCGCCTATTCAGGCAGCGGGGCGGCGTCGCGCCGCCGGCAGTCCGTCATGCGTAACGGCGCTGCCATTGGGTCGGCCTTTTATCTGCGCGGCGCGGCGCGGCGGGGACACGGCGCACAGAGGCGCGCTGCCGGGGATTGATGCCGCCATCCGCGGGATGGAGTCCATCGCTCCCGCAGGCCAGGCTGCGGCCACAGAAATACGATCGGTAATATCTGGCGCCCCCGGCCGCTGTCTTCAGAGCGGCGGTGGGGCCACGCCTACGGATGAGCCGAGCTACGCAGTGCGAAGTCGGGCATAACCGGCGTGAAAACCTGCCTTACTGAGCCGTCATCTGTCGGTCTGGCTCGCACTTGCAGTTTTCGCACCTCAGAAGTAAATCTTCGGGGATGCACTCCCTATACTTTCCACAGCGAATTTCAGCACATACTCAAATATACCGTTCTCTTTGCTTTAGTCTTTTTGAGGGTTTGTTCGCATCTCTGAAACAGAGTAGCCTTGCAACGACTTTGTTTATCTTGCGGAGACTCTAAATGCTCTACCACGAATCCAGACAACAGTGTCTGTGCTTCGAACACTGTATTAAACTATGATTCACTGTTTGACTGAAATTTAATTTGGCTGTCGAGCTTCTTCTGAAGTGTTTAGTAGGCAAACCACTGGGTCGTTCTATTTAATAAGAAAATATTTGAAGCACTTCACTGCATACTTGACTTCTATTTTCCACTATACATAGTGAGCGCATCCACCGCTAGAACAGGAACTGTGACTGGAGACACCATGATAAATTCTTCGTGAAATGTAAAGCTACAGTTTGCCACATGCGGCTGCCTCGTTCTAACGAAACAAATTTTGAAAGTTAAATTTGTTTATTCAACTTTTGACACACTCATGGCTTTATGGTCGTTCTACGTTGTACTTCATAAAGGATGAATTAAAGTATTACGAAAAATCACGATTTCAGCCGCCAGCAGGGATCAAAATTAATCAGTGGTGAATGTGAAAGTTTGTACCAGACCGGGACTCGAACCAAATGCTTCGCTTCTCTAGAACGGTTATTGCTGTAACCATTTTTTTCCGAACTCGGAAACTTTGCCTTTCGCGGGAAAGTACTCTATCGATTTTTTTTATGGTCGACTAACTTTTTTGTGAGGGATTATACACTCCTGGAAATTGAAATAAGAACACTGTGAATTCATTGTCCCAGGAAGGAGAAACTTTATTGACACATTCCTGGGGTCAGATACATCACATGATCACACAGACAGAACCACAGGCACATAGACACAGGCAACAGAGCATGCACAATGTCGGCACTAGTACAGTGTATATCCACCTTTCGCAGCAATGCAGGCTGCTATTCTCCCATGGAGACGATCGTACAGATGCTGGATGTAGTCCTGTGGAACGGCTTGCCATGCCATTTCCACCTGGCGCCTCAGTTGGACCAGCGTTCGTGCTGGACGTGCAGACCGCGTGAGACCACGCTTCATCCAGTCCCAAACATGCTCAATGGGGGACAGATCCGGAGATCTTGCTGGCCAGGGTAGTTGACTTACACCTTCTAGAGCACGTTGGGTGGCACGGGATACATGCGGACGTGCATTGTCCTGTTGGAACAGCAAGTTCCCTTGCCGGTCTAGGAATGGTAGAACGATGGGTTCGATGACGTTTTGGATGTACCGTGCACTATTCAGTGTCCCCTCGACGATCACCAGTGGTGTACGGCCAGTGTAGGAGATCGCTCCCCACACCATGATGCCGGGTGTTGGCCCTGTGTGCCTCGGTCGTATGCAGTCCTGATTGGGGCGCTCACCTGCACGGCGCCAAACACGCATACGACCATCATTGGCACCAAGGCAGAAGCGACTCTCATCGCTGAAGACGACACGTCTCCATTCGTCCCTCCATTCACTCCTGTCGCGACACCACTGGAGGCGGGCTGCACGATGTTGGGGCGTGAGCGGAAGACGGCCTAACGGTGTGCGGGACCGTAGCCCAGCTTCATGGAGACGGTTGCGAATGGTCCTCGCCGATACCCCAGGAGCAACAGAGTCCCTAATTTGCTGGGAAGTGGCGGTGCGGTCCCCTAGGGCACTGCGTAGGATCCTACAGTCTTGGCGTGCATCCGTGCGTCGCTGCGGTCCGGTCCCAGGTCGACGGGCACGTGCACCTTCCGCCGACCACTGGCGACAACATCGATGTACTGTGGAGACCTCACGCCCCACGTGTTGAGCAATTCGGCGGTACGTCCACCAGGCCTCCCGCATGCCCACTATACGCCCTCGCTCAAAGTCCGTCAACTGCACATGCGGTTCACGTCCACGCTGTCGCGGCATGCTGCCAGTGTTAAAGACTGCGATGGAGCTCCGTATGCCACGGCAAACTGGCTGACACTGACGGCGGCGGTGCACAAATGCTGCGCAGCTAGCGCCATTCGACGGCCAACACCGCGGTTCCTGGTGTGTCCGCTGTGCCGTGCGTGTGATCATTGCTTGTACAGCCCTCTCGCAGTGTCCGGAGCAAGTATGGTGGGTCTGACACACCGGTGTCAATGTGTTCTTTTTTCCATTTCCAGGAGTGTATATTAACAAATAGGATGTGATAAAAAGTGGTAATGGTGGAAACTGTTGTACACCATGTTGCAGCGAGGCACGTCTTTGTATTTTGTTAAACATTTTTACTTTTTATTTTAAGTTCACAACGCTAAAAAATCTCCGCTGATGGGTGATTATAAGGACGGCCCTCGGCGGCGCTTCTGCATTCGTCGTCTCGTAGAACTGAAGACGATATTCGTTTCGTCGCCCTCAACATCAGCTTCTCATACCTTGTACAATTCATGTGCAAGGGATATCTCGTAACGTACCTGTGTTGAAACGAAGAGGGTGCCAATTTAAATGACTGCAGTAAAAGCTTGCAGCAGCTGAGGGACGAGGGGAGCGGTTTATCTGCGGAACCTGGGTGAAAACGTTGCGGACTGCCGAGTTCCTCAGTCTCATTGGCGGCCACGTGCAGGTAGGGCGACTAACGCCGAGAAGTCACTGCTGCTATGGGCAGAGCATTGTAGACCGGCAATAAAGCAGAGAATGGGCCCTTGATAGGCAGTAAGCCGATGAGAAGACTGTGTGCTTCTGTGTATTTCCGTGGGACAGGTCAGTGGCGCCCCGACGTCCAGACTCTGGTACAAAACATATTTCTGAAGGCATGAGGCTTTTATAGAGTTTATGGCCATACTTTGGAAAGTTCGAAATGGACGCAACAGCGAGATAACAATAGTTCTTATGGAGGGCGGTGGTCCCAGCCAGGACATGCTATTAGCAAGAGACAGGGCGTAAACGCGTGGGAAAGAGGATGCAAAGCTGAATCTTTTCTCCTTTTCTCCCAATTAATTTTTGAAGTCGCTTATTGGTCAAATCTGTGTATGCACCTTCGAGTGACGTGTTCCAGCTATTGATTGACTTAGGCTAAAGTGGGAGCAGTCTAAGATGTAACTGTGCTATGCTACCGAACTGGCAAGGAATGTGGAGAGAAGGAAAAGTCACACTTGTATTGCCGCTTCACTAGTAAAGAACTGCAGGTCTCTACCTAAATGGTGAGACTTGCGTCCTTTGCTAGTGTGCCACGTAGAGCCTGTGCCAGTCACCATCTGAACTATCAGAGGCACTGCTTCTAACATCACGCACACAACAAACTCTGTGTGGGTGTACTTATTTGTCTGGAGCCGGCCGTCTAAACATGACATTTTCCGTCATGCGTAGTCGTGGCACAGATTCAAATTGGTTTTGCACACCAGCAAACGGTTCCACCTGCACATTGCAATCCACTGGTGTGTCAGAGGCTCATTGGGAAGTACCTGCATTCCGAATTAGCCGAATGCGAGAACACGTACTTGAATTTTTCGGGCGCGCGCTGTTACTAAAGCCGTCGGCACACGGACCGTGCATTCGAACGTTGAGCGTTGAGCGTGCCGAGTTTCTGACGTCATAGCGTGGAAGAGCACGTTCGGGAGTCTTTCCGTACGTGCAGAGCAATATCGGGCATGTCAGATATTGTGAGCGTGCGTCTGAGCGTTGACGAATGAGATGGCACAACGCCACCTACGTCACACGCACGCCGTCTCCTTTCAGTACAGAGTTGCGAGGCGCCATATTGGCATTCATTTCAAGCCTATATGTATATACGCCGCTTCTGAACACCAGCAAATTAGGAATAACTGGAAAACCCGTTGTTAACTATGTGATTCGTTCCAATAAAAGAACAGGAAACATCATATTCGTGGCAAAAGAATTATTGTAACTTGCGTATTATGGGAGTAGGCTATTTGAAGGCAGCGACACGCTGAAGATCCACCCAAAACGCATAATTGTTGGTACAATTTATTATAATTAAATTGCAATTAGTAACATATCTACGATTAAGGTTTTTAGCAAGGGTAACATAATATAGTTAGATACAAACGGCGTGTTGTTGGTTTAGCGTAGTGAGTAGCGTTATAGCCCTGTTTGGTGGGGCGGTGGTTGGCGTATTGACACTTCCGAATTTTTTCCCCCCTAGATTTGCCTTTTTATTAGGTTCTGATACTTTATTATTAGTTTAATATAAGTATATACTATAATATTTGATATTACGTAATGTAAGTTCACCTTTTTTGAGGGGTGACTTTGTTCGATTGGCTTAATCTACAGGACAGCTTGCGCTACTTGTATAACCATATTTTGCTCCTTTTTCTTTTACGCTTCGTAATCTACATGTTGCAAAGATTCTGCTACTGAGTAGGAACAGTGATCAAGTAAGACTGACCTTGGGGTTTTACTAAAATGTGGGAATGATGAAATAATGTTTATCTTATGCGGAGAAGTATTGCAGATTCGTAGCGCACTCTTTGTAATGGAAGTTTTATAAGCCTGTGTCCTTATTGTTTGGACATGGTATTTTCCTTTTCGTGGACGATGCAGGAAAATGTACGCTTTAACGGAGCTAACGTGGGAATTTTACGCGAGCCCTTTGAGTAAACAGTGTGATTTACGAACTAGAAACATTCCTCGACTGCCGCTGGAGTGCGTTGCGATCGCGTATACCACGTTCGGGCCCACGTACCGTGTGCACAAGTCGCATCGTTCCTGAGCGTTCAGCAGCACGTTGAACTCGGCACGCTCAATGTTAACGTTCGACAGCACGGTCCGTGTGCCGACGGCTTAACAGATTGCTGCCGTCCATGATTCCAGTCACCAAGCGCATCATGGTGTGCTGCAATGACCTGCAGAAGGATAAAGTATTAGCTGCTATGGCGTAGTGCTCCACTATATGCTTTTCAGCACGCTTTTATTTGGAACCCTATTTTTCTTTACGGTATAAATGATAGTAGCGTAGGTTTCGGGCCAGACCATTGAGTCACATGTATGAAGTCAGGTAAAGCGGTTAGTTCTGGTTATTGCCGTGTATTGATCCCCATCTGATCACTTTTTTCACCATCGATCCCATATCACTGAAAAGCGTTTGTCCAAAAAAAAAATGTTTGTGTGCCGTTTATTTAGCCGTTTTTTTGTCTTGTGATGATAAGAATGAATAAATATATTGTTATTTAGATCACAACTCCTCCCAGTGTTCTGATTAACATTTATTTTCTCATTTTTATTAAAGTCATGATCACAATTTGAAGTAAGATGCTTGCAGTACCACACTAAGTCTCGGTATGTGAGATGTTTACTTGGCTTTACAAACGTCCGTCTTAAATCTTCGGCCCTTTTCATGTGGTTTATGCTCAGAATATGGCACTGCCACACTGATACAACAACATCGGGACTGACTGACGAACTAATGCCATGATCTTATGAGCTGCCAGTTCCAGTCGGCAACATCTCGTCGACTCTTGCCCACATTTTAACGATTCTTGTAGACTACAGCTATGTCCTCCATGAGCTGTCATCGTCTAGAGACTGACGTCTGTTAATGTGGTATCATGACAGAAACGTTATGGAATGGCGATACCCGATGCGAGCCACTCACTCCCAATGCCGTCCGTGCAACTGCCCCCCGTCCCCAACGCTGTACTTACACTCGGTGTCTTGATCCTCATGGTACGCCCTAGTTAATTACAAGTACTTCACACCGACCACACTGCACGTAATAAACATGGCTGACTCGCCCCTCTGCACATTTTTTGTGCTGATGGACACGGCTGAACTTCAGTAGTGTGTGGAAAGGCAATGGAAGTGCTTACAAGTCTCATAATAGCCTTCCTTGCCCATGGCAACTACACAGAGATCTCACTGGCGGCAGTTCCTTACCCACGTGTGACATACTTCCCCTGCCAAAAGACTAATGGGATTAATTAGTTTACAGGGATGGCAATGAATTGCATATATGACGACAATGGAATGGCCAAGCTGCAAGTTTGGATGTACTTACACAAACAACACTAGAAGATACAGCGCCGGACGAAATATTGAAGCCGGCCCTGAGTGGCCATGTGGTTCTAGGCGCTGCAGTTTGGAACCGCGCAACCGATACGGTCGCAGGTTCGAATCCTGCCTCGGGCATGGATGTGTGTGATGTCCTTAGGTTAGTTAGGTTTAATTAGTTCTAAGTTCTAGGGGACTGATGACCTCAGATGTTAAGTCCCATAGTGCTCAGAGCCATTTGAACCATTTTTTAAATATTGAATAAATTTCTTAAGAAGCGTAATTATGGATCATTCCAACGGTTGAGGTGTCCCTGTTCGGAGAAGATATACTGTGTAGATCTATTGGATACGCGAATGAACCCTTACAGACTGGGGGTTCGAGAAGCAGACTTGCCCTCCATGTTGGAGAGCTGGAGATTCGGATGTTCTTTTATTTGGCATAATGTTGTTAGTTATTTTCATTTATTACGGGATTGCGTACCTGATTATTTTCTAACGATTTTCTACCTTTATCATTTTGTATTTTTTTTGTCTTTTTTCAAATGTGGTTCCTTGTGAGAAGTGTGGAATAAACATCAAACATGTTCTGCTTTCTGTTCGTTTAAAGAAAGAAGTGTGAAAAGAAAGTGGTCAGCGAGGTGTTATGCCATGCAAGATGGGGGGAGGGGACGGAGGGAGGGGGTGGTAAAAAAAGATAAAAAGGGCGCTGAAGCCAATTATTCGAGAAAAGCAGAGCCTCGAAGTTGGAGCCCCGATCGGGCAGAAATTTTGAACCTTCACTAATGACTGCTTTCAATACCTGTAGGTGGCTGAAGTCCTGATTTCTCGTAATACAATTTCTTTATGGCTGCTGTTTCACGACTACCTTTTGTTTTTCACTTTGAAATACATCGTGTGCAGACACCTCATATCAATATAAAATACATATGTTCTATGACGAAAAAGGCAAATTTAACTGTATGATAAATATTTATTTATGAACCAACTAGCTTCACAGAGTTAGAGCCACAGCTTCAGGATTTAATTTGTATATAAGCAAGAGCAAAACGAATGAAGATCATGTTTCGGTTAAAATGTATGTGAAATGTACACGAAATTATATAGGAAAATTATGTGCACACGTTCATTTCACAAATTAATTGAAGCGACAATCAGTAGCCGATCCAGCGTTTTCGGTACTATTGTGACAAAAATATTCAACCACCAAGCGGTTGTTAGTCAACTTAAAATGCGACAGAATGCAGGGACCATTTTTCAATGAAATGAATCTAGACTAAGGATACAGAGATAAACTATATGGATGTAAAAATATAAAACAAGTGATATTTGTAGGTTATGAAAACCTACGTTATCTGGTAAAGTTAAATAGATCTCTAATAGATCTCTTCCTGATCTGCACCGTCCCTGGTTTAGCTTTTTTGCAGCCTTTGCGGCCTCTGGGTGTCTCATGTTTTCTCGACAATGTTACGCCCTTGATATTTCAATGTAACATTTTAATTTACCCTTTCCTCCACAACTCCTTTATCTCGATGATAGTGTATTTTGTAAGCAGCATTTTATTTAGACTTGACTTTAGTTATCTATCGTACACATGGTTCAAATGGTGCTGAGCACTACGGGACTTAACATCTGTGGTCATCAGTCCCCTAGAACTTAGAACTACTTAAACCTAACTAACCTAAGGACATCACACACATCCATGCCCGAGGCAGGATTCGAACCTGCGACCGTAGCAGTCGCGCGGTTCCGGACTGTGCGCCTAGAACCGCTAGACCACCGCGGCCGGCTGTCTATCGTACAGTTATACAGGTTCTCGTTTTAGAGAAAACGTAGGTTTTTATCTTCTACATGTATTACTTGTTTTGTACGTCTGCATCCATCTAGACTGCCGATTTATCCTCATTTTAGGAAAGATATTTCCTGCATTCCCCCCTTTCTAACTTGACTACCGACCGCTTGACCGCTGAATATTTTTATATTTATTGGACACAGAATATTCGGTCATCTACTCGTTATTGCATTAGTTAGATTACGAAACAAGTATCAGTCTATAATTTTCCTACATCGTTTCGTGAACAGATAAACTACATGTTAACCGAAACACAAACCCTGTACGTTTTCCCTTGTTTGTATACAGATGTTGTAACACCCCATCTCTCACTTATCTGGTTTTGGCTTGTGTTCACCCCAGCTACTTGACTAACAGATCAACAGAGAGTGCAAAACTGCCGCAATATCGGATAACGCAAAGAAAGTAATAAGGCCCTGTGACTCCTGATTGAACTGCGGTGGCAGTGTTGACATTAATTGATTCAGTTTCAATTAAAAAGGGGTGTACATTTATGTAATAATCAGCTACTGAACACCAGATGCAAATGTTGAAAATAAAATTAATTAAGAAAGTGACTTGGGATTTCAACTACTTGATTGAAAACAGATGCAGTCGATTAGTACAAATTTATTTTAACTCACAACTTTCAGTCATCACATTACATGACTCCCCTATCAGGCAGTGGGAATAAATTGCGTGGAGTAAAGCACGATACATCAAAATTAATCCCTATCGACTGGCCCAGGCGTAATGCGAAGTGCGAGAAGAATTCTACAATACACGGCCCATGAAACCCCCGTGGAAACTTTGCCGACGTGATCTAGCAAATTAATCAGTGGCCTAACTCAAGCTGGAGAGGGCGAAATATCACCGAATTCAGCGTGGCGGGGCGTCGTCGCTGTGCGGGCGTCGGCCGGCCTCGTGGTGCTGCAAGGCTGCGCTCGTCTGTTCACTCGTAGCTACCTTGCTCAGTAGATAGCTGAACGAAAATTTTCTGTCTCCAAGCTCAATCGTTCCGTTTGCTAAGTCCTAAACTGCAGAGATGTTCACTGTCTCTCAGGCAAGCTGAGTAAAGAGTGCCACGTCCGCACTCGAGGCAAGCTGGGAACGGAAAAAACCTCTACGGAGTCTTCTGCCAGTCCACTCTTCGTTTCGGTTTCCACTCCAGCAAAATCACTTACGCCAATTGCAGCGCAAGTCGCGTTAATTATGCGTCGCTTCCCAGCGCCGACCAATGCCTGCTCTGGGAAGTGAACAAATTCCCACAAAATTTCCCTTCCTCTCAACTTCTGCTATTTGGCTCCTCCCAGGCCACCTATCAACGTTAGCATCTGCAAAAAACACCATTTTTTCCGAAATTCTGACACACAGGAGAGTACTTCAAAATCCTTGGTCCTACATTCCCATCGGAGGCCGGTGTATTTCATTCTGCTACTCTTCACCTGATTTACTTCAGACTCTGTGGACCGTGAATTCAGTTTGAAGTTGCTATAGTCACGAACACGCATATTTCGGCATCTGTTGACCGCTCCACCGTAGCTTTGCGCGGCTTTGTCGCATGTTTCACTGAAAACGGGACGACAGACATTTTTCAACAGGTGTACAAGTTCTCAGTCTGCTTCCTGGTACACCAGCATGGGGTCAACCACCCACTTACTGTCACTCAAGGCAGCTGGAGGCCGCGGCCCGTTACCGCTTTCTCAGAGCTAGAGCCGCCCTAAGCTGCCTATTGTCGCTTCCCTTCGCCGCTCCCCAGCCAGCCGCGGTCAACTCTGAATACTTCCCTGGGATAAACTAGCCTCCAGTAAATCGACGCGATTCCACAAAGTTTTCATGTCACGTGAATTACTTTAAAACCATCACCCAACATTAATTATTCCAATACGTCCATACTATCCCCTCTACAAGATGCATTGTGCCTTATCAGTCATTTTTGTTCAGCCCTACTGTTCACTCAGCGTGAGTTCGGTGATATTTAATGACTTCATGTAAGGGGCATAGTTCTTGCCATCTTACAATGTAAACCTGAAGATACGGCTGAGTCGCCATGAAATTAGTTAGTTTATGAATAAATATTTATCATACAATGGAGACGGTCTTTCTCATCATGATACAATTCGACAGCTGTCGACCCCCACAATACAAAATTTTCTGCTATAAATACATTCACTATAAAAAAAATACTAACTTGTATGGGACATGTCGTTCCTTAAAGTTTGTCAGTTAAGTACTGAAACAAACTGTATTGTACAAGGAAAGCATGCAAAGCAACGCTTTTAGAACTAATTCTTCCACAGACAATCATGACGGAGAAACATCTCCAAATGAGCATTATACCAGAAGTTCAAAATACCGCTACAGGTGTAAGGTTCCTTTCTCTACAGTTGCAGGGTTCTTTTATTTAAAGGTATTTTCAACCTATCGAATAATTCTTCTGTAAGATTTGTTATAGCAACTACTGGAGCGTGAAAGTTACTTCATACTCGTTGCTATTTTAAACGTGTATCCATGGTTTCCAAAACAGGAAGAAAATATCCCATTAAGCTTCTAATACTAAACTGTACATGTTGAGAGAATATTGTAAATGAAATTTTCCTGCCTTTCCGTAAAACCATGAACGAGGATACTTTCACCAAGTGCTGGTTCAACTAATAAGTCCACTCCATACTGAAAACCTTAATTTTGTAGGCCTATGTCATGACCTCATTCTCAACGGAACATTAAACCCAAATCTTCCATCCTTTTGCTTTTAAGTTTGAAATACATACGCAATAATATTCCCTCAGTTAGTTCAGGGAGCTTTAGTAACAGTATTAACAGAAATTCTGAATCTTCACTTCCTCATTATCATTAACTGTGGCAAGCATGGTAGATTACTCGTAAACAGCGTGCTGATATGCTCTCATATTTAAGTGATGTGCCACAGCATTATAGACAATTCATCCAAACATGACAAAAAAGATTTATGAAACTTTATTTAAACACAGGCAACGCCATAAAATAGACTGCGTTCACGTCACAAAATTTTCCGGCTGCTATTCGGGGCTTAAATTAAATTTATGATTTATGCCAGCAGGAAAAAATTTGCGAGGACAAAACAAGTTAATGATGTACGTCGGCTGTAGTGCACTGTAAGCTGAACCAAATACACGTTGCCAAACGTGCAACGTTGACTGATATGCATATATATTGAAGTGCAGACATTTAATTTTAACTGGGAAACAATGTCAACAAATAATGAATTAAAAGAAGAAGGTTGCGTTGTTCTTCCAACGCAATAGAAAGATTCATACTAAAGGATGACACCCTTTCGTATGCATCAGTTGCATAACGATTAGGATTCACAGTGTCCAGTTTTATGGCTCAAATGGCTCTGAGCACTATGCGACTTAACTTCTGAGGTCATCAGTCGCCTAGAGCTTAGAACTAATTAAACCTAACTAACCTAAGGACATCACACACATCCATGCCCGTGGCAGGATTCGAACCTGCGACCAGTAGCGGTCGCTCGGCTCCAGACTGTAGCGCCTAGAACCGCACGACCACTCCGGCCGGCTATCCAGTTTTATGGCGCTACACGATAAGCTCGTTGAATCGAAAAAAGCGTATGGGGCCTAAAGGTGGCAAAATTAATTGCCGAAACTTGGTGCGTTCGAAATAAAATAAAATAACCTAAAGTGCACGGCTGTTGGTAAAGTTTAATGAATTGAGGAGATGGAATTAGTTGCCATAATTGTTGCTGCCTGTGATATGTTTCGAAACACACCAGGGATATTTGTCAGGGTGCGTCAGAATCTTGTTCGCCCATGTCATGCTTACATTGTGGTTGATGGCCGTCAGTTACAACTAATCATTTAAGACCCAGTATAAATGGTACGTTCATTGTGTCAATGATGGTATTTGCAGTCAACTGTAACTAATATAAATAAAAGAGTACACAGTAAAGTGATTTTATTCCTATTATCTCCTTAAGCTAGCTTCTCCGATCCGGTGTTCCCTGCCTCTAATTGTTCAGTGGAGCATTCTCTACGTCCTGTTAACTTTTTGCACGCTCTTGCGGAAACACTCTATACACAGTGTGTCCTGTTAACATTTTGCACGCTCTTGCGGAAACACTCTATACACAGTGTGTAGTTTGCGCGGGCAGCAGGGGATGGTGGCGGAGGAGGGGAGGGCGCCGCACAGGGAACAGTGCAGTCGTTGTTCTAATGCAAAAACTTACCGATATGCCCAAAAGAGCAGGATTATTAGCTCTTGGGCCAAGGCTGGAATCATTTCCGAAATGTCACAGTTTGTTGCTGCAGTTAATGCATACCGTTCATGGCAAAATGGCAATGTCCGAAACCAGGGCCGTGGCATCTGTGAGCCACCACGGGCCATAGATGACAGGGGTGAACGATGTCTGCGGAGATTTCTACAGGCGAATAGGCGTGCAACAGTTGAACAGCTGGTCGCCCATATGAATCAAGGTGCTACCTACAGTCTCTCCTTGACCACTACTCAGCGAACTTTTCTGCGTATGCCGGCCGCGATGGCCGTGCGGTTCTGGCGCTGCAGTCTGGAACCGCGGGACTGCTACGGTCGCAGGTTCGAATCCTGCCTCGGGCATGGGTGTGTGTGATGTGCTTAGGTTAGTTAGGTTTAAGTAGTTTTAAGTTCTAGGGGACTTATGACCTAAGATGTTGAGTCCCATAGTGCTGAGAGCCATTTGAACCATTTTTTTTTTTTTTTTCTGCGTATGGCCATCCGCAGCAGGCGCCTCGTTCCTGCATCCATCCTGACTGCTGCTCATCTGCGCCGAAGTCTCGAATTTTTAGACCAATGCCGCAACTGGTCTCTGTGTCTTTCTTGTCCTGTGTCGTCTCTTGTCATCTCCATTGTTTGTTTTTATTCTTTGTGGGTGTTTCATGTTCGTGGAAAAAGGACCGATGGCCCTGGTAGTCTGGTCCCTTCAATCCCACAAACCAACCAACCAACTGAGCGGCGACAGGTGGCCTTTTCACTTTTTACGGTCCACCGGGCGGAAGACCGTTGTCGTATTCGGCGTGAAACGCCTGGAAGCAAATACCCTGCTGCAATCGTTGGAAAGGGAATGTCTTCGTGGCATTCCGCGGGTGATTTCGTCGTTTTGTATGGCACCGCGGATCAACACAATTGCCGGCGGTTCTAGGCGCTTCAGTCTGGAGCGGCACGACCGCTACGGTCGCAGGTTCGAATCCTGCCTCGGGCATGGATGTGTGTGATTTCCTTAGGTTAGTTAGGTTTAAGTAGTTCTAAGTTCAAGGGGACTGATGGCCTGTAAGTCCCATAGTGCTCAGAGCCATTTGAGCCTTTTCAACACAAGTACACATCTATCCTTGGTAACCGTGTTAAACCCTACATTCAGTTCGTTTTTCCTCGGCACGGTGGCATCTACCAGCAGAACAATTCAACGTGACGCACAAAAAAAAAAAAAATGGCTCTGAGCACTATGGGACTTAACTTCTGAGGTCATCAGTCCCCTACTTAAACCTAACCAACCTAAGGACAACACACACATTCATGCCCGAGGCAGGATTCGAACCTGCGATCGTAGCGGTCGCGCGGTTCCAGACTGTAGCGCCTAGAACCACTTGGCCACTCTGACCGGCAACGTGACGCACAGCTCGCAGGGTACGTGCGTAGTTCGAATAGCACCGGGATGTTTTTACCATATTCTCCTGGCCATCAAATTGTCCAGATATAAACACAGTTGAACCGGCCACTGTGGCCGAGCTGTTCTAGGGTCTTCAGTCCGTAACCGCGCTGCTGCTACGGTCATAGGTTCGAATCCTGCTTCGGACATGGATGTGTGTGATGTCCTTAGTTCTAAGTCTAGGGGACTGATGACCTCAGACGTTAAGTCCCAAAGTACTTGGAGCCATTTGAGCATAAACACAGTTGACAGTCTGTGGAACCACCTTGATCATGCTGTTCACGCCATGGATTCTCGACGGAGAAACGTAAAGTTGCTGGCTGTGGCACTGGAGACGGCATACCTCCATACCTCTACGGTTACTTTGCAGTATCTCACTGATTCTCTCCCAGTATGTCTCCCAGCGTTCGGCGCCGCAAAACGTAGTTTTACAGGCTTTTGACAAATGACCACATTTCTGCGACTTCAACTGTATATTTTCCTTGTCGCGTAGCATACCTGCAACGCCACCAGGAGGTACTCAGTCTTGCAGTGGGGAGTGGTCATAATGTTTTGGTTCACTAATGTACGAGTAATTCCTAAAGACCAGACTTCCTGAAGCAGTGTATTCTGGGAATGGTCTCTAGTAAACGTTTTCGCAAACAGGGCAGAATATTTTTCAGATGCCAGTCCAAAACGCTATCAACGTGACCCAATTTTCGGCGTACAGCTGTTGCAGTAAGTCATTCGGTGGTCGACGCTTAGCCACCTTGCCACCTGACAGCAGTTGCAATGGCCGGACACGTTCAGGATCTTTCGGTGGCATCAACTCGCCTCATCTTTGTGCTACAGTTGCCGTTAGCAGTTACCTCCCGTTTCTATAAGTGAAGGTCGCCTCAGCCTAAAATTTTATCCGGGTACTGCGTCACTCTCCAGTACCTTAACTAGTTGGCTCAAACATACAGGACAGCAGGCAGTCACGGAATAACTAATTCACTGCAAATCTAGATTCCGGCTATAGAATAGTCATCATCGGTGCAATACCAGAAGAGTCTTATAATCACAAATGTGCCGAGCATTAACATGTGATACGGGTTTATACTGTGACGTGGAAATGCATATAGGCCTATATGACTGTAACATAGACATCATCGGTCCATTAGCAGAAGAGTAATATAGGCATAACCAAGTCACTTGTTTATGCTCAGAAATGCCTATAGGACTCTTCCGATGATGCCTATGTTACATTCGAAGTCTAGATCTGCACTAAACTATTGACTGTCCTCCTTTAAGTCTGAACATTCTAACATCGCAATATACCATTGGTATTCGATGGATTCCAGTTTAGTTAAGCACTTGATTTTGTTCTCTTTCCTTTCGACTGAGTGTCCTTAAAACTTGATATAATATTTAAAAACTATCAGTCATGTTATATTAAGTCAAATTTTAGTATCAGTCTGGTTCATTTACAGTGTTCGGATTGAGAATGAGGCTTATTAACGGCAGATTTTAAGTGCGTAAAACTACGTAGACTTGAGCAAGACATTACACTCGCCTCACCAGAAAGCGCATATAAAATAGAGATACTACGGCTGCAGGCGATACTTTTCGTTATCTTCGAGTTACATGCATATTTAAATTAGGAAGCAAGTTTTCTTCCTATGCTGGTCGCACAGTTCCTTTCTGTGTGAAGATCCTAATCTCGAGACTCATATTTCGTTTTGCTTTCTCTTCCCGCATTATTACAATTACTTTCATCACTTCGACAGTACAGCGCGTGCTGTTTATGTTGAAATACCTACCCACTGAGAGAAGTTTAACAAATGGTTCAAATGGCTCTGAGCACTATGGGACTTAACTTCTGAGGTCATCAGTCCTCTACAACTTAGAACTAGTTAAACCTTACTAACCCAAGGACATCACACACATCCATGCCCGAGGCAGGATTCGAACCTGCGACCGTCGCGGTTGCGCGGTTCCAGACTGAAGAGCCTAGAACCGCTTGGCCACTCCGGCCGGCACAAGTTTAACAGACACTGCATATGTGTACTTACTCTTTTCTCGAAGCAAGTGCAGGGCATCTCAGAAAGATTAACCCGATCGCAAGATTATGTTCTGCATGAATGAAGATTGAAACTTAAGTTGCATTTTAACTTATGCATATGAGTTCCAAGTATCCTTCCTGTTTTAAAAAAGTCTATCTTTTACCACCTTGAGATATAGTTTCTACAAGTGCGTTTCAAGTTTTCAATTGACTACTATAAATGTTGAATTCTCCATGCACCGCACTCAGGACGAACATCCAGATGATAGTCGAAGTTCAAATGGCTCTGAGCACAATGGGACTTAACTGCTGTGGTCATCAGTCCCCTAGAACTTAGAACTACCTAAACCTAACTAACCTAAGGACATCACACACATCCATGCCCGAGGCAGGATTCGAACCTGCGACCGTAGCGGTCAAGCGGTGCCAGACTGTAGCGCCTAGAACCGCTCGGCCACTTCGGCCGGCTAGTTGAAGTCATCCCATACTTTGGCGGTCATGCCTGGACTTACTGCATTCACTGCTGCTGCAATGCGGGCTTGCAGATCACCCAGAATTGCTGAAAAGAGCAGCACATATACTGGGAGTTTCACAACTTCACAATAAAGCACTTACTGTGAAATCACGCTATCTTGGATCTCAATGGTGCAACGCCAGATCCGTAGGCTCCATCCGACCGATCTATTGAAGAGGCAGCTGACTGCTATGAAATGGCCATACATGCAGGTTGTGGGAAAATCCAGACCTCCAACTTGTCTGTTACTATAACTGTCTTGTCCGCAAAGAGAGACTAGACAGTAAATAATTTCTCGGGGGCCGTAGCAAAACATTGGAAGCTTTGGAGAACCTCTCTCTTGCTCGACTGAGATATCTGGCTGTAGTGATTCCCGTATTCCACCTCATGGTGGATCACTTCTCTACTTACACAGGACGTGGTTTCATGACTTGACACTATACATGGAAGGAAATTACTATCCTTCACCTTCACGACCAGAATGAATTCACCAAACTCTAGACGACGTTGGTTACCGTCATCACGAAGGTCTTTCTGTAACCGAATCCCGTATGGCCTGAAACACAAACATTGCGGCAAAACACGCTTTACAAACCAAAATCGCCGTCCCTACGTGTGTTAACTTTTAAATGTTGGTTGTAAAGGTTAAGATAAGCAAAAGAGAGACAGAGTGATTAAATTGATTATGGGAGGAATCAAAACCGACGAACACTGTTTTGTCGGCCCACCTTTAACACGGTACTGACCTAGTGATAAAATGATGCTTTAAAAGAAAGAAATCATACTTCGTGATAAAACTTGGGAATGAAGATAGATTCGAGTATTCATGGTGCAAAATGCATTTAAAGCTGCGACTATAGCGGTCAGTCAATTGCATAATCGTACTAATACCACTGACGTAGCACAACTACTCCGAGTAAATTGCTGAAATACCATTTAAAATCAGATTAGTACGACGAATAAATCAAATAGAAAATTTTGGAAGTAAATACTCATACAATTATAATTTTAGTCAAGTATTAGACAATGAAATGACACAACCCTTATAATCCATTCCAACAAGGAGAACGCTATCAAGAGGAAGACAAAATCCGATGCCGAGGCAGCAACATTTTTTAATTTTTTATTTTTTTTAGCAAAGAAGTGAATGAAATTCAAGCAGAGAACACACCATACAAAATTCATGATATCCTTGTGATCTGGAAGCTGTGAGGATGATCTTAAAACGTTCTATTACAAGATACATGAGGAATGGCTAAATTTCAGCGGGTATGGCGAGAGGAGTACTAAGGGCAAGACCGAAAAACTGTGTTCAACTTTCTCTAGGTCTTTAATGAGCCCAAGGGGGCGAACTGAGGAATTCCCCTCAGGTAAACAAGCAGTGTCTTGAATCTGTTGTAGGTGCAATACCATATTCCCGCCGCAAATTACGTCTCCCTGCTGTAACTGAATTGCACCTGTTGAAATCGAGAACTGAGTTTTCTTGCATTACTGTCGCCATCTCGCATCGACGCATAACAGGTAAGAAACAAATACATGAACGAGTGATCTAGCTGTTACAGGGAGGGCTCTACCCGACCATGATAGGGACTGCAGCTTACACCTGTGGCATGGATGAACTTTTGGTGTCGATGGAGAAGTCTATGTCTAGCAGACTTCTGTGTTCATGAAGACGGATTGTTTGCAGATGATACTGACGTTTAGCGCTATGTTAAGTCGTAAGATGACCAAATCAATTGCAAAATGATTTTGTCAAAATTGGTCTTGCGGTAGCGTTCTCGCTTCCCGAGCACGGGGTCCCGAGTTCGAATCACGGCGAGATCAGAGATTTTCACCTGCCTCGAGATGATTGGGTGTTATTGTGTCATCATTATCATTCATCTCCATTACGGTCGGAGGAAGGCAATAACAAACCACCTCCTAGACCTTGCCTAGTACGGCGGCGCGGGTCTCCCGCAACGTCCCCTACGCTCTGTTACGGAGTATGGGACTTCATCATCATCATATGTATGGTGCCAAAAAGTGGCAATTGACTATAAATCATGGAAAGTGTGAACTCAGCCACAAGTTAACTAAAAAGAACCCACTAAATTTCCATTACACGATAAATGACACACCTTTAAGGATTACAATCGCGAGTAGCTTAAAGTGGAACGATCACATAGATAACGTTGTGGGAAAGCAAATCAAAGACTGCGATTTATTGGCAGAACACTTAGAAAATGTAACAGATCTACTAAAGTGACTGCTTATAATACGCTTGTTCACACTCTTCTGAAGTATTGCTGTGTGGTGTGCGATGCACATCAGATAGGACTGACGGATGATACTGAAAAAATTAAAAGAAGGGTAGCTCCGTTTGTATTATCGCGAAATAAGCGAGAGGGTGCCACAGGCACCATACACGAAATGGGGTGGCAGTCATTAAAACAAAGGCGTTTTTCGCTGCAGCATGACCTTCTCGTGAAATTTCAATCGCCAACTTTCTGCTCAGAGAGTGAAAATATTTTGTTACCGTCCATCTACGAGGGCAGTTCAATAAGTAATGCAACACATTTTTTTTTCTGAAACAGGGGTTGTTTTATTCAGAATTGAAATACACCAGGTTATTCCCCAATCTTTTAGCTACACAACACTATTTTTCAACGTAATCTCCATTCAATGCTACGGCCTTACGCCACCTTGAAATGAGGGCCTGTATGCCTGCACGGTACCATTCCACTGGTCGATGTCGGAGCCAACGTCGTACTGCATCAATAACTTCTTCATCATCCGCGTAGTACCTCCCACGGATTGCGTCCTTCATTGGGCCAAACATATGGAAATCCGACGGTGCGAGATCGGGGCTGTAGGGTGCATGAGGAAGAACAGTCCACTGAAGTTTTGTGAGCTCCTCTCGGGTGCGAAGACTTGTGTGAGGTCTTGCGTTGTCATGAAGGAGAAGTTCGTTCAGATTTTTGTGCCTACGAACACGCTGAAGTCGTTTCTTCAATTGCTGAAGAGTAGCTCAATACACTTCAGAGTTGATCGTTTGACCATGGGGAAGGACATCGAACAGAATAACCCCTTCAGCGTCCCAGAAGACTGTAACCATGACTTTACCGGCTGAGGGTATGGCTTTAAACTTTTTCTTGGTAGGGGAGTGGGTGTGGCGCCACTCCATTGATTGCCGTTTTGTTTCAGGTTCGAAGTGATGTACCCATGTTTCATCGCCTGTAACAATCTTTGACAAGAAATTGTCACCCTCAGCCACATGACGAGCAAGCAATTCCGCACAGATGGTTCTCCTTTGCTCTTTATGGTGTTCGGTTAGACAACGAGGGACCCAGCGGGAACAAACCTTTGAATATCCCAACTGGTGAACAATTGTGACAGCACTACCAACAGAGATGTCAAGTTGAGCACTGAGTTGTTTGATGGTGATCCGTCGATCATCTCGAACGAGTGTGTTCGCACGCTCCGCCATTGCAGGAGTCACAGCTGTGCACGGCCGGCCCGCACGCGGGAGATCAGACAGTCTTGCTTGACCTTGCGGCGATGATGACACACGCTTTGCCCAACGACTCACCGTGCTTTTGTCCACTGCCAGATCACCGTAAACATTCTGCAAGCGCCTATGAATATCTGAGATGCCCTGGTTTTCCGCCTAAAGAAACTCGATCACTGCCCATTGTTTGCAACGCAAATCCGTTACAGACGCCATTTTAACAGCTCCGTACAGCGCTGCCACCTGTCGGAAGTCAATGAAACTATACGAGACGAAGCGGGAATGTTTGAAAATATTCCACAAGAACTTTCCGGTTTTTCAACCAAAATTGGCCGAGAAAAAAAATGTGTTGCATTACGTATTGAACTGCCCTCGTACATAGGGAGAAATGACCATCGTGCCTTACACGAAAAGAGTTAAGCGTACGTCTTTGGCGCGCGTTTTTCGAGAGTGGAACGGTGGACAAATACGTCAAAGGTGGTTCTATGTACCCTCTGCCAGGTTTTTAATTGTGAATTGCACAGTAATCATGTAGATGTAGATGTAGACGATAGTTTCGTGATATTTATTTAATATTTTTGAAACACCCTTTACTTTGGGGGACATATCTACCAGACCGTCGCAATTGCTGAGCGGTACGTTTTGCGGAATGCGAATAGCTGCTGAGAGCATTCCAGTAATGGAGCCTTCGATGTGGACAGCCCTGTTGCCGAGATTCCTCCCTTTCTTGTCCCACAGGACGCCCCGGGCTCAGTTCCACAATTAACGGAGGCGTCGCGCGCCCGCTGATTGCAGTGGACTACTCATTAGCGGCTCCTTCTCGCCTCCGCAGCCACGTTAGGGGATCCCTTCTTCCCTTTTTCTCCAGTGCAAACACGCGGCTCTGTGAGGCCCTTCCATCTCCGAACAGGGCTGTTGGCGAGCCACCGGTAGTTGTAGGCAGCAGAGGTGCGCGCCACAGTAAATGAGGTTTATTATCATGCTCGGGTAATCGTTAATTCTTTTCTGAGCCACCCAGATAAGCAGACTGGAGTAAAGAGGGTGGCTCACAGTGGAGAGTATGTTTGCCATCGGCGACCACTGCTGGCTGCTGTCGGCAATTCGCAAATTGTGTCATAGAAGAGCTAGCGAATTCGACTGTAGCACTTCCTGTGGTGTGTATGACTGTGTTTCGTGACAAGTAACTTTGGCGACAACGGACTCTTCGCCGTGAAGGGCCTCGCATTTCTGATCCGTAAAACGGACTAAGAATGTACACTATGTGATCAAAAGTATACGGACACCTGGCTGAAAATGACTTACAGGTTCGTGGCGCCCTCCATCGGTATGCTGGAATTCAGTATGGTGTTCGCCTTGGATGACAGCTTCTGCGCTCGTAGGCATACTTTCAGTCAGGTGCCGGAAGATTCCTTGGGGAATGGCAGCCCATTCTTCACGGAGTGTTGCACTGAGGAAAGCTATCGATGTCGGTCGGCGAGGCCTGTCAGGAAGTTGGCGTTCTAAAACGTCCCAAAGGTGTTCATACCATTCAGCTCAGTACCTTGTGCAGGTCAGTCCATCAGGAATGTTATTGTCGTGTAACCACACTGCCACAGCCGTGCATTATAAACAGGTGCTCGATCATGTTGAAAGATGCAATCGCCAACCCCGAATTACTCTTGTACAGTGGGAAACAAGAAGGTGCTAAAAGCATCAATGTTGGCCTGTGCTGTGATACTGCCATGCGAAACCACAAGGGGTGCAAGCCCCCTCCATGAAAAATACGACAACACCATAACTCCACCGCCTCCGAATTTCACTGTTGGCACTACACACGCTGGCATATAACGTTCACCGGGCATTCACCATACCCACGCCCTGCCATCGGATCACCACATTGTGTTCCGTGATTCGTCAATCCACACAACGTTTTTCCATTGTTCAATCGTCCAACGTTTACGCTCCTTACACAAAGCGAGGCGTCGTTTGGCATTTACCGTCGTGTTATTTGGCTTATGAGAAACCGCTCGACCATGATACCCACGTTTTCTCACCTCCCACCTAACTGTCACAGTACTTGCAGTGGATCCTGATGCAGTTTCGAATTCCTGTGTTATGGCCTGGATAGATGTCTGCCTATTACACATTACTATCCTCTGCAACTGTCGTCAGTCTCTGTGAGTCAACAGATGAGGTCGGCCTGTACGCTTTTGTGCTGTACGTGTCCCTTCACTTCGTGAACTGCACTGGTGCCCAGAATTAAAGCAACAAACCGCGATTTTCCTGTCCTGTGTCTAATCCACGTTATACTCACACGAACTGTCAACAGATATCCGTATGCTCGTGTTCTGCGCGGAAGATGGTATTCCAGTCAACGGACAACGACAACAGCTATGACGTCAGAGCACCTCTAAAGAGTGGTAGTGTTTGCTGGGTAGTCCCACGTCCACAATCGCTGTAGACGCACTCACAGACGGTGCAGTACGGTACAGAGAGGAAGCCTACCATACTCTCTGTGGTGGAGGGCCATAGGAAGCATGGAAGCAGGAAAGTAGCAAACTGACGTGGCCTGATGGCTTAATGTGAATCGCTCTATTTTTTCTCAGATGTGGCGACACTTTATAGAGGCCGAAACTGAGTCCCCAAGACCAGCGCAGGGCCCACGTGTGAAATCAGAAAGGGCGGATCGTTATTTGGCTGTGATGGCACGACGGTACCGCCTTGGTACTGCACTGAAACTGGAATCTGACCTCGCAGCATGCCCTGGACGTGTTGCAACGAGGCAAACGGTCTTCAGAAGGCTTCAGCATAGTGGCCTTTATTGTTGGAGAACTGCTGTATACCTCAAGCGTGTCTTCACAAAAGGGAACGTCTAGAGTGGAGCCATCAACGTACTGCCTGGACGGGCGAATGGTGGGCCAGCGTTCTTTCCGCAGGTGAGTCCCGATTTGGTCTGAAGAGTGATTCTCGAGGGATTCGCACCTGGAAGGCACATGGAACACGATTTCGGGACTTGAACATTGTGAAAAGAGACCGATATCGAGCAGTATTCCTAATGGTGCGTGCGGGGATTATGTTGACCACATCAACACTTCATGGAATTGTACGGTTAAATAAAGAAGATGTAACTGCTGTCAGGTACCGTGAGGAGATCTTGGGATCTCATGCGCGGTTGTTGCGAGTTTCTGTAGCCCCAGACTTCGTACCGATGGACGACAATGCTCGACGTCAGAGAGCACGGGTGACTGATTTTTTTTTTTGGAAACGGAAGATATTGCACGCATAGCGTAGCCTGTCCGCTCTCCCGATTTGAATCCCATAGAGCACGTCTGGGATGCACTAGGGAGACCGGCTTCATCACTTCAGCATCCACCAACCACTTTCCCAAGATTTGGGAGCAGCTGCGCAGAAGATATGAGTGGTATTTCCTCAACATGAGATTGATGTCATCAGTGACAGCATACCCTGTCGTTGTCACGTCTGTGTTGCTACCAGAGTTGGTCGCAGCCATGCTGAGCGCATTAACCAATTGTCGGAATGTGTGTGCAGATCTGTGAAGTTGGAGAAAACGAAGAACGTTTTCTTCTAACTTTATGCATATTGCAGTTGTTTACGTTATGTATTCTTTACATTGTTTCTACTTTACTGTCACCAGATAGCTGAGTGGTCAGCGTGACGGAATGCCGTCCTAGGGCCCCGGCTTTGATTCCCGGCTGGGTCGGGATTTTCTTCGCTCAGGGACTGCGTGTTGTCTCCATCATCATTTCATCCCCAACCCGGGGTGCAGGTCGCCCAATGTGGCGTCTAATGTAATGAGACCTGCACCAAGGCGGCCGGACCTGCCCCGTAAGTGGCCTCCGGGCCAATGACGCCAAACGCTCAATTCCATTTCATTGTTTTGTGGCAAAATAAATGCAAAATTTCAGTCTATTGCTTTAATTTTTGACATCAGTGTACAATCTCACAGTGATGAGGTCACGCATGTTCTTTATGTTGTATTACACAATCAGAAGTTTATCCTGTCCAAGGATCTTTATCTTCGCGGAACTTCTGCAACCTACATCAATTTATACGTGAATTTTGTATTCAAGCATTCGTCTCCATCTCTACTATTTCTACCACAACCGCCTTCTAAATAATTTGCTCCAGTTGCGAACTAATGCTAACTTCATGACTCAGCATCTGTCCTTTGAAACGTTCCCTTATTTAAGACAATCTGAGTCGCAAACTTCTTTTCACTCCAGTTTCATTCAGTATTTCTTTATATAATCAACATATCCATGAGATCTTCACCAATCCCCTGGAGCACCATATTTCAAAAGGTTCTTTTCTCTCCTTGCGTGAGCTGTTTATCTATCGTCCACGTTTCGTTTCCGTACTACGTTCCACTCCAGGCTCCTCAGAAAAACATTTCCTAACTCTTAAATTTATATTCGCTGTTAACAAATATCTCGTCTTCAGGAAAGCTTTTTATGTACTACTAGTCTGTATTTTCTATCCTCTCCACTTCGACCATCATCAGTTATTTTGCTGCCCAGACAGCAAACTCCCATCTACTACTTTTTCAGTTTCTCATTTCTTATTTAATTCCCTCAACAATGCCTGATTTAAGCCGACCGCATTCCATTACCGTTGTTTTATTTGTGGTAATGTCCCTCTTAAAACGTCTTTTCAAGACATCATCAATTCTGTTCAAATGCTCTTTCAAATTCTTCGCCGTCCCTGAAACAATTGCAATGTCATCGATAAAACTAAAGTTTTTGTTTCTTGTCCTTGAATTTTAATTTCCTTTCCTAGCTTCTTCTAGTTTTCCTTTACCGCTTGCATAATACGCAGATTGAATAACACCAGAGATGAACAACAACGCTGTCTCATTTCCATGTGAACCACAGATTACTTTTCATGTCATTCGACTCTTATAATTGCTGTCTGGTTTCCGTAAAAGTTGTGAGTACAATCTCGCTCTCTGAATTGCATGCAAAAATGTGAAATCTATCTTTTCCAGTCCCCGACTCCCTTCATATTCAGTCTGTCTAGTACTTACGGACTAGAAAGAAATATTCCAACTTTGCTGAACATGCTCTGAGTGGATGTCACACGTACGATATTAAGTTTGACGTACTTCACAGAACAAACGAAGGCAGAAGACCAAAATTACACGAAATTCTGGCTATTAATAAACACCAGTCATTGAATCCTGACTTCGTCCTTAATAACCAAATGTAAGTCTATACATCTACCTACATGCTCCGCAGGTGAACATATAGTATGTGGCGGAGGGTCCCCTATACCACTACTAGTCATTTCCTTTCCTGTTCCACTAGCAAATACTGCAAAGAAAATCTGTCTGTATGTCTCCAAATGGGTCCTAATTTCTCGTACCTTATCTTCGTGTTTCTAACTCAAAATATATGTTGGCTACAGTAGAATCGTTCTGCAGTCAGATTCAAATGCTGGTTCCTCATAAAGAAGACCCCTCCGGGTATTCTCATTTGAGTTCCCGAAGCATCTCCGTGCTACTTGCCTGTTGTTGGTACCTGTTGGTAAGAAACCTAGCAGCCCGCCTCTGAACTGCTTCATTGTCTTCCTTCAGTCTGAATTTTTTCGCCTTCCCTGCCACACTCCTCACTCGCTCGTTCTATTTCGTACAGCTTTCCAGCGTTACTCCCAAATATTTAAACGACGTAACTGTGAGAAGCAGGACATAACTAACACTGTATCCTAACATTACGTGTTTGTTTTTCGTACTCACCCACATTACCGTACATTTTTCTACATTTAGAACTAGCTGCCATTCATCACACCAAGTAAAAATTTGTGTATGTCATATTGTAACCTCCTACAGTCACTAAACTTGGACACTTCCCCGTACACGACAGCATCATCAACAAAAAACCGCAGATTAGTGTCCACCCTGCCGACGAGATCATTTTAAATATATGGAAAAAGTAGCGGTCCTATCATACATCCCTGGGGTACTCCTGAAGATACCCTTGTCAGTGATAGTTCCACTATTCTCTTTTCCTAAAGTAGTAGCCAGTTCTCACCATAAAATGTTATTGTTTTACGTGGTACAAGTTTTCCCCACTCCTCTTATTTCATTGACTCCTTCTGGCCTTCTGTTCTCCCCACCTCACCCTCCCTTCACCCGTCCCTCCTCTTCAGCCCGTTTTATCACTTTCACTAATTGTTTAGTCCATATGATATATCAGTCTGTGCCAGTATAACTTGGTGCACCGTTTTGGGCCTAATATTCTTATTTTTCAATCTTTGAAAGTAACTTAAGATTTATTTGTTCATACCTCCTATGTTTATAATTATTCTTAATGACAGTTTGTCAATTTGAGTATAGCTGAGAGACCTTAACCAGCAACACTGTAATTTGTTTAATACAACATGTTTTTATCAGTCAGTCAATGTTCTTAGTGATTTATACTCTTATCTCTGTTGAGTCTACAACATTTAACACATCACTGCCGAATGTTTCTCGTTTTGTATCCACATAAACCCAAAGTACTGCAATTTGAGACTTTCTTATAGATGGATAGTCCTGAAAAGCTCACATTCCTTTATTTCCAAAGATTTTTGTACACATAGAAGCTATCTCTGATGTTGTTAGGACGGTCTGATGAATGAAGAGCTGAAACACGGTTCACAACGAAATATAAAATAAATATTATTGTGGAACAATAGTACAGTGCCTTTCACTTTTTAATCTTTCATCAATATGAGATGGTGAATCTATAACAGGGATCTGTGCCCGTACATAAATAAATCGATTTTTTCAGTTAAAGGCAGTTAACTTTAATAGTTAAAAATCTGTGATTTTATTTATAGCGATTTCAAAATTTCCACAAAAATTCATTACCATTCCAAAAGGTATTCAGTGATATTGTTTTAATGGTTAATGACAGCCACCTCAACTCTATTATTACATACACACATCAAAAAAAGGTTTGTATCACCCCGGTTCTCAGAACTCCTGAAGATAGACGTATTGTATCACAGACACAGTCCGTTTGACTGTTCAGAGATGTCACTAAACCCGCCCAAAGATATAAACAACCATGCATGAGCAGCACCTATTAGACACAGGAGTCCGACAGCAGATCAGTTCCAGTCATTTCACCAGGAAGGAGGTACATGGTTCGTGTTGTGTGTAGTTGAACCATGCCTTTACGGTCGAGTCCGGATTGTTACTTTGTGCCAGGAAGGGCTCTCAACAAGGGAAGTGTCCAAGCGTCTCGGAGTGAACAATAGCAAAATTGTTCCGACACGTAGGACATACAGAGAGGCAGGAATTGTCGACGACATGCCAAGCTCAGACCGCCCAACGGCTAGAACTGCAGTGGATGACCGCTACCTATGGATCATGTCTCGGAGCAGTCCTGACAGCAAATAATGCTTTTAGTGCAGCCGCAGGACGTCGTGTTACGATTCAAACTGTGCGCAGTAGGCTGCTTGATGCGCAACTCCACTCCCGACGTCCATGGCGAGGTCCATCTTTGGAACCACGACACTATGCAACGTGGTACAGATGGGCCCAGCAACATGGCGAATGGACCACTCAGGATTGGCATCACGTTCTCTTCACCGATGAGTGTCGCATATGCCTTCAACCAAACAATTGTCGGAGACGTGTTTAGAGGCAATCCGGTCAGGCTGAACGCCTTAGACACACTGTCCAGCGAGTGCAGAAAGATGGAGGTTCCCTGCTGTGTTGGGGTGGCGTTTTGTGGGCCGACGTACATTGCTGATGGTAATGGAAGGCGCCGTAACGGCTGTACGATACGTTAATGCCATCTCCGACCGATAGTGCAACCATATCGCCTGCATATTGGCTTGGCATTCGTCTTCATGGACGGCAATTCGCACTCCCATCGTGCACATCTTGCGAATGACTTCCTTGAGGATAATGACATCGCTTGACTAAAGAGGCCAGCATGTTCTCCAGACATGATTCCTATCGAACATGCCTGAGATAGATTGAAAAGGGCTGTTTACTGCAGACGTGACCCACCAGCCGCTCTTAGGGATCTATGCCGAATCGCCGTTGAGGAGAGGGACAATCTGGACAAACCGTGCCTTGGTGAACTTGTGGATAGCGCAACACGACGAATACAGGCACACATCTAAGCAAGAGGACGTGCTACTGGGTAATGGACTTACCGGTGTGTACAGAAATCTGGGCCACCACCTATGAAGGTCTCGTTGTATCGAGGTACAACGTGCAATGTGTGGTTTTCATGCACAATAAAAAGGGCGGAAATGATGTTTATTTTGTTTTCTATTCCAGTTTTCTGTACAGGTTCCGGAACTCTCAGATTTGAGGTGATGCAAAACATTTTTTGATGTGTGATCTGTTGTTCCGTTTATCTCCAGCAAAAGTGTAACAGAGCAGCTGATGTGGTTTTCATTGATCATTAAAATAAGTGTCAGTTTTGGTGCTCACATAATCAAGATTATTTAAAATTTACTCCATATCCGTACTCAGATTTCTACTTTAAAATGTTTTGAGTCACTTTAATTGTTTTTAACCTAAATGCACGTCCATTCCTGTTCAATGTTGATAAAAACAGTATTGTGCCATATTTGGTTAGCTGGTTTCTGAGGTATAGTAGTAGTGAAATGAGTGCAAAAAGTGTATTCGATTCTCAGTAGGTGGGTATAATGTGTTTTTTAAAGTATGAGTTGAAATCAGGCAACATTTATCGAGTCAGAGAATTTAGTGACAGTTAATTTCTGTTTACTTATAAGTAATACGAGGCCTGTTCAGAAAGTAAGCTCCGATTGATTGCCAAATTGAAACCACAGTGAACATCAGAAATGTTTTACTTGTAACAATTAGCTACACCTTTCAGCTACTTCTCTACGTAGTCGCCGTTCTGACTTAGACTTTTGTCATAGCGTTGTACCAACTTTTCAATAGCCTCATCATAGAAGGCAGCCGCCAGTGCTTTCCGCCAATTCTCCACGCTGGCCTACACCTCGTTGTCTGTGTCAAAATGTTGTCTTCAAAGACAGCGGTTCATGTGACCAGAGATGAAACTCAGGGGGAGACAATTGCGGACTGTATTGTGGGTAATCTAACATTTCCATTTGAAAACGATGCAGGAGCATCTTCATTGCCCCTGCAGAATGCGGCTGAGAATTGTCTTGAAGAAGAAACAGCACGACAGTTATGTAATGTTAGCTGCATAGCTTCAGGCGAAATTTCTCACCAGGCCCTCGTACTTGGCGGCAGACACTATTTTCTAGACATCTTTACGCACTCACTGCGAGCTCAGAAATGAGAAGAGCGACGTGATGCTAACTGGGGTTATACTAGAGACACTACCCAACACATCTGTGCAAAGCTTTATCGGATTTTCATAGTCGTTTCCATTTCGCGACCGATCGGAACTTACTTTCTGAACGCCCCTCGTACATTCGAAAAATCTCTGTTCCCTTAAGGTATGTAGCAGTGATGCAGAATGGTTGAGAAATTAAACAGTTTGTGAAAAGTACGTCGCACTTACGGTCCGAAACTCCTGCACTAGAATTAAATAAGTTTTGCGCTTATAATCAACTTATTTTAAAATCTCATACTTTCGAGACGATGAACACTGTTTGAGTTCAGACATAGTAACTAACTGCTATAATGAGGAGACAATGCAGCGTCTTGTTAATTGTATCTTTAGACGTCCATTAAAATGGAAGGGACTTAAAGTTTTCCATTAGTGTACTTCGCGTCCGTTATTTTGTAATTAATCTAGGACAAGGAATACCGAAATGCAAGGTATATTATAGTATTTTAAGCTAAGGACGTGTTAAACTTTTACATTAACACGTATCGAAAGGTGGAAAGCATCCCGCAAGGTATCCACCACGGACGTGTGTTTGTGGTCTGTCTTCGGTTCCTGGAATTTGGTGAACAGCTTACTAAGTTTAGCAGTGTCGTTCGCAGTCAGATCGTTGCAAGCCACTCCGTTTAAGTCGCTTCACCCAAAGCTAGCTTATGAACAGTGGCGTCGAGTAAAACGCATACCCAGTAAACATTTCACCACTTATTAACTCATGAGGGCTTGGGAGAGTGCTTTTCCAGGCTCTCACGAATCGATAGAGTACCTAGTTATCTAAGTGTTATCGGCATGGAAGAGCTGTAACTACGTTGCAGCGAGAGATGAGAACTGGAGGAATAACATTCAAAGCAGTCAATAGCATGTTGATGTTGCCAACAAATAACGACAAGGCTCCAGGACAAATGATGACAAACAGACTGCAACGTACAGCGTTGCACAACCTGGACACAAAGTAAATGGATAGCTCGAATCACTAAGAAACCACCAAGCGAGGTGGCGCAGTGGTTAGCACACTGGACTCGCATGTGGGAGGACGACGGTTTAATCCCGAGTCCGGCCATCCTTATTTAGGTCTCCCGTGGTTTCCCGAAATCGCTCCAGGAAAAATGCTGGGATGGTTCCCTTGAAAGGCCACGGCCGACTTCCATCCCCGTCCTTACCTAATCCGATGAGACCGATGACCTCGCTGTTTGGTCTCTTCCCCCAAGCACCCAACCCAACTAAGAAACTAAACTGTGTGATCAAACGTGTGCCGGACACACCTACATAATGCAGATTTGACCACTAGATGTCACGAGAGGCGAAGCCGTCAGAATGTAAGCAGGAATCGGTAACAGCAGAATGAGTCGGTCAGCAGAGCGCAGTAACTTCAAACGTGGACGAGTCTTTGGACGTCCCTGAGTAACAAATCCATCTCGGACATTTCAACCCTTCTAAACATGCCCAAGTCGTCTGTTGGTGAAGTGATAGTGAAAACGGGGAAACAACAGCGTCAACTAAACCAAGTCCAGGCAGACTTCATATAGCTCTGCTGACGGACAGGAATCCTTAAGCATTGTGAAGGGTGCTTGTAAATCATGAAATCAGCGGAAGTTCGAAAGTGCTACCAGAATTCCACCTAGCACAATAAATGTGTATAGGGAGTTAGAAAGAATGGGTAAAGTGGTCAAGCAGTTCTTAATAAGTCACACGTTTCTTCAGTCGTCACTAAGCGATACTTGAGCTGATCTAGTGACGTCAGTGAACAGTGGACGGCGCCAATGGAATATTCGGATCCTGCGCCGTATGTCAAAGTATGTATCTCTACAGGTGTTACGAGTGACAGCGGCTGTCTCCAGAGGGAATGGAGCTACTATTTCAGACGAGTTTCATAATTCTTAACTGCACGCTTAATTACATGTGAGCTTTCGATAAAACACAACAACGTTAAGAACTTAAGTGATTACCTTTTCATTGACAGTGAGTTTCGTTTGCCCTGCATGGAGCCCAGAGTTCGTGATGTGCGGCGATCAACGACTAGTGTGGCGTCACAAGTTCGTTTGCCGGGCTCGTAATTCTCGTGGAGTCCGACAGTGGACGACTGGGAAGAAGTGAGTCGGATTAATGAACCACGTAATATCCCGTGCAAAACAGATGTAATAGTACTGGTCTGGTGAGTGGCTGGAAAACGTCACCTACCAACATGTATAGTACGAACACTAAAGTATGGAGGAGGTGTTATTCCTTCATAAGGTTGTTTCTCGCCGTTAGTGTATAGTCCCCTTACTGCACTTAACAAAACGCTGAACGTGCAAGAATTTGAATATATTTTACGTGGAGTGGAAGAACAGTTACGAGACTTTGTTGTTTGTACCGCAACATGTCAGTAACCCCTATCATGTAATGCGAATAATCGCATTTGTATTATAAACGAAGGAACGTTAACTGCTATCAAAACGTACATATTTCGTTTTGGACGCCTCAACTAGCACGGTTTGAAACTTTGTACTGAACAGTAGGGCTTGAAATTCGCCATTATTGCAATTGATCATGGGTGTCCACACAAATTTGCTCAGAGTGGGGAGAAAATACTCTAAAATCGTCGTTTTGATATAAATGAGTTTGTCATTCCGGAGTCGGGTCATGCCAACGGCCATAAAACGCTACAATTATAATTATAGTAGTGTGCAACGTGACTGATTGTGCATGAGAAAAAACATGCTACAATCAAGTTTCAAATTCCGATGGTTCAAATTGTTCAAATGGCTCTGAGCACTATGCGACTTAACTTCTGAGGTCATCAGTCGCCTAGAACCTAGAACTAATTAAACCTAACTAACCTAAGGACATCACACACATCCATGCTCGAGGCAGGATTCGAACCTGCGACCGTAGCGGTCGCTCGGTTCCAGACTGCAGCGCCTAGAACCGCGCGGCCACTCCAGCCTGCCAAATTTCGAGAGTTCATCCACACATGGAGCACCTTCTCCTTCAGCATAAAAAAGCCAGAACACACTTGAGCACTGTGACATCTACAACAATCTGACACCTTATGTTCACTGTCATTGTTCACCCTCCATGCAGTCCAATCTTAGCCCCATCAAAGTTTCATTTGTTTCCAAACCGTAAAGAACAGGCTCAAGGACTTCACTTTGATAGTGACGAAGCAGTGCAAGCAGAGGTCAGGTTAAGTGAGGTGTTACTGGGATCACTTCTAGAAGTATATGAGAATTCTGTAATGTATAAAAACTCTGTACTCTAAATTCCGGGGAATGTGGTGGTGGGGGGGAGGGGGGGGAAGGCGGAGCAGAGCTGGTACCCCTCTGTTGCCGTCGTCGTCATCCACAATTGTGCACACCTATGTACGGAATTTTTTGTAAAAAATTCACTGTTGCTCGACCGTTCGCGTACACAGACGACTTTCCTGGTACACATATGTTTAATTGCTTCCTTTTTCAGCAACTTGCAACTGAAATAAGAATTATTTTCTCCTTTGCTCCCCACTGGAACTAACAGGTCTCTCATTTAGTACAGGGTAACATCTTAGCACGGATATCCCAAAAAACAATATCGGGAGGAGCAATCCTTTACTTATACGCGGGACTGATGGTTACATTTACAGTGGAGTGACGCGCCGAGCGTAAAACAACGGCCGCTCGCTTGCTCGCCATAAATCTCCCGCCCCCAGCCGCCCTGCCCTTCCCATACGGCGAACCACTTAACCGCCACCGCCCGGTTAGCGAGCGCTCCTCCCCCGCACTTGGAAGGTGGGCGAGCCGCGGAGCTTAACGAGCCCCAGGGAGTTCCGAGAAAGCGCTTCCTGAGGACGCAGCAGCCGCAAAGGACACAAACCCACGCGTCAAAGTGTTTTTGCATTTCCTCTCCTTCCACAAGTATTCGAAATGCCGGTTGCAATTATTGTGTTTCAGAGTAGTAGTAAATTTTTTAAGATGTTTCTGAGAGTCGTTCAATAAGTAATGCAGCACATTTTTTTCCCGGAAAATTGTGGGGAAAATAAAGCGATTTTTTCTGTTGGACGACGTGGAATATTCCCTTTTCAGCCCCCAAGGTTTCATGAAATTCCAATACGTGGCAGCGCTATACGATATATATTCACGATAATGGCCTAAACCTGACTGACCCCCCTTCCAACGTAATATTGAGACTGTGCGCTTGAGACGCATATTGGTGCATGGCCACTACACATTCTTGAAAGGTGAACCTTTGGTGTTAGATAAACCATGTACCAGTCGGTGATGAGATCCTAATGGCAGGATCCAGGTTCCTTTCTAAGTTTTTCCTCGCATCTTTCTTCGCATCTGAAGTATTGTTGCAATGGGTGCCTAGAAGTCAGGCGGACCTTGTGAAGACAGTTGCGTTCGGTTTTTACCAGTTATTTCCAAAGAGCCAGTGCGCAGTTCTGTGGCATACTACTGGTGGTCTCTAATGTCATCATGTATACATAATGGCCCGCAGCTGTGACCGAGCGGTTCTAGGCGCTACAGTCTGGAACCGCGCGAACGCTACGGTCGCTGGTTCGAATCCTGCCTCGGGAATGGATGTGTGTGATGTCCTTAGGTTAGTTAGGTTTAAGTAGTTCTAAGTTCTAGGGGACTTATGACCTCAGATGTTAAGTCCCATAGTGCTCAGAGCCATTTTTTTATCGTGTGACTAGGGCCTCCCGTTGGGTAGACCGGTCGCCGAATGCAAGTCTTTCGATTTGAAGCCACTTCGGCGACTTGCGCGTCGATGAGGATGAAATGATGATGATTAGGACAACACAAGACCCAGTCCCTGAGTGGAGAAAATCTCGGACCCAGCGGGGAATCGAACCCGGGTCCTTAGGATTCACATTCTGTCGCTCTGACGACTCAGCTACGGTGGGGGGGGGGGGGGGGGGGGGAGGACACCTGGAAGTGATATTGGATAAGTGAATGACTTTTACTCAACACATACGAGATAGAAAATTGACTACTTTTAACAGTATTCGGGTATTCACGCTGTTTTTCACGAGCAGGACTCTAATCCCATCAACGAAATTAAAAGTTTATAGAGCAACGGTACAACTCTCCCTGCTGTACAACTCTAATTCTTGAGGAGCAACATATGACTCTAATACAAGCGGTTTACAACGACTACAAAATAGTTGTTTGAAGTGGAGCCTAGGCGAGCCAAGGTGGGCCAGGACGAGAGAACTACACGAGCAAACTGGAGAAAAATACATCGCTGAGAAGATAAAAGGCAGACAACTCGCATTTTTGACAAATTAGACTAGTGTCGGGGAAATTTCCGCCAACTTGCGAATGTAGGCCATGCCCTACCTCGACAATGGCACATATACAAGGTGCCTCGAGCCATTATTGCACCGTCACAGTACCATCAAAGATGATGCAATATTCAGTTATTCGGTACCTTATAAGTAAATAGTTACTGTCAATCGCCGGTACCACCACCCAACCGACACCAAAGGACTAAAGGCCCCATAGAGAGCCCAAGTACCTTTGCAAGCGAATAAAGAATAAAGTGAAACTATCTCCCTTACCTAACCATCCTAGAAGAAAATATCGGCAAAGGCGGTCAACTCTTCGGACAGACCACGTTAAAAAAGGGAGGTACGTTCCAGCCAGAGAGCTGTCTTTGAGTTTGTTTTGGCGGAAAATCAGAGCAACGCAGCTATTCTTAGGCGCTTGCAGGGTGTCCACGGAGACTCAGTAGAGAAGAAAGTCACGGCGAGTCCTTGGACAAAGTGTCGATCGACCGCACACAGCTGTGACTCCTGCAGTGTTGGAACGTGAGGGCATTCACATTCTAGTTGATCCAAGGATCACATACAAACGCCTCGTTGCACAACTGGGTGTCTCTGTTGGTAGTGCTGACACATTCGTCCGCTAGTTGGCGGATATTCGCCACATAACACAACACTGTAAAGAGCAACGAAGGACCATGTGTGCGGAACTGCTTCCACTTTATGAGGCGTCGTTAGAGGTGATGAAACAAAGGTTTATCTATTCGAACCGGAAACAAAACGGCAAACCATGGAGTGGCGCTACAACCAAAATGTTCAAAGCCTCATCCTCGGCAGGTAAAATGACGGCGATGGTCTTCCGGGACTCTGAACGGAGTTTTCTGTTTGGTATCCTCCCTCATGTTGCAACGATCAACTCCGAAAAGTATTGTACTACCCTGAGGAAACTGAAGAAACGACTTCAGCGCGTTCGTCGCCACAAAAATGCAAACGAAACTCTGAGCCTCTATGACAACAAAAGGTGTACCACAAGTCTGTGCGCCCAAGGGGAGCTTATAAATCTTCAGCGGACTGTTTGCCTCATCCATCCTACAGCTCGGGTGTCGCACCTACTGACTTCCACATGGCCCAATGAAGGATGCAGTCCCTGGGAAGCAGTAAGTGGATGATGCGGAGGTTATTGCTTCAGCAGGACGTTGGCTCCGAAATCAACCAGTACAGTTGCAGCATACGAGAATACAGATCTTCCAACAGAGGTAATGTAGGGCAGTCGCATTGAATGGAGATTGTGTTGAAAAGTAGGGTTTAGTAGCCATAAGAGTGGGCGTTAATATGGTGTATTGGAATCTCGACTGAAACTGGTTTCCAGAAAAATAGTTCAATTTCTTAATGAACGCCCCTCGTATTTATTTATTTATCATTTCCTTTTTTTTTTCACGCGGCTAAGGCCTTATCGACCATACACCTGCTCTACGAGCCTCTTCCAATTATTTCTATCCAGGGAAATTGTTGTCCAATCAGAGTTGATGCCCATCCTAGCTGCATCTTCCCGGATATTCTCCATCCACCTAATTCGAGGTCTTCCTCTTCTTCTCTTTCCTTCTAATTTCTTAGTGGATGCTATTTTGGGTAGTCTGTTCTCCGGCATCCTTGCTACATGACCAGCCCAGTTCAGTCTTCTTTTCTTTAACATATCCACAATGGTACTATGTTTGTACAGCTCCCGTAGTTCTTCATTTTTCCTTATCCTCCACTCCATGACATTTTCATCGAAGATTGGTCCAAATATTTTTCTTAGTATTTTTCTTTCAAATATCAACAGTTTTTCTTCGTCTTTTTTCCTGAATGTAATAGCTTCACATCCATATAATGCTACTGGTACATTAGTTGACTGATAAAAACGGATTTTGAATTCAGTACTAAGTGATCTCATCCTTAAAATTTTGATACAGCTGTAAAAAGTTCTATTAGCTGCTGCTAGACGGGCGTCTATTTCTATTTCTGCTCTATTGTCTCTGCTAAAAAGACTCCCTAAGTACTTGAAGTGGTCAACTGCCTTGAAAGTGAGACCATTTACGGTCAGTGGTGTATTCTTTTGGAGTTTTTTACTTATGACTAGATATTCTGTCTTTTCTTCATTCACATGAAGTCCAGCTTTCTCAGCTATTTTGTAATAATTTTGCATCATCCTGATTAATTCAGCTTTTGAAGTGCTTATTAAGGCTACATCATCTGCATAAGCAAGTCTAGTAATGTTCTGTCCCTGCAGTTGGATCCCTTGTGGATTAGTTTTGGTGAATTCTCTATCAATCTTCTCTAAGATAATATTAAATAGAATAGGTGAGATGGCATCCCCTTGTCTCAGTCCAGTGTACACCTTAAAATTTTCAGTCTCTCCTGCAGGTGTCTTAACTTTGCATATGGTTTCTTCCAAACACATTTTAACTAATTTGATTAATTTTAATGGTATTTCAAATTCTTTCATGGTGTTTAAGAGTGTCTGTCGGTGTATGCTATCATAGGCCTTCTTGAAGTCTATAAATAGAATATGGATATCTACATTAAATTCCCATGCCTTCTCATTTATTTGTCTCAATGTGAATAAGTGATCCAAAGTGGATCTGTTAGTGCGGAAACCACATTGGTAGTCCCCAATCAGTTCTTCTGTTATGGGAATCAGTCTGTGTAGTATACACATCGACAAAATTTTATACGTGACATCGAGTAGGGCAATTCCTCTGTAGTTATTTATCATGCCAGACGCAAATATCGTACAATACTCATAGAGTACACAGCTTCACTAAAAACAGAATGTAAACATCACACTTTAATTTGTCCATGTTGCGTAAGACTGGTTGAGGTCCATGACTGTATTAAAAATGTTATGAAATAACAGTATTTCGGGTTCAGTCATTTTTCCTTCCAATATTTATTGGGGTGACGAGTTTCTGCAACATCACGTGCTCCACATTTTTCGGATCAATTGTTATGTTACACAACCCGTCAGAAATACGAAAAATTGTTTACTATACTAGCCACTGAATTTATATTCAGAAATATTGTTGTTCCCATGCAGAAGACTGTCCCATAACGTCGGGTCTTGCTATCCTTTGATTTTCCGCCTCTATGGTAATGTAGCAGCGTTCACGGTACTCTAATGTAGACAGCGGACGATGCACATAGGCCTTACTGTATAGGGACCCATGGAGTTTTGTAGGCAACGTAAAGATAAGCTGTGTAATGGGTAAGACTGCGAAATAAATCGTTTTCAGGTGTTTACGCCATGAGGTGGAAGCCCCACGAGGACGTTCGGGGATTGCGGGATGATAACCTGGACCCCTAAGAAGTTCAAATAGTGGAAGCTAAAGGATAGACTACCAAATGGTCTCCAAGGATATCAAAAATATCACAAATTGAATCCGCCTTGATTTTATTTATTTACATATTTATTTCTCAAACTGGTTTCGGCGGCAAATATCACCACCACCGGTCGGTTTTTTAAAATCTTAAATATGCAAAAAAATGGTTCAAATGGCTCTGAGCACTATGGGACTTAACTGCTGAGGTCATCAGTCCCCTAGAACTTAGAACTACTTAAACCTAACTAACCTAAGGACATCACACACATCCATGCCCGAGGCAGGATTCGAACCTGCGACCGTAGCAGTCCCACGGTTCCGGACTGCGCGCCTAGAACCGCGAGACCACCGCGGTCGGCTAAATATGCAGAAAATAGCATAGTTATACAAATACAGGAACACATTATTACGTTTTACTACTCGTTTTTTGAAATATGTGTTTCTCTGGATACTTTCATACTACTTTATTTATTGTTTGTTATGGGCTGTTTTTATGACTTATTCTCGCTGTTTGCGGCATATTTTCTGTGCATTTTCCTGGTGCTGTTTTTTCTCAACGTACACCATGTCGTCTGCAACTGTGTGAGCGGCTGTTAGTAAAACGAATACTAAAAGCTGAACTTAGTATGTGAGCATGTGAGCTATATACACTTGGAGCTGGGGTAGTGTTGTGGAACCCAGTTATTTGGTGTGCACTGAGCTGTTACTCAGTTACTCGTGTACTCACGTTCATTGGACGGCATGTAGCTGATTAGGTACACAGAAAACCGAGACTTTCGCACTATGTTGATGATCAAGCACATTACGCCATCCTGCAGTTCGTGTGTGTCGCGAGAGGTGTATCGCACGTTGCGAGAAGGCTATGGAAACTGTAGCGGAAATTACGACGAATTCTGTTTGTTTTTTATGTCTCTGTGTGTGATGGTGATGTTGTTATTTTGTGTGTGTGTGATTTCTGTTCTGTGTCCTTGGTCAGTTCTCTCAGAGCGGTAAACAGTGTGTTGTTGCCAAGTGTTGTGTTTTCGTTTATTACATTTTTCCCTTCCACTGTAGCCTTTTGTATGTAGTATTTTTGTATTGTTAGTTGTCGGTATAGACTGTTGCTGTTTTTCAGAATGTGTAGATCTTTTTCGATATTAGTGGGGTTACGGCTTTTGTTGAAAAGATGTTCTGCGAAAGTTAAATGTGTGCTGTCACTCTTTAGAGCTCTCATGTGATCTGTGTGTTCGGAAGTTTCTGCTTGTTAGTCCTATGTATTGGGCCGGACAAGAGCTGCATGTGGCTTGATATATTCCCACGTTGCTGAATTCGTCTGAGGTTCTTCTGACTGGTCTTAGCCTCCACTGAACTGTGTTGTTTGTCCTGAATGTTATTGGGATCCCTTGCTTTATCAAGATGTTTCCAATTCTATGTGATATTTTGTTATTGTATGTTAGTGTGTGCCATCTGTCCCTTTTTCCTGATGTGGTGTGGGCTGCTGTGTTGCCTATGTGTACTGCCTCTGGTTTTTCAGATCCTTTGATTGTGCTCTTGAGTGGCTGCCCACTATTTTTATGTTTCATTTTTACCTTGCTGTTGAGTTTTTTTTATGATGTCTGTTTTATAGTCATTTTCAACAGCAATTTATTTGATTATTTTTACTTCCTGTGTATAGTTTTCTGGTTTAAGAGGTATTATGTTTATCCTGTGGTGCATGTGTGTGAAACTGGCATATTTATGCACTGTCAGGTGGTTGGATGAGCTGTGGATAATGGTGCTGGTGAAAGTGGGTTTTCTGTAGATGGAGAATTCATGTTGGTTGTTTTTTATTGCGATTGCGAATTCCAAGAAATTTAGTTTTTTGTTTTCTTCTATTTACACTGCGAAGTGGATTTGTGGGTATACTGTGTTGATGTTACTGTGTAGCTGTTCAATCCTGTTATGTGTTTCATCTACAAGACAGATTATGTCATCCACATATCGGTACCGGTAGATTATTTTGTATCCTCCTTGTTTTACAATGTTATGGAATAATGTTAGCTAAGGTTCCACTGATGGGAGACCCCAAGGGTAGCCTCTCTTGTTGCAAATAAAAGTTTATGTTGAAAGTGAAGTAGTTTTGTGCTGTGATTAGCTTAAGAATAGACGACATTTCATTTATTTGTACGTCTGGGAATTTCTTGCATTTTAGCTGCTGTTCTATAATGTTTATAGTTTCTTCTGTGGGTGTGTTTGCGTACATTGATATAATGTCAAAAGATACCAGTTTTGCCCTGGGGGGGGGGGGGGGGGGGGTGCTGACATTCTTAATTCTCTCTATTGTGTCTCCTGTGTTTTAGAGGCTTCTGTTGTTTGTGTATGTGTATGTTTTCTGTAGGAATGTGTGCATGTGTCTCCCTAGTTAGTAAGATGGGGTTTTTCTGAAGTCCACTACTGGCCTACTGGGATGAGAGATTTGTGGACCTTTTGCAGGCTTGCTAATAGTGGAGCTTTAAGGTCCTTCTGTTTCATTCTTTTTGTCTGGTTCCGTGTCAAGGTGTGTGAGATGCTTATTAAGAGAGTCTTTACGTGTCTTGTGTATCTTTGTGTTGGGTCACTAGTTAGCTTGCTTATTTCATCCTCTGCCAGAAATTTTTCCGTTTTTCAATGTACTCTTCCTCTATTATTAAGACTACAGCACTATCTTTGTCAGCCATGGTGATGAGAGCATTGTGTTGTTTCAATTTTCTGTGTGCACTGTTTATGGTTTTTTCATCAGCTGTTTTTTATTTGTGTTTAAGGATGGTTTGTTTTTTCTGATGATTTATTTCCTCAGTCACTAGCTCTTGTTAGTCCTGGCCTGAAGTCTGGTGTGTTAGTTTTTTCATGTTGTCATATAATGGTTTCAGTCTCAGTAATGAGATTTTCTATGGTCTTATGTGTTATGTGGGTGTTCAAATTGTATTTGGGGCCATTCTCAAGTAGCTGCTGTTCTTCACTTGTGAGCGTTATGTCAGTAAAATTAATCAAGCGTTCATGGAATGTGTGTTATGTGTGTCTCGGTTTTAGAGCAATTTTTGCTCATGAGTTTATTTAATTTCTATTCCTGTTTCTGCTATTTCTTTTGCATTATTGACGGTGAGTGGGGATTTATTCTTTTTACTGTGGCATACAGTACTGAGGAGCTGGAGATTTGGTTCGCTAGTTCTAGGTGTAATTTGTATAAGCTGACATTCAGTTCTTGTTTTTTGAGTAAGGGAGCAAATTTCATATTTGAGCCAAGCTATATCAGCTGTTCGTTCAAAATGTTCAAATGTATGTGAAATCTTATGGGACTTAACTGCTAAGGTCATCAGTCCCTAAGCTTACACATTACTTAACCTAAATTATCCTAAGGACAATCACAGGCACCCATGCCCGAGGGAGGACTCGAACCTCCAACGGTGCCAGCCGCACAGTACATGACTGCAGCGCCTCAGACCGCTCTTCTAATCCCGCTCGGCTCAGCTGTTCGTTTAGCACGCTGTACTGCAGGTGACATGTTGTTTACATTACTTTTAATATAACTTGGAATAATGTTGTAGGTTGAGCAGATTTTTTTGTACTTGAGGTTCATTTAAAAAAAAGAGTTTGTTGAAGAGCTTTACTTGAAATGCCTGGCATGGCGTAGAAATAATAGCTTTATATTGGAACTCTTTAATTTGGTCCGTGTTTGCATAGAAAAACAACAATATCAGCAACTGAATATGCCTTGATGTAAAAAAAAACCACCTTTTTATTTATTTACTGGATTACTGTTATTTATTTCTCTGGATACTTTCATACTACTTAATTTATTGCTTGTTATGGCATGTTTTTAAGAATTATTCTCGCTGTTTGCGGCATATTTTCTGTGCTTTTTTCTGTTGCCGTTTTTTTTCTCAGCGTACATCATGTTGTCTGGAACCGTGTGAGCGGCTGTTAGTTAACTAATACTAAAAGGTGAACTTTGTATGTCAGCTATATACACTTGGGGTTGCGGTAGTGTTGTGGAACCCAGTTATTTGGTGTGTACTGAGCTGTTACTTGGTTATTCGTGTACTCACGTTCGTTGGACGGCATGTACACAGGAAAACGAGACTTTCGCACTTTGTTTATGATCAAGAACGTTACGCGTTCTCGCAGTTCGCGTGTGAGGCGAGAGGTGTATCTCACGTTGCGAGAAGGCTATGGAAACATTAGCAGAAATTACGACGACTTCTGTTCCTTATTTATGCCTCTGTATGTGATGGGGAAATGGTTCTTTTGCGTGTGTGTGCCTTCTGATTTGTGTCCTCGTTCAGTTCTTTCAGAGCGGTAAACAGTGTGTTGTTGCCAAGTGTTGTGTTTTCGTTTATTACATTTTTCCCTTCCACTACAGCCTTTTGTGTATAGTAATTTTCTTCTGTTGTTAGTTGTCGGTATAGACTGTTGCTATTTTTCAGAATGTGTAGATCGTTTACGATCTGAAAACACAGTGGCAGTACACACAGACAACACAGCAGATCACACCACATCAGGAAAAAGAGACATAGAACACACTAACATACAATAACAAAAAATCACATAGAACTCGAAACATCTTGAAAAAACCTCAGAATATATCAACTCACATGCAACTCTTCTCAGAACCAATTCATAGGACAAACAAGCAGAAACTTGCGAACGAGATGCACAGAGCTGAAAAGAGTGACAGCACACATTCATCTTTCACAGAACATCTTTTGAACAAAAACCATAACCCCACTAACATCGAAACTTCTCAATGTAGTAGCTCCTCAGTTTGCCTCACAAGGGCTGAGTGCACCCCACTTGCCAACAGAGCTCGGCAGACAGGAGGTCAACCACCCAAGTGCTAGCTCAGGCCGAGTGCGCTTAACTTCGGTGATCTGACATGAACCGGTGTTACCACAGCAGCAATGCCGCTGGCACACCGGTTTCTCCCGCACGTGAAGTCGAGGAACACAACAGGTTGGATTGTTTCAAGGATCACGTTCAGAATGCATTGCACAATGTGTGCCATCGTTTCAGCTATGTCTATAATCGGAGCACTGAACAACATAGCCACAACGCACACGGCTTAACATAAAGTGGCAGGTTGTAGGCAAATTACGGGTGATAATTCTATCATTTGCAAAATACCTCTGCAGCAGACTCTTCACTGACTGTGCGATGTATAGAGGAGCCCCATCATGCCCACCACAACGTTGGAGGGTTGGAATGGATTTGGTCCGTGAAAGACTCTCATCGTGATTACGTGACGGTATAGGTAACAGCACCAGTCCCATATGCTCGAAAAAAATTGTGGCCCTACAATGAATGATGCTGTCAACCCTCACCATTTCCTTAGCAGAATGAAGTGATTTCTCCAGATCTATGAGCGGAGTTTTCGTTGCCCATATCTTACAATTCTGCACATTGATATGCCATTGGAGATGGAAATGGGCTTCATCTGTCCACAGAATGTTCCACTGCCGATCACTGTACCCTCCAAGGGGGCAAAAAATTCTAGAGCAGATGGTTTTCTTACTGTAGAGTCAGCATCAACTAACTCCTGAACATGGGTAATTTTGTATGAATAGCAATGCATTGCGTAGAATTTTAATGCATTGAGCTCACAGGCGTGCACAAAGTTTGGCCAATTTTCCGTGCACTGCGTATTTGCACACAACCACTCGAGTGCTCTTGCAATGTTGTGGGCGCATCCTCTACTGTCACCGCATTAACTGTTTTCCTCCTCTGTCACACTTCAATTCGAAAGAACCTCTCATTTCGAATTTCGTAATCATATTGTCCAGCCTTTGGCAGAAACTTGGCCAATGACTTTTTCCATACCCTTGATTGTCCGTAACTTCTGCAGAGCTACTGACACACAGTCACGGAATCGTGAAAGAGCTTTAACAGCGGCGCACGATCCTGCATTGAGACAGTCATGCCGAGGATCACCGTGAGGAACATACGTGCTTTTTTATCCATATTCTGTCGCTCACACCGTCTTATAGTGGTAAATTTTCGTTATTTTTTGTTTCCCCCAGATCTGATAATATTCCTATCAAATTTGAAGTCATTCTGAGATGTGGTTTGTTTTTTACTGGCACCCCGGACTTCGTCTCTCTGGGCCGCTTAATGATTCTGCACTGCGAACACACTTTTAAGATGACGAGAGTGTCATTCAAGCACTGAAAACGTGGCTAGGCCTGCAGGACAAGAGCTTTTACAGCAGGGAATACATGCTCTTCCACAACGTTGGCGTACGACCATTGAACGTGATAGAGACTGCTTAGAAAAATAAGACATGTACGAGACATGATGATGTATATTGTCACCAAATTCTGACTCTTAACAATAAATATGTTCTGAGACAAAAAAGTGGGGGATTACTTAATGAACTGCACTGGAAAACAAGGATTTCCGAAATTCCTTCACCAAAGCAGACGAAGTAAATAATCCAGAATTCTAATGTCGAAAAACTGTCCACATGAGTAGCTTGGAAGTAGATATCCTCGGTGTAACTAAGCACCCTAAATCAATTAATGAAGGCAAAGCATCCGCTCCAGACTGTATACCAGTCAGGATCCTTTGAGACTATGCTGATACAAATAACCATATACAATCATTGACTCGTCGAAAGATCCACCCCTAAAGGCGGGAAACTTGCACAGGCCACACCAGTACGCAAGAAAGTAAATAGGAGTAATCCACTGAATTACAGACCCACATAGCTGAAGTCGATTTGCTTCAGGAATTTGGAAACGTATTCTCTTTCCGAACATTATGAATAACCTCGAAGAAAACGATTTATTGACAAATAGTCAGCACGGATTTAGAAAATATCGTTGTTATGGAACACAAACAGCTCTGTATTGTCACGAAGTAATGAGTGCTATCGACAGGGGATGTTAAATTGATTCCATATTTTCAGATTTTTAAGGCTATCGACACCGTTTTTCACAAGTGCCTTCCAATCAATTTGTGTGCATGCGGAATATCGTATCAATTGTGTTACTGGATTCGTGATTTCGTGGCAGAAAGGTCACATTTCGTAGGAACTCAGCGGAAGTCACCGAGTAAAACAGAAGTAAAAATGGCTCAAATGGCTCTAAGCACTATGCGACTTAACTTCTGAGGTCATCAGTCGCCTAGAACTTAGAACTAATTAAACCTAACTAACCTAAGGACATCACACACATCCATGCCCGAGGCACGATTCGAACCTGCGACCGTAGACTGCAGCGCCTAGAACCACACGGCCACTCCGGCCGTCGTTTCAAAATGATTTGGAAAAGTTATCTGCATAGTGCAAAAAGTGGCGATTTTGACTAAATAAGTGTGAAGTCATCCACATGAATAGTAAAAGAAATCAGCTTAATTTCAGTTACAGATAAATCACACAAATCTAAATGCTGTAAATTTAGGGAAATACTTGGCACTGAAGACACATGCTTCTTGACAGAGGGTAGATGAACGATGCGGGAGACCCGCACCGCCGTACTAGGGAAGGTCCTAATGGAGATTGTTTGCCGTTGCCTTACTCCGACAGTAATTGAGATGAATGAGGATGATGAAGACGACGCAACAACATCCAGTTATCTCGAGGCAGGTGAAAGTTCCTGACCCCGCCGCGAATCGAACTCACGACCCCGTGCTCGGGAAGCAAGAACGCTACCGCGAGACCACAAGTTGCGGACAGCGAAATACTTAGGGAATACCATTACGAATTGGAGGGATTCCACAGATAATTTTGTAGAAATAGCCAACCAAAGACTGTGATTTGTTGACAGGACACTTGAAAAATGCAACAGGTCTACTCTGAGCCTGCTTACACCACGCTTGTCCGCCCTCTTCTTGAGTATTGCTGTGCGGTGTGCGATTCGCATCAGATGGGACTGACAGAGGACATCGAAAAAGTACAAAGAAGGGTAGCTCTCTGTGTATCATAGGGAAATATGGGAGAAAGTGCCACGAACGTGACACGGGAACTGGGACGGCAGTCATTAAAACTAAGGCATTTTTTTAAGTTGATTAGTTGGCTGATTTGAGTGCGGGAGAGTAGGGGGATGGGGGATGGAGGGAGGAAGTCGGCCGTGCCCTTTCAAAGGAACTATTCCGGAATTTTGCTTGAAGCGATTTAGAGAAATCACGGAAAACCTAAATCAGGATTACCCGAAGCGGGTTTATTACCGTCGTCCTCTCGAATGTGAAAAGATTTAAGTGCTCGATTTTCCCACTCGCGTTTGGGAGTGGAACAGTACAGAAATGGCCTGAAGGTGGCTCGATGAACACTCTGGCAGGCACTAAATGATAAATTGCAGAGTAATCATGTAGACGTGGATTTGCTATCTGGCACTTTACAAGTAGGTAAATAGGTAACGAATGCGAACACACAGTCACAAAATTTTCGTTCAGCGTGTTCCATAGACGCTTCTATGACGGGAGAACTTGAGGAATGAGAAGCTGTTTCAGTCTGAGGAGAAATTTGTGATCGGGTCGCGCCAAACTGGGTGTTGGTCGCAGACGCCTGCAACGGACCGGGGCGTGGATGTTAATCGGTGCTCGCTGGCGCTAACCAATTGCCGGCCGGCCATTGTCTTTGGGCGCTGGCCCGAGACGGCGCCTTCTCACTGCGTCCGGCGCTGCGCCGCTCTTCCCTCTTCCCGCCCTTTGCTTCCCGTGGGAAGGCCTGCTCCCTTCCCGCTGCCCCCACACTGCAAGCCCGCGATACCATTTCTGTCCCTACAACTGCGGTCTCCGCCTGCGTAGCGTTCTGCCACGGTGCACGCTCATGCGTGTTACACCGATGGCCGTTAACTCACTCCTGCACTCGCCACACACACACACACACACACACACACACACACAAACGCGCAGGACAATGCATTCATGAATGCTTCCACACACGCCTTTCTCACGTCATGTGGGAGCCACACAACACTCTAAGGAGTGTGGCCTGCGACCGTTGACTGAAGTGTTTTGTTTTATTGTGCGTAGGCATTCGTCCGAACATAATAAGCTTCGGAGCCAAACACCACTTCTTGAGTAGTCATACTGTGGCCTTACGGCCCACTGTTTGACGTCCGAAGTAAGACGGAAAAGTGCCCGGTATCAAAATGTTTACCAGTTTTTAAGATCAGGAGCACTTGTTGCCAGGACATGAGTTAACCATTTGATTAAGGTCTTCTACATCATTAGTCTCCCGATTGATTGTTAACTCTCTGCTTGGCTTAAGTAACTGATTCTATAGTAGTTCAGCATTATAAGAAGCCTATTTCTTAATTTGTTAATAGTTGGAGGTTAATGAATTGTGTATAGGCAACACCACCTAGACTACAGGCCTGCGCGCACACTCGTGACGTCACATACTGATGGCCGGGTCTGTATCGGAACATTGCTGTTATGCACTCTGCAGCTATACGAACTTTACGAGTTTTAGAGCTCAGACCACATAGGGATTCTCATGCTTTCCTCTTCTACATGTCCTTGTAATGAAAGTATGAAAATTTATATCATTGCGTAAAGTAACTGAAGAAAACTGCCCTATGTTATTTCAAGATGCAAAATTATTTTGACGATTTGCCTTAAATAAGCGTCTTGAATACAAACTGTAATTTTAAATTCTTTCTTTTACCTCAGGAGCTACGCTTTCTTGCAGTAAAAAACCGGCAATATGCAACAACAAGCAGATATTTCCGGTTTTAAATAAAGCAGCTGGAGCTCCTACAGAATTTAAGAATTTTTTTCCCTGATTATTTTCGTAAATTTTCCTCTCCACTTCAAAATTTGCTGACCTCACACGAAACTCAAATCATTCGACCAAATGGAGCACTTCCTGACATAATCAAATCAAAAAACCCGAAAAAATATTTTATTTTCCTGTTTCTTCAGAACTTTAAAACCTTAAACATGAAAAGATTTTTTCTCCTATATCCTTGATTGAAATACGTGTCACAAAGTGCTGTTAATTTAATCATAATGCACTTACCTCGAAATTCTGCTTTCTATACTGCTTAATCTGTCGAACACAGAATTCATTAAAGCAATTTTATAAGTTGGTTTACACAAATTGAAATTATTTCCGAATAGCTGTATATGTAAAACTGAACAAAATCATTCTGTAGCTCTTCCAAATGAAAGTACTGGAAACTCAATAATCTGGTAGGACTGATAAGGAATACTCAACATTTTCGAGTCACACTAATTAATATAAGAACTCTGTGTGACAAAAGTTGCAAATATGAGAGACATTTCACAGCCAGCTTCGTATTAACCTCGCAGCAATGGTCCAGAACTAAGAAACAAATGATACTGGTACATGATACATAACTGATTTTAAAATCAATTGGCAAATGTGGTGCAATGGAAACAAATAACATGCTACAAAGTTTTTGTCATTTACTTACCCTTGAATGATGCGTAGACACAAATTCCTGTCTGGGAATAACTGTAATCCAGTGATTTCTCAACTTCACACATTTGGGAATTCGAAACATGTGCACTTTAATGCCTTTTTGGGATTTATAATTTCCCTGGCAAAAGGAAATGCAGCACTTGTATCCCATACTTAGAAGAACTGTAGGCGAGTACTGTATGAAATATATATCACTTTCACGTGTCACACACTTTCAACACAACATACACGCCAACAGGACTGCCGACTGAAGATAAGATGGCCAACAGTTTGTGATGTCACGTGCCAATATGGCCGCTGTGCGTAGGCATTGCATCCAGAAGGCTTTGGTATAGGTCGTTTTTAAAATGCCAGACTCCGTCTTCTGCCTATATTCTCTTGTAATGTTCCTTCTAAGACATTCACGAGGAAATGGTTGTGTCGTGTTATGTAAACGCTGCACTCCTTCTTTCTTCCCTTAATTTCTGAATGACTTTTCTTCTCCAGTTCTTTGCAGGACTGTAAGGTTAGTGACTTTAATATCCACTTTATTTTCACTAAGCACTTCCAGCGGCGTACATCAAAAACTTCAGAGAATTCATTCCATCATTATATATTGTCCAAATGCAGCTCTTAGCCACATTCGTCCTCAATTCGGCATTTATATTTTCTCAGCACATTATTTTCCTTTTGTCATGAATGTTGCTGTTGCTTCTACCTTACTTTGTGTAGCTTGTTCATTTGTTTTGACTTCGGACGGAACGAAACGAAAGAACCCTACACGATGATCTGGTGCTCTCCGGATCGTGAAAACGTCGGATTCTTTTTCACGTACTGCAGAGATATCGATTGCTGATTGAAATTAATTGGTCAATAAAGTCAACAAAAAAATGGTTCAAATGGCTCTGAGCACTATGGGACTCAACTGCTGAGGTCATAAGTCCCCTAGAACTTAGAACTACTTAAAGCTAACTAACCTAAGGACAACACACACATCCATGCCCGAGGCAGGATTCGAACCTGCGACCGTAGCGGTCGCGCGGTTCCAGACTGTAGCGCCAGAACCGCTCGGCCACCAGCGGCCAGCAATAAAGTCAACAAGGAGAGGCAACAGACCAGTAATAGGTAGCAAAAAGGAAAACGGATATTTTCTCGGAAACATAGTGAAATGAGAGGCAGTCTCTATACAGATGATGGTAACTAACCAGTCAGCAATTTCAGAGTTGACAGGTGATCCGCAGGTCCGCTGTGGGCGAAGCCACAATTACATGGAAAAACACAAAACATGAACAAAAATAACGATAACTATTCCAGTTGCTAGAGGGCGTTTTGATGCAGCTTGACAAAGATAAACTGGAGGAATCAAATCACAAGTTATGGTAAACAGCCGCCAGTGGAAACACGTTGCGAACACAGGATAGGGTCAGTATGGCAAAGACTGCCGAATTAACAGTGATAAAGCCGGGGCGCTGACGTCTCGCAGTCTATACTTCGTTTCAAGCATTCCGCCAAGAATGACTTGATGCAAACTGAGTTTAATGGTAACCTGGTTACTTCCATTGCGGTGGAAACGAACACATGCAGCGCAAAATGGACTGTACTGTCCACACGACGGCCGGTCACAAAGTAAAACCTACAGTGCGCTGCCACGAACCGACACTACAAACCACGGCCAAGAACTGTGGACGAGAGGGCGATTCTCAGAAGTTTTGCAATTTCGTTTTCTCGCGCACTGTGTGCTTCCCCCGACAGAAAAAGGTCCCTGCTGCCAACATGGGCGAGGGCGGAAATGTCGACGGTCGTTCAGCCAAGGAGCTGCTCGGCCTAGCCACGCACAGGCTAGCGTTACTGGGTTGGCGCCTGGTAGATTTTGTATCCCCCCCTGGTAGGCGGTGCGTGGGTCCTGAAAACTGAAGGGTAGGCCGAATGTAGGAAGATAGGAGGAGCAAGTGAGGTAGAACTCTCGGTACTGCTTTTAAAGTAAAAGTGGTTTTACTATATCACAACACAATATTAACTCGAATACATAACTTTGTACTGAGGAGCACGTAGATGCGAAGCCGGATGTTTCAAACCTAACACATGCGAAATCTGTAGTGGCTCGCCCACTATGAAAATGAAACAATGTTGCTTGGTCGTCTACTCGTGATCAAATGGGCTGAATCTGGAGCGGCGCTCGAAGAGCTGCACAGCGCCGGCTAGAGGGCGCTGTCGTCGGCGTTGCTCGTCCGCTCTCGTAATGCCAACCTACGAGAGCGCACCTACGTTGTGGCATCGTAGCTATCGATACCACAGTAGGCGTCTGGTCGTCGGAGAGGCCGGTGTCCCTACGCGCAGACGGAGCCTTGGCGTGGATTCTTGAAACTACTGGTCTACTGGATTTTCTGGAGTTCCGCACAGTTTTGATGATTTTATCAATTAAATGACTGATGAACTCAGAAATTCCTCCGTCTTCAACATCTGATAGTTCTGTACCTACGAAGCTATCTGTGCTTAGAGATGACTTGAGAAAATTACCTTTCATGGATAAGAAACCGAATAAAAATCATCATCAATAAACTCAGTTGTACAAGGAACCTGAATATCTGACTGGTGCAGCAGTTTGAATTTTACTATAGCCCCTCTCTTTGTATAGGGAGGGGACTGGACCACTACAGAGACTTCGACACTTGTTCTAAACATCTCTGGAAGGTCTCTGTCTTAGAATAATTTTATGTCTTCTTTGCTGCAATCGTCTTCATCCTTAATATTTGTAACAGCTTGTTTGTTTTGTTTTATTTCCTGTAATCTTGATGTTTATTTCGTATGTTTCCTTAGAGCACAAGATTTTTTTTAGTTTTCTTATCATTTGTTGCTACTGTGTACTTAACTTCTAACATTCTTTGAGTTCTTTTCATCTGAAACTATTACAGCTATGTCACCTGCAAACCTACGCATTTGCATTCTTTCGTCATTTATTTTGGCAGTATTCAAATGGTTCAAATGGCTCTGAGCACCATGGGACTTAACATATGAGGTCATCAGTCCCCTAGAACGTAGAACTACTTATACCTAGCTACCCTAAGGACATCACACACATCCATGACCGATGGAGGATTCGAACCTGCGACCGTAGGGGTCGCCTTTTTGACAGTATTCTTTGGTATATAACACAGTACTTGGAACTCCTGAAAAGAAGTCAGATAACTGTACTATCATCTTCAGTATTTATTTACGACAGAGTATATTTAGTATCATTAAAGTACACTGAAACACGCATTAGAGGTTCAATACCTACAAGTTCACCACCTGATGTTGCGAATGATGTTGCGATTAATATTAATAAACGCGTGTTTTCGATATTCATCAACGGTACCAGTCAACGCAGTTCTTCTTCGATATTCATTACCGTAGCGGTCAACGAGGTTCTTGTTGGCATGCATGACGCGAATGGTACACTATGAATATTGCATGCTTCTGTCGCGTCCCCGCTGCACGGGAGGAACTGCGGTAGTCAGATGGTACATAACATAGTATTTGGATCTCCTGAAGAGATATCAGTTTTACTATCAACTTCAGTTTCTATTTACGATACATTATATTTAATAACGTTAAAGAACGCTGAAACACGCACGAGAGGTTTCTGCTACGAACACGTCATTTATTTGATGAACATCTTGTGGTATTATAGTTAGCGTTGCTGACTCTCAATTACAGAGTTCCGTGTTCGATTCCCGTCCGGGTTGGGCTGGCCGGCCGGCCGAGTCCCCAGAAGGGGATTCCCAGCCAAAAATGGCATACGCACATTTCATTTCCTTTCTCTCCAGAAAAAAAAATTCGTCCAAAATATTTTCTTCATTTTATAACCAATTATTATTATGTGTGTTAAGAGAAGATTTATTGAAGATTTAGTGACAATTGTGTAAGTATACTCTTCAAGAAAAGTTCAGTAGTAGAAAACTGGAATACAATAAACACAGAAATAATTAAGGCAGTACAAGATACAGCAGGTGTGGTGAAACTAGGGGCGAAGAAGTCATGAATGATCCAGTTAATACACGATACTATGGATGAAAGAAGAAAATACAACAAACTTCCGAAGTAAGTAAGAACACAGCGCTGAGGATGTAAGTGAACGCTCGACGTGTAAACGGTCTACAGCAGAATGGATGAGATAAACATGTACAGATGTTGAGGAAGATAAAACTGTTGGAGAAATCGCGTTATCTTACACTGAGATTATCTTCGGAAAAGTAAAATACACATATTATTTTCTATTCTCCTGTGTCGAAAGTTTTGCGGTAATTTTACAAATGACGACATTTTCCACATGAACTGTTAATGAAGGCATTCATTTGCGACCACGATTTCAGCTATTGGCCTTTCTCAGGTGAATTAAATTTACATATTCCGTGTCATCTGCACAATAAAAAAGGAGTTCTTGTCATCTATATTGCCCTAGCTGGACTACAAAACCAGGCACGAAATTTTCATTTTCTCACACTCGCTACGCACAAACTATCGGTCCTACAGAGAAGATGAGCGGGACCTTTTTGTAGGATCTTTAATGTACGTAACTTTTGTACTAGGATACGTTTTCGATAAAGGCCTAATTTTCAATCTATGAAAGCAAAACGGACAAAAGTGATCTTGAAAAGTACCCCACTCTCACACTCAGACCACTCTTGGCAGGATCTGTCGTATGTTGTTCATGGTACTCCATCCTACAACTGTACAAATATTTGACACTGCACCAATTATTTCCCACATTCGACCTTCCTTGGTCTTCATTAAATGGATTTATTACTCCACCGGATTAGTCTAGAACATACACAATGTAAAATTGACGTTTGTGTAAATTTTACGCAACAGTTTTATGAATTTTAACGGCATAAAATAAACAATAACATCGTTGTATTCGTCAGACTAGGAAACTACTGTGCTTTTAAGGATTAAGTCTCAATCGAATTGTCAACGTAAATAGTTTTAGCATAACGTCTAAAAAAGTAGTTCGTCATTCATTACATTCGCGGGCACGTTTAAATTAATAATAATATAATGAAGTTGCTGACTATGTTGGTAGCGTAGTAGCCCAATCGATAGAGTCCAAAAATGGTGGAATATCAGAAAGAACACGTGTAGTCGGAAATTTTTGTATTATGGTAGGAGGGGATGCAACGAACAACGTACAAGAAATCTTGACTGGTGAATATCATGTATGGAGTAAAGGTGCGTATCAAGCATTTTTGCACATTTCTCTTGAATGACGAACAGCTTGGCTTCCAATGTAAACGTATCACACTACAAAATTTAACTACTTTAAATTCCCTTCAAATACATCCTCCTAATTTTTCTGTAGAATGTATAGTTTGCAAGAGGAAGGAGACAGGATATTAAAATATCGCTGGTGGTTCATGAAGGAGAAAAAAACATTGCGGGTTGCATAAAACGGCGGCGACAGGGACAGCTGAATCACCATGTATAACAGCACGTAGCAATTTATATAATACCTTACGTGGAACTGATGCCAGTACTATACTCTTATTTATTGACGCAGATCCTCAGTGTTTTGTGTCTCACGACAGCCATGTGAAGTTCGAATTACGCCACTGTGATGTACGCAAATTCGGCGAGGAATTACCTGCACTGACAATCTATCCTCGCCGTAATGCGACAAAGCACGCACTCTCTCAGCCTGAAATGAAGCTCGTGGCATGTTAACATACTGGAAAGTACATAAGCCGTGTTTTCCATTCACGATAGGAGACATAGTGCACTCTACTGACTACATACATCACGTCGGTTCCCTGAACTCCTGAAGATATACGAAGACAAGTGGATATTGTATCACAGACACAGCCCCTTTGACTTTCCAGAGATGCAACTTAATCCGCCCACAGATGTAATCAGCCATGCATGAGCAGCACCTATAAGACGGAGGGGGTCCTACAGCCAATCAGTTCGTCATTCCACCAGGAAGGAGGTACACGGCTCGTTTTGTCTGTAGTGCCTAAATGGTCAAAACAGCTGTCCGACCGCTTCCGCATTACTTTGTGCCAGGAAGGGCTCTCACAAGGGAAGTGTCCAGGCGTCTCGGAATGAACTACAGCGATATTGTTGAGACATGGAGGAGATACAGAAAGACAGCAACTGTCAATGACATGCCTCGCCCAAGCCATCCAATGGCTACTACTGCAGTGGATGATCTCTACCTACGGATTATGGCTCGGAGGAACCCTGACAGCAACGCCACCATGTTAAATAATGCTTTTCGTGCAGCCACAGGACGTCGTGTTACTACTCGAACTGTGCGCAGTAGGCTGCATGATGCGCAACTTCACTCCCGACGTCCAAAGCGAGGTCCATCTTTGCAACCACGACATCATGCAGCGCGGTACAGATGAGTCCAACAACATGCCGAATGGACCGCTCAGGACTGGCATCACGTTCCCTTCAACCACGAGTGTCGCATATGCCTTTAACCAGACAATCGTCTAAGGCGTGTTTGGAGGCAACCCGGTCAGGCTGAACGCCTCAGACACACTGTCCAGCGAGTGCAGCAAGGTGGAGGTTTCCTGCTGTTTTGGGGTGGCATTACGTGGGACCGACGTACGCCGCTGGTGGTCATGGAAGGCGCCGTGAAGGCTGTAGCATACATGAATGCCATCCTCCAACCGATAGTGCAACCATATCGGCAGGATATTGGCGAGGCATTCGTCTTCATGGACGACAATTCGCGCACGCATCGTGCACATCTTGTGAATGACTTCCTTCAATATAATGACATCGCTCGACTAGAGTGGTCAGCATGTTCTCCAGACATCAAACCTATTGAATATGTCTGGGATAGATTGTTTATGGACGTCGTGACCCATCAACCACTCAGAGATCTACGCAGAATCGCCGTTGAGGAATAGTAAAATATGGACATTGATGAACTTGTGGATAGTACGCCACGACGAATACAGGCATGCATCAATGCAACAGCACGTGCTTTTGGGTATTAGAGGTACCGGTGCGTAAAGCAGTCTGGACCACCGCCTCTGAAGGTCTCGCTGTATGGTGGTAAAACCTGCAATGCGTGGTTTTCATGCACAATAAAAAGGGCGGAAATGATGTTTGTGTCGATCTCTATTCCAGTTTTCTGTAAAGGTTCCGGTACTCTCGGAACCGAGGTGATGTAAAACTTTTTTGTCGTGTGTGTTTGTATACATCTACATCTACACTACGCAAGCCACTTTAACGAGTGTGGCGGACATATGTTGAGAAATGTTTCAGATTAAACAAAACGCACACACACACTACTTTTGTAAAATTGAGAGAGTGAAGCGGACCATTTATTGTGCTGTTAAGCGCGCCAAAAACGTATGATTAATATGTTTTAAACTTCACAGGTACGTTTTCCCTGAATAATATTACAACGATGACGTTATTGCGTCTACTGTACGTGGAAAACTAGCAAAGAAAGATCTTCACGCAGTGTGCATAGCTGCAAAACATCGTCACCTGACGTCATTCTATTGCAGTTACCTGTCCATTCGTCGTTACAGCAGCTGAAAAGCACAATTTACCAGGGAGGGAGATTCACACACAGACATAGGAAGCTGCATGCACTTGAGAAGGATCACGCAGTTGACTTATTATCACTTCATTAATAGCGTGATAGTCCATCTTTTGACGAAAATTCACCACCAATTCTGTATAGCATGGATTCGACAAATACTTGAAAGTTTTCCACAGTTATGTGGCACAACATTTGTACACATAGGTCAGGTAGTACTCTTAAATTACATGTCCAGCATTCCAAATGGGTTTCACTTGGTTCATATCGGGGAATTTGATGGCCAAGGCACCAACGTGAGTTCATTAGCAGCCTCCCGAACCAGTGTAGCACTATGTTAGCCTTCCAACACGGAGAGTCATCGTGTTGGAAGATGCTGTCGCCGTTGGGGAAACAAAAAGCATTACAGGATGCAGATGGTCCACAGCTGTCGTGTCGCCTTCTATTACTATCACACGTCCCATGGGAGTCCAGGTGAATGTCCCCTATACTGTAACACGACGCCCACCAACTGCGACCTCGGCGCAAAGCTTCTTTCAAATTGCCGTTCACTTGGACTTGGTTCTTCCAACTAGGTGACGCGTATCCATTGATACACAGTCAAATATCGATGATGACGCGCCCACTGCAGTCGTAACTGAAGATGTTGTTGGGTGAACATGTGTACACACAGAGGTCGTCTCTTGTGGAATCCCACATGCAACAATGTGCACTGAATGGGGTGCCCTTTACGAGATGTTCGTTGGCTGGTGCCGATCTATAACAACTTAACTGGTCAAAATTGCTTATGTCGATTCAGATCCCCATGTTTGACCCATATCGTCACTACAACGATTAACCCATCTACGAGGGCAGTTCAATAAGTAATGCAACACATTTTTTTTCTCGGCCAATTTTGGTTGAAAAAACCGAAAATTTCTTGTGGAATATTTTCAAACATTCCCGCTTCGTCTCGTATAGTTTCATTGACTTCCGACTGGTGGCAGCGCTGTACGGAGCTGTTAAAATGGCGTCTGTAACGGATGTGCGTTGCAAACAACGGGCAGTGATCGAGTTTCTTTTGGCGGAAAACCAGGGCATCTCAGATATTCATAGGCGCTTGCAGAATGTCTACGGTGATCTGGCAGTGGACAAAAGCACGGTGAGTCGTTGGGCAAAGCGTGTGTCATCATCGCCGCAAGGGCAAGCAAGACTGTCTGATCTCCCGCGTGCGGGCCGGCCGTGCACAGCTGTGACTCCTGCAATGGCGGAGCGTGCGAACACACTCGTTCGAGATGATCGACGGATCACCATCAAACAACTCAGTGCTCAACTTGACATCTCTGTTGGTAGTGCTGTCACAATTGTTCACCAGTTGGGATATTCAAAGGTTTGTTCCCGCTGGGTCCCTCGTTGTCTAACCGAACACCATAAAGAGCAAAGGAGAACCATCTGTGCGGAATTGCTTGCTCGTCATGTGGCTGAGGGTGACAATTTCTTGTCAAAGATTGTTACAGGCGATGAAACATGGGTTCATAACTTCGAACCTGAAACAAAACGGCAATCAATGAAGTGGCGCCACACCCACTCCCCTACCAAGAAAAAGTTTAAAGCCATACCCTCAGCCGGTAAAGTCATGGTTACAGTCTTCTGGGACGCTGAAGGGGTTATTGTGTTCGATGTCCTTCCCCATGGTCAAACGATCAACTCTGAAGTGTATTGTGCTACTCTTCAGCAATTGAAGAAACGACTTCAGCGTGTTCGTAGGCACAAAAATCAGAACGAACTTCTCCTTCTTCATGACAACGCAAGACCTCACACAAGTCTTCGCACCCGAGAGGAGCTCACAAAACTTCAGTGGACTGTTCTTCCTCATGCATCCTACAGCCCCGATCTCGCACCGTCGGATTTCCATATGTTTGGCCCAATGAAGGACGCAATCCGTGGGACGCACTACGCGGATGATGAAGAAGTTATTGATACAGTACGACGTTGGCTCCGACATCGACCAGTGGAATGGTACCGTGCAGGCATACAGGCCCTCATTTCAAGGTGGCGTAAGGCCGTAGCATTGAATGGAGATTACGTTGAAAAATAGTGTTGTGTAGCTAAAAGATTGGGGAATAACCTGGTGTATTTCAATGCTGAATAAAACAACCCCTGTTTCAGAAAAAAGTGTTGCATTACTTATTGAACTGCCCTCGTAGATAACCGCACGTGTTTGCATGAGGCTACCATGATGCGGGCAGGTGCGCCGGCTCCCGATCGATTCCGTCCGATGGATTAACGACATGGTCCTGTCCGTCAGTCAGGCTGTAGGTGGTTTTTAGGCTGTTTCCCACGTCCGGCCAAGTGACTAGCGAGCTGGTACCCAAGTCCTTCTTTAGTTAAACGATTCGCAGGTATTTAGAAAACGTTCGAAAACTTTTACAAGATTAACACTGCACGCAGATAGTTGGGTTCGGCCAGGTGCGCCGGCTCCCGATCGATTCCGTCCTGCATATTAACGACAAGGTCCTGTGCGACAGTCAGGCTGTAGGTGGTTTGTAGGCGGTTTCCCACGTCCGGTTAGGTGACTAGCGGGATGGTACCCACCTCCATCTTTAGTTAAACGATTCGCAGATATTTAGAAAATGCTCGCAAAATTTTATAAGATTAGCACTGCACGCAGATAGTTGGGTTAGATTTACCCGCTCCCGATGGGGATGGAGGAAGGGGGCGAGGGCGAGGAAGGGGAAGCCTTTGGTTATGGGAAAGGTATCCGGAACCCCTTAAATTAATCATTCCAGTCGCGATAATAGCCATGCTGACACCACATAGATGTAGGTCAAAGCAAGAGACAAAGAAGAAGACCGTCGTAGAACGGTTCCCCATTCGGCTCTGTTCACTTTCATACCGCGACGCCAGCAGACAGAATTAAATTCGTGATGGACACCTGACACAATGTATTGGCTGGTAAATGTACACTTGCCTCATTATGCGCACCAACTGATGGAACGGTAGGAACCAATGCGAGATATTGAGAAAAGACGAAGAGCGGGGAAGCATGCCGTAGTTGGAAGGGCGCCGGACGACAGAAGGACGAATTCTAAATTAGGCATTTCCGTAGCTAGACAGCGCGACCTGCATATTTGATTTCAGTTCCTGGTTGATTATGTTGGAGAAAATGGAAATTTTGAATCCGCCAATTGCTCATAACTGTGTTGTATCAGCTTCTACAGGCCTAATAATCAGTTCTCTCTTGAAACAAAAAGAGCATTCCAGAAGAGTAGCTGACACTTAAAACTGTGAAACTTCCTTGCTGCCCAGTTCAGCGGAAGAGACAGCTCTTTTAAATTCCCTTTTTCAGCTATTCATTTCGTGTGACACCAGTCTGCTTCACAAATGTATGTGAAGAGCCAACAAATAGCAACATAGGCTTCACTCTTTGAGAAATGTACTGGGCCAGATGCCATAAAGATATTAACAGACTGGCCGCAAGTAACGGATAATCCACACACGGACAGTGGCAGCTCTACCCAGATTTTCAAGCACAGCGGTCATACTCCTTTCCTCAGAATAAGAGACGGACGACGTTACCATTATACAAGCATTCCGGTTCGTATAATGAGTACAATGCAGAAGATGGTTCAGTTTGGTTAACATCGCACCAATGCCTCCAGCAAAATGAATGTATGGAACTCCTTTAAAACCACTCTAAGGGGAACTCATACCGACCCCAATGCATCCTACCAAATAACTAAAGCGAGAGCATACACATCATGGAAATAAGAGTGGTCGTCAGTACTATAGTCTGTGTCTTGGTCTCGCTCTACACCTACTCCACCATCAGCAGATGGTGGTCTATGTTTCTAATATTGAACAAGTGGAAGAAAATACGTAACCTCCACCATAAGGAAGCGATTGTATCACATGAACTTACACTGTATAGACGAGATTTAAAACCAGGTGATTTGATTTGTACGTGTATGTTCACTTCATTTGAATTGTAATAGCAACCGGGAGTACTTCTGTGCAAGAGGCTAAATTGGGTATGCAGAACTCAGTTCCCCACCAGCGTCAACGTTAGACTCCCGTAAAAAATGAGCCAACTTACAGTGTCAACGGGAACTTTTTATAAGATTGTAATCTATGTGTGCATGTAGGTGCTTACTACCCTAGACAGATTTTGTAAAGCCCCATCTGTAAGCTGACAGCAGCCTATCAATGAGATTCTCAGGTAGTACCATCAGGAGATGTACCATCAGGAGATGAAGTACTATTTGTTCTGTTTCTTGTCCTCTTTTTCTCTGTAGAATAGAAGGCAGAATAAGGGGCTACGGTCGGCAACACCTGTATAAGACCACAAGAGTCTGGCGCAGTTACTAGATCGGTTACTGCTGCTACATTCGCAGGTTATCAGAATTTAACAGAGTCTGAATGTGGTGTTAAGTCGGCGCACGAGATAATGGACACAGAATCTCCGAGCTATCGATGAAGTAGGGATTTTCCCGTACGACCAGTTCACGAGCGTGCAGTGGGTATCTGGAATCTGGTAAAACATCAAATCTGCGACATCGCTGCGGCCGGGAAAGGATCCTGCAAGAACGGGACCGACGACGATTTAAGAGAATCGTTCAACGCGGCAGAAGTGCAACCCTTCTGCAAATTGCAGCAGTTTTCAATGCTAGGCCATCAACAAGCGTCAGCATGCGAACCATTCAACGAAAGATCATCGATATAGGCTTTCGGAGCCGAAGACCCACTCGTGTACCCTTGATGACACAAGGCCTTACGCCTCGCCTGGGTCCGTCAGTACCGATATTGGATTGTTGATGACTGGAAACATGCTGCATGCTCGGACGAGTCTAGTTCCAAATTGTATCGAGCTGATGGACGTGTATGGAGACAACTTCATGAATTCATGGATCCTGCATCTGAGCGGAGGACTGTTCACCCTGGTGGAGGCGCTGTAATGGTGTGGACTTCTGCAGTTGGAGTGATATATGACCCCTGATACGTCTAGATACGACTCTGAGATCTGACACATACGTAAGCAGCCCGTCTGATCAACTGCATCTTCTCATATCCATTGTGCATTCCGACGGACTTGGCAATTCCACCAGGACAATGCGACATCCCACACGTCCAGAATTGCTGCAGAGTGGCTCGAGGAACACTCTTCTGAGTTTAAACACTTCCACTGGCCACCAAACTTCCCAGGAATGAACATTATTGAGCATATCTTGGATGGCTTGCAACGTGCTATACAAAAGAGATTTCCATCCTCTCGTACTCTTAGTACTCTTACAGACTTATGGACAGCCCTGTGAGATTCAAGTTGTCAATCCCCTCCAGCACTACTTCAGATTTTATTCGAGTCCATGCTATTGTGCTGTGGCACTTCTGCGTACTCGAGGGGGACCTACACTATATTAGGCAGATGTATCAGTTTATTTAGCTCTTCAGTGCATATCATAGCTGTGGATCCCGCGTGGTTCCTGTTCTTCGGACATATTCAAAAGAACAGACACCGCACATTGATAGCATCGGCTAAAACTGCCCAGGAGGAGTCAAAATGTTTTTAGATTATGCAATAAATGTCGTGAACTGGTCGGAAAAATTGCGATATTTTCAACCAGTCGTTTTCGTTATCGTCCTTCATTCTCTCACTGCATTCTGAAGGGCGAGTGGCTTATTATTAGGGGTGAGCGTGGGGAGAGGGGGAGAAATGTATGGTGTGCGTATATGTTGAAAGTGCGGTTTTCGCGTTTCCACTGGTTCATTCACAGCCTTAGATTATCACAACTACAAATGACCATGTGTCTCTACTACAGGAATCCCGCTAACATGTCGACTTTTTTGAAGAGCTTCGACTGTTTATTTTAACGACTCCAGATTCCTAACGAGCATTCTCCCTCCTGGGTTAGTATGACGAAAGAAATGATATCCAAGTGAATTTTGTATTTTCCACTTCCCCTCACTCATTTCTGCTTCACAGCCTCCAAAGAAGCCCACGGTTTCAGCGAGGCGGCGCTATCAGCAGCCTTGCACGCTTCCCTAGGGACTGGTCAGTTGGGGAGAATTGGGCTGAGCCTTTCTGGATATCCCGCTGGACCGACCAGGCGCGGAGCTGCAATCCGGCTATCGAGCAGCGACCGCAGAGAAAGTTACTGGCCGTGGAATTGAGCCGAAGAGTTGTCGCGGAGGGGAAACATTCTGGAAGTGCAGGAGAAGGCGCTTTCGCTTTCCAGCGTGCCGACACACTGTACCAAAATAACACTTGCCAGATGGATAATATTTTGGCACTTACACGAATAAGTATACGGAAGTTCACTGAGGATCTCATTGATAGGTTCCTATGAGGCGTCCGAGTTCAGCATCTTGCATCATTTAGATTTCCGACGAGAAATCGGTGAGAAAATACTTAAACAAATTTTCTCGAGAATGGTGTAGTTTTAGTCACACAACGTGTGTAGCACTAGTACTGCACGTCAAATAATCTGCATGCATCATTTCATCCGCACAGGAACTTCCATCATCGTAATTGTTACGAATATTCAGCTAGAATAACTATCGCTCATCTTATAGTGGAGGAAGAATATTAAGTTTAATAGTTCTTCTAATTCTTCAAATTTTAGTTTGTATCTGCTGTGGCTGATTTACACCAGGATTTTAAGTTTGGATTAAATATTAACAGATACAGCAATCAGTTAAATGAGTAGACTTAGTCCCACCAATCGATTTCAAAATAACGTGTTCATACGTTACAATGTTAACGCACATTTTGTCAGATAATTTGTAAGACGAAAATCAGAGAACTTCCTCTGGTGCTCATAGTGGATTCAAACTAGCAGCGGCAGCACCCTATTGCCCTAATAAGTATGAATTCAGCCTGAATTAATGAAAATATTACTTCTAATAATTCGTAGACCAATCTAGATAGCACACAAAATTATCGGCAAGGGGCGAGATTTATTTGTATGTTTATTTTATGCACCGATTTATTCAAGGAAAATTCATAGTTGTTATTTTCAAACCTGTGCATATTTAACGATGTTCAAAACCTTAAGAAGCATATACAGAAGCTAATAAAGACATTTCTTTCAGTGATATTGTAGAAAATGTTAGAATACCATCCCAGTGTACGCTTTGGGTGTCACTGTGATACTGTGTAACCTGAAAATCGATTACACTAAGTGAATATCTTTAAAAAAATCTTAACAATTTGCCTGGCACAGGAATGATACTGAAACTGCTTTTTTAATGTAGGGTAGGAGAGTGTTGTACCTTAAGGATAGTGTATTGAGAAACACACCATGTTTCTACATCTACATCTACATACATATGTATACTCTGCAAATCACATTTAAGTGCCTGGCAGAGGGACCATCGAACCTCCTTCAGAAATCTCTATTATTCCAATCTCGTATAGCACGGAAAGAACGAATACCTATATCTTTCACACGAGCTCTGATTTTCCTTATTTTTCCCCCCTATGTACGACGGTGTCGAAAAAATATTTTCGCATTCGGATGAGAAAGTTGGTGATTGGAATTTCGTGAGAAGATTCCGTCGCAACGAAAAACGCCTTTCTTTTAGTGATGTCCTGCCCAAATCCTCTATCATTTCGGTGACACGCTCTCCCATATTTCGCGATAATACAAAAGGTGCTGGCCTTCTATGAACTTTTTCTATGTGCTCAGTCAGTCCTATCTTGTAAGGATCCCACACCGTGCAGCAGTATTCTAAAAGAGGATGGACAAGCGTAGAGCAGGCAATCTCCTTAGTACATCTGTTGTATTTGCTAAATGACCTGCCAATAAAACGCTGTCTTTGGTTAGTCTTCCCCACAACATTTCCTATGTGTTCCTTCCAATTTAAGTTGTTCGTAATTGTAATACCTAGATATATAGTTGAATTTACGGCTTTTAGACTAGGCTGATTTATCGTGTAACCGAAGTTTAACGAATTCCTATTTGCACCCATGTGGGTGACCTCACGCTTTACGTTATTCAGGGTCATCTGCCAATTTTTTCACCATTCAGATATCTCTTCTAAATCGTCTTGCAATTTGTTTTGATCTTCTGATGATTTTATTAGTCGATAAACGACAGCGTCATTTGCAAACAACCTAAAATGGCTGCTCAGATTGTCTCCCAAATCGTTTATATAGATCAGGAACAGCAAAGGGCCTATAACACTACCTTGGGGAACCCCAGAAATCACTTCTGTTTTACTCGATGACTTTCAATCAATTACTACGAACTGTGACCTCTCTGACAGGAAATCACACATCCGGTCACATAAATGAGACGATATTCCATGAGCACGCAATTTCACTAAAAGCCGCTTGTTTGGTACAGTGTCAGAAGCCTTCCGAAAATCCATAAATACGAAATCTGTGGTGTCACCGCTAGACACCACACTTGCTAGGTGGTAACTTAAATCGGCCGCGGTCCTGTAGTACATGTCGGACCCGCGTGTCGCCACTGTGTAATCGCAATCCTAGCGCCACCACATGGCAGGTCACAAGACACGGACTAGACCTCGCCCCAGTTGTACGGACGACATTGCTTGCGACCAGAAGTACGACGCCTTCCTCTCATTTGCCGAGAGACAGATAGAATAGCCTTCAGCTTAGTCCATAGCTACTACCTAGCAAGGCGCCATTTGTATCAGTGCTTATAGCGTACTAATATTCAAGAGAGATGTATTCCAACAAGAGAATAAAGTTAAGTATTATAAAACTACGTACTTTTCTTTAGTGCATTAATAAGTCTCCTGTTCCAGTACTTCAAGCCCGTCTGCGTTAGTTTAGCGTGCACCTAGCTACCTCATTGTGTCTAGACAGTATGAACTAGACACAACAAAATCGATTTGAAATCCCTTGTCAATAGCACTCAACACTTCATGTGAATAAAGAGCTAGTTGTGTTTCACAGGAACGATGTTTTCTACACCCTTGTTGACTGTGTGTCAATAGACCGTTTTCTTCGAGGTAATATAAAATGTTTGAACACAATATATGTTCCAAAATTCTGCTGCATATCGACGTTAACTATATGGGCTTGTAATTCAGTGGCTTGCTCCTACTACCTTTCTTGAATATTGGTGTGACCTGTGCAACTTTCCAGTCTTTGGGTACGGATCTTTCGTCGAACGAACGGTTGTATATGATTGTTAAGTATGGTGCTAATGCATCAGCATACTCCGAAAGGAACCTAATTGGTATACAGTCTGGTCCAGAAGACTTGCTTTTGTTAAGTGATTTAAGTTGCTTCACTACTCCTAGGATATTTACTTCTACGTTTCTCATGTTGGCAGCTGTTCTCTATTCGAATTCTGGAATATTTACTTCGTTTTCTTTTGTGAAGGCTGTGCGTAGTAGTTCTGCTTTCGCAGCACTGTCTTCGATAGTACTGTATCTCCATTCCTGTCGCGCAGAGAAGGCACTGATTGTTTCTTGCCATTAACAGACTTCACATACGACTAGAATCTCTTTGGATCTTCTGCCAGGCTTGGAGACAACGTTTCGTTGTGGAAACTGTTATAAGCATCACGTATTGAAGTGCGCTCTAAATTTCGAGCTTCTGTAAAAGATCGCCAATCTTGCGGATTTTGCGCGTGTTTAAATTTGGAATGTTTGTTTCGTTGTTTATGCAAGAGTGTTCTAACCCGTTTAGTGTATCAAGGAAGATCAGCTCCGTCGTTGGTTAATTTATTTGATATAAATCTCTCAATCGCTGCCCACACTATTTCACTGAATTCCAGCCACATCTGGTCTACACTTATTTTAAAAATTGGGAATGAGAGGAGATTGTCCCTCAGGAAGGCGTCAAGTGAGTTTTCATCTGATTTTTTGAATAGGTATACTTTGCAGGATTTTGGGATTAGAATATTCAGTTTCGACACGACAACCCTGTGTTCACTAATCCCTGTATCGTTTTTGATGCTCGTTATTAACTCAGTATTATTTGTTGCTAAGAGGTCAAGTGTGTTTTCACAACCGTTTATTCGCGTGCAATCATGAACTAACTGCTCTAAATAATTTTCAGAGAATATCTTAGCACAATTTCGGATGATATTTTATGCGTACCTCCGGAATTAAACATGTATTTTCGCCAACATTTTTAAAGTCACCACCAACTATTATCATATGTGTCAGGCACGTGTTTGAAATCAAACTCAAGTTTTCTTTGAACCTTTCAGCTACTGTATCATCTGAATTGGGAGGTCGGTAAAAGGATTCTATTATTATTTTATTCTGGTTGCCAACAATGGCCTCTGCCCGTACTAAGTCACAGGAAGTATCTACTTTAATTTAGCGACAAGTTAAACTACTTCTGACAGCAACAAACAAGCCTCCGCCGACCATATTTAGCCTATCCTTTCGGAACACCGTTAGGTTCTTCGCAAAAATTTCGGCTGAGCCTATATCCGGCTTTGGCCAGCTTTCAGTGCCTATAACGATTTGAGCATCAGAGCTTTCTATTAGGGCTTGGAGCTCTGGTAGCTTCCCAACACAGCTACGACAATTTACAACTGTTATACCAATGGTTCCTATATCTACGTTCTTCCTGTGTTTAGTCTGCACTCTTTGTGACTGAAACCCTTCTTGTGTTTTCCCGAGGCCCTCTAACCTAAAAAACCACCCAGTCCACGCCACACAGCCCCTGCTACCAGTGTAGCTACATCCTGCGTATAGTGAGCACCTGACCTATTCAGCGGAACCCGAAACCCAACCACCCTTTGGCGCAAGTCGAGGAATCTGCAGCCTACACGGTCGCAGAACCGTCTGAGCCCCTGATTCAGACGCTCCACTCGGCTCTGTACCAGAGGTCGGCAATCGGTCCTGTCGACTATGCTGCAAATGGTCAACTCTACTTTCATGCTGCAAGCAAGACTGGCAGCCTTTACCACTTCCGTTAGCCGCTCGAAACCAGAGAGAATCTCTTCTGATCCAAAGTGACACACATCATTGGTGCCGACGTGAGCAACCACCTGCAGCTGGCTGCACCCTGTGCTCTTCATGGTATCTGGGAGGCCCCTTTCCACATCTGGAATGACTCCATCCGGTATGCACACGGAGTGCACATAGGTTTTCTTTCACTTCTTGTCAGCCAAGACCCTAAAGGGCCCCATAATGCGCCTAACGTTGTAGCTCCCAACCGCCAATGCTCCCACCGTCTGTGGTTGCCCATATCTTGCAGGCTGAGTGGTTTCCTCTAAACAGGACAGGCGACAGCATCTGGCTCAGTGACAATGTCAGCCACAGACAGAACCTGGAACCTGTTGGTCAGACAACCCGGGGAGGCCGTGCGTGAGGCTGCCTGGGAAGTATTTCGCCACCTGCTTCGCCCTGGGGCGACATCCCATTCGACCACAGGTGAGGTATCAACCTCAGTGCGAGCAGTAACTGGTCTGGCCACCGGTGAGGACCAATCGGAGGACTCGGACGTGCTGGACGTCCGTTGGATCACCATGGCCGGCCCACGACAGTGGTGCCTATCCTCTGCAGCCTCAAGCTGTGTAACCGAAGCCATCACAGCCTGAAGCTGAGACAAAGTGTCACCAACTTGGCTCGCATCCGCACACCACAATGGCAGTCCCTGTCCATACTAACTAAACTATGCAGATAAACGGACTATTGGCACGTGCTGCGAAACTCTACAGTAGACCCTGACGAAATCGCAGGAACTGTGTCTAATAATACGTAGATATTCGAAAATCTAACTACCGAAGCACTCAGGTGAAACTAAATGTTTCTGGGCAGGAGTTGTCCATACGTCTCCTAGTCCCCCTCCCTTTATTCATCTCCTCCTCTTTCCTCTCATGTTCATAAAAATACAGAAGACCTTGAACGACTAGACGTAGGACATTCATATTCATTGTATATGTACATAAATCTGATCTGCAGAAAATATAAGCAATTGAACCATGTTGGCCCGCAGGTTCAAGGTCAACATCGATATTGCAGTGCAACGCCACCTACTGGTAAAATGTGCCTGCGGCTCTCGTCGTCACTGCGAACTGAAAGTAATGGATGAGTGTGACTTGAGCAGATGTGCAGGAAGCCCCACATACGGACGAGAGAACAATACCGTGAAATCAGTGCGTTTGAAAGAGATCATGAGAGCATGTGATGCATCCATCCAGGAAATTTCTGCTCATGTGGAATGAAGTGTTTCAGCAGTGCAACGGGTGTGTGCTGAATGGTTCACCGAAGGCCACAGAACACATTGAGATGGGTCACATAGCATCACAAAGACCACCCCTCGAGAAGATCGACACCTCATCCAAAAGACATTGCAGAACTGATCTGTATTCAGAAGAATATTTGTGCCTAGGTACATGAGAATGCTGAAACTTGAAACAATTTCTCCCATTGCGAAGAAACCTACTTCTCTTTAGTAATTTCTGTAATATTCGTTCTCTAAATAAAAACGACCTATTTATTGCTGAAGTATATTTTATTTGTTCCATAGGCGTTTCGTCTTTTACTTTAAGGTATCCTCAGTGGAATCTACACAGAAGAGCCAAAGAAACTGCTACACCTGCCTAGTACCACGTAGGGCTCCCATGAGCATGCAGAAATGCCAAATCACGACGTGGCATGGACTCCACTAACGTCTGAAGTAGTGCTGGAAGGAACTGACACCATGAATCCTGCATGGCTGTCCATAAATCTGTAAGAGTATGAGGGGGTGGGGGTCTCTTCTGAATAGTACTTTGCAAGCCGTCCAAGATGTGCTCAATAATATTCATGCCTGGGGAGTTTGGTGCCAGCAGGAAGTGTTTAAACATAGAAGAGTGTTCCTGGAGTCTCTCTGCAGCAATTATGGATGTGTTGGTGTGGCATTGTCCTGTTGGAATTGCCCAAGTCCGTTGGAATGCACAATGGATGGACAATGAACATGAATGGATGCAGATGATCAGACGGGATGCTTAGGTGCATTTTACCTGTCAGAGCCATATCTAGACGTATCAGGAGTCTTATATCACTCCAACTGCACACTTCTCACACCATTACAGAGCCTCCACCAACTTGAACAGTCCCCTGCTGACTTGCAGGGTCCATGGATTCATGAAGTTCTCTACATACCTGTACATGTCCGTCCACTCGATGCAATTTGAAACGAGACTCGTCCGACCAGGCAGCATGTTTCTAGTCATCAAGAGTCTGATATCGGTATTGACGGTTCAGGCGGGGCGTAAAGCTTTGTGTCGTGCAGTCATCAAGGCTACACGGGTGCAGCAATTTGCGGAAGGGTTGCAGTTCTGTCATGCTGACCGGTTCTCTTCAGTCATTGGTTCCGTTCTTGCAGGATCTTTTTCAGGTCACAGCGATGTCGGAGACTTGATGTGTTACCGGTTTCCTGATATTCAAGGTACACTCGTGAAATGGTTGTACGAGAAAATCCCCACTTCATCGCTACCTCGGCGATGTCGTATCCCATCGCTTGTGCGCTGACTATAACACCACGTTCAAACTCAATTAAATCTTTATAAGCTGCCATTGTAGTAGCATTAACCGATCTAACAACTGCGCCAGACACTTGGTGTCTTATACAGGCGTTGCCGACCGCAGCGCTGTATTCTGCCTGTTTACATATCTCTATACTTAAATACTCGTGCCTATAACAGTCTTTTTAGCGCTTTAGTGTAGAATGATATGTATTCGTTCTTAGACGCGTTATTTGTAGAGTATAAAACAGTTAACGTCTTGAATTGACTATTAACAGTTATTCGAGTTTCTGGTTGGTATCTGCGTTTCCTCTCATTTGGTCACGTGCTAGAGGTCGCAGTATAACTTCATCTATGAAATATAAGCACATTTTATGTTACGAACATTTTTCTTAGCCATGTTCTCTATGCTAATTGCTGTGGAGCATTATTAGTCTTCTGCTGAATGATCAAGTACGCATGACAAACAACGCACTGTCGTCTTCGTAGTCCTCTTTGTTGAGTGGCGCTAAGTAGAGTCTATGACATAATAACGTAGATAATAAAAAGCAATGGTTACAATATTATCATAGTCACAAAGCTAAGCAATATAATTAAAAGAAAAATAAAAGCAGAAATCTCAGAACCACGGATAACAACAGAACGAAACACTATCAAGAGGAATCACTAAGATAGCAATTTCACAGAATAATCAGGTAAGTGCAAGAGAAGTTACAAGATGGTAAACAGTGACATATAAACACAAACTCACACATAAAGTCACCAACATTTTCAGAAGAGTGGGCATAAACACAACATATGCATCAGACAATTCTATCGAATAATACACCCCAAAATTTAAAAAAAAACATAGACATATACCAGAAATCTTGTATATGTCATTTGCAGTGTAACACTTGTGAAGGCAGCTACATAGGACAAACAAGCATAATGTTTGATGTCAGATATAAAGAACACACACAGGAGCCTGTAAGTAGTGGGGAAACCACTCCACATTTGCAGAACACGTAAGAGAACATAATCACAAACCAACCTCTAGAGCAGAGGACATGAAAATAATAAGAATCGACAAAAAAAATATCCTAACTTTGCAAGAAAATACCACATACAAAAGACAAAAGCAGAAAAGAAAACCCAGTTGGATGAGCAAGAGCACATGACAAAGAATACCACGCAACCCCTTCCACTCACTCTTCCACGCGCCCCTCCACAAAACATTCAAACGAAAACTCAAATCAGCTCAACACCAAAACTTTCAACCACTCTCTGGCAACTGTTCACACAGACACACACACACACACACACACACACACACACACATACATACACACACACGTACGCGCGCGCGCATACACAAGGAGAATAGAAATAAACAGACGTTAGTTTTCAGCATACACACAGCTGTCAACATGTGTGTAAAAAAAGCAAACAGAAAGAGACATAAAGTAAACACATACACTCCTGGAAATGGAAAAAAGAACACATTGACACCGGTGTGTCAGACACACCATACTTGCTCCGGACACTGCGAGAGGGCTGTACAAGCAATGATCACACGCACGGCACAGCGGACACACCAGGAACCGCGGTGTTGGCCGTCGAATGGCGCTAGCTGCGCAGCATTTGTGCACCGCCGCCGCCAGTGTCAGCCAGTTTGCCGTGGCATACGGAGCTCCATCGCAGTCTTTAACACTGGTAGCATGCCGCGACAGCGTGGACGTGAACCGTATGTGCAGTTGACGGACTTTGAGCGAGGGCGTATAGTGGGCATGCGGGAGGCAATGTGGACGTACAGCCGAATTGCTCAACACGTGGGGCGTGAGGTCTCCACAGTACATCGATGTTGTCGCCAGTGGTCGGCGGAAGGTGCACGTGCCCGTCGACCTGGGACCGGACCGCAGCGACGCACGGATGCACGCCAAGACCGTAGGATCCTACGCAGTGCCGTAGGGGACCGCACCGCCACTTCCCAGCAAATTAGGGACACCGTTGCTCCTGGGGTATCGGCGAGGACCATTCGCAACCGTCTCCATGAAGCTGGGCTACGGTCCCGCACACCGTTAGGCCGTCTTCCGCTCACGCCCCAACATCGTGCAGCCCGCCTCCAGTGGTGTCGCGACAGGCGTGAATGGAGGGACGAATGGAGACGTGTCGTCTTCAGCGATGAGAGTCGCTTCTGCCTTGGTGCCAATGATGGTCGTATGCGTGTTTGGCGCCGTGCAGGTGAGCGCCACAATCAGGACTGCATACGACCGAGGCACACAGGGCCAACACCCGGCATCATGGTGTGGGGAGCGATCTCCTACACTGGCCGTACACCACTGGTGATCGTCGAGGGGACACTGAATAGTGCACGGTACATCCAAACCGTCATCGAACCCATCGTTCTACCATTCCTAGACCGGCAAGGGAACTTGCTGTTCCAACAGGACAATGCACGTCCGCATGTATCCCGTGCCACCCAACGTGCTCTAGAAGGTGTAAGTCAACTACCCTCGCCAGCAAGATCTCCGGATCTGTCCCCCATCGAGCATGTTTGGTACTGGATGAAGCGTCGTCTCACGCGGTCTGCACGTCCAGCACGAACGCTGGTCCAACTGAGGCGCCAGGTGGAAATGGCATGGCAAGCCGTTCCACAGGACTACATCCAGCATCTCTACGATCGTCTCCATGGGAGAATAGCAGCCTGCATTGCTGCGAAAGGTGGATATACACTGTACTAGTGCCGACATTGTGCATGCTCTGTTGCCTGTGTCTATGTGCCTGTGGTTCTGTCAGTGTGATCATGTGATGTATCTGACCCCAGGAATGTGTCAATAAAGTTTCCCCTTCCTGGGACAATGAATTCACGGTGTTCTTATTTCAATTTCCAGGAGTGTAGTAGTTATGACTCTGAATCATAGTTTTCGGTAAAATATCAACAACTAGTGACAGAGCACTAACAGCGCTCCATAGCAATTAGTGGAAAGAATGTGAAAATCGTGAAGAAAAAGGTTGGTAACATGAAACCCTCCTTATGTTGCTTAAGGGATGTCATAGTGCGACATCGAGCATGTGTCAGGGCGAAAGGCAAATGTCAGTCTAAAACCAATTAACTCTAATTAATCACTAATTTACCTAAAAAACAAGTCGTGAACAGATTGAAGATGACTTAAAGTAAAAGTTGAACTGTGCCTGGAACAAATAAAATACATTTTAACAAGAAAAATTCAGTTTTATTTACAAAACGAATATTTCTGTGCTTGCGGAGGATTATGGCCACAGAAACAAACTAGTAATTTTTGTAATTTCATTAAAAACTCTAGCTCAAATAAAGTGATACTATCACTCAAAAATGGAAGAGGATATTGTGATAAACTTCTATTATGGGACTAGCTGGAGACGTAAGTCTTAGAAGTGCTCCAAGGTACAACGCTCTCTCCAGTTATTTAATATTTGTATATATCTAGCCTTGATATATGTATAAAATTTTCATTTCATCTATTCCAATAGACAACTGCTTCATAGTTTTAAAAAATACTGAACGTTAATTTAATTATGTGTCACTGAACTTTGGTCATACTATTGGGCACCTTGAGTGTCACACTTGGTGGGTAAGACACTAAAATGTCATTCTGGTTAAGCTTCTGTGACACTCCCCTTTTGACCATCCAAGTTCAGGCTTTAAGTGATTTGCCTTGTAAGCTCATTGTCTACTCTTAAAAACCGATTACCTGCAGAGGTAATTCGAAAACAGTACCCTGAATTGAAATGCCCTCTCATGTACTAAGTACAGACTAATGAAATCATACAGTAACGCTATCTGACTGTAGTATTTATAAAGATGACATAGAAGATCAAAGACATACTTCGCACAGTGTATTTGTATTGAACACAGCAGATAGTTAATAGATATGCATGAACCTGATTAGTCGTAGTTAACGTCTGAATCCATACGAAAAACTTACAAACAATCGTGTTTATAGCGTCGTTGGATGCAGTTGGCATGGTGCAAGCGGACTGTCGTCATAGCCCTCACATACAAGATGTAAAGTAGTCATGCTTTATGCAGAACTAGCGACCCGCCGCAGCTTCACGCGGGTAGCAGCAATGTATGTATTCACGGCTGGGCAACTTCTCTGGCATAGCGGAACTTTTATTAATGGGGCCACAGGCTAAAGTTATGACACAAATTCAGAGAACATCGTTAAGTAACTAAGTATCAAAACTTTCATACAATTTAACACGTACGCTCCAGCACTGAAAATCATGTTTCTCATTGTGCGTCAGCACACGTATTCATGCTTCCCTTCATCTGGCAGCGCTGCTTTAGCTGTTTTTCACCATATGACGGAGGTCGCATTCAGACGCCATAGGGTACTAGTTTAGTACCTCAGCTATTTATTTTGAAAGAGGATTATGTGCATTCTTTTTCAAGAAAACGAGAGATCACATAAAATGATTTTACGCTAGTTTAATCAAAAATTATGTGATTTGTCTTTTGTTCAGAAGTCTCTCTTGCTGAATGGTGATACAAAGTGTATTCATAGCAGTTCGTCATGCCCGCCTGATAGGTAACACATCATACGTTAGTTTATTGATAGTAGCGTAACTGGCAGATTGGTGTGTGTACCATGGGCTCCGGCATCTAAGCGTTAAAAGGTCTAGGGGGCGCGAATATTACGACTTTCGTATTTAGTTGGGGTATGGAGTGAAAGAAGGGGTGGATAACATTCCATTAGTATTTCTAAAATAATTGTGGTAAGTGAAAAAAAAACGACTATTCACGTAGGTGTATAACATGTATGAGTCTGGCGACATACCGTAGGACTTCCGAAAAAATCTCATCCACACAATTCCGATGACTGCATGAGCTGACAAGAGCGAGAATTATCGCACAATCAGCTTACCAGCTCATGCATCCAATATGCTTACAACAAGGATGGAAATGAAAATTGAGGATGTATTAGATGATGATCAGTTTGGCTTTAGGAAAAGTAAAGGCATTAGAGAGGCAATTCTGACGATGCGGTTGATAATGGAAAGGAAGACTAAAGAAAAATCAAGATAAAAGGGAATAATAAGATTGGACGGTCGAGTACCCAGTACTCGGATTAAAAGATGTGTAAGACAGGGATGTAGACTTTGGCCCTATTGTTTAATCGTGGCAGCGAAGAAGCAATTATGGAAATAAAAGAAAGGTCCAAGAGTGGTACTAAAATTCAAGGTGAAAGTATATCAATGATATGATTCGCTGATGAGATTGCTATCCTGAGTGAAAGTGAAGAAACATTAGATGATCTGCTGAATGGAATGAACAGTCTGAGCACAGAATATAGACTGCCAGTAATTCGGGGAAGGACGAGAGTAATTAGGAGGAGTAGGAATGAGTACAGCGAGAAACTTAACATCAGCATTGATGGTCACGAAGTAGATGCAGTTAAGGAAAACTGCTATCTAGGCAGCAAAGTAACCAGTGACGGATGGAGAAAGGAGGACATAAGAAGCAGACTACCTCTGGCAAAAAGGGCATTCCTGGCCAAGAGAAGTCTACTAGACAGAAGCCTTAATCCGAGGAAAAAAATTCTGAGAATGCACGTTTGGAGTACAGAGTTTAATGATAGAGAAACACGGAATGTGGGAAAACTGCAACAGAAGAGAATAGAAGCATCTGCGATGTGGCGCGACAGGCGAATGTTGAAAATTAGGTGGACTGACAAGATAAGGAATGAGGAGGTTGTGCGCAGAATAGGAGAGGAAAGGAATACGTGGAAAATACTGACAAAGAAAAGGGACAGGATGATAGGACATCTGTTAACACTTCAGAGGGAGCTGTAGAGGGTGAAAGCTGTAGAGGAAGACAGAGATTGGAAAACATCCAGCAAATAATTTGAGGACGTTAGTTGCAAGTGCTGCTCTGGGTTCAAGAAAATGGCTCTGAGCACTATGGGAGTTAACATCTGACGTCATCAGTCTCCTAGAACTTAGAACTACTTAAACCTAACTAACCTAAGGACATCACACACATCGATGCACGAGCCAGGATTGGAACCTGCGACCGTAGCGGTCGCGCGGTTCCGGACTGTAGCGCCTAGAACCGCTCGGCCACAGCCGCCGGCTGCTCCTCTGGGATGAAAACGTTGGCACAGGACAGGAATTCGTGGCGGGCGGCATCAGACCAGTCAGAAGTCTGATGACTAGAAAAAAAAAAAAAAAAAAAAGACAGGGATGTAGTCTTTCGCCTCTTCTGTTCAATCTGTACAGCGAAGAAGCAATGATTGAAATAAAAGAAACGTTCTGGAGTGGAATTAAAATTCAAGGTGAAAGGATATTAATAGTACGATTCGCCTGATGACATTGCTATCCTGAGTGAAAGTTAAGAAGAATTACATGATTTACTGAATGGAATGAACAGTCTAATGAGTACAGATTATGCACTGAGGGTAAATCGAAGAAAGACGAAAGTAATGAGAAGTATCAGAAATGAGAACAGCGATAAACTTAACATCAGGATTGATGACAATGAAGCAGATGAAACTATGGAACTCTAGGCAGGAAAAAAACCAGTGACCGACGGAGCAAGGATGTCATAAAAAGCGGACTAGCATTGTAAAAATAGCATTAATTGCCAAGATAAGTCTATTGGTATCAAACATGGGCCTCAATTCGAGGAAGAAATTTCTGAGAATGTACATTAGGAACACGTGTTTGTATGTTAGTGAAAGATGGCCTGCGGGAAAATAAGAATCAGAGCATTTGAGATGTGGTGCTATAGACGAATATTGAAAATTAGGTAGACTGATATGGTGAGGGATAAGCAGGTTCTGCGCAGAATCGGAGGAAAAGGGGACAGGGCTATAGGACTTCTGTTAAGACATCAGGGAATGACTACCGTGGTATTAGAGGGAGCTATGGTACTAGAGAGAGCTGTAGAAGGCAGAAACTGTAGAGAAAGACAGAGACTGCAATACATCCAGCAAATAACTGAGGACGTTGGTTGCAAGTGCTATTCAGAGGTGAAGAGGTTGGCACAGGAGAAGAATTCGTGGCGGGCCGCATAATTCCAGTCACAAGACTGATGACTCAAAGAAAACAAAACAAAATCGGATTTGTTCCGTTCCGATTTTCGCACCGCCCTTGGTGATGCTGTGCTCCAAACGTAAATTCTCGGAAATTTATTCCTCAGATTAATGCACGTATTTTACACTAGTAGACATGTCTGGGCCAGAAATTTCCCCCTTGCCTGTGCTAGTCCACCATTTACGTCCTCCTTGCTTCGCCTGCCGTAGCCTATTTTGCTTCCACGGTACCAGAATTCCTTAGCTTTGTTTACTCGTAATCACCAATTTTGATGTTACGTTCCTCTAGATTCTCAGTTTCGTTACTTCTCATTACGTTTGTGTTCTTCTCAATCCATATCATTTACTCAACAACCTGTTCATTTCGTTCAACAGATGCCGTAATTCTTCTTCACTGTCAGTGAGGGTCGCAATGTCATCAGCGAATGTCACCATTGATACGCTGTTTCCGGCTCCGAAACACGTTCTGATACGTCAAACACAACTGAATCAATGTTAAACAGTGAAGCAATGACTACCATTCCAAACTAAGGTTATCTGTGTATATACATCTAATATTTGCATAATACGACAATTATCATAGTTATTTTGTGACTTCTAGTTACAGGAACAATACAGTATTACGCAATTTATTAGCAAAACTAATAAACTTACTTACATTCGGTTTTACATTCTAAAAGAATAATGATAAATTTACAAAGTACAATATGATCATCTCAAAGGAAGAACGTTCTTCTCCTCGCTACTCACATCTCTTTCATACTTTAGTTTTGCTTCCCGCTAGTTCCGTAGCAATTTGGTATGATTTTTTACAGCCTTTTACATAAATAATTGACTTAAAGTGCGTTTAACATTTAACTGCGGATAGTCATTATCTAGAATAATTAGGTGAAGACCCGGCCAACTAATGCTGCCTTCATATTACGATATATGTCAAGAATTTATGGCTCAATGCTTAGTTGCTTAACCCTATCAGACCTGATTTTTTTCTGGAGGATGGAAAATTTTTCTTTATATCATAATGATCTTAGGTGATTTTTAATGATTTTAAATGCAAGATTTATACAAAAATATGTACCCGTATTCAAAACATACTTTCTACAGTTGATTTAATTTTATGGACTAAAATAACTAATTTCGATATATTTTCTATTGTACTAAACAATAAAATGATAATTCAATAATTATCATGCACTATAACAATAACAGGATTTAGCTATGCAGTGGAATATAACAAACCAACCACATACGTGTATTTTGGTGGTCATGCGCTGCTGCACACTTCTACATAGACTTTCCGATATTTTCATGGTGATGCGTAACAGTTGGCAGCACTTACGCACGGCGAAATGGTTGAACATTCACAAATGCGTACCTCAGATACCCCTTTGAAATAAAATACTCCTGTTGCAGCTAAGACATGCAGAAGTTAATGTACACAAATGTAATCAGAGGCTCTGGAAGGGTTAATATTCCTAGCTGCTTAAGCAGCACACGTGTATCTGTGTGGGCTCCACACATAATTCTAATGACTTTCTTTTGTGCCATGATTAGTATTTCCTAAGCGAGGAGATACCTCAGAATATTATCCCATAAGACATCAGTTACTGAAAATCTGCAAAATAAGTTAATTTACTACTAATATATCTAAAAATTGGCTGTTATTGTTACAGCAAAAGTAGTCAAACCCTCAACAGGTCTTCTACATGGTTTTCCCAGTTTAATTTTTCATTAATATGCGCATCTAAGAGCTTACAATTTTCCAACCTGTTTATTATTTCTTGCTGGTGTAATCCACTTCGTTAGTGGAAGGTGGGATATTTCTGACAGCATGAGGGTGTATGAATTCTTTACAAAGATTAAAAATGATCCTTCTGTTCAAACTCATTCAGTAAATTTCATAAATAGTTTATTCGGTACAATATTGCAGTTCCTGTGTTGTTCGGAAGTACGATGGAATACTCCTCCGGACAGCCACGCACAACCGAAAGAACATGCACCGCGGTGACTACAGCCGTTATGAAATATAGGAAATGTATTCGTATTTGCAAATATGGTCAATCATCAGCTGTGTGATTGAATGACGACGATGAAAATTTGTCCCCGACCGGGACTCGAATCCCGATTTCCCGCTTTTCGAGAACGGTCGCCTTACCATTAAGCTACCCGGAAAAGTCCCATTATGAGACTCAAACTTTCATATATCGTCAACCATGTGTCTACAGCTTACACTCGTACACTCATTCGGAGATGCATGCATATCTGGAGGCACATTTCATCGTACTTCTGAATACCACGGGCACTGCAATACCGTATTTATCCGCCGGCAACAGTCAAAGCGATTTTCAGTTAAAATGTCTGCCCTATAAAGGAATATACACTATGAGTATTATGCAGGTTGTAGACACATGGTTGACAACATATGAAAGTTTGGTTCTGGTCTACATTGTCTTCACTCCATTATACAACTGATGGTTGTCCATATTCGCAAATGAAAACACATTTCATGTATTACTTAATTTACTACTTTCTCTCTTGATGTTTCTTTGTTCGGCTTCACAATAATCCTGTACCATATGTAAAAATGACTAATTCGGCCTTCTGATTCACATTACATGGCAGATCAGTAAAATAAAGCGTGAAGTGTAGTGGGCCAATGATCGAATTCTACGAGACTCCCTCTGTATTTTCTCCCCACTAAGCCTCTTTAGACTATTATAGAAACATTATATCTGTCATACGTATTCTCGTTTCTTACAGTTACCACAAATGATGGTTTATCTGTGTAGTCTTTGAGAGGGGAATTGTCACCGGCCGCAAGCTTTCGCGTCGAAGTGCTGTAATGAATCGAAGTACTAGCGCTGCGTTTTTCCTATCGGAGTCGGCACACCCCTTCAGGGGCTGCACCCCGTTGCGTGTTCATTAGCGGCTCCCCGCCGGCATAGGAGAAGGCGCGGTGTGGGGTTGGGGATGGACGCCGCCCCTGGCGCCGGACTGCCCGTCGCCACCACTGCCGCCCCCGCGCCGGTAATTGTTACAAACTGCCCCCGCGTCGCGGCGCCGCCGCCACTGTGTTCGACCAAAGCGCCCGACACGTGTACGCCAGATACCCACAGTTTGCTGACGCGCCTGTCGCCAAGTCCTTGATGCCTGGAGTAGCTCTTCTTCGAAGGTGCCTGAGAAAAGTGCTGGACTGATTTGTTTATCTACCAAATTGTTTATTTATTTATTTATTTTTCAAAAAACAATATGGTCCTCTTCAAAGTAGTTCCCTTCGGCAGTTATACACCGGCGGAGACATTGTTCCCTGTTTTAGTAGCAGCGCTGAAAGGCTTCAGCTGGTAATGGCTTTAGCATGTGGATCACATTGTTTTTATGTTCTTCAGGGTCAGAAATTCACGCCCTTTTAAGAAAGTTTCCAATTTCTGAAAAAAAAAAAAATCACAAGATCTCAGATCAGGTGGATAGAGAGACTGTAGAACAACAGGAATACCTTTTGGGGTAAAAAATTTCATGATAGAAGTGGCCCTGTGACATGGAGCGTTGTCATGATGCAGCAACCACTTGTCTGCAATGTCCGATCTCACTCGATTCGCCATTTTCCTGCGTCTTACAAGGACATCTTTGTAAAACACTTGGTTGACTGTTTGTCCTCGGGGAACGAATTCTTTATGCACGATACCCCTACTATCAAAAAAGCAGGTCAGCATTATTTTGATCATTATTTGAGTTCCTCATTCGAGCTTTTCTCGGTCTAGTAGATGTCTCAATGTGCCAACACTCTAGTTGCTGCCTTGTGTCAGGCTCATACTCAAAAATCCATAATTCACCATCTGTATTTACGACTGAACCATTAGTGGGCACTGGCAATTCTCTCGAAAGGTTCAACTCATACGTTTCTCCCATTGTCCTTCTTCTCAGTTATGAGGATTTTTGGCACCGTTTTGGCATAAATCTTTCGCATGTGCTAAACTTCAGTCAGATTTGATGTAATGTGTAAAAGTTTAAGTTTAACAGGTCATCCATCATCCTTATTGTTAAACATCGATATGATCTCACAACAACACGCACATGTTCGCCTTTTTCGTCAGTTATTTAACTTGGTCTCCGTGAGCGAGTTTCATCTTCAATGTGCTCTCTGCCTTCCAAAGAGCGAAAAACTTGTGCTCTTGATAAGAAACATTCCCATAGGCTTGTTTCAACTTTTCACACTCGGAGATTCTTCAAGTGTAACACAAAACTTGATGGTGTAACTTTGCTCCTGATTCTGCTGTTTCATTTTCGTAGCACACAGCAAAAACACAGCTTCACTGATGGCGCTCTAAAAGATCACGTGATGGCTGTACGGAGCTTACTCTCGGCAGAGCATCTGGAAGGAATGAACACGCTGGCCTACACAAGAATAACATCACAGCGTTGCCAGATCTCTCGCAGTGTTGTTAGGTATCATTACTTTTCTGACTCATTTACTACACTGCTGGCTATGAAAATTGCAACAGCATAAGGCAGTATGCACAGAACCTGTAGCACGTAAGAAGTGAAACCAGTATTATTACTTTTGTGGCACACTTAGCACACTGCTGGGAGTGAAACCTGCTACACCATAAGACTGTATGCAACGAACCTGGAATAGGGATAAAGACACAATAACTAGCTTTTCAGCGCAGCCGCACTTACTAACAAGGAGTAACGTCATCTACATTTTTTATATGGGATGTCCCAGGAAGAACGGTCAGTATTCAAAAATAGGACATTTGAAGCCAAAAACTTCATATGGACATATGACCTGCTACGAATAGTTTCCGAGCTAGAACCCATTTAATGTGCGTTGCTATTCATTTTCTGTATTATGCAATACACTCTCAGCCTTACACATGTAAACATGCACAACAGTTGATAAACACAACAACATGCGTTTTACGAAGCATGTTTTTAAAAGAAGTATTTTTAACTTATTCACCACTAAGGATTGTCGAACACATTACAGCTGTCGTACAGTTTCCAATAAATGTTCGGATATCTCACTATCAACTTCAGTACATTTATACACTCTTGGGCGAATGTGTTGCAGTGCTTCCCTCAGTGGTTCTGCACGTTCCCTAATGGCGACAGCAACGTCCATGATGAAACCAAGTAATTCATCTCGCTTGTCTACTTTTCAGTTGCACACGTCAGACTTTATCCAAGCCTGTTAATAAAAATGCAGTGGCATAAGGTCTGTCGATCTTAGTGGCCAGTTAGTTGTATCCCACGCCCAGTCCAGTGAATAGGGTAAGAGCGGTGGAGAGAGAGGTTCCCTTAGACGTCTGCTAAAATGTGCAGGCGCTCCGTCATGATGAAAGTACGAGTACATTTAAGCCCGAGTGGCCAAAGTTTACAACAAGAAACTTTCCAAAAATGGCCGTTCTTCTGTCCCATCATTCACTCGTGTAAAAGGCTAGAGTCATTATGCCGCGCCAAACACTGACCGAAATACGAACTTAGAAACTGATTTCCATTGTAGCGTTCGAATCTTCCTGCGCCCTTCGTTAGTTATTAGGTGTGTTGTTGATTCCATTCCATGTAGACGTGGCTAAGTCAGTGAATAGTGTTAACAGAAGCAATAGACGATTGTTGTATAACAGGTGACAAAATTCAAGTCGTGAGGCACTGTCATCAGCGTGCTGATTATGGACATTCGTAGGTATGTGTAAAAGGTGTTCTAGTGTTCCGCATGTAATGTTCGCCATACAAGTGATGGTGGGGTATTGATACGTGTAGAAAGTCGCCGTGTGCTTGTAGTAGGATACGGTGCACCATTTCCACATTGTGTTACTGTTCCTGCAAAGGTTGTTGAACTACGCAACTAAGAAAAATGGGAACTTGGAAGAACAACTGTTGCGCACAGTGTGCTCAGAACTAAAGTAACCACTCTACAATAAGAAATTAGACGTGTCGGGAAGCACCGACGGTAGTCCTCGACAGCTGCAGGAAAACTACTATCGCAGAAGTTGTGAACGTGCACTATACCCGCACATCCTCGATTAGTGTAGATGTGTGGCATTTTAGCCAGTGCGTAAAATTAATCGATTCTTCTCTCTGACAGACTTTAAGTCCCTCGCACTACTGCACTCACGACAAAATTCGGAGAAAGACGCGTTAAACGGGAAAGTTTTATGTGAGAAAGACACCCCGAACATAGAGGTTGTAAGCAGCAAGCTAGGTTGGGCTAGAATAAAAAGTCAAAGAAGCTGGGTGCGTAAGACACATTCGTTTCGTTACTAGCCCATAAACCGATGTACATTAAATGTGTTCTAGCTTAGAAACCATTCGGAACAGGGCATACGTCCATATGAAATTTTTGTCTTGATACGTGCGTTCCAGTCGTATCTTTGAATATTGAGCATTCATTTTTGGAATCACTGCATAAGGAGAGATTGCATCGCTCGTTTCTTATTCACAAATCGCCCTGGAACCTTATCAATTTGTGAGAAGATCGTATCATAACTCGTGCAAAAAGTGCAAACGTTTCCCATCAAGTGTCTGTATTTTAAAGCAGGCTGTATTGTGGCCTACGGAGGCTTCACTTCATCGGACTCCAGTATTGCCACTCACGTTATTTGGGACGTCGCGACTGCCATTAGAATATGAAATCGACGGTTTCAGGAGCTCAGCAATCAACTCCATCCAATATCCTCAAGGGCCGCACACCACAAGCGCGTGTAACGACAGACAATGTTCCCTCAGCCGTACAGAATGAGCCGCGTCACATACCTTGAATCAGGAAATGAGCCTGTTTAGAGTAACACAAGTATGTTCAAGGACAGCAAAATGATGTCTGGAACACCATGGATTGGCTGCAAGACGACCATTCTCACTGCTTATCTTTTTGCGGCAGTAGAGATCTGTACCGTTTCAGTTGAACTTTATTCAGGGAAACTACCGTTCACATTACTGGACCATATATTACATGCTGCTTTACTTTTTCACTCCTTAAATGGATAACCTTTAATGTCCGTCGAAGAAGGGAAGGAAAGCAGAGCAGCTTTCAATGACCTGTCGACAACGAGGTCATTAAAGGCCGAGCACAAGACCCGAATGGGGAATGAGCTGAAGCAAGTCAGTCGCTTGCCTTTCAAGGAAACCACCCTGAAATTTGCTTCAAGCGATTTAGGAAAACGGCGGAGTACCTAAATGTTAATGATCAGACGAGGATTTCAATCATCTTCCTCCCGAACGCTTCTGCGGTGTGATACCACGGTGCCGGGTCTCTAGGTAATCACTGTCCAGTAATCCCTAAGGCAGTAGTTAGAAAGACGACAGTCCCGACTCACACAAATGTAATCATGTTACTTTTCAAACCAAGAATTTTTTAATCAGACGTGCGTAATTATCTTGCTTTGAAAAAAGCCTTATTCATCGAGCTACTCGCTCTAGAACTTCAAATTCAGTCAAGGGCTATACGTCTCCATGACTAAAGCATGTTCAAATACCTCTTGTGTAGCCTCCACAGTAGCTCCACAACTCTAGCCTTTCAAACAGAATCTATCGAAAAAGTTTCGTCATCACTTCGCACACTGTACGACCAGAAAATCTCTCTAAATGACTCTTTGGAATTTCACTGCCGGATACTCGATGTATCGAGCCCAGCACAGTTCCAAAAGACTGTTCAGTTAGTAGCCTTTCAGCCAGTCGGTCCTGCGGTATGAAGTAGATTTACATTTGCCTGGGTAAGAAAATTTCCTATACATGACGACCTGTTTTCTACTAGTCACTGTTCTCTACTTGTAGCGAGCTTCTAATACGAGTTATTCTAGCTTTAATATTTCTTTCAGCAGGAAGATCAAGATTCTGATCTCCTTTTGGTCTCCCTGAGCCTTAGGTTTTGCTAAGTTGATTAAAGTGGCAATAACAGCAGAACTGAACTTCTGCACTGTATCTAATATCCTAGTTGTAGACATAAAATTAAACTTAGATCTTCGTTTCCTTCTTTTATGATTATTAGCGTAATAAAGCCCTTAAAAGTTTTTCTTACATTGTGGAAAACCGTATAAGGATAACGCCAGCCTACGAGCTTCGGTAAAAGCATTGGGCATGCCCTGGGAATCTTTCATGTTAGGGAAATTCACCCACATGTACACACGTCTTTCATAAGCCTTGCATTACTTTGGGTCTACAGCACTCGCAAGGCTGCTCCTCATCCATTGCTGTAACATTTGATCTCAATAATAATAACAAATAATAGTAACATAAGTTTAGTCACATGCTCTCTTCTGTTGCTACCGATATTTGTAATTCTACAAATCGTACGCTTGCCACTGTTATAAAAGTATCCAACACGATGTAAACCTTTCAATGGCTACAAAAGAAGTACATCGTACGACCCCTGAAGAAGACAGGTGGTGGTTGTTGGGATGTTGAAGGGGGACTAAACAGCGAAGGTCATCAGTCCCCGAAGAAGACAGAAAAGACGAAATGATGAAGAATTAAATGAAGGATGACGCGGCATCATTATGCAGAAAATTTTGCTTTTATGGAGTTAACTGCTGTATATGTGTTTCAAAGAGTCTGCATATCGTAATTCCGTCCAGGCCTACTGCAATAGGAATAAATTTAAACTTATTGTCAGTTTCTTTATATGTTCGCTAGTTAATGTTTTTAAATAATTTTTCACATATAGATGCAGAACAATTTATTTTATTTACAGGTATTTTCTAAGTATCAGTTATATACTTCAATAGTATAGAGTGAGAATACAGATTAATATCCGGAAATCTACAGCTTCTGCGTCACAGGAAAAACCACATGAAAATATGTATGGCACTCCCCCTAAACGCTCCAAAGGGTGGGTAATTCGCTGTGACTGTGATAACACAACTTATATAACCAAAGAACTAATGTGGTAACGCTGCTCAGTGTCAACCGCTATTGGAACAGGTTGCTGACGCCATTACAGGAATAGGTATCTTCGTGTAATGTCTCACAATAACACGGTAAATTTCTTTTATCCTTCACATATAGCATTGCTGACATGTTAAAGAATTGGCTACGAATGTAGTAAATACGTGGGTCACAATAAACAGTTATCCCTGTATCACCCAGAGTTACTGGACAATGGACTGCGTTATACGGCATGTTTGTCACTGTATAACTAATACAGGATAATTCCACACAAGAGTTCGTAATCGAAATGATGCATTTGCAGTCTTCTCTACAACCCGACATTTTTTGTAGTTCAAACACATCCAGTATAACATTTCCTCTTAACAATTATTTGGCTTGCCGCTTATTTTTAAGTGTTGCATTGCACTGCTCCCTGCAGCTGCTATAGACACTGATCTGGCAACCCTGTGTTGTTCTTCTTGTATAGGACAGTGTGTGCATCCCTTCCAGATGAACTGCGGAGAGTAAGCTCCGAACAGCCATTACTTGACGTCTTAGAGCGCCATCAGTGAAGCTGTGTTTTTGCTGTGTGCTACGAAAATAAAACAGTGGAATGTACAGGGTGTTTCAAAAATGACCGGTATATTTGAAACGGCAATAAAAACTAAACGAGCAGCGATAGAAATACACCGTTTGTTGCAATATGCTTGGGACAACAGTACATTTTCAGGCGGACAAACTTTCGAAATTACAGTAGTTACAATTTTCAACAACAGATGGCGCTGCAAGTGATGTGAAAGATATAGAAGACAACGCAGTCTGTGGGTGCGCCATTCTGTACGTCGTCTTTCTGCTGTAAGCGTGTGCTGTTCACAACGTGCAAGTGTGCTGTAGACAACATGGTTTATTCCTTAGAACAGAGGATTTTTCTGGTGTTGGAATTCCACCGCCTAGAACACAGTGTTGTTGCAACAAGACGAAGTTTTCAACGGAGGTTTGATGTAACCAAAGGACCGAAAAGCGATACAATAAAGGATCTGTTTGAAAAATTTCAACGGACTGGGAACGTGACGGATGAACGTGCTGTAAAGGTAGGGCGACCGCGTATGGCAACCACAGAGGGCAACGCGCAGCTAGTGCAGCAGGTGATCCAACAGCGGCCTCGGGTTTCCGTTCGCCGTGTTGCAGCTGCGGTCCAAATAACGCCAACGTCCACGTATCGTCTCGTGCGCCAGAGTTTACACCTCTATCCATACAAAATTCAAATGCGGCAACCCCTCAGCGCCGCTACCATTGCTGCATGAGAGACATTCGCTAACGATATAGTGCACAGGATTGATGACGGCGATATGCATGTGGGCAGCATTTGGTTTACTGACGAAGCTTATTTTTACCTGGACGGCTTCGTCAGTAAACAGAACTGGCGCATATGGGGCACCGAAAAGCCCCATGTTGCAGTCCCATCGTCCCTGCATCCTCAAAAAGTACTGGTCTGGACCGCCATTTCTTCCAAAGGAATCATTGGCCCATTTTTCAGATCCGAAACGATTACTGCATCACGCTATCTGGACATTCTTCGTGAATTTGTGGCGGTACAAACTGCCTTAGACGCCACTGCGAACACCTCGTGGTTTATGCAAGATGGTGCCCGGCCACATCGCACGGCCGACGTCTTTAATTTCCTGAATGAATATTTCGATGATCGTGTGATTGCTTTGGGCTATCCGAAACATACAGGAGGCGGCGTGGATTGGCCTCCTATTCGCCAGACATGAACCCCTGTGACTTCTTTCTGTGGGGACACTTGAAAGACCAGGTGTACCGCCAGAATCCAGAAACAATTGAACAGCTGAAGCAGTACATCTCCTCTGCATGTGAAGCCATTCCGCCAGACACGTTGTCAAAGGTTTCGGGTAATTTCATTCAGAGACTACGCCATATTATTGCTACGCATGGTGGATATGTGGAAAATATCGTACTATAGTGTTTCCCAGACCGCAGCGCCATCTGTTGTTGAAAATTGTAACTACTGTAATTTCGAAAGTTTGTCTGCCTGAAAATGTACTGTTGTCCCAAGCATATTGCAACAAACGGTGTATTTCTATCGCTGCTCGTTTAGTTTTTATTGCCGTTTCAAATATACCGGTCATTTTTGAAACACCCTGTAGATGCAACGTTACGCCATCAAGTTTTGTGTTAAACTTGAAGAAACCGAGAGTGTGATCTCTAAAACGTTGAAACAAGCCTGTGGGAATGTTCCTTATCAAGACCACAAGTTTTTCGCTGGTAAAAACCATCTTTGGAAGGCAGAAAATACTTTGTTGATGAACCTCGCTCACGGAAACCTTCAAGTTCAAAAACTGAGAAAAACGCCGAACATGTCTTTGTTCCTGTGAGATCAGATCTATGTTTAACAATAAGGAAGATGGGTGACTTATTAAACTTAAACACTTACACCGTACATAAAATCTGACTCAAGACGTCTAGTTGAGCAGCGGGGTGTCCGATCGGACAGGTTCGCGCGACCTTGTTGCGATGATGACAGACGACTCTCTCAACGACTTACCGTGCTTTTGTCTACTGCCAGGTGACGGTAGATATTCTGCAAGTTCTATGAATATCTGCTTTGTTCTGGTTTCCCACAAAGAGGAACTCAGCGCCCGCTCTCTGCTAAAGAGGCACTTCCGTTACAGACGCTATTTTGACGGCTACCAATAGCGTCGCCACCTATCGGCACTTCATGAAACTATAACTGCTGAAGCAACAATATTCTACGACGTTCCACAACAAATTCTGCCTTTTTTTCTACAGAAATTGGCCGAGAAAAAAGATGAAGTACTTACTGAATGCTTCTCGTACTACAACCCTACGTATTACTGCCAGTGGGATCGTGAAGTCAAAATTACACTCATTACAGCACACAGAGGCGTTTAAGCAATCATTCTTTGTACAGATACGCAAATGTAAAGGGAAAATCCCTAATAACAGGGCCAATGGGACGTACCCTCTGCCACGCATGTCAGTCTTTTGCAGAGTACGGATGCACGTGTAAATGTGGTTGTGGATGTCGGAGCCACGCAGAAACTTTATGGTGCTGTCACTAGAGGTACCGGCGCTCCATTCGACAGACCACCTTGTTCCACAATAGTGTACGCTCCGGGGCGGTTATGACGGGCCCGTCCGGAACGTTTTCATAGCCGACAATTTACGGCCTACTGGCTATTTACAAACAAGGCGTCACGTGGGCCAAAGCACGGCGTCGGCATCTCGGTCCCCCCACCCTCACCCCAGTTATTTTACGCCTTCTCGCCTTACGGGTTTGGCTTCCTATTCGACACGCCGACACGCGCGGCGTACCTCCGGCACAACAACACACACAGGTACACACACACGCATACACACACGCAGCGGCGCAGACACAGAGGAGAGGCACGAATACCGGCCTCTCGCGCAGCACGGCCCGCCCCAGTATTTATTTACGGAGTCACCGCTCCCCTGTAATATTTCGCGCCCGCCCCTTATTTCCCAGGCACGGCGTCTCTTTAAAGGCGGCGGCCGACAGATTTACGAGGCACTCCTCGGTCCTCAGATCTCTCAAAACAGAGGCGCCTTTTTGCTCGCTTCTGCTCCTATTCCTCATCCGAGCGAGCCCGGCTCTCCGCATGCTGCGTTTTATTTCTCCCCGCCTGGAACCAAGCGGCACTTGGCGGCCACTCACGCTGAGTCACGACATCGACGAACGCGCCAGCATTCCGTACCGTGACGCTATGTGACCTGTGCCTGCTTCAGTTTCTTCCGATGCGTCTCTGTCTTCCTGTGTTGAACCACCGATACGTACTCTCAGGTGCGCCTTACCGTTATGGTGTGAAGAATTACTTTTTCGTGCTGTTTATGGTGTGCAGATCAAATAACTAATGAGGAGTTACTGAATCGATTTAGTAGAAAGGAAAGTTACTGCCCAAGCTAAAAGAAATAAATAATGATGGGACGCATAGTGAAGCTTCGTGGTATAGTCTGATTGGCAAAGCCGACCTCACACGGGATGAGGCAGTTGACGTTGACGTGGACGCAGACTCGACATCGTATCTCTGTCGGCACACGGGACGTGATGGTTAACGTGATCTGTGCTCTCAGCGCTCTCCAGCAGCTGTTGTCGGCTTCATTTGGCTTGCCAGCCACACAGCTTCTTTACGAAACGGGACGCGAAGAATATTCTGGATTCGTCGATGTTTTGAATAGCGAATTGCTGGTAGTGCAACACTACATAATGGTGTACAATGATATATACTAGTAGAAGTTATTCATTAACTCAGTTCAGTTTTCATCCCATTTTTGTTTTTAAATTTAGCATAGCTACGGTATACCGTCTAATAGCATTTGTCGGCCGGCCGCGGTGGTCTCGCGGTTCTAGGCGCGCAGTCTGGAACCGTGCGACTGCTACGGTCGCAGGTTCGAATCCTGCCTCGGGCATGGATGTGTGTCATGTCCTTAGGTTAGTTAGGTTTAAGTAGTTCTAAGTTCTAGGGGACTGATGACCACAGCAGTTGAGTCCTATAGTGCTCAGAGCCATTTTTAGCATTTGTCAGTGCTTAATATCCATACTATCGATGTTACATTGACTACCGACACTTTGAAATAACGTGCATCATCACACAGATTTCAATATCGAGATTCGTTTTGTAATTGCATTCGAATGGAAGAGGAATTTTTTTTTTTCCGAAGCTGCTCACCATCATTGAAAAAGTTATTTACTAGCAAGATACAGACATGATCCAGTCCATAAACCCAGAACCAGGTATAGATACTTTACGTAAAGGAATACTACCTGTGTGTGAATTGTGTTTACTTTCAGACATAGACTGACGGTAACGTTACGATTTCTAGCTACTGGGAAACATTTTAGTCGTTGATCTTTGTAGCAAGTATTGCATCAAATACATTGTTTATAGCAAATCAAATCAACTTTCAAGGTAATGCTTGTATTAAATGAATAAGGAAGACCCAGAACCTTTTAGAAAACAGAAGGTGGGAAAAACCTGAAAGGAGGTGGGCGCAAAACTTGTGCTTTTCTCTTTACAATTTAAGGGCTCACGACGGTATCAACCACGCTACAGCTTCGACGTGGGCACAGGCAGTCTGTACACGACATGCACTGTCGAGAGAGTATCTACAAATGTCATCGTCTGCCATTTAATAAGCGAGTTGTACCAAAAGCACGCGCATCATCACTGGGCCGTAGCGTTGAAACAGTATACTCTCGAAGAAAGTAAGTTACAACAAAACATCAATTACAAGAAACCTTTACCTAAGGATATGAAGTGTCTTCTCATTTTATTGTAACAAATTATAGCTGAAACTACACGTTTTCGAGAGATCCTCAAACTGTTGATTGTTTGTAACAGCTTATATTCGTACCATGTACTCTATGAGAAAAAAAATAAAACCATCGAATACATTGAAGCGCCAAAGAAATTGGTATAGATATGCGTAATCAAATGCAAAGATATGAAAACAGGGAAGATACGGTGCTGTAGTCGGCAACGCCTATATAAGACAACACGTGTCCGACGCACTTGTTACATCAGTTACTGCTGCTGCAATGACAGGTTATCAAGATTTAAGTGAGTTTAAACGTGGTGTTATAGTCGGAGCGCGAGCCATGGGCCACAGCATATCCGAGGTAGCGACGAAGTGGAAATTGTCCCGTACGACCATTTCACCAGTGTACCGGGAATATCAGGATTCCGGTAAAATTTGAAATCTTCGACATCGGTGCAGCCGGAAAAAGATTTTGCAACACCTGGACCAGCGACGAATGAAGAGAATCGTTCAACGTGACAGAAGTGCATCCCTTCCGCAAACTGCTGGACCATCAACAAGTGTCAGTGTGCGAAGCATTCAACGAAACATCATCGATATGGGCTTTCCGAGCCGGAGGCCCATTCATGTACCCTCGATTACTTATCGACAGAAAGCTTTACGCCGCCTCTGGGCCATCAGTACGACATTGGGCTGTTGATGACTGAAAACATGTTGCCCGGACGCTCGAGTCTCGTTCCAAGTTGTATCGATCGGATGGATGTGTACGGGTATACAGCTGGTGGAGGCTATGTAGTGGTGTGGACCGTGTGCAGTTCGAGTGATGTGGGACAGCTGACAAGTCTAGATTTGATTCTGACAGGTGACACTTAAGTAAGCATCCTGTCTCATCACATGCACCCATTTTCATCCATTGTGCATTTGGTCGGCAATTCCAGTAGGACCATGCGACATCCTATACGTCCGGAATTGCTACAGAGAGGCTCCAGGAACACTCTTCTGAGTTTAAACGCTTCCGCTGCCCACCAAACTCCCCAGACATGAATATTATTGAGCACATCTGGGATGCCTTGCAACGTGTTTTTCAGATACGATACCCATCCCCTCGTTCTCTTACTGATTTATGGACAGCCCTTTAGGATCCATGGTGTCAATTCCCTCCAACACTACTTCAGACATAGTCGAGTCCATGCCATCTGTGTTGTTATACTTCTGCGTGCTCTCGGGGGCCCCGCATGATATTAGGCAGGTGTACCTGTTTCTTTGGCTCTTCAGTGTATGATTAACGCCATAGAGTATGGGGGTCCTATGTTCTGCTTGTGACGTAAAATGATGTCGCATGTTATTGGCCACGTTCGTCTCCACGAGGCGAAAATTGGACATGCCACATTCTTTATTTCACCCTCCGCAATGCAGTGGTGATAGGGATTCTTGGCTGTGATGGCACCAGCTCCTCATTCTCGTGTATGTTCACATATCGCGAGAGGGAAACTTAATGGACGGAAGTGTTACACTCAAAAACTGTAGAGAAAAACACAGGCTTGAATGCAGTTTGCAGGTTGAAATTGATGTAAGTGGTTGTTCAGAGAACAGGCTTGCAAAGAATAGAGTAGCGTGGAGAGTTGCATCAAATTCATCTACGTACTGAAGACCACAAAAACAAGAACAACACATGTTCAGTGGTGTTACAAACAGGACAACCAATACAAAGACCGAATGTAATGGCACAGTAGTGGGATACCTGTCTCGTTTTCGGAATGGTAGCGCTTCGACTCCCGGTCCTGCTATCCCGGTTTAGACATTTGTGACTTGGCTATATTTCTTAAAGTAAGTTATGTGGTCCTGTCTTTGGACAGTCACAACCGAATTTCTTTACCATCCTTTCCCAGTTCAAGATTATTCTCCATCTATCTCTATCTCGTCGTCAACGGGACCTTAAATCCTATCTTCCATCATTCCAATGGAAATAGGTCACTCTCCTTGTCTCAAAACCTAATATAAGTCTATAAGGAAAAGTCGTGATACTTCATTAAAGCGAAGTTCACTACTTTCGATATCGATTACGGTGTTAATTAAAGGGTGCTAAAATTTACGCAACAAATTGTACAAAATTGGTTACGGTTCGTTGCCACATATTGAGGTACTGCCTGTCAGCTTTTGTCTTTGTATTTCCCCCAACATTTGTTTAATGATTTTTCTGGCGTTTCGTCAGCACAAGTGGCTGGCACTGCCTCACGTTCACTATCTACTGTTGTTAACCAAGGGGCAATACGTCACTTTTGTATGTGATCCTGAGGGGGGGGGGGGGGGAGAGTCCAAGATTTTATCACGTTATTCGTTCGGCATGGACTATTCTTCTCTGCTTCCAGTCATGATATAACTCCATTCACTTCCTAATTATCAACTAAAACTTGTTAATAATTACTAATTAGTTAGAATCCACCAGTATGGAGCTCGATTACGCTCCATGTTGTTACATCTCATGAGATTATTTTACGTTTTCAATTTTCACGTAACATCAATGCACAATATACTGTTTTTGTATGTCCATCCTTTGGCTAATGATGTGTGGGAATTATGCCATACACTTACATAGTGAAGTGAAACACCTACAGCGATCGTTCTGATGTGATTTTATTTAATTTTTTATGTAATAAAATGAAGCACAGTTGTTCCATTTTATTACATCAGTTTACTGTGTCTTACATGGAACACAAAACAGCATAGACATAAAAGTGTGTGTATATTTCAGACCGCAGCTGATGTCTTTCATAAAATAAAAGTGAAATGCGCATGGTACGATACAAGTCGTTTCATTCAGTTGTATACAGGGCATTCCAAGCAAAGTTGTTGGCACCAACCAGACGGTGACAATTGTGATGATACGTAGTTAGCAAGTGCACCGTCAAGAGAGGACACCTATGAAAAAACAGATTATGTTATGAATTCAGAAATGTTTAATTCATCTTTTGATACGTTAATAACATGTGATCTTCACTCGGAAAGTGATAGAGGATTGAATCTTGTCTAATAAGGATCACTGGTGATTCATCATTGGAACTTGATAACACTATGCACGAGTATGCAACATTGTATAACACAGTTTGCTATTTTCTCTGGCGGGAAATGTTTCTAATAAGAAATAGCTGGCACCCCTATGAGATGCTGACTTACTGTAATGAAATAAACCAATTCTTCTAAGGTCGACAAAGTTCATCTGCTGTGCCTCTTAAATTTAGCTTATCGCTTTTAGTACATACAGTGTATTGATGCATCCTCATTCACAGACATTCAGGCACACCACAAATACATTAGATAGCATGTACTTTGTAGATGCATCCACGCTCACATACATTTAAGCATACTACAAGTTCAAACATACCACAAATAAACTGGACGGTTTAAGTATACCACAAATACCCTGGACAGTTCAGTCAAACATAGCACAAATACATTGGCCGTTCCTTATATACGTTGGACAGTTCAGTCACACATACGTTGAAGCAGTCACTTTCCTCAAATACACTGAACAGTTCAGTAACGCATACCTTCAAGCATACCACGAATACATTGTACAGTTGACCCACACATACATTCGAGCATACCACAAATACATTGTTCACATACATTCAAGCATACCAAAAGTGCATTGGACAATTCACTCACGGTTCTTCAAATACATAGGACAGTTCAGTCACGTACATATTCAAACATACCACAAATACATTGGACAGTTCAGTCACAAATACATTTTTTCATACATTCTAGCATACCAAAAATACATTGGACAGGTCAGTCCCATATACATTCAAACATACCACAAATACATTAGGCAGTTCAGCCACATATACATTCAAACATATCACAAATACATTAGACAGTTCAGTCACGTTCCTCCTTATCTGTTTGGTTCTTAACGCTTTTCACACATAACGCTTTATTGTACCTGCAAGGAAGTTTAATATTCAAACTGAATCTGGGTAAACATGTCAAATTTCCTACATTCTCTATTACTTCCACTGCAAAATCGTTCGTCACGAAACTCGTTTATTTCATAATAATTCCTGTTGTATTTTTTCCTAACTGGAACATTTTTGACAGAAAAGTCAAAGTTCGCGTATTGTACATTACGGTTTGTTATTCTTATTGCTCCATAACAACAATGTGTTTATTGAAAGTTCCTACCTTTCTACATTTAGGTCTCTGGTCCTCTCCCGTTGTAGATGCTCGTCATCATCTACTACAAATGACTGCCGTCGGAGTCCATTTTAAACAACTTCCGCCGAAAATGAGTGCAGATTCTTACTCCGGGGCATCGTCTATTTATTAACTGGATGTACTTGAACGTCATTAAACTGTTCAAGAACAATTTCTGAATAGTACTGTAGTGAGACCACCATTTTGCAGTAGTAAAGCTGTAAGTAGGCTGGTTTTTTTATTGGTAACGCCACCTCTGTATGAAAATCACTGGCTGTGCTGTGTGCAGTCTGTGGCTGCTTTGCATTGTTGTAATACTCGCCATTGTAGTGTTAGGTCTGGCTGTGAACAGCACGTAGCGTTGCGCAGTTGGAGGTGAGCCGCCAGCAGTGGTGGATGTGGGGAGAGAAATGGCGGAGTTTCGATATTTGTAAGAATGGATGTTATGAACTCCTATATATATTATGACTTTTGATGACTGTTAAGGTAAATTCATTGTTTGTTCTCTATTAAAATCTTTCATTTGCTAACTATGCCTGTCAGTAGTAAGTGCCTTCCATAGTTTGAATCTTTTATTTAGCTGGCAGTAGTGGCGCTCGCTGTATTGCAGTAGTTCGAGTAACGAAGATTTTTGTGAGGTAAGTGATTTGTGAAAGGTATAGGTTAATGTTATAGTCAGGGCCATTCTTTTGTAGGGATTTTTTGAAAGTCAGATTCCGTTGCGCTAAAAATATTGTGTGTCAGGATAAGCACAGTCATTTATAATTGTTCAAGTGGGGACGTTTCATATGTCGACCCTTAGCCGAGGATACCTCACTGGAATCTTCTGATTTTTTCTTGTAGTTTGTGTAATTAGTATAGCTTTTGTTTATTGCTAGCGCGTAATTGTAGCGAAGATATCCTTTGTAGTTGCAGTCTTTCATTGTTGTACAGTAAAACAGTTGTGGCATGCATGTAGATTTGCAGCAAGTATTTCGCAGCTGCGCTTGCAATTAACTAGATATTATTTTCAGTGCTATGTTAATGTGTTCCCCTATTTTTGCTCTTCAAATTGTGCTTTTCTGTGTTATCGTGTGAAATATTGTGACAATAATGGCGTGTGAAAAACGTAACACTAGGCGCCAAAGTAAGAAATGACAGCGAAGACGAAAGCAGTGTGTTAGCGCCACCGTGTAATGAATTAACTAATATTCAAAGTAGTAATTTGGTAATTGTGCATAGGGAAATGGAGCGGGTGGCAAATAATGGTGTAGACAGTGAAACAGGTAGTGAACAAGGAAGCATTATCGATCGATCGGTCGGCAACAGCTTGCCTCAGGAATCCGAAATGACAGAACACGATACTGCAAATACTGTAGACTTAGGTTTTGGGTCCTCAGCGTTTTCTCAAATGAGTCAAGACACATTTTCTGCTTGTCAAAATGTGAATGTTGCCGGTGAAAATGCACTGCCAAAAAGCATAGAGAAACAGATTCCAGACACTAATACATTATTATTGCAATTAATGCAACAAATGGAACAAAATCAGAGACAAATGGAACAAAATCTTCGGAAGTTAGACACCACACTTGAACAAACACGTGAAGATTTAACTACTGAGTTACATAACATTGAATCGAAATGTCAAAAAGTCTGTAATGACGTAAAAACACAAATTTGTGAGCATTTTCAACCTATTTTTTCGCGGCATGAAAATGCATTACAGAATCACGAAGCAGCCATAAAAGAACTGCAAACTATTGTTCATGAAAATCATGAGACCTTGTCGGCTAAAATTGACTCAGTTGCATCTACCGATTCGGTTACGCAACTTGCAAAAACTCGAGAAAACTTAAAGGACACACTAGATTCGATTTCAACACAAATGGACACTCTGAGACTTGGTTCAGAAAAACACACTGAGGAAATTTGTTCACTATCGGAGAAAGTAGCCGAACTTTCGGATCAGTTCACTAACTTATCTACGAAGGTAGATGATAATCTAAACGACACAAAACCGATAGTCTTTAATGACACAGAAGAGTGCGAACAAATTAGGAAATTCAAACAAAATCAGAATCAAATTAATACGCAACACCAAAGAGGAATCCGGGAAGTACAAGATCAGCTGACTCAGGTAAATCAAGAATTACGTATTTCAGAGGCCACTCGCGCTCCAATACGGGAAGAGGGACTTAGAAATACGGAACAACCACAAAATAATAACACAGGACACTTCGGAAATTATGAAAGAAATTGACAAGGCACACCGAATTTTGAGATGGAACCGGCGAAACGACGTAATAATGACCGACATGCGACTTGCCGACATGATGATTTTGACTATAAGCTGTTCATTACTACACTTAAATTCAAAACATTTAAGAATTCCGGCAACGACATTCATCCACAAATGTGGCTTCATCAATTCTCTCATTGTTTTCCTCCCAACTGGTCATTAGAGCACAGATTAGAATTTATGTGTGGCTACTTAGAGAATGAACCAGCTGTAAGAATGCGGTCGGTCATTCACGATTGCCACAGTGAAGGAGAGTTTTACCATGCCTTCCTCTCAGCATATTGGTCTCAAGCCACACAAGACCGAGTAAAACATAGCATCATGATGATGAAACACTTTGAACAATCAGAATTTTCCAGCCTTGTCAAATATTTTGAAGACATGTTGCATAAGAATCAATATCTTTCAAACACATACAGCCCTTCAGAACTCATCCGCATTTGCTTAATGAAACTGCCTGAATATTTACGACATATTATTTTAGCAGGACGTTGCAAAGACGACACTGAAGCTTTTCAAAGACTCCTACAAGAATTAGAAATTGACACAGACAGTCGCGGGATGAGAAAACAGGAAAACAATCACTACAGTTCACATCCGTCACAATTCCGTGACGACAGAAATAATAACTGGACACGACAAGGCTATTCTGACAACACAAATCGTGACCAAACCAGACACCACCCGTATGACAACCGTTGGCAGAGTAAAAATAATTACAGAGAAAGATTGCATTTCCATAGTAATGACTATCACAGAGACTACCATGGAAACAGACAATATGGGAACGAAAACAATTATTATTACGGGAGACAGAATAACTTCAGACGCAACAGTTCGGCGCACAGTTACGATTCAGGGAGAAATTCTCCACCACGTGACGGACAAGGAAGAAACTACGGAATCTACCGACATGACGACAGACGATATATTCGTAACGACAGACCTGAATTGCATCAGAACTGGCGGGATTCTAACAGAGCTGGGCCCTCTCGGCAAGGCGAATTTGTAGAAGTTAGGTCTCCTTATCCCAATAACGACGCGCGCCAACAAAGAGACAGACAATGACTCGCACCGCAGGCAGCCACCTGCGCTGGCTGGCTCAGAGAAAAATAACACAGACGCTAACCTTGAGAAAAGATTTAGCATTCCTTACCGACGTATAAAACATGACAATTGCTTTGAAGTTGAAACTCTGCGTACTAGAAAGGGTAAAGGATTGCACCACATTTCACATGTAAAATCGTTTATTGAGAGATGATCTGCTTTTTAACTTAATCTTAGCCATAAAACTTTTCACTTCACATTTCTAGTATGCTTTGTCAGACTTAAGAAACTGTTAACATGCAACAATGTTTGAAGTTAAATATCCAGTCTAGAACCTAGGGAACATTTTTAAACAGAAATTATGAATGCATTGTTATTGTGAACAGACGACACAGTGTTATTGTGTGTGTTCATTCTTGCTTGTTAGTTGCTCGATTACGTAACGACTATAAGGCTTACATACTTAGGACATATACTGCTAATGAGATTTTAATGCAACATTTTGGTTTACTTGAAAAGACATTCCTTATTTGGTTTGTGTGAGATTAAAGATGACTTAGTATTTGGTTTCTGTGACAGCTACACGATTTTATCACGACGCTACTAATGAGTGACAATTTACAATGTTGCTTTTGCGGTGTATCTGTTTTATATCTGCACAGTTTTTTCTCAATTATTCTGGAAAGTAAAACATGTTTTAGTAGTAACTTTTGTGGTATAGCTACAATGAGATAGCCTTTTCCGTAGCACAACAATACGTTACAGCACAGTACTTTCTTCATCACGGCAATAAGCGTAATAACTAAGATATCTATACGCAAAGCAATTCACTTCGTTTATTACGAGGTAAGTACATTGACTTCAGCAGAACTTTGCTTACAGAGGACGATAACTACGACACTTCCACAGAATGATCTTACAACATGACGCACAGTTTAGCGCTAAAGTACACGTATTTGAGTGATTAATTTCGCACTTAAAACATTTTTTTTAAAGATATTTGAAGTGCAATGACACAAGGGTTTTCCGTGATACATTTCATTCCATTGCTGTAATCTGTAACACCTGAGGGTATAATTACGTTGATCCTCAGGGGGGTACACGCTTACTTTGTGTACCATGTGTTTGGCAAGCACAAGGAGCCCTAGCTAATATGGTATTTGCTTATACAACTTTACACATCGGTACCATATTTCTCTAAAACACAAATTACACAGCTATCTGATCAGGTAACTGAGAGATAAACATCTTTTTTTACTACATCAGTGACAGATGTTTACGTAATTACACAGTTGGATAACTTCACACTTATGAAATTGTGTTTTGTCTGTCCTTTGTGAAATGCTCATATTTTTTCGGAACCATTGTGATACTATGAGAGCTTTGAATGATGTATTTGGTATGGGATCATGATTTTTAAAGTACATTTGAGGTAGATGACACTACTGAAATGAGCAGAGAACTTTCCTTAGGTTTCAAATTATTGTAGAAAGCTACGACGTTTTTGAGATTTGACTGAGGTGTTATGATGTTATTATTACGATGACGATGTGTATTATGCTGCTGAGGTATGTTTATGATTAATAAGCTGATGCTATATGAGTTATTTGAATATGCTACATATCTGTTATGAGGAAATATTGAAGAAGTGTCGACGAATATGTATATGTGTAAAAAGGTAAGGAATAATGAGTAGTGGTTAGGGACTCTGGTTTGTGAAAAAGGTTGTTGGAAACCAAGAATCGTACTTTAAGAGTTATGAAATGTATGTAAATGCGCGAATGTATTACAATGCCGACGAAAATTTTTTGGACTCTGTTATATCAATAGGATTTTGTTTCTACAGATTGGTAACGCAAATTCTTGACCTGTGAAATATTTTTATATGAGACTGTCACTGTAGCGGAAACTGCTGTCGTAAATTTTTCGGTAAGAAAGGTAAGTGACCGTGAGGTAATGCATTGTGAGCGGCCAGGTGTGCCAGCCGCCTTGAGAAAAAGCCATTTGGTGGAGAAGAAAGAGGCCATTATCCTCGCCATTGACATTCCTTTGTAGAAAGCATCGCAAATACGACACGCTCAAACTTGAAAACATATGATTATACTGTGGAGCTCTTAATTTATGATATTTACTAAAATGCCTAATGAAACGATGAGATACATTTCACGGCTATTGTCTTGCTAGTTGAGAGAAATGCCATATGGCTTGCTTTATGTATTTATTTACTCATTTTATTTAATATCTAGTTCCTAGCGGCACTGCAGCATTGGTTAAAATAAAATTTTATAGATGTACTAATATAAATATTTTATGCCTACAGATCCAGTAAAAAATAACTGTATGATGTACTTAAAAAAAACGAAGGAGCACAAAAACATTTCACAGGAATTGCATACAGAATTTTCTTTTCAAGTACTTGGTAATTTCTTTTGTAGAATAAATTGTGATGCATCACTCTAGTGTTAAGATGTGACATAGGTATTAGACATGGCCATTTTTAGTGTAATATTTATTCTGCTTGAACTTTACCATGTTTAGGTATAAGTTATTTCATTTTATGCTGCTGCTTGCCAGGCATAGTGCTATTAAATTTCACTTTGTATTACTCTGTTAATCTAGCTTTACTACTGATTTATTTTTCTTGTTTGCTGCTCATTGCCTTATATTAGTTGTAATATTGCAATTGCTTCGCCAATTTCCATTTTTTTGTCATTGCTGTTTGTATTAATTGTTTTGTGCTGCTGCATTGCCTCGTCCCTTAGTTTAGCATCTGAGCTCAGTAGATTTAAGTTAGCTTAAGAGGGGGTGGACTAAATAAGAAACTAACTATGATGAATTGGAAGAAATGCATTGAGAAGCTATAAGAAACTGATTTGGCAAAAATGAGAATTGTGCACTAAGAAATAATTATTTTGAAAGAAATATGAATAGAATACAGAAAGCAGGTATAGATAGGACTTTTTGGGAATAATGATGAATGAAGGGAGATCTCCAAGAAGTAAAGAAAGTTTTGTTTGCAAAATACTGCAGTAAAACAAACCCTGTCCTTTCCTTGTATTATTCCGCTATATGTTTGTGTACCCTTGGGTATTTATGTTTTTCCTGTATTTATATGTTTATCTGATAAGACTTATGTTGTAGAATTTTTCTAATACTAAGCTACATTCACTATGATGAGGAATACTGTTATCCTCAAATATAATTGGCATTAATAATATGTTATTTACCTTGTAAATATGCTTAGACATTATTTATTCTGTTTTGTTTTAATGCTCATGTGTGAAGTTGATGTTTCAAAATTGTATTCTTATGTTATAAAATTGTAATTGACACCAGTTCATCATATTATTAACTTGTAAGTTACATTTCACTGCACACGTTTCTGTTGGTCATAGTATACGGACAACATGTGAGAAGTAGGGACTGTTAGTGTTTGCACGTGTGTTAATAATTCAGCAAGGGACTGGATAACAGCATTGCTGGTTCTAAGGACAATTCCAAAAACTTTGTGAGTGCACAAGTGGTGGTTTATGGACTTGCTATATTCTCCGCAAGACTCTTCGATGGTGATTGTGCACCTGCACAGTCGCAACAGATGGCTGCTGGCCGTCTCTACAAGGACTACAGTGGGTCTGCACCTTTGATGACCCACCAATACCATTATTTCTACAAGGACTACAGTGGGTCTGCGTCTTTGCTGACTCACCAGTACCATTATTTCTACAAGGACTGCAGTGGGTCTGCGCCTCTGGTGGCCCACCAATACCGTAATCTCTACCAGGACTACAGTGGGTCTGCTCTGTGATGACCTACCTACCAATACTCTTCAAAATTTCGACTGACTCTGCTGTGGGTTTGCTCTGTTGTGGACCAATACCTGTCTGCATGTCAACAGTCAGCACTGTCTTTCCGTTGGAAGGACAACACTACTTCTTCAAGACTGCATGGAAATCCATTACTTCCACGTGCATTTTCTTTTACTGCTCAGACTTTGAGAAAAGAAACAGCAGTTTTACTGTGATGAATGATCAGGACGGTCTTTATGGACTGTGAGAAAGTTTAGCTTTTGACCAACATTGTATCAATAAGTGTGTGCAATTGATATCTCTGTTATTGTAATTATTAAAAAAAATTATCAAATCATTATTGGCCACTGTCCAAAACAATTTGTAAAATTTTTTGTGGGGAGCATGGGGGCTATGTAAGTAGGCTGTTTAGGTTTTTTTATTGGTAACGCCACCTCTGTATGAAAATCACTGGCTGTGCTGTGTGCAGTCTGTGGCTGCTTTGCATTGTTGTAATACTCGCCATTGTAGTGTTAGGTCTGGCTGTGAACAGCACGTAGCGTTGCGCAGTTGGAGGTGAGCCGCCAGCAGTGGTGGATGTGGGGAGAGAAATGGCGGAGTTTCGATATTTGTAAGAATGGATGTTATGAACTCCTATATATATTATGACTTTTGATGACTGTTAAGGTAAATACATTGTTTGTTCTCTATTAAAATCTTTCATTTGCTAACTATGCCTGTCAGTAGTTAGTGCCTTCCATAGTTTGAATCTTTTATTTAGCTGGCAGTAGTGGCGCTCGCTGTATTGCAGTAGTTCGAGTAACGAAGATTTTTGTGAGGTAAGTGATTTGTGAAAGGTATAGGTTAATGTTATAGTCAGGGCCATTCTTTTGTAGGGATTTTTTGAAAGTCAGATTGCGTTGCGCTAAAAATATTGTGTGTCAGTATAAGCACAGTCATTTATAATTGTTCAAATGGGGACGTTTCATAAAGCGTACACACATGATTATATTTATTATTTGCGTACATGCCCTTTAGCTAACACTTCACACAAAACCCATGCTAGGCCCTTCCATTTATTTAATAACTTTAATTTACTTCGCAAAGTAAAATATTCAGCTGAAGATTTTATCTTTTCACTGTACAACTAATTTACAAGCCACAGCAGGTACACACGTTGCTCTCTCACTAACAATATTATTAATACTTTGTAGTAATTGGTTCTTCATAATCCTTCCAATAGTATGTCTTAATTCAGTGCACATCAGCCACAAAACGTCTCTCACTTGATTCAGAGACATCAGCCATTGACTGCTTCCAGAATACCTCCTTACACGTCGATTTTCACCAGGAAATACTTCTGTCCATTCTTCAGCCCTTCAGCTCTCCTCTCTGCCTTGGTTTTACTTGTCCATAGTCCCCAGGAGGCTTTAAATATTAGATACTTCAACATAAAGTTCACTAAACAGCTTCAGTACATGGCACTTATGCCACGACGCAACAACATTCTCGAACGCTCCATTGCGACTCAAGTCAAATAACCATTCTGGACAGCTGTTGAGGTCCAACTACCCAAGATGGAGAACATGTGGAAGGAGACATGGAAAAACAAACTGGTATATACGTCGTCATGGCCTCGGAGACCCACATGTACATCAGGCTTGCAAATGCTTAGACGAACCTGGTGTCAACTAAACAGAATCCGAAATGGACAAGGCGCTACAGTCTGGAACCGCGCGACACCTGTCGTCGCAGGTTCGAATCCTGCCTCGAGCATGGATGTGTGTGATGTCGTTAGGTTAGTTAGGTTTAAGTAGTTCTAAGTTCTAGGTGACTGATGACCTCAGAAGTTAAGTCCCATAGTGCTCAGAGTCATTTGAACCATTTTTAGTGACATCGCGATCGAAAGCGTGTTTTGACGTATCTAGGCAGATGTCATTGAAGAGCATTGTGAGGAAAAATAAGTAGACGTCAGATTGAGAAGTCACAATATCTAACATTCTGCGTGGTTTCTGTCTGTTCTAAGCCGTGTCTCCCTACCACTTTCGCGCAACGACGCTCTGAGCGTGTTTTTCAGGGAATTGACTAGTTTGAACCTGGGACCTGTTGCTGGTACGGAGACGCCAGACCACACATGACATGTAGAGTTCAGAAGAGTTCAGTGAGACTAGCTCCACTGCACTCCCTGTAAAAGAATCTTAATACTAACTAAATTTAGTGGAAGGGGTTCAAGGCTTTCCTATTTTTAGTTAGTTGGTAAAAATAACGTTGAAAAAGCAGTTAAGTTTACCATTGGAAATTTTATTCTACTCACAAAACATTGTTTATAAATTGCACTATTGATAAAAGGAAATGTTTTAGTACAGGATGATAAAAAGCAACTACGTTCAACAAAAATGTGAGCGAATATTCCCTGAATGGGTTTCCAAGTTTTACAATGGATCGAAGGATGACCTATGCCGTATCACCTCTATAATCTAGGTTTAAATTAAGCTTCACAAAAGAGAAAACTATCAAAATGGTCTACAGTGACCCTCAATTATCTTTAATTACTTATCTAACTTGTCGTAAATTACAGTGGCTGATGTGGTTTCTCAATAATTATATAACAGAAAAATCATCGCGTTTCAGATTTTAACTTACGTAGCAGATGTGAATACAATGAGCTTTAATTGAGGATCGACAATAGTATTACGCAAAACGGGGATGTAACAGATGAGACCTTTGCAGTTCTGAGTGAAGCTTATGCGCTCAAAAATTCGGCGTCGCGTGCGTTCATTACCTTGTCGTTGGATATGCAGCGTCAGAGGGCGGCGGGCGACGCAGCTCCACACACTTCGCCGTCTCGGAAGCAACTCCCTCCTAACTTCTCCTTACTACATTTTTACCGAAGTTGGTTTAAAAAAAACTATCTGGCTGTGTTTTCATCTGACCAATCAGGGTCTCAATGTTAAGCTCCGCCTACAAAAATTCTGTCTATCCAATGAGAAACGTTATACTTTTCGTGGTGGGGCAATTTTTTTAAAGTTTGCAACGTAACAGAGAGGCGAAAAAGTCTCACGCTAAAACTTGCAGCTGGTGTGGCCCTTTTAGTGTTATCTTAAGATCTATACTGTTCTTCTGGAGGGCTCTATCTTTTAACATGGGCTAGGGGGTGGTCCTGGCGGTTACTTTTCGTGGTGGGGCAATGTTTTTAACGTTTGCAACGTAACAGAGACGCCAAAAAGTCTCACGCTAAAACTTGCGGCTGGTGTGGCCCTTTTAGTGTTATCGTAAGATCTATACTGTTCTTCTGGAGGGCTCTAGCTTTTAACATGGGCTGGGGGGTGGTCCTGGTGGTTAGCTGGCGACGTTGGTGTCTGTCCCTTATCGTAGGGCCTTCTAGCTTAAGACGGTTCTGCTCTCGGCTTCTGTTCTCGTTTCTCCCCTCGGAACTGCGTCTGTCTCACGGTGGGAAGGTATGACATGCATTTAGGCATTCTTGTGTTAGTCTGTGGTATTCCATTTGCTCACAAGTTACTCGTATTACTTTTGGCTAATTTAATGTCACGATTTATTCGGAGCTATGTGACATACTACAAGATTTGCTTATCATGTCAGGGTTTTCATGGAAGGTGTTGGATTTGCCTGATACCTTACAAATAGAACCGAACGTCGCACTTTGCCAACCCTGTGAGAACCAAAACAACACGAATGGAGCTCCATAATCAGAAAAACGCAGGGCGAGGTGAAATTCCAAAACCACTCATCAGTGGTGTAGCTGAATCCATAAAACCAAAACTATGAAACAGTGGAAGTAAGTCATTTGATGGTATCAGCCTTGTTCTACAGTGTTTCCGACTTCTGGGCTGGTTTAAGTACCACGAGTGAAACATGGTGGGAAGTCGGTTATGATGTGGGTAGCCACATCGCGATATTCCATGGGCCCCATGAGTACTCTGCAAGGTCCCACTACTGCCAAGGGCTATGTGACAACTGTGGCTGATGACGTCAGTGTCATGTTCCAAGACGACAGGTTTCTGTTCACACTACTCTCATCGTTCAGGCCAGGTCTCATGAGCACGAGGATGAATTGTTACATATCTTCTGGCCATCCCAATCATTATATCCCCATAATTATTAAACCTTTGTGGTCTACTTTGAAAGGAAGAGTTTGCGATCGCTATCTACCTCCGTTACCTTAACTTGCGATTATTTTGCAGGACCATTGGTATAAAATTCCCTTGAAAACAATACAGGACGTGCGTTTATCCATTCCGAGACGACTGGGAGTTGGTATAAATGCTAGGAAGTTTGCAACACCATATTAGACATGGTAATGTGTTGTCACTATAGCAGACGTATTCGTCTTGTGAGAAACAGCAGCTGTATTGTTCACATGACTTACGGCAATGCAGACGGGTGACATCTTCGACAACCGTCTATATTTCGCCAGGAGCATGCATTGTAATTTTCAAGGTTATAACTGCAGCAAGTAAGCAATGTGTAAGGGAATTTAAAACCTCGGTTCGCAAATAAACTCTGGAAATGTAAAACACACTCTCTCAGACACACTCACAGACACACATACACATACACACATATTCTAAACACTTGCACCATCAGAAACCAAAGATGACCGACGTTAGAAGTTATCGATTGTGAAATTAATAATCAACAGGTGAGGTAGCATTAACTCTGTGCCGGCCGGTGTGGCCGTGCGGTTCTAGGCGCTTCAGTCTGGAACCGCGTGACCGCTACGGTCGCAGGTTCGAATCCTGCCTCGGGCATGGATGTGTGTGACGTCCTTAGGTTACTTAGGTTTAATTAGTTCTAAGTTCTAGGCGACTGATGACCTCAGAAGTTAAGTCGCATAGTGCTCAGAGCCAGAGCCATTAACTCTGTTCCTATGTTCTTTGACAAGACAGAGGGAGCAAGATCCCATGCAGAATTGAAACAAAACGCACCATTTCTATTTTCAAGGTTGCTTGCTAATTTAATTTCAGCTGCTTCCTTTTAACACTATCTCAATAGGTGAAAGTGCACGCCAGAGTCCATAGGATCACCGGTGTCAAGACAACTTCAGATAATTCTGATTCATTGTTCTGTTTTACATTACATTACATGCAATCTAATAAAAAATGTGCAACTAAGACAGAACAATAAAGGAGAGTTATCCTAATTAATACGTTGAGTCATTGGTGTTTCCATATTTTTTCGAACCCCTGTAAGGAATGTAAGCTCACAGAACTCCAGCAGTAAAGCCTTTTGTGATACATTACCCCTCCCTGGTAGTGAACACCACTGACAGCATAATGATTAATGCCACTCAGAGATACGTAAGAAAGCCTTTTTTCACACTGCTTGATCAACAGGATCATCAACCATCGCTTAGAACAAAATTAAACTACCGAAGATCTATGTATACTAAAAGAATATGGCTTCTAATATTAGCTACAGTAGAAAAAAAAACACAAAGAAATTACATTCACACTAGATGCAAACCAGAAGAAAAGAACTGCATTGCTTTGCCTTATTATTGTGTTACATCAGATAGAAAAGTCAGTAATTTTAGTGAAATTCACTTGCATATCTTGTTTCCCACGGAGAACAAAATAGAGAATAGAGTCAGGCTCATCACCCAGTGAACAAAATCCAATCATAAGTTTATATAGTCAAATGTGGTGAATGAGAAAATGTACATGTACATGTTTGTACAGAAGATTCAGTGTTAGTGAATATTGTAAATCCTGATTTTGAGCATATATTTGAAGTAAAAGGTATTTCACATGACATTTGTGCAAAATACGACCAATCCTGTTGGAGACCTTCCCTTCGTAAAACAGAAAGGTCGTAGACTTCGATGCCAACTCCATGTTATCACCATTCACCCGGTGCACGGGTGGTCAATGGCGCAACGCACATCTGATCTGTCTTTCACTGTATTCGTTCAGACGGAAGATAACCTCAAGATGGCTTACCTCAGCTGACATGCTCTCTGGGTCCGAGATGACATGGGTTCTGTGAACCAAGGTGCAACGCACGCCTACAAGCTTAGCTGAATTGTGACAACTATCAGCCTGTAGATACAAGTTACTGTGTGCAGGGTTGGTATGAACGCCATTTCACAACGTATGATCAGGCTTCCTGCTGACCAACACATCAAGGAAAGGAAGGCGTCCAACGTTTTCCACCTCCGTTATGAAACGAATATTCCGGTGTATTGAATTCAGGTGCTGTAAAAAGTGTCGTCTGCGTATCTGAAAAAGCCCGCAGGTTTCAAAGCTGCAGACTCTAAGACACGTTCTTCGAAGTCTTTGTCCGCATCTCGTGGTGAAGTAGCTAGCGTTGCTATGTCAGGATCACGAGGTCCCGGGTTCGATTCCTGGGTGGGTCGGCGATGTTTTGCTACCGGGGACTGAGTGTTTCTGTTGTCCTCATCATCATTCGGGAAGTGGCGAGATTGGAACTGTAAAGATTGGGAACTTGTACCGGCGCTGATGACCAAGATGTTGAGCGCCCCACAAACCAACATCATCATCATCATCATCGATGTCTTCCATAAACAGATTTGCAATAATAGGTGACAACGCTCTTCGCATCACAACTCCATCTACCTGATCGTAGTACCTGTCATTGAGTAAAAAGGAAGCGGAAGTCAGCACATGCCGAAATTGACTATTGATAAGTTCTGGCGTCGGTCATCTTTGATTGAGTGGTGACAGTATAGCTTACAGTGAGTGTGTGTGTATGTGTGTGTTATCCTTACGGAAATGTTCTGCAATCCGATATTTTAAATTCACTCAAACAGCGTTTACTTGCTACAGTTTCACCTTGAAAATGATAGGGTGTGCACCTGTCGAAATTTCGGCTGATGTCGGCGACGTCACGCGGCTACATTCCCGTAAGTTATTTGAACACTCTATGCGGCAGGAGAAATACAGGTCTTACTAGTTTTCATTCACTTGCACTCTAGATGTAGACAGATGAGTTGCACAGATGTTTTCCCGGTTAGGGGGCAGGTGGGGACGGGGGCGGGGGTGGAGTCATTACGTCAGCGTTTCTTTTAATTAACTGTCCGTATGCACTTAGAAGTGGTTCAACAACTGAAAATTCTATATTCTCTTATTTCTGTGAGGTAATGGACAGTTTACACAAAAGTTTTCGAACGCTAGGCACCTTTTTTGATTTATTGGCATTTTTATTGATCACAAGATATTGCTTCAGACGTTAGATCATCATGGAATACAGGGAGTAGCTCACAATTACTTCACCTCTTACTTTAACAACATACAGCAAAAGGTTATTATTCACAGGGTTGAGAATGGCTATAATGTGGTGTCTGAGAGGGGCACGGTCAAATGGGGCCTCTCCTGTTCCTTATTTATGTAAATGATGTGCCCTCTCGTATTACAGGTAATTCTAAAATATTTATAATTGCTGACGACACTAGCCTGGTAGGAAGGGATGTTGGATGTAGCGTTGGCTCTGTCTCAAATGCGAGGCCTGTTCAGAAAGTAAGCTCCGATTGATTGCCAAATTGAAACCACAGTGAACATCAGAAATGTTTTACTTGTAACAATTAGCTACACCTTTCAGCTACTTCTCTACGTAGTCGCCGTTCTGACTTAGACTTTTGTCATAGCGTTGTACCAACTTTTCAATAGCCTCATCATAGAAGGCAGCCGCCAGTGCTTTCCGCCAATTCTCCACGCTGGCCTACACCTCGTTGTCTGTGTCAAAATGTTGTCTTCAAAGACAGCGGTTCATGTGACCAGAGATGAAACTCAGGGGGAGACAATTGCGGACTGTATTGTGGGTAATCTCACATTTCCATTTGAAAACGATGCAGGAGCATCTTCATTGCCCCTGCAGAATGCGGCTGAGAATTGTCTTGAAGAAGAAACAGCACGACAGTTATGTAATGTTAGCTGCATAGCTTCAGGCGAAATTTCTCACCAGACCCTCGTACTTGGCGGCAGACACTATTTTCTAGACAGCTTTACGCACTCACTGCGAGCTCAGAAATGAGAAGAGCGACGTGATGCTAACTGGGGTTATACTAGAGACACTACCCAACACATCTGTGCAAAGCTTTATCGGATTTTCGTAGTCGTTTCCATTTCGCGACCGATCGGAGCTTACTTTCTGAACGCCCCTCATAGTTCAGTTCATGAGATATTTTCAAGGCTTGAAGAAATGTTTAGTGAAACTGAACAGTTCAAATATCTTGATGTTCAGACACATAGTAAATTGTTGTGGAAAGCCCACGTTCAGGATCTTGTTCAAAGACTTAATGCTGCCAATTTTACTATTCGAATGGTATCTGAAGTAAGCGACAGTTCGACACGAAAAGTAGTCTACTTTGCTTATATCCATTCGCTTATGACGTATGTATTATACTTTTGGGGCTACTCTTCCCATTCTGAAAGGATATTTTTGGCTCAGAAATGGGCGGTTTGGGCAGTAAGTGTTGAGTGTTCGAAAACTTCTTGTCGACCCCTATTCGTAAGTCTGGGTATTCTGACACTGGCCTCTGAATATATATACCCTTTACTGTCGTTTCTTGTGTACTCCCAAGAATTAGCAGCTTACACTCAGTTAATACTAGACAGAAATCTTATCTGCATTTGGATCGAACTTCTTAACTCTTGTGCAGGAGGGTTTGCAGTATACTGCTGCATCCATTTTCAATAAGTTACCACAAGAATTAAAAAATCTTAGCACTAATGCACCCGCTTTCAACCGGAAAGTGAAGGGTTTCCTCATGCGTCACCCCTTCTGCTCTGTCGAGAAGTTCCTTGAAATTTTAGCTGATTCCTGTGTTGTGTTGTTGATTGCGCTTACAGAAATTTACGGCTTGTCTTCTTTTGGGTTCATAAACATTTTATTTTATTCGTTATTACATTTATTTTGTAATTTCATGTACTGACACGTCTCATGATCATGGAGATTTGCTCCTCAGTTTGGTCCCTCACAACCAGACGTGTAAAATAAAAAAAATCATAAAATACATATGTTCGAAGACGTGCAACCTACTTTGCTTATGTCTGATGGCGATGCCATGTTGATTTTATCATACTACAATAATTTAAGGCTTCGTCTGTTTTATGAGGGATGTCTCGACATATTTTTATGCTCATATTTGCTTTGTATATGAAATCAGTATCTTACTTTATAGCTTATTGCAATTGTAGTATTCCGACTGTAAAATTCTTTGTCTTTGCCTCTGCTCTAGTGTTACGCCATTGTCAAACGACTTCTCATCGAAAATCTTCGTTTGCTCTAGAAAGGGCTTCTGGATATCCGTATGTTTCGGTGGTCTGTGATTGACTGATGCCTGTGAAGATTCTGACCCAGAATGGAACAAGATAGAACCCGAGGAATAATAAAATTGTTACACCTAATCTATTGAAACTATCACAAATTGTGGTGCCATTGTTAGCGGACATTTCTTCTGTAATGTATTTGAAGTCCATATCTTACTAGCCCTGAGTAATAGTTGGGTTAACCAAATTTTTGAGGGAAGTTTTCATCAGTTAATTAATTGTCTGAGAGTACGTTACCTCTGTGGCCCTTCCTTCCTTTCCTTTCTTTCCTTCCTTCCTTTCCTTCCTTCCTTTCCTCTTATCACCGTCCGCTACTGCTATACCATAACCTTAAAAGTTGTAGGCAGGTCGTGAAATAAAACTAGCTCGTTAAAACAATTATGGTATAAAGCAACAGAGCAGTGTTACCCTCTGAGAGGAATTTCGTTGTGTTGACCGCGTTGTACCTAACGGAGGTGGGTTATCGGAAATGATTACGTAAATATTTGAACAGTAACAAACAAAATTTTGCCTATCTACACTGTTTAAGGGATAAAGAAAACGGTCGCCAGCCTAACTAGGCAAGAGAATGATTAACATTCTCGTTCAAGAAAATAGTTATTAGTAACTTTAATTGATAAACGCAACCTGTACTTTGTCACACGCGAGTGCAATGAACTCTGACACATACATATGTTTACGGTAAGCTTGAAACTAACAGTTAGAGCAGCACAAACTATTTGCAAAATTATAAAAGATACCGAAACACTAATACTTTCAGGGCTTGTTCAAACTGAACGGTCTTTATAACATTACTATTAACATTCACTGCAGGATCATAAATTGGACATAGGTTAAGTCTCTCTCAGTTAAATACTTTACTATTTAAAATGAAAGTTAATTGGAATCCACTAACAGGTTGCTTCTCACTATCATTTGAATAAAGAAATTATGGTTTTCATAATTAGTGGTCTTCTCGTTATTTGTTACCTAGCACTAGCACAATAGACATACTGTGGATCCTGTTCTACTATTAATATGCACCTCCAATACACAAAAAAGACACACACTTAGCAATCATGAACATATAATTTTCTACTATTGCAGTTTTCCACTTTTACTACAGTGTTGACAAATTTGCAAGAACTGACTCAGTTTTTAAAATTTACTACAAGTAGCACTATGATCATTAACTATGCAAAACTTTATAAGAATCAATTTTAAGAACTTTAATTTATAAAATAAACAGCAAATTGTCTTTATTACCAAAGTCTTCTACTTTCAAGTAAATGATTAAATAGGTGACTTTGAAACTCCACAGAACTATAAATTAGACTACACTCCTGGAAATGGAAAAAAGAACACATTGACACCGGTGTGTCAGACCCACCATACTTGCTCCGGACACTGCGAGAGGGCTGTACAAGCAATGATCACACGCACGGCACAGCGGACATACCAGGAACCGCGGTGTTGGCCGTCGAATGGCGCTAGCTGCGCAGCATTTGTGCACCGCCGCCGTCAGTGTCAGCCAGTTTGCCGTGGCATACGGAGCTCCATCGCAGTCTTTAACACTGGTAGCATGCCGCGACAGCGTGGACGTGAACCGTATGTGCAGTTGACGGACTTTGAGCGAGGACGTATAGTGGGCATGCGGGAGGCCGGGTGGACGTACCGCCGAATTGCTCAACACGTGGGGCGTGAGGTCTCCACAGTACATCGATGTTGCCGCCAGTGGTCGGCGGAAGGTGCACGTGCCCGTCGACCTGGGACCGGACCGCAGCGACGCACGGATGCACGCCAAGACCGTAGGATCCTACGCTGTGCCGTAGGGGACCGCACCGCCACTTCCCAGCAAATTAGGGACACTGTTGCTCCTGGGGTATCGGCGAGGACCATTCGCAACCGTCTCCATGAAGCTGGGCTACGGTCCCGCACACCGTTAGGCCGTCTTCCGCTCACGCCCCAACATCGTGCAGCCCGCCTCCAGTGGTGTCGCGACAGGCGTGAATGGAGGGACGAATGGAGACGTGTCGTCTTCAGCGATGAGAGTCGCTTCTGCCTTGGTGCCAATGATGGTCGTATGCGTGTTTGGCGCCGTGCAGGTGAGCGCCACAGTCAGGACTGCATACGACCGAGGCACACAGGGCCAACACCCGGCATCATGGTGTGGGGAGCGATCTCCTACACTGGCCGTACACCACTGGTGATCGTCGAGGGGACACTGAATAGTGCACGGTAGATCCAAACCGTCATCGAACCCATCGTTCTACCATTCCTAGACCGGCAAGGGAACTTGCTGTTCCAACAGGACAATGCACGTCCGCATGTATCCCGTGCCACCCAACGTGCTCTAGAAGGTGTAAGTCAACTACCCTGACCAGCAAGATCTCCGGATCTGTCCCCCATTGAGCATGTTTGGGACTGGATGAAGCGTCGTCTCACGCGGTCTGCACGTCCAGCACGAACGCTGGTCCAACTGAGGCGCCAGGTGGAAATGGCATGGCAAGCCGTTCCACAGGACTACATCCAGCATCTCTACGATCGTCTCCATGGGAGAATAGCAGCCTGCATTGCTCCGAAAGGTGGATATAAACTGTACTAGTGCCGACATTGTGCATGCTCTGTTGCCTGTGTCTATGTGCCTGTGGTTCTGTCAGTGTGATCATGTGATGTATCTGACCCCAGGAATGTGTCAATAAAGTTTCCCCTTCCTGGGACAATGAATTCACGGTGTTCTTATTTCAATTTCCAGGAGTGTATATCCATCACTGGGAGGCTTTCACAAAACTACCTTTACTACCTCCCACAATTTCGTGAAAATCCACAGTAAACCTGAATACTCTCTTATTACCAAAGCTCAAACCACCTCATTTAATGTTTTGAGGCTTTCATTTTTTCCACAAACTAGGACACTCGGTAGTCATAGTTCAAATGGAGAGGAACCTGAGAGGTGTTGTAATAGGGAAAAAATCAAGGTAGGTACATAAATTCAGTTATAAGTTACCTTATATTTGTGCATACTAAATCACCAAATAAGCTTATCCTTCACTGTACATTATTATAGTACTCATTTACAGTGATTGCGCAATGTGGTGGCAACTGCATTTTGGTAGGCGGATTTGCAGACAGAATTGCTGGACTCTGGCCCTTCTTGGTGGCGATGATGAATTCCAATTCCAGAATCGTTCCAGCTATTTATCCATCCATCCGAGGCATTGTAAAGTAGCAGAAAAAGCCTCTCTCGGAACCAGCACAATATGCAACATTTACATGGCAGTGCACAGTTTGGTAGCTCGTCCCCGACTGACTCTTGTGCCACCTTTTTTTTTACCTAGGCCAGCCACAATTTGCGCGCGCTACACATTTCCGTTCCCGAGGGGAACCACTACACCTTTTATATAGAACCTAACTAAGAATCCTAAGTGAAGGTCAACAATTTACGTAACAGCAACCAAACACATTAAATAACACAGAACATTTGCACATATTGACATTTCTACAAAAAATTATTCACATAGAAATTGCAATTATATATATAGTAAGTTTTGTTCCCTCCAAATGGGACAAAGAATTTAAATGACAGATATACTACATTGCATAGAATTAAACCATAACATCCAAAGTTTTTACAAAGAAAGGAGTATAAAATTTTGTGTTATCGATTCAATAAAACAATATTTACAGAAGGTCAACGATGTAACATTAAATAAAACAAAAGCAAAATAAATCCGTACAGCATAAGAGCTATGGTGTTACAGGCTCATCTAAGCTCTTATCTTTTTCTCCTGCATTTTGTTTTCTAATTAAGTGATCTTGCTCTTAATTAAATACTGAATTGCTAGTACGGACGTACAAGGCCGCCCTGAAGGGTTTAATTTCTTAAGTTACATCTTGTGTATCTGTTTGAGACTTTAGATCAGATATGAATGCGTATGTGATTTACTATTTCCAAATTCTTCTTCAACTAGCCCTGACACTGCCTTGCTAAATTTATTTGAGAATCAAAGAACCTTGTCCAAAATGGCAGTTTTCCTTTATCTTAATAGTGCTTGATCTGGATTGGTTGATTAAATTTGGATTTTCCTTGATTGACTTTCATTATTTCTCTGGTATATGATGGTTTGGGACGCCACTTCTTTTCATAGTAGAATCGCTTTCGTTGTTATCTGCGGCACCCTTACACCAGAGTGCTATGTCGAAGATATTTTACCCTTCTTTTTTTTGTGGCCCTTCTTACCATGCCTTCCTGGGTTTACATTTCAAAAAAATAATGTCTGTCCACACACGGTGAGAGTTTCTACAGCTTGTCTTTGTCCTTGCCAAACCCTACCTTGTCCAGCAAGGTCATCATTTTGTGACGGCGTTCGTAGCGAATAACACCGCCACACTTTTAGTAGCGGGCCGACCGGTCCGCTGGAACAGTGAACAGAAAGATGAAAACCCAAACACTCGGATTGAATGAAAGTCGGTACTTATCTTTATTACGAAGATACAGAAACACAGTGGTGAACATTGTCTCTACAGAAATCTGTCTAGTTCGAGTCGGGGCAGCTAGGTCAGCGTCGGCTGATGACAAATAACAACTCTGCTGCGATGTACCCACACTGACTAGCAAGTACACACTGCGGTGGCGAGTATACAACTGAGCGGCAGAATCCAGAACTGTCCTAGCGCTCGCGACTCCAGCGCTTAAGAAGCCAGAAGCCAGCGGTGGCGCGCGCAAACTTGCGGCGATTTCCTGTATCGCTGGCGCTGCTCATGCGGACGGCGTCCGGACTTTGATGCTGCCAACCTTTTGGCAGCGGGCTCGGGTGGCATTACTGGCTAGGATATAACACATCATATCCCTCCCCATGAGCGTATGAAGCAATATTGACAGGGGCCTGAAACCATCACGGAATTTTGACAATCTAACGCACTATGTGGACAGAATTTGGCACGATATTGCTCAGAAGGACATACAACACTCTCAATGAGCGCGAAGCCGAATAATTTCCGCCATAGGGGCCAGAGATCGACTGACACGTTACTGACTTGCCGAATTTCTGAAGCTCTTTCTGCTGAATAAATTTATCAAGTTTTTCTGAAAGTGTAATCATTTGTTTATCTCAATGTCTTAAACGTGGCTGCGCTTCAGCAACTGAACACATTTGCAGAAGATGAAAAAATCAGCTAACCGCTTTCGATATTTATAAAACTATCTTCTTCAGAATGAATGGGCCCTAAAAGTGTGTATAAATGGTTACATTTGTGACAGTGGTCTTTTGCACATAGAACTCAAGCTTCTGCACGCTGAATTTACGCACGCGTAACCCCCCCCCCCCCCCACACACACACACACACACACTGGCCGATCCAGGCCATCGGGCGATTCCGTGGGTGCGTGACTGGCCAGCTGGGTGAAGCGGAGAGCGGTCCCGCTACCGACGACATTCCGACACTTCGCCTGAAGACGATGAAGACGCATTCCATCGAAACGTTGCTACGAGATGACGATGCTACTCGGTTGACAACCCTATTACTCTGTCAGTAAACATATTGGAAAGTTTATACATAATGCATATCTGTAAATTAATTGTATAATTAGTAGACGTGTAGAAATTTTGAACACACGTATGACCATTAATGGTAATAAGCAATGCAGAAATGTTTAATCTGATGGCATACTACGTGAAAGTCTTCGTTATCGTGTTAGGAAATGCCTTCAGTCAAGAAGAAATTGGTGCAACGACTTTTAGCTGACAGAACAGTAGGCTGAATGTAGAAGCTTACGGTTTATATTTTAACTACAGCTTTTAAAGAAAATTATAATTCTCAAATTGATCTTATTTGGAACACTATCAGCGATTGTTTCTATAATCGTAAACGTCCAAACTTAAGAACAGGATATCAATAAATAATTATAAAGTTACAGAAAAATAATAGAACAGAGTATCATTTTTTGAAAGAGTATTAAATTATATTAACTTTTCTGAGGAAGGAGGTCTAATTGCACAAAATGGTTTAAAGTACAATGTAGCCCCAGGCTTAGTGACTACAGTAACATACGACTTTGTGGTTGACCTTAAAACTGGACTAGACAGTGCTAAAGTTGATGAGGCCCAGTAAGTTTGGATAGCTCATGACTGTGACAATATCATAGAAAAATAAATGGCAGCTACAAGTAGGAGCTGTTGTTGCCTATGAAAATGAGTATATGGATAAAATGTCTGAATTTTTTTGAGGAATATGGCATCGAGGAAATTAGTGCAGATCCCACCGCTTATCTGCAGAAAGGAATTCGAAACTGTGTAATTAATGCCGAAAACATTTTCGGAAAATTTAGAAAAATAGTTGTGAACGTGAATCCAAAGCCTCTCGTTTCGAGAAGGCAGTTTAAGCTTCACAATTAGCAACACCTACCAGCCCGATCGTAAATAGTATAGGGAGTGCTTACAAGTTAACAAGGCAAAGGCAAGGTAAACTCAAGGAATCGTTTACTTCTCACTATCCTTTTTCCGTTAAAAATTGGCAAGATCGTACTAGTGAAATTAAAACGCTTAAATGCACTCCTCATACTAGGTCGTTGTCCCATGATATTACACGCTTGTACACGAACGTTCCTATAGATGTGATACAAGGTCGTCGTTTTGTTTTAATGTGAAATTACGTTAATCAACAGCAGAAAGACGCAGTGCTTATGTGCATATATATGGTGCCCTCTGCATTCCGAGTTTTCCTTGTCACTTAAGCTTCCATAGTGTTAAACGGAAATTTCTCTTTTTATCGACGTTCTTTTACCTCATACTTGATCTCCTTTCCCATAAATTTGTAACAGTGATCCTCTGTGAATAGAACTCTAGCTTCTGCGCGCTGAACTCACGTACAGCATTGCTCTGTCAACAAAAGCATTATAGAATTTATAATGTATGAATGTATACATACGTAATATGTAACTGTAAATTAATTGCATTATTAGTAGCTATGTAGAAGAAATTTTCGTTCTTACTTTTACGTAAATTGTTTTTTAACACAAATAAAGCGTAACTCTTACGCGCATATATTAAGCGCCCTCTGCATCCCGATTTTCCCTCATCGCTTGAGCCTGTACCTTCGAACAGTTGGCCTTTGTCTTTGACATAGTGAATATTTGTATTATGGAAATATTTTATTCTCGGGACTCCTTTTATAATTTATGTTTACAGGAGGTTTTACCAGTGGCCGAACACATTTGCGCATTTATTCTGATGTACGCTGGAAGTAATATGCCATTGCCGTGATGTTTCTGAGCTTTATATCAAAATTTTATACATGACAAGGGCCACTCGGCTTCAGCTAATGTAATTTACCACCATGTGATGTAACAAGTGAGTAAGTTTCACTCACAAATGTTAATATTTTAATATTATGTAAAAATAGTTTGTAACTGTGACTATACATTTTTAGGGCCCACTCCTTCTGAAGAAGATATATTTATAAACATCAAAACCTACGCCAAGGGCTAAATAAACCTCTGGTTTGCAACTGGTTGGCTGATTTTTCTCAGTCTCTTCGTTTGTCTGTGCATGTACGTCACGTCTAATGATTTCGGTCCCATTAGAAATACTCTTCTTTAGTGCGTAGTTTCTTTGTCTTAGAGTGTAAATTGTTTAGTAGTTTCCTAACAGAACTGAAGACAGCTGTTACCGACCGGAATCGATAGTCTGATGATAATTTGTTTCTCATTATTTATCGGAAATAAAGAAAAGAAGTTATGAGGTGAACACAATTTTTGTTTTTGGTAATTTTGGTTCACCGGTACTATAGCACAGCACTACTTAGCTTACAAAGTGGTAAAATACATTATAGATAAGCAGAAGTAATCAGAACGTTAGAATCGTGGCGCGCGGAACACGTAAATCGCCAAGTGCCTGTCAGAGGAAGCGTTCCGTATAAGGAAGCGGCTCCAGAACGGGAAATTCGTGATGGAAACGTGGGCGGGCAGCATTTCAAACTCGCCTTGCTTAATATTCCCACGGGAGAATTTCCAGTGATGGTATGTGAGTCGTTCATCATTTTGAATCTGTTGAGTCACTATACATCCAAATACAAACAAGTCTACATTTATGAATAAGAATGTTCCCCAATTTTGTAACATAACATATAAGGGAAAGTATTATTAAGCAGTTGACACATCGGAATGAGCACTATACCACGGAATGTCAATAAATAAGGCACACCACCAAATCACTCAAGTCATTGTTTTGCTGGATGACTCTAGCTGTGCTCCAATGCTTTTTCTATCGATAAAGCTAACCGAGCCACTATTTCGTTTGCGAAGTTCTTTTCCAATTCACTTAATACGCTATCTCGTGTTTATACCCTTATCGCAGTTATAAATAAAGAAAAAAAAGTATTGACCATGAGGCAAATTTGGATCATTTACACAACCAAACTATTGTAATGGGGTTATTCTGAAAGATACTTCACTGAATATATTTTCCGTCCATACCAATAGCTATGCGATCTGTAAGCTTCTCTAGTACTTCATAAGAAATCGGAACTATTGTCTTCTGATCTTAGTTTAGGAAAAATATCTCTACTCTAACTGAAGGTCATTAGAGACACAGCATCAGAGGAAAGTTGCTAGCAACGTGCCACCAAAATAAAATGTATAATAAAACTTCATAAAGAGATTTTCACTCTGCAGCGGAGTGTGCGCTGATAAGAAACTTCCTGGCAGATTAAAACTGTGTGCCGTACCGAGACCCCAACTCGGGACCTTTGCCTTTCGCGGGCAAGTGCTCTACCAACTTCTTTTTTCTTTAATCTCATTTTTTTCGTTTTCGTTCGTTGCATCTGCTCGTGGCGGACGTCGAAAGAGACCCGTTTCAGGTCGTCTGTGAGCCATTAACTAAAGTTTTTTTTTTTTTATTTTTATTACAGATGGCAGCTTATCCTCTGACCAAACACGCTGAGTTACCGTGTCGGCGCCAACTCAGCTACCCAAGCACGCCTCACAGCTTTACTTCTGCCAGTACCTCGTCTCCTACCTTCCAAACTTTACAGAAGCTCTCCTGCAAACCTTGCAGAACTAGCACTCCTGAAAGAAAGGATATTGCGGAGACATGGCTTAGCCACAGCCTGGGGGATGTTTCCAAAGGTCCCGATTTCGAGTCACGGTCCGGCACACAGTTTTAATCTGCCATGAAGTTTTATAATAAAACTATCGGTGATTGTACCTAATATTTTATTTTAAGCTTAGGTTGACCACTATCTTTTGCATTTCATCATAGTGGACATGGAAGTAGTAAATATTCACTGTTAATGAACTAATTGAGAAATAAAAACATGTATCATCGGCACAATCAAAGAACCTTGTTTCCTTCATTGAGCCAGACAGATTCCCCGTACGGCCTGTACTACAACAACTATTAAACAGTAGTGACATCTAAATAAGAGTGAATTTATTTCTTTTTTTTCTGCTTTTTTTAAATTTTGGGATTTTGTTGTTGGTATCTGAACCTAAAAAAATGTATTCGCAACCAAGGAAGCTGAAATTGAAATGTCGCTTCTGAAGATAAAAAAAGCATTTGACTAATTATTATCATAGTAATGGAAACCCTTAAGGAAACCCTTACTTTTGTTCATAGTGATCTGCTTAGATATTAGACACAATTCGAAGTGACTCATTCAAGGTAACTCGAACAACATCGCTTAACAACAGCTAATCTCCGCCCATAACTTTCTACTACGAATGTGTCAAAATGGTGCGAACTGCTTGTAATTTCCAGTGATGGCTGCAGATATTTAATCAGTATAACTACAATGTTTCGATCATTAATACTAGTCACTTACAAGTACATAATGATAAACTTATCTTCTTTCAGTATTCCTTTTTATCTTGGTGGAACAACTCACCTTCAAGACGGCGACATTTTTGCAATACGTGATACACTAAATAACCGCTAGAATGCTCCTATTGTCCATATCTATTGAGAAATCGAGCTGTCCCATCGATGGAACTGGTCCATCGATAGTGGCAAGGAATGAGGTGTTCCTGGTCTGACTTATTAAACATCCTGAAATCGTATGAAGTGATTTAGGAAACCAACTAAAACCAATTCATGATAGATGGTTCAAGTGGCTCTAAGCACTATGGGACATAACATCTGAGGTCAGCAGTCCCGTAAACTTAGAACTACTTAAACCTAACTAACCTAAGGACATCACACACATCCATGCCCGATGCAGGATTCGAACCTGCAACCGTACAGCAGAGCGGTTCCGGACTGAAGCGCCTAGAACCGCTCGGCCACAGCGGCCGACAGTTCATGGTAGTTAACCAGATATGTCATCTCCGTCTGTCAATAATTCTTATTTCTATGCGGGTCATTCTAAGTAATGTATGATCTGGTTTCCAGTTTATAGTTGAGGATTATTTGCATTCTATTAAAAAATGATGCAGCTAAAATTACCTGCTTTTCATGAAGTCGGGGAGAAACATTTTTGATTCTTGAAGTATAGTAATTTCATATTACAGCTTGGTTTTATTTGTTGGAACTTAAGTATTTTTTAGATATTTGTACAACAGCATAACTCTCGAGATCGTGCTGCATAATGGAATGTACTGTGAAATGTACTTAATCTCTGTAGCATTCGTTTCTAGTACGTGACGCAGTATTTTGGATAACTGGAGTGGGACCTAATTCACATATTCAGGTGGACGACAAATAATGTAAAACATATATCCCAGTTTGTGGTTTTCGATGTATGAGAAGCGATATGTGTATTAGATTAAAAGTGTCAGCAACTAAACTTGATTTTGATTTTCTTTAATGAGGTGAAACCATGACAATGCAGTTGAGTCGTGCTCTCATCGAATCATCAGCGATTTACCCAAAGAATTTCCGGTGAATGTTGTCATCTATGCTTCTACAATATCAAATTTGATTTAATTCTGTATTCTTAAGCTGTACTTTGGGTCTGTAACGCTATCGATTGTAACGTGATATTAAAGCACCTGTTCTTTCGAATTATTGTGATAGTGGCAATAATGAATAAAATGATGCCGGTAAGTACGAATGGATTTGACCATGTCTGCGAGAAGATGGGGATATAGAATGCAAACAAATTATATGCTGAACGCAGTTAATTGGCTTTACTTTCCGCCAGTGAGCACGCATGGAAATCGTAAATATTGGCTGGTTTTCAAAAAATTAAATGCAAACATATAACGTGCAAAAGACTCCAGCTCTCGTAGGTAGGATGGTGCAATTAATATACCCAGGTCCCGGGTGGTCGTTTTTAACGTACTGCGCAATTTTCCGTAAGGATACTAAAAATGAGTATGAAATTCATGTGTTTGTATAGCAAAGGAAAAGTTGTTTCTCCATATTTCTTCGGAAATTCTACGGAATGAGTTGAAAAGTACAAGCAGTAACACGATATATAACATGGTGATATTGAAATGCGAGTGGATGAGTATTTCAGTATTTCACCTTATACTCGAAACAACGATTTTTATGCACTGTAACGCTGCGAAAAAAGAAACGGTTTTTTTAATCCATTCGAATTAGTAATAATTGTAACTTTTCGTGAAAAATTACTCTGAAAACCAAGCAAACTATTTGTCAGCTTTATCTCATTTTTTATCGATTTGTAATACTGTGGAAAAGTGTATTTTTCTCTAGTGTTGCTTGATTAACTGGTGATAGCGACACTGGAGGCTTCGGAAGAAAATCAAATTTCAGTGTTATAGATCAAAGTTCCGTGGACTGCTTGGTCATTACAGGCTAGATGCGTAAACTAAGAAAGGATGTCCAAAAAGGCTTACAGTAGCAATCGTGGCATGCGAGCTTAACCGGAAATGAGCTACTTTGTATTAACCATTTCTTCATCTTCTTGTGTACCAAAAATTCATAATATGTTGGTGAACCACATATAGGAGCCTTGTGTATTCCGAGAAAGGAATCACTACGTGCATAATGTGAGAACGGCGCCAAACTGTGATACAGCAAAAACACTTCGAGGCGCCTATGAGCTCCTGCCGTTTTGAGGGTGAGACTCCTGATGAACTGCATTCTATTCTTGAGGGGTATGATCTATGAAGGAGCAGTGAAATGAAAAAGAGACAGATGGAAAACAATACGCGTGTAAACTCTTTGATGTCCGCCCGGCTAGCCGCGCGGTCTAACGCGCTGCTTCCCGAACGAGAAGGCGTGCCGGTCCCCAGCACGAATAGGCTGGGCGGATTAGTGTCTGGGTCCGGAATGCCGGCCAGCCTGTGGATGGTTTTTAAGTGATTTTCTATCTGACTCGGCGAATGCGGGCTGATTGCCTTATTCCGCCTCAGTTACATTATGTCGGCGATTGCTGCGCAAACAGTCTCCACGTACGCGTATACCATAATTACTCTACCACGCAAACATGAGGGGCACACTCGTATGGTATGAGACGTTCCCGCGGGGGTGGGGAGGGGGGAGGGGGGTCCACTGGGGGCCGAACCGCACAGGGTTACTATTACTACCCTGGGTTCAGTGTGGGACGGTGATGTGGTGGGTGGACTGCTGTGGCCTGTTGTGGGGTTGTTAAACAATGATTAGGGCTACTGCGGGACGAAGCCTCTCCGTCGTTTCTAGGTCCCCAGTTCAATACGTAATACACAACACACAAACTCATTGTTATTTCAAAAGTAATCGCCATAACTCTTAACACATTTATTCCACTGTGAGACACGATGGTCAATGTCGTCATGAAGAAGTGCTTGTGATTGCCTGCAGTACTGTGATTATACCCAGGCATGCATCATTTCGAAACAAATCGACGACCATGACTGTTTTTCTCCAAGGCTGCAAAAATATGCGAATCGCATGGTGAGAGACCGGGACTGTGTGGAGGATGTGTGAGGAATTCCCAGCGAAACTTCTACAGCTGATTCGAAACAAACTTGGCAACTCCTGCAGCAGAATCATGCCGTCCGTCGGCAAACTTGGGCTTTTGGATTTGATGGCGCACTTTAATTTTTGCAAAATGTCCCCGTACCGCTGCGAGTGAATTTTGGCGGCGATATCCAGAAACTGAGCAGCGGGCCCTTGAGGCATTTGTTTCAAGCACGCTGAAGAAGTTTCTCTAGGAAGCCCTTATGCATCCTCCATACAGTTCTGATGTCTCCCCATGCGACTTCAGTATTTTTGGAGCCCTGAAGAAAGACATTCGTGGCCACCGATCTGCTTCGGAAGAAGAGGTGCACGTCTGGGTACAATCATGGTTCCGTCGGCAGCCGCAAACGTCTTTGAATCAGGGCATTGACCGTCCTGTCTCACAGTGGAATGAATGTATTAACAGTTTTGGCGATAACTTTTGAAGTAATAAAGTTGCTTTTTCATCGGACTCGTTTCCATTTCACTGCTCTTTATATATTCTTACAGGACGTGAATCTTTCCCACATATGCAAACAGAAAGGGACATCGATTCAGTGGTAACTGTGACTGCGATGAAATTGGAATCGTTTGTCACTGAATTGATTTCATACACATCATCGAATAGGGCCTACAAAAAAAAACTAAAATATGACACTGAAGATCACACAGCACCACACGGAACGAATCAAAGTGGCATAAGTCAGTCAACGTAGCCGATAAATTATCCTGGAGAGAACTGTAGATTTATGTTCAGAGATAAGAAAGGAGCAGCACTAATTCGACACGAAGAAATTTATGTGAGCAAAGATCGTAGCGTAGGCATATGGTGGGCTGTATATGACGAGGTGACAAGCCTTGGGGAATTTCAGGACTTACTGCCAGCATCTACCCCGGGGGCGTCGTACCTCCTTGATAGGGTCGTGGAGGCAGCCTCAGTGCCGGGCGTACGAGAGTGATGGCGGCATCGAGTGTTGTAGATCACTGACAACTTTTAAGGAAATGTGGAAGTTACAGGATGCTAATTGTTTTAGTCAAAATCTTCCAAATTCCAGTGCTGTATGCAATAAACCTGGTGGAATCTGTTCTAAAGAAACGAACAGACAAGAAAGAACAGAGATCATAGTTGGTACATAGAACGTACTTAGTACATTGAAAACTTTAGTTAGTACGTTGTGTTATTTTAGTAAGCAATGAATTAGCTTGAAACTGTTAACAATTGAGACTGCAAGGTAGTAATTATTATACGGAATAAAAGGTTAGTCTGCTTTAGTTTCTAGATAACACACCTGTACGTTTACCAGCTACAAATGAATAAATAAATAAGTTCTGTCTTCCAACCAACGTCTCATGACCTCAAATTTGACGGTCAATAGTCATACCGATTGAGACAGCCGGCTTCGCCAACCTTTTAACGACAGGTCGGCCGTCACAAAGCACTGTTTGTCCGACACACATGTGATGAGATGCGGATCGGCCACAGCTGCTGACGCGATCGCCTCCGCCGGTGCTGACACATGTCCTAGGGCGACGACCGCGGAAAGAGTGCCTCACCCGCAGGACCATCGAATTTGTCACCAACCGGAAATTTCTGGTCAACAAAGAAAGGCTGCACATCACCAGAAGCAGAGTGGAGGACCCAATAATCAAGCTACTTGTGCTTCTTCAACAACAAAATGCCTCCCTACTTCACGCTTACCTCAAGATGGAGACCCAATTATAGTGTCCCTCTCCCAAAAGCCATAAATATAGTTAATTATAAGTATAGTTATAATGTCAATAAAGAATCCTTAGAGTAAAGTGTTCTTCAGCTAAGGCCCTCCTCAAGAGGGGCACCCTCTCACTTAAGGATTGATGATGAAAAGAAAAAAAAAAGATGGTGACATGTTTGGCCACTGAAATATTACGCCCGTTGGAGAATGTGAACCGTGAGTACACCCGTGGACGTTTTTCATAAAATAACACGCCTGGAAAAACGGAATAACCACATCTTTTCCAACAAAATTCTTCTGGATATGTGACCGCATGTCAATGAGTAAAATTCTCCGATCTTTCGGCAACTGTTGCAAATGGTCTTCTTTAGGGCAGTTTAACAAAACACCCTGAGGAAGGCCATTTGCTACAGTGGCCGAAACGTCGGAGAATTCTACTCATTGACAATATGGTCACATACCCAAAAGAATTTTATTGACTGGGGTGTCAATGGCCCCGGAAACCTGCTCTTACAGAAACATCTCTCTTAATTTTGTCCAGTCGTTGGTAGTCCTCACAGAAACACAATGTGCCGTCCTTTTTCTTTATTGGGGCCCTAGGGGATGACCAAGGTCTTTTCGAAAATTCAAAGATGACATCTTGTTGCTCCTTCTCCGCTCTCCCTCCCCCTGAATCGTCAGTTGTTCAGCGGGCGACATCTACATCTCATACAAGCGCTGGCTAATTGGTTTATCATCTCCATTGCTGATACGGTATTTTGTCATGAGTTGAGTGGTGTATCATTTCACCACTGCTGATTTGAGAGCTACCGAAAACTGTCGCAGGACTTGTGTCAGGAGCCGAGTGGCCAGATAATATTGGCAGTTCGCTAGTAGCTTCCTCCTCTGCGTTACCTGTAGTGGTAGCGGAGAACGATTCTCCGTCGATGACACTAAGTCATTTGTGATCCTAAAATCTCATTGACCACCTACAGTACTTCGTTGCTCTTTGAGTAGCATTTTGTAATCGGCAAAATCTTCACAGTTTAGTTGAGAATCTCGACTGAAGATTGGAACTCGATCATGGTGGGATAACAATCTGCTCGATGGAAAACAATCACCAAAAACACTCTTTGTTATGTTTCTTTTTGGAATAGTTCCCTCAATCTAGAGCTCTGGCATCTCACACTCCACGATGGCTTGTAATGTCTACGAGAAGTCCCGTCCGAGAATAAGACTACTATTACATTCAGTTCAAATGGTTAAAATGGCTCTGAGCACTATGCGACTTCTGAGGTCATCAGTCGCCTAGAAATTAGAACTAATTAAACCCAACTAACCTAAATACATCACACACATCCATGCCCGAGGCAGGATTCGAACCTGCGACCGTAGCGGTCGCTCGGCTCCAGACTGTAGCGCCTAGAACCGCACGGCCACTACGGCCGGCACATTCAGTTAAAACGGTACATTCGAAAAGCTGAGTTCTGCTGTTGACGGTTATTCTTGCAATGCCTATTCCTGTTGGCTGGATGTATTTTCCGTACGCGACTTTTGTGTAATGGAACATAATCTTCTAGCTGACGTCAGCAAACATTGGTCATTACAGGCAGACTGGTCGCCGATAGTGACGTCAATGAAATTTCTTCATACTTTGGTAACTGTCGTCCATGGAGGATTTGTATCCGTGGCGGTCTCAACATCAATAGGTGGATGCCTTGCATAGTACTCCTGAAGTCGGCGGGTAGGTGAAAGTCTGGTACATATCTTTGACGTGGAGACCAGCTATAACGTGACTTCGTTAACGGTTACGGCGATGGGCTTCCTCTCATATGTCGGCTATAATTGTCTGCTGTCGACTGGCGTGAATAGGACGTCGTGATGACTACGCCATGACTGTTGTCTTTTTCAAAATGGTTCAAATGGCTCTGAGCACTGTGGGACTTAACATCTGAGGTCATCAGTCCCCTAGAACTTAGAACTACTTAAACCTATCTAACCTAAGGATATCACACACATCCATGCCCCAGGCAGGATTCGAACCTGCGACCATAGTGGTCACGCGGTTCCATACTGAAGCGCCTAGAACCGCACGGCCACACCGGCCGGCTTTACAAGAAGAGTTTGGTACAAGTCTACTGCTACACCCTTCATAAAGTGTGAGATTTTCTCGGCTTCTATCGTATTCGGATTTATAAGGTGGTATAGGGCCAAAATATTCTGTATGTACGATTCAGTCGTTACCCCATGACGTAAGGCCACTATTCTTCCATTATCTGTCTTCCACAAAGCGGACTTTTGGATGCTGACTATTGCCAAACGTTTTTCAGTTCGGCCTGGAATTTGTCCCAGCTATTGAGTTTCTCTTCGTAGTACTTCAGCCTCTGCTGGTTATAACGACAAAGTTACAGTACAAATTTGCCGAACACACCGTTTCATTCCACCTGATATATCTACCGACTCGTTCATATGCCTTTCGTTGGGTCCTCACCGACTTTTCCGGAAAACAATGTTGGTTACCTGATGTGCAGCTAATTTACAACTGCTTTGAAATCCATATCTCGTGATTATACCATCACTGCTAGTATTCCGGTTTTTTTACGTTGCCTAACCAATAGAGATACGGGTAAGCTACCATGAACAGCATAGTGCATTCATTATTATAGCCAAGATATACACGAAGCACGCACGCACCACAGTAGTAAAAGCTTATATGGCCACAAGGTCCGCAGATGATCAAGAGATTGAAGAAATATATGATGAGATATAAGAAATTTATTCAGATAGTTAAGGGAGACAAAAATTTAATTTTGTTAGGTGACTGGTATTCAATATTAGGAAAAGGAAGAGAACGTAAGATAATGGGTGAATATGGGATGGGGGAAAGGAACGGAAGAGGAAGCCGCCTGATACAATTTTGCACAGAGCGTAATATCATAGCCATCATTTAAAAATAATGGCAGAATACTGTATACTTGGAAAACACCTGGCACAGCGTAAGGTATCAGACAGATTATATAATTATAAGACAGAGATTTCGGAACAAGATTTTAAACTATAAGACACCTCCAGCGGCTGAATTGGACTCTGGCCATAATTTATTGGTTATTAACTGTAGATTAAAACCGAAAGGAATTGCAGAAAGGTGGAAAATTAAGTATATGAGACTTGGATAAGTTGAAGAACCTAGAGGCTGTTGAAAGTTTCAGAGGGAGTATTAGGCAACGGTTGACTAGGACAGAGGAAAGCAAAACAGTAGAAGACTAATGGGTAACTTTAAGATATAAAGTAGAGAAGGCAGCAGATGATTAAATAGGTAAAAAAGACAAGTTCTAGTAGAAATCCTTGGACAACACAGGATATACTGAATTTAATTGACGAAAGGAGAAAACTTGAAAATGCAACAATTGGATCAGGCATTAGGAGATACAAACGTTTAAAAAATGAGATTGACAGGAAGTGCAAAACAGCTAAGCAGGTAAGGCTGGACGACAAATATAAGAATTTACAAGCTTATTTCGTTAGGGGAAAGGTACGTAATGCATACAGAAAAATGAAAGAGGCCCTTGGAAAAAGAAAAGCTCAATCATTACCGACAGCTCAGTTGGAAAACCTCTCCTGAGCAAAGAAGAGAAAGGTGGAAAGGGTGTGGGGATCACTAGAAGGGAGATGAATTTCAGTGCAATATTATAGGGCTGGAAGATGACGAAGATGAAAATGAGGTGGGAGACATGATAAAGTGAGAGGAGTTTTACAGAGTACTGAAAGATATAAGTCGAAAACAGACACCTGGAGTAAACGACATTCCGTCAGAGTTACTGATAGCCTTGGGAGAGCCAACCACGACAAAATTCTTCCATCTGGTATGCAAGATGTATAAGACAGAGAATAACTCTCAGACTTCAAGAATTATACAGTAATTTCAATTCCAAAGGAAGCAGTTCCTGACAGATGTGAAAAGTACCGAACTCTCACTTTAATAAGTGATGTCTGCGAAGTACTATCCCTAATTCTTTACGGAATAATGGAAAAACTGGTAGAGACTGTCTTCGGGGAATATCAGTTGGGATTCCGTAGAAATCTAGGAACACGCCAGAAAATATTGACCCTACGACTTATGTTAGGATATAGGTTAAGGAAAGGCAAATCTCTTTGAAATCCTTAACATAGTATAGGTAAAATACGAGGATCGAATGGCTATTTACGACTTGTAAGGAAACCAGACGCCAGTTACAGAAATCGAAGAACATCAAAGGGCAGCAAAATTTGAGAAGGGAGTGGGACGGAGTTGCACCCTATCGCCGATTCTATCTGTACATTGAGCAAGCAGTAAACGAAATCAGAGGAAAGTTAGGAGTAGGAAGTAAAGTGCAGGTCGAGGAAATAAAAACTTTGAGGTTTGCTGTTGATATTGCAATTCTGTCAAAGACGTCAACGTATTTGAAAGATCAGTTGAACGAAATGGACAGTGTCTTGAAAGAGAATATAAGATGAACATTAACTGAATGTAGTCAAATTAAATCAGGGAATTGGATTAACGAACCTGTGACCGTAGCAGTCGCGCGATTCCGGACTGAAGCGCCTAGAACCGCTCGGTCAGAGCGGCTGGTCAATTAAAATGGTGACCCCTTGACGCCTCAGGATGTGTCCTGTCAACCGATTCCTTCTTTTAAAGTTGTGCCTCAAATTTTTTGTCTCCCCAATTCTATTCAGTACTTCCTCATCAGTCACAAAGCTGTTACAGATAAATCAAGTTAAGTATTTAAATAAACTACCGGGCCCCTAAAACACTACTAAAATGATAATGACAATTAAACTCTCATTTTTTTAAAGAAATCAAGACGCTCAGTGCTCAGATCACCCGAAAGCTTTTGTCAAATGCCAGCAATGACCTTACAATAATAGGAACTCTGAGTATATTACTTCCCCAAAATCACTAAAGCCAAGTCCTAATCCGGGACCGGCCGGTGTGGCCGTGCGGTTAAAGACGCTTCAGTCTGGAACCGCGTGACCGCTACGGTCGCAGGTTCGAATCCTGCCTCGGGCATGGATGTATGTGATGTCCTTAGGTTAGTTAGGTTTAATTAGTTCTAAGTTCTAGGCGACTGATGACCTCAGAAGTTAAGTCGCATAGTGCTCAGAGCCATTTGAACCATTTTGAGCCTAATCCGGTGACGCCACCGCCGCGGCAAGGTACCAAAAGAATAACAATAAACTACTCGAGTCTGGAACGAGAGATTCACCGAATACGTGTGACCTGCCAGCACCTAGGCCTGGTGCGATGACGGGAAAGCCGCCGAAGCAAAAGAAACTTTTCCCTGCCCCGCAGTATCAGAACAGCAACGTGTTAATCACTGCCAATACAAGACTGTCAACATATACCAAAAAACAAACAGCAAGCAAGTTTGATAGAAATTAATATACACAGTTATACTTAAACGGGCAACTCAAGGCTATTTTCAAGGAAACCAACTACTAATACTTCAGTATAAGAGCGGCCCCTTCATAAACATTTCAAGTTAATCTTCCCAACAATAACTAGAAACAATGTACAAAGTCATTTTAAAAAAATAATCACATAATAAACATACAAGATTAAATAAGTCAAGGTGTACCTTTACTGGGTCCTGTTAGAGACTAATAGACTCTTTAATTTTGGTAGCACCATATGGTAGATGACCGGTTAAAATGGACACCTATAACCCGGATGGCTTCTCAACACGGAGTAGGAGAGTGGGCAAATACATGCACGTACACACACATGACCCGCACGTGTGTACTTTTAGGCTGAGTACATAGAACTGTAGCTACAGGCCAAATGCAATAAGTCGCCCCAGGAAGGGACATAAGATCTACAACAAACATAAATTACCAGAATGAGATTTTCCCTCTGCAGCGGAGTGTGCGCTAATATGAAACTTACTGGCAGATTAAAACTGTGTGCCCGACCGAGACTCGAACTCGGGACCTTTGCCTTTCGCGGGCAAGTGCTCTACCATCTGAGCTACCGAAGCACGACTCACGCCCGGTACTCACAGGAAGTTTCATATCAGCGCACACTCCGCTGCAGAGTGAAAATCTCATTCTGGAAACATCCCCCAGGCTGTGGCTAAGCCATGTCTCCGCAGTATCCTTTCTTTCAGGAGTGCTAGTTCTGCAAGATTCGCAGGAGAGCTTCTGTAAAGTTTGGAAGGTAGGAGACGAGATACTGGCAGAACTAAAGCTGTGAGGGCCGGGCGTGAGTCGTGCTTCGGTAGCTCAGTTGGTAGAGCACTTGCCCGCGAAAGGCAAAGGTCCCGAGTTCGAGTCTCGGTCGGGCACACAGTTTTAATCTGCCAGGAAGTTTCAAACATAAATTACAATCAGCAGAAACAAATACTCAATGATAACAAACAACGATTTCAAATGCCAGATTGACGTTGCAAAATAATATTGTAGCTTGACGCATACAGAAACATCCAGATTGACACACACAGCCCCAAAAGGGGTCACTGAAAGGCCTAAAGGAACCCGATTCTTCGCCAGCTCACATCGGGCAGAATCAACAATCCTTAAGTATAGTACTTCGTGAATAGTCTTCACAAGTGCCGGCCGAAGTGGCCGCGCGGTTCTGGCGCTGCAGTCTGGAACCGCGAGACCGCTACGGTCGCAGGTTCGAATCCTGCCTCGGGCATGGATGTGTGTGATGTCCTTAGGTTAGTTAGGTTTAACTAGTTCTAAGTTCTAGGGGACTAATGACCTCAGCAGTTGAGTCCCATAGTGCTCAGAGCCATTTGAACCATTTGAATCTTCACAAGTAGTTTCAAACAAATCCCAAGGAGGCTAATAGCTTCAGGATTCCAGGTAGGCACGGTATAATACTGCCCTCCTGCTCGTGGCTGCTAACAAGTTGATCAGTTCATCTCGGCTTACTTAGCACACGTCAATTAACTACTGCACTTCGCAGGACGCCAAGTACTCCGGCACGCCGATCCAGCTCCGTGTCCCACACACAACTCACTACCATACCGCTTCAGACGAAACACCTAACCGAGTAAAGATGATACAACGAGGGCCAGAATAGATGGAACATGAGCCCATGTGGCTCCAGTAGAATCACTTGCGTGCGCTGACAGAAGTCGCCACGACCCACACACTTCTTTATTTTCTTTTGCTGCGACTATAGCTGCATATTGCTTCCCGTCAGTCCCCTCGACACTCTTAATCCTCAATGTGAGGCGACAGACGCATTACTCAGTTACAGTCCTTTCCAATAATAATAAAAATCTTCTGATGTTCCACCAAATACATTTGTGGCTACTGGGAATTAATTTTTTTTTATTTTTTATTTTTTTTTTATCGGGATGAGTACTTCAACAACTGTGGCGGCTGATTAAATTACTCCCAAGTCATATCTCTGTCGATCCTTATACGACACAGAGGTTTGAAGTCCGGGAGAAAGGCTCGACCACTGCGGATTAGCTTTGCTGTTTCAGTCAAATATCTGATTTGTATTTGCGACAGTATTCACTTTCCCTTTTAAGCATAACGTACGGCATTAGCGTGGAACGTATCGGGCTTCTGGTACCCCGCGCCACGGAATTTGAATCCGCGCCAGACGTCATGGACGTCGAAGACCCATAGAGCTCTGTGCACCATCGCGCAGTAAGCTGTGGCGGCGTGCGCCTCCTGGCCCGCCTTTAATAGCATACTTAAGCGCCTGCCTCGCGGTCAGCCAGCAGTCTAACATCGCGTGCGTCTCAGTACATATCGCGTCAGACTGCGTATTGACTTTCGTGTTTCTACTCCAGTGGACGTGGTCGTCTTGTTGGGTTAGCTATTATGTTGTCTGTTCTTGTTGTGTAGTAAGGTCCTCCGTTGGTCGTGTCCGTCCTCTTCCGTTGTGTTGCCGCTCCGCGGGTCCCGCCGCGTTTCCGTCACTACTACCCCGCGACCGTTCCGGTCGCCGTTACAACAGGGCTTACCACCTTAACGAACAAAAATTTCCGCCTTACTAGGGGACGTTTCCTACAGTTGTTCTGCTCTTATCTAGATTACACATTTATTAATTTCCTTTGCTTATCATATGTGAACCTGCCCTCCTCGAAATTCTGTAGCGGGCCGGAAGTTTCACTGATACTTATTTTTTTGTATCTTGTAAAAATACAAAAGCAGAAATTACACGGCCTATATGATGTCTATAGCATACAAATAATGTTGATATAAGACTTAATATAAAAGGAGGGAAGGAAAATAAAAATTTTGTATCGTAATGCTTTAGAAGAATAAATATTTCACATAAACATAAAGATGAAGAAAATAGTCCTAGAGAACTCCACCGCTGACACATAAGTGAGAGTGGCTGGTCAACCAATGTTCATCATCACAGAGTCCACTAACCTGCCCTGCCGTTTTTTCTGGCCCGAGGTTATAGCGAGACTTAGCCTGCGCGGCGCCTTAAAAGCCTCTCATTAGACCGTTTTGCGAGATAAATAAGGCAAACTCAATTAGGTGGGGCCTTTCTAGCGCCCCGGAACCAAACTGGCGCCCGCGACCGTCTGGCATCGGGCCAGCGCCGGAGGGGCTGGCTGCCATGGACGCGGAACTTGTTCCGCACGCTTACTTTACGGCCCCAGTTTCTGCGAGTACATTTTAGTCAGTAATTTTCATGGGCCTAGCAGATAATTTCGTTATGATTTTCTCAGCGTGTGAACTCTGACGATATTTCTTGAACATACAACGAAGAGAGTGCCTTCCAGTTACTAGGACTTTTGATAGCTATCAAGATACTGCAATAAAACAAAAGGGTGAGGCTCTTTTTTTCTTACCGTGGTTGCTGATGACACTTGTCTGTTAAGTTGGGAAACGTCGGCTGTTATGTACCATTTAAGCGGAAACTGGAGTAAGAGTTTTGCTGTGTTATAAAGTCGTCGCTAAATTGTGGGCGTTAGTGAGTTAAAGTGGCTCCATTGCAGCCGCGTGTGAAGCAAACTGGCAGGCACAGAGTCCTTGGTATGTAATTTCACAACTGATTCTGGTTTTACAACGCAAGGCGCCGGGTTAAGCTGCGCAATCGTGGTGACATAGCGGAAACGCTATACAATAACGAGACGGCCTGTGGTATGTTTTTAGACGCCGTCGGGACACAGAAGTGTTACCTCCGTGTCGGTGCGGCGCCCGGCTGACAGTCGCCAATATCTTTTGTGAGCTGTCCTTTGGCTACCCCGCGGCGGTCTCTTCAGTTACCGGACTCGTTGCCATTAATTTTACCTGACAACTCCTCATCGGCTAATTTAGTCTTACGTTTTATACGTGACGGTGGGTTTTATCATTCTATATAAGTTTTCGCGCATGTCCTTTGTCTCTTTGTGTTCTCCACTCTAATGTTTTCAGGCTGGATGTTTTAATGTGTTGCGGAATGGTTGGCTTATACGTTTTATTCTCGTGGCCGGCCAGCCACGGTCATTTGCTCTCTTGTTTTTATCCCTTCTACCTGTTTCTTGCTTCTCTCTGTAGTTTTAATTTCCTGTTTTGTCCATAGTAGTGTTGGTTGTCCTTCTGTCGTTCTCCTGATTCTTCCATTCTCAAGTTATTGTGCTGTATGTCTCCTTTCGTTTCTTCTTTCCATCCTTGTGTAAATATTTTACCGGGAACATGACACCGATGACCTCGTACTTTGGTCGCTTCCCCTCCCCCCACCCCCTTTAAACCAACCAGAAGTGTTGATGTGTACGTGCCTGGAAGTCGTGTAATGGCACAAGTGTGCTACTAAACGCTATAATTACCCTCTGTTTGTAGCACAATTACGCGCAGTCTGACAGCACCATCCACGACATGGGGTCCACGTCAGTTTCCAGCATGCTATGGGCCAGCCTGCAGCCGACGCCGGTCTGGACCGCCAACTCCACCAGACCAGTTCACGATTCTAAGTCCATCGCCGAATTAGGCAACACAACGGGGAACCATCCCCCAGGGGCCACAGCAACACCAAACTTCTGCCTTGAAGGACCGTGGTTCGCAGCCAGGGAGGAATCGCCGCCATCTCTCCGTACCAGGCCCGCATCTCGTGGTCGTGCGGTAGCGTTCTCGCTTCCCACGCCCGGGTTCCCGGGTTCGATTCCCGGCGGGGTCAGGGATTTTCTCTGCCTCGTGATGGCTGGGTGTTGTGTGCTGTCCTTAGGTTAGTTATGTTTAAGTAGTTCTAAGTTCTAGGGGACTGATGACCATAGATGTTAAGTCCCATAGTGCTCAGAGCCATTTGAATCTCCGTACCAGGGCAAGGTTCTAACACAGTAGCACGACCGCCTACGGGAATTGGGTTCAAATGGCTCTGAGCACTATGGGACTCAACTGCTGAGGTCATTAGTCCCCTAGAACTTAGAACTAGTTAAACCTAACTAACCTAAGGACATCACAAACATCCATGCCCGAGGCAGGATTCGAACCTGCGACCGTAGCGGTCTTGCGGTTCCAGACCCTACGGGAATTCAGCAGACGTATGCCTCGCTGGCACCACTCACTCAGGGCTGCGTAGTGCAGGTTAAACACGCACTGCTGGGTAAGGTAAGGATTGTTACAAAGGCAGTATGCCGATGTCAGATTATCACCTTCCGACGTCATCGACATCACCGGAGGACCATGCGCTGCAGAGGACGAATCCAGGGGCGTAACAGAACCTTGACATTGTAATCAAAGATGAACAAAATATGTAGTATCTCGCAGCATAGATATCCAATCAATCCTGACCTGCACCACCGCCTCCACTATCGGCCAGTCGATCACCTTTGCACCATAGTGGCCTCAGTCGCTCCTGTTCGCTATATTAATTTTAAATAAGGTGTAACTTCCCAAAATCTTTGTTTGAACTTTTGTTTCGTTCTAAATGGTGGGAAAAAAATCTAACCAAAACAACACGCACCAGGAAAAGATTTTCCAAGACTTAAAATTCGAGATGTTCAGAAAAGTGTCTGGTAGCGTGGGCCATGCAACAAAATACAGGTTTTAAAATGAAAAGAAAATGTGTTTTAGTGGCTCACCAATAAATTAATCTGTTTATGTATCAAAAGCACAAGATAATAAAAAGCTGATGATTAAAACGTACTTCAACGTGTGGTCGGCTGTACCTGACACAATGCATTGATCTTGCCAGACAGAGGTTTTCCAGAAGACAGTTCTTGGTGCTTCTTCACATAGTTTATAACAGAACTTTATCTGGCAATTTATTTTCTGTTAAATCGTGAGGCAGTTTTAAATCTTCTGGAGAACATGAAAGCCAACTTTTCAATCTCAAACATACTGAGCGGCATTAACCTGGAATCTAGTAAATCTCTTATGTCGGTTACAAGCATTTCTTCGTAACTTTCTTCAAACTTGGGATTGAAGAACCTCTTACGACGTGTCATAAATGCCTGCTGATCCCCTGTAACTGATTATAATGTCATTCACAGTGTAATCCTAGTAACATTAAAGCGACTGACAGTAGATCTGTAGGTCATTTCGCCTTCCAAAACATTTGAAACAGCTTGATTCACTGCAGCCTTGGACCACTCTCGTCGACCCTCAGCGGCAGGCTTCTTTTGAACCTCGGCAGCGTGCCATAAAACAGAAATTACTTGTATGGCCACACTTTGATATGGCAGATACTACCCAACAGACATTACACTTTAAAACGTGGCGGAAACAGACATCGGCTAGAATTGGTGGAATTTCATTATTACCATACAATCTGCATTTGAATAATTAAATATTAATACTAGTATGATAACGTTATTTTTTTTTACTTTTAAATGCGTAGACCGATAACGTTCACCAGCTTCGACACTCAGTCTCATAAAATTTGCTTGTCACACAAAATCAACAGGTATATTACTCAAGTTCCAGTAAATAGCGGAATGTAGTCTGCGCTTTATTACAAGCCCTGAATACGTCCGGTACCTTGCGGGAAACATGTTAACCACCGAGTGATCCGTACTATCTGTGACACATACTAATCCCCGTTCACGTAGGCGTACAACCAGGAGAGACAGTATCTTGCTCTATTGGAATACAAGCTCATAATACAAGGACTATTCAATAAGTAATACAACACATTTTTCTCTGAAGGCTGGTTGGTTTTATTCAGCATTTGAATACACAATAATATTCCCCACTCATTCGTCTACAAAATCCTATTTTTCGACATAATCTCCGTTCAATGGGACGGCCTTATGCCACCTCCCTGGGAGTGTCTCCATGTCTGCATAGTATCATTCGACGTGTCGATGTCGGAACCAGCGTCTAGTTTCCTCAATAAACTCCCCATCAGCCACGTATCCCTTGCCGCGGTGTGCATCCTTCATTGGGCCACACAGACAGAAGTTGGAAGGTGCGATATCCGGGCTGTAGGGTGGATGAGGAAGTTCCATTTAAGTTTTGTGATCTTGTGCGCAGACTTGTGAGGGGCCTCGTGGTGTCATTGAGAAGGATAAGTTTGTTCTCAGTTTTGTAGAAACGGACACGCTGTGGTTTCAACATTGCAGGGGCCACAGTTGTGTGCGGCTGACAGCACAGGTTTGCTTGGCCTTGTTGAGAAGATGACAGGCGCCTCCCCCAACGATTCACTGTGTCTTTGTTCACTGCCAGGTGTCTGTAGACATTCCTTGGGCGGCTATGAATGCGAGTATCTGCGGTGCTCTGGTTTCCCGCCAAAAGCAACTCAGTCACAGCTCTTTACTGGGAACGCACCTCCGTTACTGATGCCATTTTGAAGGCTACGTATGGCACCACCACCTATCGGAACTTCATGAAATTAGGCTACAGTAGTAATATTCCACAATGTTCCAAAGCAAATTCCGCTTTTTCTAACCCCAATTGGCAGAGAAAAAAAAGTGCTGCACGATTTATTGAATGCCACTTGTAATAGTGACTGCTTAAAAGAGCACAAAGTAATGTGCATATGGCAGTCATCCGTATAGACTTGTGCAATAAGATGGTTCGAAGTGGAGACATGACACGTGACAGAGATTGTAAACATACTTTCCATTCATGCCGCACGCTTTCAAAGGTAAACAAAAGACATGAGCACGTGTTTTGTTATTGATAGGTTATGCAAATGCAGGTAGACAGAATTCGTATGAGGATTACGTATACATGTATATTCCACAAGCCAAATTATAGTTCCTGGTGGAGGGTACGCTTGGTACCACTATCATATTCCTCCTTCTCTTCCATTCGCTGATAGTGTGGAACGTTTTAGCTTTTATTTGGTATGATGAAATCGGTGCTAATAGCCAATGAAAGCGGGTTGCAAGCTGTGATCTGTCTGGGGAAGTTAACCGTGGATTACTGGGCAACTGTTTCATCAGGTATCTACTCTAGGTTTACTAAATTCCCAAACAGACTAACATTAATGATAATCTTTTAATAGTCATACAACAACCGGTAATATATATATATAAAGGAGAATTTGAATAAAAAAAAGAAATCAGTTTATATTTGGAAATTTATTTTTAAGATTGGTCATGAAATTTCAGCATATTAAATTCTGTTCGTAACAAGCTGGTGCCTTATTTAGGATGATGAAAATCTTACGGAACACATCAAATATGGAGCCAAGATTGGGAGTCTGCATACAACACTGCATTCATAAAACAACACACAAAGAACGTTGAAACGCATGCAAGAGAAAGTTAACCACTACAAACAGATTCAAATTTTTGCCCAAAGAAATTACGTTCGAAGCACAATCCTGTCCGTCATGTAATTACCACACACTGGTATACTAAATTCATATTAACTCTTTGTGAAATCTTCGCGAAAAGAATAGCTGAGGGCTACTTTGATGACTACACCACATGCTTCACGTGGTCAACTTGGTTTACACAAAGCGTATAACTCCACAATAATCTTGATAATTAAAGTAAATTAGATCACAAAGCAATTTACAAAAGGAAAACCTCGAACTGGTTACTAACGTCTTACTGTTAACCTGACGGGTCAAACAGTTATATAAGCACGTGGTACTGGTCTCGCAAAGTACACCCCACGTGGGTTGAACATAAAGAAAAGTTGCTATATTGCCAAATATTGTCAAGACGAGACGTTATAATCACACAACCATTTGCATTTAAGATTGATCTTAGTTAGAGTTACTGATCAACACGTAGTTCCACTTTACTCACAAAGTAGTAACAAAGCAACTCCCGGAAAATAATATGAACTTCACACGAGAATTACACTACGCTGCAATTTAAGATAACCTTAGATATCTTAGAGCTAACCCGAAATAAAGGTGATTAAATTCTCAGTTAGGCTGACCTTAACAAATCCATTGTCCTACGGACTTAGCAGACACGCGCTTAGCCGGAGATCTTACCATTTCAGACGCTCGCCACCGCCAGACTGCCACTGCCTACTACCGAGCGTGCTTCCTGAGGGTGGCTCACAAAGACAAACGGAAGGGGCCAGAGGGGCAGCTTCCTATACCAACATGACAACGGACGGACAGGACCATAGAAGGATAGAAACCTCTTTGCTTTTAGGAAGCGTAGCTACCTGTTCCGACGTTGGTCCTACTGTTCTCTAGCAGACAGCCTTGTCTGCTACCCTCAAGCATGCAACTAGAAATATATTTGTTCATTCATCCTCTCACACAGAAGGGAAGGGAGATGACAGTATCTTATCATATACAGTATATAAAAGAAAGCGGATGTAGGTTCCGTATGAGACTGTGTGACATGAATTACATATAAACTGTGTTTTAAAGTGTAGTAGTGTGACAGATCGTTCTTGTTTATGTGTAAAAGTAACACGTTCCACTACTCAGTCTCCTCCCAGATAGTCAGAAACGCCACAGTAAATTTAGAAGAGGAATTTATTCCATAAATGACACAGATTTAAGAAATTAAACATGAAAGGAATCCAACAGAGACCTTTCAAGTGTGTGTAAAAAACGACTGTCTATAAACCCTGGAGCAGATCGAGTGGTCCGGGGTGAAGAGCCACTTCTGCACAGGACTGGGATGCGGTGGCGGCTAGTGGGGAAGGTGCAGCTCACAGAAACATTATAAAGTTAAACGTTTTTTTGAGAATTCGTACTACCTCACATCTAACGCTGCGGCGCGGCAGTCTCCCCCCTGTTGGCGTTGCGTTGTCTGCCCGTGGTGGCCACCTGGAGGTCCAATAGCCGGCTGCGGCGTCTGCGCACAGGAATACTGACACCCAAGGAGCCCGCTCACCAGCGTGTGGCCCAGTTGGTTGCGGTGGAGCTACTCGCACACCGAGCGGTTGTAGGCGCTTCAGTCTGGAACCGCGCGACCGCTACGGTCGCAGGTTCGAATCCTGCCTCCGGCATGGATGTGTGTGATGTCCTTATGTTAGTTAGGTTTAAGCAATTCTAAGTTCTAGGGGACTGATGATCTCAGAAGTTAAGTCCCATAGTGCCCAGAGCCATTTGAACCATTTTTGATTGCCGGAACATTTCTAGAGGCACACAGCCTCCGGAAGAAAAACTCGCCCCTGCAAGTGAACACACCTGGCTCCAGGCGGCCCGTATCGGCTTATGAAGAGGGCGAACAGATGTACCCATCCCAGTCACGATCTGCTGCCCTCCGGAGCAGGAGTCGGATTGCCGCTGGAGTCAGCCTGGAGGCGGTCCACCAGGAGGAAGGTGTCAAGTCCTGGGAAAGGGATATGGTGCTGGAAGATGGTTTGGCCGTGAAGGAGGCCCACCCTTGTATTTGCTGACTCATTATCGTTCTGGCACTTGGCGAGTCCTCTCATGGTTGTAGGTACTGACGGACAGCGAGTACGTACGCTACAATTGACGATTAATTAAACGATTTGGAAGTGCTTGTATTGTGCCAATGCTTTGCTTCCATTCATGCATGCCATAGCAAATTCTTGGCCCAACGGTGTAGAAGCCGCTTTGGCTTGTCCTGCAAGAGCCCCATCATAACAGTGAATTGACAGCGATCTGCCCCGCCTCGCTGTGCTTAAGCCTGGAGGCGGTCCACCAGGAGGAAGGTGTCAAGTCCTGGGAAAGGGATATGGTGCTGGAAGATGGTTTGGCAGTGAAGGAGGCCCGCCCTTGTGTTTGCTGACTCATTATCGTTCTGGCACTTGGCGAGTTCTCTCATGGTTGTAGGTACTGACGGACCGCGAGTACGTACGCTACAATTGACGATTAATTAAGCGATTTGGAAGTGCTTGTATTGTGCCAATGCTTTGCTTCCATTCATGCATGCCATAGCAAATTCTTGGCCCAACGGTGTAGAAGCCGCTTTGGCTTGTCCTGCAAGAGCCCCATCGTAACAGTGAATTGACAGCGATCTGCCCCGCCTCGCTGTGCGTAAGCAGCCTTGTAGCTGCAACTGAAATGCCCACCTGAGGCTCATAACCTCGTTTATTACCGCGATTGGTATTTACCATAGCAGCATTCAGTATAAAGAGACGACCCTACTGAGATAATTCATTTATCTAACGCCGTAAACATAAGATGATTGAATAACGTCCTACTACTGTGACTGATGTTTACCATAGCAACATTCAATTTACAGCGACGACCGTGCTGAGATAATTCTCTTATCTCAGGGCGTAATCGTTTCGTTTGTGAAATAAAAAGCATAACAACACTCCCCACGCCGCATGTTTCGAATTCTTTAGTAACATTCTCCTTCACATGCACCGCCTGCGTTCTAGTGACTGCGAGTGGTATGTATTGAGCATATCGGTAACGCTTACACTCTCATTAAACGATAACGTGAGATAACGTGCTATTCTTCTTCTGATATTCGCTACTTCATGTGTTAACCGTACTTGGTTAGCGTCCCAGACTGATGAACAGTACTTCACAATCGGTCGAAAAGACGTTTCGTATGCCACTTATTTCGTGAATAAATACACTTCCCTAACATCCTTCCACTGAATCTCAACCTTGCATCTGTTTTCCCTGCAATTTGTTTTTTGTAGTCATTCCACTTTAGGTTGCTCCAGACGATTACTAACTAGGTACATCACGGTTCTTCCTATAATTTTTCGCAAACAGTGTAATCGGAGAGTAATGGATCTCTTCACATATACGTACAGAGGTTGGACAAAAATATGGAAGCACCACTAGAAAAGCCTGCTTGAACACAAATGCACCTGCTAGCCAAGCCTGCAGGTTGCACTGTTGGTTTTTATCACGAACGGCACGTGTGAAATATCCTCAATATGTTGCAACTGTCAGTCGTGGTCAGAACAGCATTCTGTGTAATTGTGAGTGTATTATAGCTGAGTTATGTGAATTCGAACGTGGTCAAATTGTTGGTGCTCGTATCGTCCATGCTTCTGTAACCAAGAGTGTTTGGTGTTTCAAGAGGAACAGTATTGACGCTTTACACCGCCTACAGGAAAAGCTAAAAGAAGTACCGTCCGCTAAGTCACAACGCAAAAGAAATTGAGTGTTGAACGATCGCAAAGGAAGGTCTTTGAAGTGGATTGTGACGAAAAATACGACGATGATAGCTGCAGAAGTCACTGCAGAACTGAATGTGGCACTCGCGGACCCTATAAACACCAAAACAACATGAACGGAGCTCCATAAGCAGGGAAGGGAAGGGCGAGCTGGATTTCCAAAATCACTCATTAGTGATGCAAATGATCGTAACAGGGAACCGTGGCCCTGTGGCGATAAAACCAGGTCTAGTGAGCTATGGAAGAATGTTATTTCTCGGATGAGTCTTATTTCACACTATTCCCAACGTCTGGTGGAGCTTGCATCCCAAAAGTGAAACATGACGTGGTTCGATGATGGTTTGCCGGCCGCGGTGGTCTAGCGGTTCTAGGCGCACAGTCCGGAACCGCGCAACTGCTACGGTCGCAGGTTCGAATCCTGCCTCGGGCTTGGATGTGTGTGATGTCCTTAGGTTAGTTAGGTTTAAGTAGTTCTAAGTTCTAGGGGACTGATGACCACAGATGTTAAGTCCCATCGTGCTCAGAACCATTTGAACCATTTTTTGATGATGGTTTGGGCAGCGATATTGTGGTATTACTTGATACCTTTAGTTAGTGTGAAAGGTCGTCTTACTGTGAAGGATGTTGTGACCATTTTGGATGATCAGATTCATCCCATGGTACAACGATGGTTCCCCAATGGCGGTGCTGTCCCAAGACGACAGCGTACTTGTTGACACGGCTTGTTGACGCATCTCCTCTGACCACCATTGTCAGCAGTACTAAATATTATTGAGCCTTTCTTGTCTACTTTCGAGAAAAAATGAGCTTGATCGCTATCCTCCTGCACCAACATTATCTCTGCATGCCACCGTTTTGCCGAACGAATTGATTCCTTTGGAAACCTTTCAGGTCCTGTCCTCGTTTATCCATTCCGAGAGCTTGGCCAAAGGTTTCTCCTACATCGTATTAGGCTTGGTAATGTGTTGTTTTTTTCGTGATTCCATGTTTTTGTTCAACCTATGTTACGTTGTTAAACGTTACAAGTTCCATTTACTTACGTTTAGAGTTAACTTGCAGTCCCTGCACCAAACATCGCTCTAGCTCGGGTCATCTGTACTTCGCTGCATTCTTATGGCATATCAGTCTTGCTATTGCCAACAGCTTGGAAGTGTTAGCAGGGTCGGTGGAGCTGTTTATTACCCTGAGATTTATTCCATCTGACTACCGTTATGACTAAATCGAATGCTGGAAGGTGATATAACATGAGTGGCATGTTATTATTAACGTATCAGTGCCAGCGGTTAGTCACTTGTGAGCCTTGAGCCACTCAAAATGTATTAAATGGGGCGCGCAGCGGCCCAACGACCACCTAACCATTGTTACGTGTTGTAAGCACCACAGACCACGACCTTTATATTTCTCGAAGATTTTGCCTCTCAAAGATTGTCCTGCGTGATTCAGAGCCGCAGTGTCCTCCAATAAAGCACATGTTACAACTGCAAGGCATTGCTATTACAGTAATGTTTGGCATCTGTAGTTAATCTGAGAGCATACAAATGACAGAGCTTGAGGCTAACGTCTTACCTTACGCGGCTTATGATGACACATCTCTGATTTATATTCATAAATTATCTTCACAATGAATCAGGCTCTATCCTTCAGAACAGTGCCATATACGTTACCCCTTCTAGAACAATCTGGCTTCTCTTTACGTACATAAAATTTAGATACCAGTTTCACTCAGAATTAAACAATTCTGCACTACCACGCGAGACGTCTAATGATGCAAATAAGACAAATACTCGCTTGCCTGAACATTACGTTACACAACGAACTGAGATTCGTTAAACTGCACTCGACTCTACGGCCATCTTGCGTACAGTAAAACCTCGAAGACTTATCGGAAATTCACACCAGCGCCGAGCAACCATGACGATGAGACTGCATCTTGATTGCGATATGCGGTTCTACCGTTGGTCTAAAGTCCATCACAGTTCCAATGAGACTTCGTATCACACAATCAAAACCACTGCTTCGCGTACGCTTTTACTGGCGTATTAAATTGCGGAATAACCTGCCGCTGATCAACTGCTGATCCAGACACTCGGAACAGTGCCTGGAAAGCCATTCTTGCTGTTTAAGTACTTCCTGAGCGAATATAGTTAGCATTTCATCAGAGCAGTCAGATGAGGGTCTGTCCATCATGAAGGAACCCCAGCGGCTCTCTAGAGCGAAAGCGCCAACACCAAAAGTAGCGCTTCCCTCCATTTTATTCGTAACTGCCCACCGATGAGTAATCACGTAGCTGCTAATTTTGTAAGCAAATGAAAAAAAGCAGTATGTAAGAGAGGAGATCGTTTTCTTAAGCCTTGTCATCAATTGCGTGCCTTAGATTACATTTAAAATATATGTTTCTTAACCGGAAGGATTAAGAACAAGTGGGACTAATTTCTCTGGACGCCGACAGCGCGCAATATCGCCATCGACGTTTTACGGGAGGGGGGGGGGGTGGGGGGGTAGCTGCCCTCAGCATTCACAATCCCTCGGGCATTTTTTGATATCGGAACGGCGTTACTGCACTGAAATTGTTCTAGAAGGTGCTACAAACCTATCATTTTCTCACGCAACTGGGGCTTACATCTACATTCGGCCGCGTCAACCAGTGCGCCTTCCCCTCTGGATGGCTCAAAGCCTTCTATACGAATCATTCGACGTGTGCCTGCCCATACTGTCTCCTGCATCGATGTACATGTAGTTTGAATAATAACGCAAATATATTAGTTCACGATGCCTTATGGCTGGCGTGAATTACTTTGGTTTAAATATGGGAGCCAGCCGGTGTGGCCGAGCGGTTCTAGGCGCTTCAGTCTGGAACCGCGCAAGCGGTACGGTCGCAGGTTCGAATCCTGCATCGGGCATGGATGTGTGTGACGTCCTTAGGTTAGTTAGCTGTAAGTAGTTCTACGTTACGGGACTGATGATGGTTCAAATGGCTCTGAGCACTATGGGACTCAACTGCTGTGGTCATCAGTCCCCTAGAACTTAGAACTACTTAAACCTAACTAACCTAAGGACATCACACACATCCATGCCCGAGGCAGGATTCGAACCTGCGACCGTAGCAGTCGCACGGTTCCGGACTGCGCCCCTAGAACCGCGAGACCACTGCAGCCGGCCACGGGACTGATGACCTCAGCAGTTAAGTCCCATAGTGCTCAGAGCCATTTGAAACATTATTTTATTTTTTAATTTGGGTGAAGCCCTTACATTATTATTATTATTAAAATTGCTATTGAAGCCTTTAAATAAAATTGCAAAGTAGAATGGGTGTACTTATACACTACTACATAACACAGTTGCTACGTCACAAGCTTCGTCTGTAAAATACAACCTCGGATGGTACCCACCAGGTGGGCCGGCCGCTTTGGCCGAGCGCTTCTAGGCGCTTCAGTCCGGAACCGCGCTGCTGCTACGGCCGCAGGTTCGAATCCTGCCTTGGGCATGGATGTGTGTGATGTCCTTAGGTTAGATAGGTTTAAGTAGTTCCAAGTCTAGGGGACGACCTCAGATGTTAAGTCCCATAGTGCTTGGAGAAATTTGAACTACTTTTTTTTTTATCCACCAGGTCGTTATAGACAATAAAGAATTTACAACAACTTTTGCGGTATTCCAGCAGTTACCACTGTATCTGTCGATTTCACCCCGTTGAGAGTAACATATTCAGTTGCAAGTCAGAAGATCCTGAAACCAGTCACAAATCTCTCCCGATGTTCAGCTAGGTCTTGTTTTGTTCATTACGGTCCGGAACTACATCGAGTGCCTTCTGGAAGCGTAGGGAGATGGTATCAACCTGGGAGGCTTTGCGTACGGGGCTTTGGATTTCGTAACACTGTCTCGGAAGATATCTGTGTATAGAATCCGTTTGGTTTTCATAGCGCAGATTTTTCGTCCTGCAAGGACCTGTCTCTTTCGTTGCGCACGTTCTTTATGACGAGGTGCATCTTCAGAATACGAATCCAAGGTTGTAGGTAAACTAATTACATAGACACTTTTGACTCTTCATGTAGACGAACTACAAATCAGAGCTGTCTAATGAAACGCGTTACAGCACGCCGTGGGAGCAGGAGTGCGTGCGACTGATTTGTGTTGGTTTTAATTGCCCTTCGCGGCGGGCAGGAGGCCATTTGTCGTGCGTGCGATGACGCACGGGGAAGCCCCGGCCGGCTGGCTCTCGTCTGCGGCGCCATCTGTCTCTGTCTGCGCGCTCTCCCGCGCCGGGCGCTGCTTCCTGTTACGCGCCGCTAAATGAGGAGGAGGGCCGAGCTCCTTACGGCACTGACGCACGCCCACCACTCCGAGCCCGACACTTTTTACCTCTCCTGTCGACTTCATACACGGCGCGCCGTCTCAACTAAGATTACGTGGCCAGAAGGCCTCGTATGACGGGTGCTATACCTTCCAAAGAAGACAGCCGTGCACCTACGAATATGCAGCACTTCCTCCTTTTATTTATTTATTTTTTTATTTTTGCTACATGGAACATCCTCCACTAACATTTGCCGACTCCAGTATTATTTTTCGAATTTTGGACACGTCGATATTACACTACTGGCCACTAAATTTGCTACTCCAAGAAGAAATGCAGATGATAAACGGGTATTCATTGGACACATATATTATAATAGAACTGATATATGATTACTTTTTCACGCAATTTGGGCGCATAGATCCTGAGAAATCAGTACCCAGAGCAACCACCTCTGGCCGTAATAACAGCCTCGATACGCCTGGACATTGAGTCAAAGCTTGGATGGCGTGTTCAGGTACAGCTGCCCATGCGGGTTAAACATGATACCACGGTTCATCAAGAGTAGTGACTGGCGTATTGTGACGAGCCAGTTGCTCGGCCACCATTGACAAGACGTTTTCAATTGGTAAGAGATCTGCAGAATGTGCTGGCCAGGGCAGCAGTCGAACATTTTCAGTATTCAGAAAGGACCTGCAACATGCGGTCGTGCATTATCCTGCTGAAATGTAGGGTTTCGCAGGGATCGAATGAACAGTAGAGCCACGGGTCGTATCACACCTGAAATGTAACGTCCACTGTTCAAAGTGCCGTAAATGCGAACAAGATGTGACCCAGACGTGTAAACAGTGGCACCCCATACCATCATGCCGGGTGATACGCCAGTATGGTGATGACGAATACACGCCTTCAATGTGCGTTCACTGCGATGTCGCCAAACACGGATGCGTCCATCATGATGCTGTAAACAGAACCTCGATTCATCCGAAAAAATGACGTTTTGCCACTCGTGCACCCAGGTTCGTCGTTGAGCACACCATCGCAGGCGTTCCTGTCTGGATGCAGCGTCAAACCATGGTCTCCAAGCTGATAGTCCATGCTGCTGGAAACGTCGTCGAACTGTTCGTGCAGATGGTTGTTCTCTTGCAAACGTCCCCATCTCTTGACTCAGAGAGGGAGACGTGGCTGCACGATCCGTTACAACCATGCGGATAAGATGCCTGTCACCTCGACTGCTAGTGATACGAGGCCGTTGGGATCCAGCACGGCGTTGCGTATTACCCTCCTGAACCCACCGATTCCATATTCTGCTAACAGTCATTGGATCTCGACCAATGCGAGCAGCAATGTCGCGATACGATAAACCGCAATCGCGATAGGCTACAATCCGACCTTTATCAAAGTCGGAAACTTGATGGTACGCATTTGTCCTCCTTACACGAAGCATCACAACAACGTTTCACGAGGCAACGCCGGTCAACTGCTGTTCGTGTATGAGAAATCGGTTGGAAACTTTCCTCATGCCAGCACGTTGTAGGTGTCGCCACCGGCGCCAACCTTGTGTGAATGCTCTGAAAAGCTAATCATTTGCATATCACAGCATCTTCTTCCTGTCGGTTAAATTTCGCGTCTGTAGCAAGTCATATTCGTGGTGCCGCAATTTTAATGGCCAGTAGTGTATATCAGTTGCTTTTCTGAAAACTTCCATATAAATTTTTTTACACAGTATGTTATATTTTAAGCTAAAATTTATGAGAATGATTTAGTTTATAAAAAATTGTAGTCTCGATGTTACAATCGGTAAGTACTACCTCTGAATGTACCGTTAAAATTATTTTTTTTGAAACATTTGAAACTATGAAATATTTGCACACTTAAAATTTATTTTGATTAATTACGTCATAGTGCACTGTTTACTACATTTATTTCTGGATTAATTTATGAAATAATAATCGAAATTAATAATGTAACAGAAACTAGTTGAAATTCTTTTTCTTAAGAAAAATTGTTAATCCTTTGGAATATTGTTATTTCCGCAGAGTGTGAAAGTTGTAAGCATGCCTCTGATGTGATGGAAGATATGTTTGTAATTTTGTGCGAACAATGTAACTTCTGCTTTGTTAATATGAAAAATCAAAAGACTATATGATATTCTAAAACGTGACAAAATATATTCACGTAAAAACAAAAAGTCTGGAACAACAATCTTCAGATTTATTTAATTCAATTCAACTGTGAGGACCTAAAGTGTAAGAATTTTAGCTTCAATAATCAGACCCCTAAACAAGAAAAACTGGAGCCTACTCAACATGAGAAGATAATTAAACTATAAAGTTTATTGTAATCCTCACTCCTCTTAAATTTCTCATAAAATACTTTGCTTATTGTGGGCAGTATCTGCAGGAAAGAATGAGTGGGTGGATTACGTACTGTTACTGCATTTGAGATGTGGTGCTACGGGATAATGTTGAAAATTAGGTGGACTAGTAAGGTGAGGAATGACCAGATTTTTCGCAGAACCGATGAGGGAAGGAATATATGGAAAACACTCACAAGATGATTGACAGAATGGTAGGACATGTGCTCCAAGATATCAGGGGATAATTTTCGTGGTACTAGAGGCAGCTGTAGAAGGTAAAAACTGTAGACAGAGACTGGAGTACACCCAGCAAATAACTGAGGACGTAGGTTGCAAGTGCTACACTCAGATGAAGAGGTTGGCACAGGAGAGGAGATTGTGGTGGACCGCATCAAAACAAGTCAGAAAATTGATGGCGCATAAAAGAAAAAACTTCTTCTGGTAGTGGTAGATAGATTGCTACTTACCGTAAAGACGAGACATTAAGTTGGAGACAGACACGACTAAACTACACTTGCACATTAGCTTTTGCCCATAGCCTTCGTCAGTAAAAGAAACACACACACATTGATTCACACAAGCAACCACACTCCACGACAGTTCGCTGTCGAGTGTGTGGTCAGGTGTGCATGAAGCATGCTTACTTGTGTGAATCAATGTGTGTGTGTTTCTTTTTCTGAAGAAGGCTGTGGCCGAAAGCTAATGTGTAAGTGTCTGCTAGTTGTGCCTCTCTGCAGCTTAACGTCTCAGCTCTACAGTAACTAACAATCATTCTTTTCCTCACATTGTTCGTGTATGTTACAGTAATACATATTCTTTTATCTGAAGCATGATGAGGATTATTTATTTAGTGTGCCAGTGAGGTAACGTATCGAAATTTAGCCCTGTGCAGAATGATGCATTGAGTGTATTCCTTAAGTGAGTTACATGTTTCAATCATTTAACTGATTTTTTAGTTACAGTTTTGCTGGAAATTTATTTGCCTGCCACACAGAGTAGTGAGCACACCATCAGTTAACACTTCCATATTCAGATCTTTACAGTCTATGGACTGCTGTAATAAAATTATTTCAGTTGTTAACACACAATTCATTGTTTGAACTATCTTAGCAGATGATATAAATTTATTTTAGAAGGTAAGAGTACGATTACGATAGTGTTACGTGATGATGTATCAGTTACTGTGATCTCATTGCATAGAAATAAATTTCTAGCAAAAGTTTCGGGAAAGACAGTGTTCAAAATATTCAGACATACAACTCACTGAAGGGATAAACCGAACTAAACGAATCCCCTTGTACAGGAATAAATTTCAGTACATAATCTCACTGGCACATCCAGAAAATATCGCTGATCTCACCTCAGATTAACTGCAATGCACCAGAAAATGGCAGCATGCCGAAATGTGCCATGCTAATAAATATCAGTAAGAATTGAGAAAGTATGAGTCTGGCAACATACTATCTGACATTCGGAAAAATGTTATTCACACAATTCCGAACACCGCAAGAGCTGGCAAGTGCGAGAACTTTCGCACAATCAGTTTAACAGCTCTTACATCCAAGTTAGTGACAAGAATAATTCTCAGAGGAACGGAAAAAAAACTTGAGGATGTTTCAGATGACTATCGGTTTCGCTTCAGGATAGGTTAAGGCCCAGAGAGGAAATTCTGATGTTGCAGTTCATAATGAAAACAAAGCTACAGAAGAGTTAAGACACGTTAACAGGATTTGTCGACCTGGCAAAAGTGTTCGACAATATAAAATGGTGCAAGATGTTCGAAATTCTAAGAAAAATAGGTGTAAGCTGTATTGAGAGACGGATATCATACAATATGTACAAAAGCCCAAAGGGATTAATAGGAGTGGACGACCAAGAACGAAGTACGCGGATTAAAAAAGGTGTAAGACAAGGATATAGTCTTTGGCCCCTACTGTTCACTCTATACGTAGAAGAAGCAACGATGGAAATAAAAGAAAGGTTCAGGAGTGGAATTAAAGTTCAAGGTGAAAGGATATCAAAGATACGATTCGCTAATAACATAACTACCTTGAGTGAAAGTGAAGAAAAATTACATGACCTGCTGAATGGAATGAAAAATTAACGAGTGCAGAATATGGACTGCGTGTAAATCAAAGAAAGGTGAAAGTAATGAGAAGTAGCAGAAATGAGAACAGTGAGAAACTTAACGTCAGGACTGATGGCCACGCAGTAGATGAAGTTAAGGAATTCTAATACCTAAGCAGCAAAATAACCAATAACGCACGGAGCAAGGAGGACATCAAAAGCAGGCCAGCACTGGCGAAAAGGGCATTCCTAGCCAAGAGAAGTCTACTAATATGAAACATAGATCTTAATTCAAGGAGGAAATTTCTGAGAATATTCGATTGGAGGACGTAATTGTCTGGTACTGAAACAGGGGCTGTGGGAAAACCAGGGCAGCAGAGAATCGAAGCATTTGAGATGTGATGCTGCAGACGAATGTTGAAAATTGGGTGGGCTGAAAGGTAAGGAATGTAGAGGTTCTGCGCAGAATCGCAGAGGAAAGGTATACATGATACGCACTGACAAGGAGAAGCGATACGATAATAGGGCAACTGTTAAGGCATCAGGGAATGTCTTCCATGGTAGTAGAAGGAGCTGTAGAAGCTGTAGAGGAAGAGAGAGATTGGATTACATTCAGCAAATAATTGAGGACATAGATTGCAAGTGCTATTATGAGATGAAGAGGTTGCCACAGAAGAGGAATTCGTGGTGGATCGCATCAGACTAATTAGAAGACTGATGACTCAAAATATGAAGAAAAGAGGGATTGAATCTACACTCCTGGAAATGGAAAAAAGAACACATTGACACCGGTGTGTCAGACCCACCATACTTGCTCCGGACACTGCGAGAGGGCTGTACAAGCAATGATCACACGCACGGCACAGCGGACACACCAGGACCCGCGGTGTTGGCTGTCGAATGGCGCTAGCTGCGCAGCATTTGTGCACCGCCGCCGTCAGTGTCAGCCAGTTTGCCGTGGCATACGGAGCTCCATCGCAGTCTTTAACACTGGTAGCATGCCGCGACAGCGTGGACGTGAACCGTATGTGCAGTTGACGAACTTTGAGCGAGGGCGTATAGTGGGCATGCGGGAGGCTGGGTGGACGTACCGCCGAATTGCTCAACACGTGGGGCGTGAGGTCTCCACAGTACATCGATGTTGTCGCCAGTGGTCGGCGGAAGGTGCACGTGCCCGTCGACCTGGGACCGGACCGCAGCGACGCACGGATGCACGCCAAGACCGTAGGATCCTACGCAGTGCCGTAGGGGACCGCACCGCCACTTCCCAGCAAATTAGGGACACTGTTGCTCCTGGGGTATCGGCGAGGACCATTCACAACCGTTTCGATGAAGCTGGGCTACGGTCCCGCACACCGTTAGGCCGTCTTCCGCTCACGCCCCAACATCGTGCAGCCCGCCTCCAGTGGTGTCGCGACAGGCGTGAATGGAGGGACGAATGGAGACGTGTCGTCTTCAGCGATGAGAGTCGCTTCTGCCTTGGTGCCAATGATGGTCGTATGCGTGTTTGGCGCCGTGCAGGTGAGCGCCACAATCAGGACTGCATACGACCGAGGCACACAGGGCCAACACCCGGCATCATGGTGTGGGGAGCGATCTCCTACACTGGCCGTACACCACTGGTGATCGTCGAGGGGACACTGAATAGTGCACGGTACATCCAAACCGTCATCGAACCCATCGTTCTACCATTCCTAGACCGGCAAGAGAACTTGCTGTTCCAACAGAACAATGCACGTCCGTATGTATCCCGTGCCACCCAACGTGCTCTAGAAGGTGTAAGTCAACTACCCTGGCCAGCAAGATCTCCGGATCTGTCCCCCATTGAGCATGTTTGGGACTGGATGAAGCGTCGTCTCACCCGGTCTGCACGTCCAGCACGAACGCTGGTCCAACTGAGGCGCCAGGTGGAAATGGCATGGCAAGCCGTTCCACAGGACTACATCCAGCATCTCTACGATCGTCTCCATGGGAGAATAGCAGCCTGCATTGCTGTGAAAGGTGGATATACACTGTACTAGTGCCGACATTGTACATGCTCTGTTGTCTGTGTCTATGTGCCTGTGGTTCTGTTAGTGTGATCATGTGATGTATCTGACCCCAGGAATGTGTCAATAAAGTTTCCCCTTCCTGGGACAATGAATTCACGGTGTTCTTATTTCAATTTCCAGGAGTGTATATCATATAGTGTGTGGCTTTCACTACTAATATACGAGTGAACTGTTGAAGGTTGACTAAGACCAAAGATTGTCGAAGACTGTGACTGAGGCTTGGCTGTGTAGCTGCCACCGGCCATCCTATAGCGTGGCGGCAGGGGACGCTCGTAGACGGAACCGCTGCAGGCGTGGCTCTGCGGGCGTGCATCATTGGATCCCCTGGGTCTTCACGCGACTGCTATCAGTGCCTGTCGGAAACGCGCGTTTCCGTCACCAACTTTGAGAGTTTAGTGAGCGTAGTATCGATCAATCACAGCACATTTATCAACTGATCACTTCTTTTAATAAAATTCCGCCATAAATTTCTGGTTTTCTCCAATTCGATTCGGTACTTCCACATTAGTTACTCAGTCTTCCTGACCAATATTCAGTGCTATTTTGTTACTCGATATCTGTAAAACTTCTTCTCCCTTACTGTCTCAAATACGTATCATAAAAATTTTACTTCTGTAAAAGGGTACAGCCCAGACGAAAATCTTCAGAAAAGATTTCCGAACACTTAAACAAATAGATGCGTGCAGATACTTTCTTTTGCCCAAATGTCTTTCATTCTGTAGCCAGTCAGCATTTTATACCCTCTCTACGCCGGCCGCTGTGACCGAGCGGTTCTAGGCGCTTCAGTCCGTAACCGCGCAGCAACTGCGGTCGCATGTTCGAATCCTGCCTCGTGGATGGATGTGTGTGCTGTCCTTAGGTTAGATAGTTTTAAGAAGTTCTAAGTCTACCTCTAGACTGATGACCTCAGACCCATAGTGACTAGAGCGATTTGAACCATACCCTCGCTACATCAGCCATCTTAGTAATTTTGTTGCCCAAATATAGAAATAATGATGTGAAAATCACGTAACACTGAGCATTACTTGATTAGTTTTCTGCTCATTTCTTGTCTGCTTTTTAGGAGAGTACGAGGCTTGCTGCTCAGGAAGAAAAGTTCAGATTATGTTTTTAAGAAACGAATAGGCCGACTTTTTCTTCTCATGGTCTGACTTGACCACAGGATATCAGAGGCTCTAGTAAAGTGAAGTGGGTCCCCGGACACTGCAGTTTACGAAAGCGGTTGCGATAAGTCCCTGCTTCCACATTTTGGCGGTGAATGAGTTATTTTGCTTTGAAGAAAGTTGCCGCTGAGTCACTGCAAATAACTTGAATTATGCGTGACAATTTCGCCTCCTTGTATACAGATCTGGCAAAGGGTCACCATGGTGCAGCTCGGCTACTGTGAGAAAATTCGTTACCTTTCCCTCCAAATCATGTTATACAATGTGCTGAGTCTTGTCCACCACTGTTCTTAGGCGCGAAGGACTCGTCCTGTGAGCAGAATATAGATAGCAGCCAATACTAACCTCTTCCACGTTAATATGCATTTTATAATGCAAGAGTGAGAAATTTCTGTAGGGTTTCCCTGTATACAAATAAACAAATCGAAATTGTCGCTGGTCTCTGTTGCAATAGCAGGATGTTATTTCTTCCATGCACAGTTCTCGTAACTATCGTGAGTTAGATTTACAAGAGGAGAGTTTCGTGCACTTGTCGTGGGGAAGCCAACTGTGGCATTTGGCATCCTGCCTTGGAGAGAGAGAGACATGCGGTCCTGCTGCAGAGAGAACGAGGCTTCTGATTCTGACGCCAGTTGAGATACACATGCGCCGAGTTCAGAGTGTCACGTTTCGAACTGGTGTTATCCACAATTTGTGAGATTTGCTATACAAGTTGAGTTGCCCGGTTATTTGGCTAGTTCCTTAGGTCCTGGACTCGCTTACTGACCATATGCGAGCTGCACAGATTAGGTCATCTTGTAGGGTTACCGAGGAATCATCCACGTAGATGAGGTATCTCCGTATAGTGTTGGCCAAACACTCAAAATTAAATTGAGATTCTACAACGCTTTGTGTTTCAGTATTTTAAGTGACTTCGTGCTTGTTGTGTTGCAGCACGTCCTCGGGACTTTATATTCGCTTCGTTGGAAACATATTTCCTATTATTTCGATAGCCATATGTGTTGAGATCTTAGAGTAACTAAATAACTTCCTAAACTCAGATTTGATTTAGATCTCAGAACCGAACTATTATCCTCCAACTGATTCTTGATAGGCGACACCCAAAAAGAAAAGAAAATTCCTCTCTTCCTGATTTGTTTTTGCACTTGGTGTATTTCAAATCCAAGCCCAGGCCATAACAGTTGGAAGACCTGCATAATTTTTATTTACTTCACGGTAATAGTGCTCTTATTCACATGAGAGGTTTTTTTTTACTGTGTCTTGTTAGAAGTGATAGTCCTAAACCCAATCAGTAGATAGAACTGTTTCTGCTTCCCACTCCTCCATCTCGTGTTGAGCCAGTATTTTAGAAATTTCTGCACTGAAACTGCTTTTAAAATTCTATAATTATTCTAGAAACTTTTGTGTATTTGAAGTCATCACCGGTAACAATTCATTAAAACCATAGCGCTTCAGTATTTCCATGCCTCACTTATGTCCTGTATAACGCAAAGACTTACATGACTCGCGAGAAAACAAATAATGTTCACATTACTTAAAATAACAGTTTAATAACTTTTGCAACATTACTGTCTTTCTTTATTGAAGTAAAGAAACCACTTCATTTCCAATTTATCTATGGTTCCGCCTTGTTAAGTGGTTATTTGTAATGAGTACGATCCTTCGCAATTTAAAGCAGACTGTACGTTAGCATGAAACAGTTTGTTGCCAATACATAGTAACCATTTTCTGCGTTGTTCATGGATAGATGCTTTGCTGATATATCCTACAGTATGCTGATGTTTTCGTGTATGATTTACAAGACAGATTTCTGCTCCAAGTAAAGTTTTACAGCAGTAACATTTACCATTTGTTCATATTATTTTATTTTTATTATATTGCCTTCGTTCGAAGACTGTAGTCGATTATAGAAAGGTTTATACAGGTCGTTGTTATTCAATAATACAATATAGTTTAATAATAATGCAAGAAGAAATTCGATAGTGCTGTACTTACACAGGGATTGTTATAATTTTGTATTATGTGAAGGGTGTTTTGCTCTTCTGTTTGCACAACACTTCTTCATTCTTTCAGATATTTTCTTTCTTCCTGCGTCGTAGCTCACTCTTCCTGTAGCCCTATTATTGATTTTCGTTTTTAGTCTGGTTTGTGTGGCTTGCAGTATTCTGGTTTTCTCTGTTTTGTTTTTTAAGTCGTCTGCTTTAATTTGGAGTTCTCTCACATCTACTTTAATTTCTGTGATTCATTTATGTTTTATTATTCCTTAATTTTTCCATTATTCACCTACTAAATCGGTTTTGTGGTGTTCTCATCTGATGTCCAAAAACTGAGATACGCTTCTTCCTGATCGTGCTAATTATTGGTTGTATTTTCTTGAATAATATTTCATTTGAAGTACCCTTCAATGTCCATTTACTTGACATCGTTTATTTATGCATTTCCTAATTATTCTTTTTTTCTTTAGTATTTTGTAAATTTCTGCCGTAGTAGTTATTTTGAAGATGGTTTCTGCTGCGTAAGTTGTTTCTGATTGTGTAATTGTTTTATAATGTTTCAATTTTACATCTATGGATAGGCATTTTTTGTTGTATGTCTCTTCTGTAGTGTAATTTGCTCTGTTCAGTTTTTTATTCCGTTTTGCCATGATGGTTTCCCATTCAGATTGTAAGTTACGACTACACCTAAATATTGACATTTATCGACAATTTTGATTCCTGTAATGTTATGTGAGCCTCACTGCCCTTTTTACTAACTAATTTGTGCCTTATTTTATTCTGAGAAGCTCAGTAATGTATGTAAATACTGTAAATGTAAATTTGGTCCAAAAAGTACTTGAATTGAAATGAAGCGCAGCTGGACAGCAAGAAACTCTAGCGCGCAATCCCCGCAACCATAGTAGTTGTGAATATTTGAGTACGGACACGAAAAAAAAAAATATTAAAAAGAAGAGGACTGTTAAACTGTATCTTATGGAAAGATGACGTGTTGCTAGGCCGTCGTTCACAACGTTTTGTTACACTTAATGAAAATTGCTATCTCAGTGATACAACGGAGTAAAGTATGTATAATAGTTCCCAAACATTTATGTACACAAATTTTCTGGAAGCGATGAACAGAAATACCTTTTCTTTTTTTTTTTGGGGAAAACGAGGTGAACTTCATTGTCGTAGAAGCCTATCAATCGACAGAGCTGTAAGTGTACGAAGTTCACTAAAATACAGTAAAGGATTGGTTCAAATGGCTCTGAGCACTATGGGACTTAACATCTTAGGTCATCAGTCCCCTAGAACTTAGAACTACTTAAACCTAACTAACCTAAGGACATCACACACATCCATGCCCGAGGCAGAATTCGAACCTGCGACCGTAGCAGTCGCGCGGTTCCGGACTGAGCGCCTAGAACCGCTAGACCACCGTGGCCGGCCTACAGTAAAGGAAATGCTTTCTCTATAGTTTCCATTCAATACGTAACAACCTCTCATAATTTGTTAATTGCAGTAACTGGATTATGTTCATGTATAATAGTATTGTGCTAAACTCCAATGACCAATTTTGATGCAGCAGGACGTGTTGTATTAAGGAAGTTTGTGTGCCAAGCAATCTCCTTTTGTCACGAAAAGCAGATTGCTGTTTGATCTTATTTACAAACAACAATAGCCCCTTAGGTATGAAAAGCTACGAAAACTTGGGCTCAAAGCTATCCGCAATACTGCCAATTAAAAAACAGAGTCGTATTTCAAACCTTAAAGGACAATAACTTCCTGCACATTACAATACGTCACCAACTGGTGCAGAAGCTGATCATTCAAGTAGGCAGCAAACAAAATTCAGGCACCAGTTACGACTTAATGTAAAAATCTCAGTCAAAAATCAATCTCTCTCTCTCTCTCTCCAAACATATATAAATATTCATATTATTAAGATAAAAGTCATTTTATATTCCTTGCTTTTTTTTTTTTTTTTTTTTTTTTTTGCAATTGGTCGGTCAGTTAGCATAATGTTTGAGGACAATTTTCTGTGCTATTTTGTTGTAGTGATGTAACTTGTTGCCTGGTTCCTTGAACACTGGTGGCTATTAGAGCAAGTTCATCAGCAGATCCCAAGCAAATCAACAGCACCTCCAATTCTTCTTTTCTTTGGGTGATTCTTGTATTTTTATCTCATTGCGTTTTTCAGGGAATAGTTAAACAATAATTGTGATACACATTCACGTTGTCTTAAGCCTGGGCCGCGCGGGGTAGCCGCGCAGTCTGGGGCGTCTTGTCACAGTTCGCGCGACTCCCCCCTTCGGAAGTTCGAGTCCTCCCTCGGGTTATGTGTTTGTGTGTTTTGTCCATAGCGTAAGTTAGCTTAAGTTTAATCTTAGGGACCGATGACCTGAGCAGTTTAGTCCCATAAGATCTTACCACAAATTTACATTTACAAATTTTCTTTAGCCTGTTTTTATAATAAAAGGTTCAGAAATTTCTCCTCTAAACTCATCCTTCGATTTAACGTCGGTTAGAGTAAGTCCTATTAATTTAATTAGTTTCGAATGGAATCCCAGATTCCTTAAAATTTTTAGCACTGAAGGTCTATGGAGGCAGTCATACGCCTTCTTAAAATCTACAAATATTATTGCAAGAGGTCTGTTCCATTTGATATAGTATGCCATAATCAATTTCAGACTAATGGACTGCTCTGCACAGTTTCTCCATGGACTGAAACATCCCTGGTATTTTGGTTAGTTTATTTTGTTAGCAGGGTATTTACTTGGAATTACTTTTGCCTTCTTAGGTTGGTGATAGTCTTTCATTTGCATAACCACACCTTTACTTCCCAACTATATCACAGTTAGTTTGATTCCAGTGAGAATAACTGCTGCATGCCTTTCAAAGCGTAATCCTTCTGGTGACGAAACATAGCCCGGTTATCTTTCAACATGAGACAGTTTGTCTTGCAGTTCTGTTAAATGTTGCAAAATGTGGGTCTCTTCGTGGCTGTTGCAAAATGTAGCGGTCATCTGCTGCTGTAGTTGACCGTGCTCGAACACTTCCTCCCCTTCGGGCAGCCGTGCCTGTGCTTTGAACGGTCCCCACGCCCTTGAAATAACGCTGAGACCAATACAAAGCACTTGGCCTCCACTCGTCACACTTCGTCTTTCTTCCAGTTTCCCGATGAATCTTGCTCGTGTGATTTCATCCAGTAATCAAGAACACCACTACAGTGCACCGCAACTGCTCGCAGATTGACACATGCTGTCGTTTCCTGTTCCTTCAATTGTCTCCTATTACGGGGCCAACCCCATCTGGCGCTGCATTCGCATTGGCCTCGTGCCTTATGACCTCCAACTATCTGTGCACAGCTGTGAGACCTTTTACAACGTCCTTCCGCACTTTGTTTCATTTCGACAAGGGTGGTTAATATGTTAACATTTTCGGGGCAGTGTGCAATCAGCTTATTTCTCCGTAGTCGCGTTTCTCCATAAAACATATGAAGGGCTTATTTCTGTAGTGGTACAAGTACATTACCTCCATTTGTCTGCCTATAATGCTTCTAAATTAATGATCCAAACAAACAGAAAGAAAGGTTCAGCTCTAGCAACTTCTGAGGTCGTCAGTCCTCTAGAACTTAGAACTACTTAAACCTAACTAACCTAAGGACATCACACACATCCATGCCCGAGGCAGGATTCGAACCTGCGACCGTAGTGGTCGCGCGGCTCTAGACTGTAGCGCCTAGCACCGCTCGGCTACCCCGGCCGGCGAATATTTCTGGTATCTCAACTGCAGATTATTCAGCCTTCATTTAACTTTAGGACTCTGTATCTCAAAATGAACAAAAATGAAATTGTACCACTATTCAATAAGCCCTTCATATGTATGTGACAGTCGTAATGGAACAGCACTGTAAACCGTTTTGAGGTTCCACCTTATTTTAATGTGTCATAATGTCCTGTACAGTTCTGTTACTTGTTCCTTAAGTAAAATAGAAAACGAGGACTATTTTCTGCACCCAGCCCCCGCTCACTTGAGGTCTCTTAAACACGTAGTATTTACAGTTCCCCACTTTTTTATTCGTGTCGTAAAAGCCTCTGCGGTCGGCAGTCGCGTAACGACAAATAGAGGGTGGCGCCCCTTCTCTGGTGAAGCTTAGGCCCTCAGAACGGGGACGCTTTGCCGTCTTTGTCTGGGCTGCGTCGTCGTGCAGGCCCTCCGGCCCTGTGTCGCATTGTGCTGGCCGGCCCTTATACAGACTCGTAGAGGGCACAGGCCGGAGGAAGCGTCCGCATGCAGAGGCCAGGATAATGCGGATAGCGAGCTCCCTTTATCCTTCGGCGGAAAATGGAAAATGTCTCTGTCTAGGCAACTCCATCTCTGAACATCTGTTTAACAATGTCAGAAAGAAATGGGCAGAAGGGCAGGGGCGGAGCTCAGCGCGAGGTGATTACCGTACGGCGCGTCTCGGCTGGAACTGAGGAAGAATGTGTAATGTGTGTGTGTGTGTGTGTGTGAATTCCTAAGGGACCAAACTGCTGAGGTCATCGATCCCTAGACTTACACACTACGTAAACTAAATTATGGTAAGAACAACACACACACCTTTGCCCGACGGAGGACTCGAACCTCCGGCGGGAGGGGCCGCGCAATCCGTGACATGCCGCCTCAAACCTCACGGCCACTCCGCGTGGCAGTTTAATGTGTGGCCAGGGACTTGCGTAGACTACACGCTATATAGTCTTCTAGGCAGATCATAAGAGATTGGCATGGGATACAACTAATGCTGTTTGAAGAGCCACTGGAAGTCAGAAAAGCTTGAAATCGAAATAAAGCCATCGCTTTCGTTGATGAAACTCATGTGGAATAACACCTAAAGTAGCCATAGTGTGTGCACACTGCCACGATACTGAGTTTCGCTGGCTCGACATGTATGAGTAACACAAGCTCGATTCGTGAACCGATTCGAAGCTTCAAATTACAAATCAGCCTCCTCCACTTTCTTTCAAAATGCGCAGACACTCCTATGGTGTTGTCGATCTAATAAATTCGCAACAACGGAAAAATCTGAGTATTTGACATACCTCCTACCGTAGTTCGTGACAGACATAGTTCTGATTTTGCTCATATTGACAGCTGGTTAAGTTGGATGATCTTCTTCTCTTTCGGTCTGTGTTCTTATTGAGTAATCTTTCATCCTCACTTCTTGTAAATTTCTTCTCTTCTCTGTCCGTGATAATGTTTTCTTCCACTGTTCAATTAAGTCATGAAGCCAGTGCCAGCTCCTATTTTCCTATTTTCGAAAGTTGCCCTGTTGTAAAATTCCTCTGCCTGCATCTCCATTTATTCCGAATACCGTTGTACCTCCTGAAATCAGTGTAGTTTGGTTTTTATTACTCACAAGAAACTGCAGCATCTGATGTAAAAATCTCTCCTGGTCCGCTCTATGTATGTCCGAATAGTACATTTCTAGGCGTTGCTATCATTCCTTTTATTGGTAGAGGTGTGTGCGCGTGTGTGTGGAGGCGGTAAGAAAAATAATTATCTCATTCGACGACTAGGATCAAAATGTTGAAATTTACAAAAAGCTGTGACGTGTGCTGCTTGATAATTAATATGCCTTAATTAGTAGTGGTAACGCTCTTACCGCAGTAGTAACGGCGGTTCCCGTCAGGTCACCGAAGTTAAGCGCTGTCGGGCTTGGCTACCACTTGAATGGGTCACCGTCCGGATCTGCACTCAGCCTTTGTGAGGCCAGTTCAGGAGCTACTTGATTCAGAAGTATCGGCACCGGTGACTGTTGTGGATTGGCAGGAGAGCCAACCCAGGATTATAGAGGAAGCCGAAAGGCACGCGTTTTAGCTCACGCAGGCTGGCGTGAGGTCTGGAACAGACAAGGAATTTAGACTTAAAAAAAAAAGGATGTAGCTGGTGGAATACTTAACTTTAATCCATTAATGTTGAACGTAGCTCTTGTCTGTACATTATTTACAATATCAATAGTAACTGAACATGGCGCCTTGCTAGGTCGTAGCAAATGACGTAGCTGAAGACTATGCCAACTATCGTCTCGGCAAATGAGAGCGTATTTTGTCAGTGAACCTGTAGTGGACTGACAAGGCAGCCAGTCCACAGTGAAGTAGCCGAAAGGGCACGCGTCAACTCACGCCGTCTGGCGTGAAGTCTGGAACAGGATAAGTTATGAATGTGATAAAGAAAAGAACGTAGCTACTAGAACACTTAACTTTTATATTGTCCTTTGGTATACAGCATTCTTGATGATACAAGTGAGACTCTATCTTGAGGTACATGCAATGGTACAATTGGCGCCTTGCTAGATCGTAGCCATTAACTTAGCTGAAGGCTATTCTAACTGTCTCTCGGCAAATGAGAGAAAGGCTTCGTCAGAGTAGTCGCTAGCAACGTCGTCGTACAACTGCGGCGAGTGCTAGTACGTCTCTCGAGACCTGCCATGTGGTGGCGCTCGGTCTGCGATCACACAGTGGCGACACGCGGGTCCGACATGTACTAATGGACCGCGGTCGATTTAAGCTACCACCTAGCAAGTGTGGTGTCTGGCGGTGACACCACAGAACCATCGCTAGCAAAGTCGGCTGTACAACTGGGGCGAGTGCTAGGAAGTCTCTCTAGACCTGCCGTGTGGCGGCGCTCGGTCTGCAATCTCTGATAGTGGCGACACGCGTATCCGACGTATACTAACGGACCGCGGCCAATTTAAAGGCTACCACCTAGCAAGTGTGGTGTCTGGCGGTGACACCACAGTGACGAAAACTGACAACGGTCGGAAGAGCGGTGTACTGGGCTCATGCGCCTCCGAATCCGCATACGGTGACGCCTAAGGGCTGAGGATGACAAGGCGGCTGATCTACACTTTTGGGCCTTCAAGGATTATTCTGACGGTGTTTGCTTATTTTTTTTCTCAATTAGTAGTATATTTTAAGCCTCGCGTCATCTTTTCAACAGCAGGTTGTATGCAACCATGTTGTTGTTGTTGTGGTCTTCAGTCCTGAGACTGGTTTGATGCAGCTCTCCATGCTACTGTATCCTGTGCAAGCTTCTTCATCTCCCAGTACTTACTGCAACCTACATCCTTCTGAATCTGCTTAGTGTATTCAACTCTTGGTCTCCCTCTACGATTTTTACCCTCCACGCTGCCCTCCAATGCTAAATTTGTGATTCTTGATGCCTCAAAACATGTTCTACCAACCGATCCCTTCTTCTAGTCAAGTTGTGCCACAAACTTCTCATCTCCCCAATCTTATTCAATACCTCCTCATTAGTTACGTGATCTACCCACCTTATCTTCAGCATTCTTCTGTAGCACCACATTTCGAAAGCTTCAATTCTCTTCTTGTCCAAACTAGTTATCGTCCATGATTCACTTCCATACATGGCTACACTCCATACAAATACTTTCAGAAACGACTTCCTGACACTTAAATCTATACTCGATGTTAACAAATTTTTCTTCTTCAGAAACGATTTCCTTGCCATTGCCAGTCTACATTTTATATCCTCTCTACTTCGACCATCATCAGTTATTTTACTCCCTAAATAGCAAAACTCCTTTTCTACTTTAAGTGTCTCATTTCCTAATCTAATTCCCTCAGCATCACCCGATTTAATTTGACTACATTCCATTATCCTCGTTTTGCTTTTGTTGATGTTCATCTTATACCCTCCTTTCAAGACACTGTCCATTCCGTGCAACTGCTCTTCCAAAGTGAAGAATAGAAATATCTTGTTTTTGGAAAAGGAGGTGAACTTCATTGTCGTAGAAGTCTATCAATCGACAGAATTGTAAGTGTACAAAGTTCACTAAAATACAGGAAAAGAAATGCATAATCTATAGTTTTCATTTAATAAGTAACAACGTCTCATAATTTCTTAATTACAGTAATTGGATTATGTTCCTGTACAATAGTATGGTGCTGAACTCCACTGACCAGTTTTGATGTAGCAGGACGTGTAGTTCGAAGGAAGTTAGTGGTCGAGATCCCGATCCATTTTCTGCCGTCCTATGGGAGCCCCTGAGGACACTCCGAGTTTCGCTGGTGGTAAGCGAAATCCATTACATTAAGGTTTACAGTATTTCACGCGCTTGTCTTTGAAGTGTAGTGTAACACAGAGGAAATCAAAAATCAAAAACTCTTGGGTTGTTTTGGGGAAGGAGACCAGACAGCGAGGTCATCGGTCTCATCGGATTAGGGAAGGATGGGGAAGGAAGTCGGCCGTGCCAAAAAAAAAAAAGAATGGTTCAAATGGCTCTGAGCACTATGGGACTTAACTGCTAAGGTCATCAGTCCCCTAGAACTTAGAACTACTTAAACCTAACTAACCTAAGGACATCACACACATCCATGCCCGAGGCAGGATTCGAACCTGCGACCGTAGCGGTCGCGCGACTCCAGACTGTAGCGCCTAGAACCGCTCGGACAGACCGGCCGGCTCGGCCGTGCCCTTCCAAAGGAACCATCCCGGCATTTGCCTGGAGTGATTTAGGGAAATCACGGAAAACCTAAATCAGGATGGCCGGACGCGGGATTGAACCGTCGTCCTCCCGAATGGGAGTCCAGTGTCAAAAACTCTAAACAGCTGATGTAGAAAAATTATAATATACGAGGCACTGATGGAAGTTAAGATTATCGCTTATATCTGTCGAGCAGGCGTTTCGAAGAAAGGCAGCGAATGCTGGAGCGACCACTAACATGACGTAACAGGAAGCACCGTTTGTGTTACCGGGCAACAAATTCCTATTGTTCAGTGATTGTCATTCGTGAGCAACGGTCATGTTGGGAAAATATTGGTGCTCGCTAATCTCGTCTGCTGGGGGCCGTCAATTGGAGAAAATAAAAACAGAATAAAACTGCGTTGAACTTAGTGGGGAAGACAACGGCTCTGAGTTATAGGAAGTTGTGAGTAGTATTCTCAAGATGGCCACGCCATGAATGGTTTGAATGGAAATGTGCTGTATCGTCCATCGGGAAGCGTAAGTTTATTCTAATGAGTTTGTTCATGAGTAACAGTTGATGATATGTCCAGTAACAATTTCTTATTTTTGAGCGTAAGTAGCTGAGATCCATATGTGGAGTGCAAATTAACTTCATGGGTGCTGTGCTTCCTTCCACATTCCACACCATTCCCAAAAAAACTCTCCTCTGTCTTTTTGTTATATTTTCTTTTATACCATTTTAACCAGTTATTATTAGATATATTACTTGTTTTGTCTGTAAATCGGAAACAATGGATTAAGTTTGCGACGCCTGTTTCCTGAATGATTCATTCAAATCCAGGCAGGCAGTTGCCTTCATTGAGGTAGACGATAACAGATTTGGAATTCGTTTCGTCAATTTAGACACTGAAAATTTAAAAATTTAACATTTCATTCCTAAAAGTTTCAGAGAGCTTAAAAGTTTTCTACTTGTTATTTAAGATCCAAAATAATTTTGCGAAGATTCGGATAAAAATGTAATGACGAATCGAAACTGATGCATGCAACATATCTCCTACTCTGGATTATACTAAACGGTACCTATACATTGATAGTCACCGGGCCAAATATCTCACGAAATAAGCATCGAACGAAAAAACTACAAAGAACGAAACTCGTCTAGCTTGAAGGGGGAAACCAGATGGCGCTATGGGTGGCCCGCTACATGGCGCTGCCATAGGTCAAACGGATATCAACTGCGCTTTTTTAAATAGGAACCCCCATCTTTATTACATATTCGTGTAGTACGTAAAGAAATATGAATGTTTTAGTTGGTCCACTTTTTTCGCTTTGTGATAGATGGTGCTCTAATAGTCACAAACGTATTAAGTACGTGGTATCACGTAACATTCCGCCAGTGCGGACGGTATTTGCTTCGTGATAAATTACCCGTGTTAAAATGGGCCGTCATCTCCGGCGGTACACCGCAAGGTTACCGCCCTTCGATAGTGCACTTCTCGCGCTTATCGAAGTGTTAGGTGTTCCAGGTGCCAGCCAGCCAGCCAGCCAGCCAGCCAGCCCAGCAGCAGCAGTTCCCGGTCCCGGCCTGCAGCAGTGGTCCCGCAGCCAGCCAGCCAGCCAGCCAGCCAGCCAGCCCTCCGGTGCCAGCAGCAGTCCAGCCAGCAGCAGCAGCAGCAGCAGCCGCCGCCGCCGCCGCCGCCCCGGCCCCGTCCGCGGCAGCAGCGTTCCTGCCTCCCGCCGTCCGCCTCCCGCCGTCCGCCGTCCGGTCCTTTTAGTGCTGTGTTTTTTCTTTCTTCTCCTTGTCGTCATGTCCGCCCCCACCACCACCGTCACTACTACCACCACCGCCATCGTGTATACGTCCCCTTCCGCCGCCTCCACCACTATCACTTGGTGTGCCCAGTCCCACCCCCCTCCTTCCATCCCTCCCCTCCTCTCTATCCCTTCGCCCTCGCTCTTTGTCGCCCCCTCTCCCGCTTCTTCCTCTCGTTCTGATCCCGTCCCCCCACTCCCCCAGCCTGTCACTGCAGCTCCGGCTCGGGTGGTGGCCCGTCGGGCCACTGCCCACGCCCAGCTCTCCCCATCGCCATCGCCATCGCCATCGCCGCCGCCGCCACCACCACCACCACCACCACCGCCATCTTCGTCGCCTTCACCATCACTGACGCCTTCGCCTGCACCGTCACAGTCATTATCTCCGGCGCCGACTGCTGCGTCCGTGCCGGGACCTGTCCCTTCCCACCACCTCCCCATCGTTCCCGTCCCTCTTATCACCACCCGCCCGCCAGCCGCTGTCAAACGCCCTAGTGGCGCCCCCACTTCCTCTGCTCCTAAAAAGGCTCCACCCCGCCCCCCATCCCCACCCCAACATGCCATGGACGTCTCCCCACCAGGCCCCGCTCCCTCCTCCTCCTCCTCCTCCCCACCCGGTCTCTACAAATATCTCCTGTCCCGTCCCGATCCTTCCTTCCTCGAGGCCCGGAATCTCTCCCTCCTCCTCCGCCAACATTTCCCTGGCGCCCCCATATCTCTCCTTACTCCCAGACGGGATTCTGTTCTTATCTCCTCCCCCAGCCCAACCCTCCATACTGACATCCTCTCCCGCCTCCCCATCACCCGTTTTGGTCCTAACGCCTCCCTCACCCCTGCTCCCTCCCCATCTCCTACCCGCCAACCCCAACCCCCGCGTCGCCCGCCGACCCTCACCGCCGTGATCACTCGGCTTAGTCCGTCGATCACGGAGGAGGAGGTGTTGGTGGAGCTGAAGGCCCATCCCACCCTGGAGGTGCGGGCAGTCCGCCGCATTTTTAACGCGACCGGCCCCACCCGCCTTATGCGGGTGTTCTCTGAGGACGCCCCCTCCATTGACCGTCTCCTGAAGGAGGGTGCCCTCCTCTTCAATCAGCGGTACAAGGTAGACCCCTCCCGTTCCCCCCCTCAATCCCTGCGCTGCCAGAGATGTCTGCGCTACAATGCACATACAACAGCAGAGTGCCGTGAGGCCCCCACCTGCCCGCATTGTCGTCAAGCGCACTTCCTCCGGCAGTGCCCCAACCTTCAATCCCCTCCCTCCTGTAATACCTGCAGCCTCCCCCACCCTACCTACTCCCAAAAGTGTAAAGCCCGACCCCCTCCCACCACCCCTGAACTCACCGTACCTGTCCGTCCCCTGGACGCCCCCACCCCTCCTGGCAATTCCCTTCGTCCCCCCCCCCCCCCACTGCTGAGGACATCATCAGGTTCCTCACCATTGTCCTCCAAAACGTCCATCCCTTTCAGCGCCCCCACACCCTCCAGCACATCTCCCTCGCCGCCCGTTCCATATTCCACCTTAAAATGTACGCCACCTATTCCAATAACCAGGCCCATTTCACCTTCTCCCGCCTTGACACCCTCGTCTAAATCCTTATCATGGCGCGACAGCATCGTATCCTGTTCAACAATATCCGCTCCCTTCCCGCCAACAAGAACCTCTTCCTGCAAACCCTTGCTACCCACCGTGTGGATGCCTTCCTCCTCAATGAAACCTTCCTCCAACCCCACCACTCCATCCACACCTCCCCCTATCTCCTCCACCGATCCGATAATCCCCTCCCAGTTGCGCGTGGCGGAGTTGCCATTGGCCACCACCGCCAGATCCCCGTTCGGCTCCAACCTCTCCTTCCTGACCCCACCGAACACCTGATCCTTAGTCTCTTCTTCCCCGGCCTTACCGTTACCTGCGCCACCATCTATGTCCGCCCCAACGCCCCTCTTCCTTTCGACTTCCTCTCCCACATCGACCGTACCTTCTCCTCCTATGTGATCGCCGCCCACCTCAACATCCATAGTCGCTCCGCTGCCCAGTTACGGCGGAGGCATCGGTTCCTCTCCTCCCTTCAAGGCGACCTCATCCCCATCCCCCAGCACACCCGCCCCGAATCCAATTCCACTCCCGATGTTATTCTCTCCTCCCCCAACCTCCTTGGTCGCATTACGGTGGATGTCCTGGAGCCTATTGGTAGTGACCATCTCCCTGTCCTCCTCACCGTTTCAGACGGTCGTCGCCCCCGCCCCGACCCTCGTCATGACCCTCCCCCCAAGTACATCCATGACTATTCCCGTGCCAACTGGAATGCCTACCGGGATACCCTCTCCACTCAGGTCGACAGCCACCCTCTCGCCTACCGCTGTCCCGATGATGTCTCCCATGCCACCTCCTTTCTCCAGCAGACCTTGTCTGAGGCCGTGGAGGCCCACGTCCCTACTGTTGCCATCCACCCCCACCGTCCTACCTTGCCGCCACAGGCCGTCCTCCTCCTCCGTGAATCCCGTCGTCTCTACCGTGCCTTCCTCCGCACGCGTGACCCGGACACCCTACGACGCCACCGGCAACTACAGCGACACATTCGAAATTTGCTCGCGGCTAAGAAACGCCGGGACTGGCGACAGACATGCACCCGTTTAAATGCTACCCTCCCTATAAACTCGTCCAAGTTCTGGACCGCCTTCCGTTGCCTTACCGGAACTAAGCCCTCCCCCTACTATCCTCTTCTCCACGATGACCGCCCCTTCCCTGACGCCCTTAGTAAGGCCAACCACTTTGCCTCCTACCTGTCCGATGTGTTTTCCATCCCTGATGATCCCCGGTTCGATTACTCCCTCTTCCCAGATATCCGCGATCGAACTGACACCTCTGTCCCTCCCCTCGCTCCTGGTTTCCAGTACTTGGACAACATTCCACACACGGAACTTAATGCCCCCATCACTACACAGGATCTCATTACTACACTCCGCACCAAACGCAACACCGCTCCTGGTCACGATCGTGTCACCTACCGTCACCTTCGTGAAGCTCCTGTCTCTTTCCTCTCCACCCTGGCCAGGCTCTACAATGTAGTCCTGTCCACTGGTTACTACCCCAACCTGTGGAAAACCTCTCGTATCCTCATGTTCCTCAAACCTGGCAAACCGCCGTCCGCCGTCTCCTCCTACCGTCCCATCAGCCTTACCTCGGTCTTCAGCAAGGTCCTGGAATCTATCCTCACCCGCCGCATCCACCAGCATCTCCGCCGGCACCGCCTCCTCCCCGTTACCCAGTGTGGCTTTCGGCCGTCCTTCTCTTCCGACGATCTTCTCCTTCACCTCACTCATCTCCTTTCCGAACAGCTCAATTCCCGTCGCTCCGCAATCTTCCTCTCTCTTGACCTCGAACGCGCATATGACCGTGTATGGCATTCCGGTCTCCTCTTCAAGCTCCAAACCTTCGCCCTTCCCATTAACTATGTTCGTCTGATCGGTTCCTTTCTCTCCCGCCGTCCTTCCCATGTCACCATCCATAACGCCGATTCCTACACCTTTTTCCCCTCTGCCGGTGTGCCCCAAGGTTCCGTCCTCTCCCCCCTTCTGTACTTGTTGTACACGGCGGACATGCCGCCGCCGTCACCCCCCGTCCACCTTCTCCAGTTTGCCGATGACACCGCCTTCCTTGCCCTTGCCCCCACCCTGCAACGCTCCCAACACCTTCTCCAATCCCATCTTGACCGGTTCATCGCTTGGTGCAACCAGTGGTTGCTCACGGTCAATCCTTCCAAAACCCAGGCGATCATTGTAGGCAAAACCACCCCTTCCTTCCGCCTCCTTGATTTCTATCTCACCGTTTATGGCCGTCCCATCGCTCTCACCCCCACCCTTAAGTACCTTGGCGTCACCCTCGAGCGTCACCTCTCCTGGACTCCCCATCTCCAGACAATCCAAGCCAAGGCACGTTCCCGACTCCGTCTCCTCAAGCTCCTTTCCGGCCGTACGTGGGGTCTGGACCCCTCCACCATCCTCCACACCTATAAGTCCCTCATCCGCCCTATCCTCTGTTACGCCCATCCCGCCTGGATCTCCGCCCCCCCTTCCTTTTATAAATCCCTCCAAATCCTTGAACGCCATGCTCTCCGCCTTGCCTATCGCATCCGTCTCCCCTCCCCCACGCGGATCCTGTATGATCTTATCCCCTTCCCCCACCTCCTCCTCTTCCTCGAACGTATACGCATCCTCTACACCTCCCGTAAACTCGATCCTCCTCACCCGCTCGTCTCCCCGATCCTCTCCCACCCCCGCCCGCTGCCGCGCCTGTACTCCCATGTCCCACCCGGTCTCCATCTCTCCACCCTCCTTATCCTCTCCCAAGGTGGCTTCCGCCAGCTCCCCCTCCCTGATGATGTCCTCCTCCCCTCCATCTACCCCTCCTACCAACTTTGATCCTCCCACCCTCCTCCTGTGCCTGCTCCTCAGGGCACCCTCCCTCCCTTCTTTCCCTTTTTCCCTCCCCCCTCCTTTTCTCTCCCCTCCTCCCCCGGGCCTCCCCTCCCCTGTCCCTCTCCCTCCTGCCCCCGTCTCCTCCGCCATTGGCGTCCTTTTCTCCCCTCTCCCCCACCTCACCCCCGTTCCCCTCTTGGCAGGTCCCCGGACACGCACACGCTACGTGGACTTTCGCGCGCCGGAGATCGCCGCCATCAGTGTCTTGTGTGTGCCGTCGTGTTTAGTGTTCAGTGTTCACCGTCACACTCCATTGTTCACCAGTGCCATCGTCTTCTTCAGTGTTTGTGCGTCGTTTCAACGGTTTGCAGTGTGGTTTATCGTCGAGTGTGAACGGCTCCGTGTTTGTCTCTCTGTGTCTCCTGTTTTATCGCCCACCATTTTGTGACTTTTCTGTTTTTCTCCTGTTTTTTTATGCTTATGTCTTCTTTGGCTGAAGAGCAGCGTAGTGTGCTGCTGCCAGCCTGCCTATTGTATAGGCTTTAAAATGACAATAAAGTAAAAAAAAAAAAAAAAAAAAATGGGCCGTTTATCAATTGCGGAAAAGGTCGATATCGTGTTGATGTATGGCTATTGTGATCAAAATGCCCAACGGACGTGTGCTATGTATGCTGCTCGGTATCCTGGACGACATCATCCAAGTGTCCGGACCGTTCGCCGGATAGTTACGTTATTTAAGGAAACAGGAAGTGTTCAACCACATGTGAAACGTCAACCACGACCTGCAACGAATGATGATGACCAAGTAGGTGTTTTAGCTGCTGTCGCAGCTAATCTGCACATCAGTAGCAGACAAATTACGCGAGAATCGGGAATCTCAAAAACGTCCGTGTTGAGAGGAAAGTCGTTACACATATTACCAAACGCATTCAGGTTGACGGTCATCATTTTGAGCATTTATTGCATTAATGTGGTATTTACAGGTAATCACGCTGTAACAGCATGCGTTCTCAGAAATGATAAGTTCACAAAGGTACATGTATCACATTGTAACAACCGAAATAAAATGTTCAAACGTACCTACGTTCTGTATTTTAATTTAAAAAACCTACCTGTTACCAACTGCTCGTCTAAAATTGTGAGCCATATGTTTGTGATGATTACAGCGCCGTCTATCACAAAGCGAAAAATGTGGTTCAACTACAACTTTCATATTTCTTTACGTACTACACGGATATGTAATAAAAATGGGGTTCCTATTTTAAAAAAAATGTAGTTGATATCCGTTTGTCCTATGGTAGCGCCATCTAGCGGGCCAACCATAGCGCCATCTGGTTTCCCCCTTCAAGCTAGACAAGTTTCGTTCTTCGTAGTTTTTTCGTTTGACGTTATTTCGTGAGATATTTGGGCCGGGCACGATCAATGGACCACCCTGTATATGATGAACCTGTTACTTGAGAAAGACCTAACTTTAATGTGGACCTCATGACTGTGAAACAATGTTTAGCTTTGGTAGAGAGTGTGAAGTACTGCTGTGTTAGAGTTAGGCTGATAATGTTAGGAGTGAGGAAGCCACGGCAGTATTGTGATTTAAATTTAATGTCTCAATTTATTATTTTGTTCAATCAACATGATTATGAAACCGATTTGTGAAGCAAGAAATCTAATGGAATGTCAGGTAAATACAATAATAATGTTACTTTTTTTCCACTCTTGATGCACCGTCAAACTAACTTAATTATTGCCCGCATCTCGTGGTCGTGCGGTAGCGTTCTCGCTTCCCACGCACGGGTTCCCGGGTTCGATTCCCGGCGGGGTCAGGGATTTTCTCTGCCTCGTGATGGCTGGGTGTTGTGTGCTGTCCTTAGGTTAGTTAGGTTTAAGTAGTTCTAAGTTCTAGGGGACTTATGACCAAAGCAGTTGAGTCCCATAGTGCTCAGAGCCATTTGAACCATTTTTAACTTGATTATTGAACTGAAAGTTGTTGATTTGAGAGATTGGGAAGTGTATTGTTTGGATGTTGAGAAGTTCATCAAATTTAAAATCTGCCTTGAGCACTTTTTCTAAGTATACAAAAAAACAGTGTTGCCATTTTTGAGCAAATTTCATTTCCTTACCAACCTTTCTCTTACAATTCTCTTTAATGGATCACCTAACCAAGTATGTTCGATAAACTGTTCGATCTCCAATTAACAGAGAACTCATTGCACCTCTCGAGTGTCTCTGTGTAGATACAGTAATTTGCAGCTTTAGCATAGCGACGCGCAAGACAGAACAGTACTGCAACGCGTTACCCAGATTTGCGCAGGAGAAAGGTAAGGAGAAAAGATTATGATTTTTTTTTTTTTTTACTTATTCAATCGGGAACAGCTTACGTTATTCAGAGACAGTTTTTGTGATCAAATTTTGCAAATTAAATTTCTCTAGGTTATGTCCAAGTAAATTATTCAGGCAGTTTATACTGTTCAAATTTCGTGCAGTCAGATTGCTAACTTTTACTGTATGCAAGACTTCCCTTTTCATTACGACAATTACTTTTACAGCGCAGCTTGTCTTTCATATCACGACAGTATAGGTTTCGTTACGACAGTTCATTTATTACCACAGCGCTGGCTTACAATCAGAGTACTTCAGTCCAAATTTTTATTTATTTAGAGAACTTTCAGCCTAGTTGTACAATAATCTTGATTACGAAAGCAGCGAGAAAACACAAGAAGCGAAACTGTAGGATATTACGAAAACAGAACACGAGGATCAAGAGAACCCACAGAATCCTCTTCACGTGGTCGATACAAGTCCAGGACCCAGTATCAACAATTTATTACAAACTCACATTTGAACTTCGAGTAAATGTTACTTCAGTTTACCTCGATTATTAGTACAAAGAAGAAAGATAGCTGTGCGAAATACTGGACCCACGAAACGTTAGTTCTGCACTAATTCCACATATGCCTGTCGGGAAACATCCAGAATCAGTCTTTAATGATTGCAAATCCGTAACGCACGAAAGAGCAACATTTACCCTCCCCTGTAATAGAAGAACTAGGATAAATGACATTGGCAATATGCGTAACAGTAATGAAAGTTTTCGTTATCAACTCCATCGTATGATGTATAGTTTTACGGTAGGCGAAGCAAAGAGAGTGTTGTATTGGGAAAACACTTACAAGAGGCAATAAATATGTTGAAGAGACCGCTTACACTACACTTGTCTGTTCTCTTCTGGAGTTTTCAGGAAAGTATGGGATCCTTTACCAGACAGGACTGAGGGAGAAGTCAGGAGAAATAAGGATGGAAGGGCAGTTATCTTTGTATGATCGCGAAACGGGTGAGATATTGGCATGGAAATGACACGAGGGTCGCAGTGACATTCTTTAAAGGAAAGGCGTTTTCTGCTGCGAGATCTTTTCACGAAATTCCAATCACCAACTTTCTCCTTTTGCTGAATCCTATCTACGTAGGAGATACGTTCATCTTAATAAAGTAAGAGAAATCAGAGCACGAATGGAAAGAATTATGCGTTCATTTTCCCACATGCTATTCGAGAGTGAACGGAATGAAGGTGGCTCTGTGAACTCTCTGCAAACAGCTGAGTCATATAGCTGGCGACACTGCGCCACGCGCCTAACGAGGTCGACAGAGCCTGCCTTCACAAAGGCCACCAGGAGAGTGAATGCTGTTCACGAAGTCTTTTTGTCTGCGAAACAGTCATCGAAATCTGGAGTAACATCCTTAGCTTTAAGGCAATAGCGAAGCCAGCAACAGGACTCTACTGAGGTCCGAAAGTGTTCCCAGCTCAACAGTGGCAGATTGGGAGATTCAGAAAAAATTGTTCCATCTCCAAAAGTTGGTAAATTAACGAAACTTGTATAGAGTGATGGCGAACACATGGACACTTTTTAATTTTCTCAGAATGTTCGAATGATTATTAGAAATCATGTTTCATTCGAGTCCCGTCTCAGCAAAAAGCGCTAACAGCTTTTTATAATTTTTGATGATTTTTTTACAACTTTGATTAGCAACCTCCCGCCAACATTTTAGATTTTGGCAATGTATATAGTGTTGATTCTGCGAGTGAGTCGTTCGGGAAAGGATTATACAAGGTTCTCTAAAATCTATTTAGGCAAATACTGGGACAGTTTCTATTGACAGGCCGAGGTCGACGTATTTCCTGTTCTTTGTCTAATATCTCGTTTCTAATATTGTAATTTGACGATTTTGCGGTGATGTTTTATTAATGCGATTGTTTTAAAGTTGGTGCTGTGTAATAATACGTGCAACGAGCGTATTACCCACAGATAAACATCCTACGGAATGAAACAAAGTGATATAAATAGTAATGGAATTCAAAAATACTGTCTTTTTATCATACAATACTGGCCATTAAAATTGCTACACCACGAAGATGACATGCTACAGACGCGAAATTTAACCGACAGGAAGAAGATACAGAGATATGAAAATGATTAGCTTTTCAGAGCATTCACACAAGGTTCGCGCCGGTGGCAACACCTACAACGTGCTGACGTTAGGCAAGTTTCCAACCGATTTCTCACACACAGACAGCAGTTGACCGGCGTTGCCTGGTGAAACGTTGTTATGATGCCTCATGTAAGGAGGAGAAATGTGTACCATCACGTTTCCGATTTTGATAAAGGTCGGATTGTAGCCTATCGCGATTGCGGTTTATCGTATCGCGACTTTGCTGCTCGCGTTGGTCGAGATCCAATGACCGTGAGCAGAATACGGAGTCGGTGGATTCAGGAGGGTAATACGGAACGCCGTGCTGGTTCCCAACGACCTCGTATCACTAGCAGTCGAGATGACAGGCATCTTATCCACATAGCTGTAACGGTTCGTGTAGCCACGTCTCGAGCCCTGAGTCAACAGATGGGGACGTTTGCAAGACAACAACCATCTGCACGAACAGTTCGACGACGTTTGCAGCAGCATGGACCATCAGTTCGGAGACCTAGGCTGCGGTTACCCTTGACGCTGCATCATAGACAGGAGCGCCTGCCATGGAGTACTCAACGACGAACCTGGGTGCACGAATGGCAAAACGTCATTTTTTTCGGATGAATCGAGGTTCTGTTTACAGCGTCATGATGGTCGCATCTGAGTTTGGCGACATCGCGGTGAACAAGCATTGGAATTGTGTATTCGTCATCGCCATACTGGTGTATCACCCGGTGTGGTGGTATGGGGTGCCACTGGATACATGTCTCGGTCACCTCTTGTTCGCATTGACGGCACTTTGAACAATGGACATTACATTTCAGATGTGTTACGACCGGTGGTTCTACCCTTCATTCGATTTCTGCGAAACGCTACATTTCAGCAGGATAATGCACGACCGCATGTTGCAGATCCTGTACGGGCCTTTCTGGATACAGAAATTGTTCGACTGCTGCCCTGGCCAGCACATTATCCAGATCCCTCACCAATTGAAAGCGTCTGGTCAATGGTGGCCGAGCAACTGGCTCGTCACAATACGGCAATCACTACTCTTGATGAACTGTGGTATCGTGTTGAAGCTGCGTGGGCAGCTGTGTCTGTACACGCCATCCAAGCTCTGTTTGGCTCAATTCCCAGGCGTATCAAGGCCGTTATTACGGCCAGAGGTGGTTGTTCTGGGTACTGATTTCTCAGGATATATGAACCCAAATTGCGTGAAAATGTAATCACATGTCAGTTCAAGTATAATATATTTGTCCAATGAATACCCGTTTATCACCTGAATTTCTTCTTGGTGTAGCAATTTTAATGGCCAGTAGTGTATTTGTGTCAGATTGTTATACAAGCATTTTGTAATGTATTCAATATCTTTGTATTAGTTTCAAGCATTAGTCCAAAGTCGCCTTCATTCCGAAGGTCGAATGGCTTCCAATTTAAATAATTCAGCTATTTTGTCTACATGTCCTGCGAGAAATGAGCCATAGACGCATCGCGAAGATCTTTCCACAGATGATGACTATCTGGATAAGATTTTAAGTAGCTGATCAGTGTACAGAAGCAGATGAAATGAACTGAACTTGAACTGAAATGTCCTTTTCTCTGCTTCAAATGTTCTCCAAAGACGTCAGAGACGTATCTGTAGAAAATCAGATGACCTTACAGTCAATAAGACAACCTTGCAATATGTCCAATAATTTTGTACGGATTAAAAATTGGTCACGGTCGAACAATAGCTCATCTTTTCAGAGAGACTGTATATGGTCTCCTCTGGTGAACAGAAGCGGCCGCAGCCGCCACAACAGCGGCGGTACTGACTCTGGTGAGCGAGGACTACTGTGCAGCAGTGAGCGACGCGACATTACTTTCTGTCCATCCCCCCGCCTGCCCCGCCCCATCGCCCGCCCCCCTCCACCCCCGCCCATCCAACCCACCCCGCGACTCTCCTACTCCCTTGCTCAACCATTCTGCGGGCTCCTTCGGCAGTAATCCATACATCGCGCTCCGGGGCGCGCCTGGCGTGGGCGTTTTGTTATGGAGCGCGGGCGCAGGGAGGAGATTGCGGGGAAACCAGAGCCGATGCTTATCTCTTTTCATTTCTGCGTCCTGCGCGAACAATAAGAGATTGGTCCTCGCTCGCATCAACCCTCAGCCTCCCCCCTGTGTGGGGGGCGCGTCGCCAGTCCATCGGGACAGCGGCCGCCTGCCTTATCTGCGTCTGCGTTCTGTTCCCGTCGGCCCATCCCCTGTGGTCGCTGACAAGCCACACACGCCTTCTTCTCTGTCCAGCTACTCGACGTGTCGAGTCACATTATTATGACCACCTGAAAGTTTCCAGCCTGGCGGCCATTTCCAGCAGACAGCGGTGAGGCAAGATCGAACGTGCTGATTTCTTCTCCAGCAACATCTGGGGTAACACTGCCTGCAGAGTTTCGTGCATCTGTTTAAGGTGCATGGGAATGTTCGGATAACTTATATTGCTTTAATTTTTTTTTAATTTCCTTTCGAGTCAGTTTTATTAACAAGATCTTTTGTATAAATCATGGAGACCGAACGGGCATTAAAAAGGAACACTTATGTTCCGATGGCTTTTAATGACCATAATATATATTCGTTCCAGATATGACAGCGTAAAACAACGTTGATAAGTATTTTCAATTATTATCCTATCAAGTGCTTCCTTATCACAAATATCACATCAACACACACTTATCAAACGTTTTACAGGGCATCACACAAACTCGATGCATTTTCAAACAAGAACAAGGCCACATAGTGTTCGAAACAAACAATAAAACTGAATCATAACATAATGAAGTTACCTGTAACATCGGAAAACTACTCTCATAAACAATGATTTGGTGGTGATAAATATACACACCAGTGGTTATGTTTCTGCACAGTGATACTAACCCGAAACGAATCACTACTTTCACCTATCACTAACTGAAGTGAAGCAAATTCCGTGGATAGTGGCAAATTTCGACAGCACAATGTTGTTAACTGATTGTTTACAAACGTAATAACTAATACTTTAAAGTCAAAAAAATCTGTAGGTAATTGGTTTCATTTGTTCAAATTATATCACCTGCCCTTGGTGAACCTGCTTCAAAATCGTATGTTGTACAGGATGTTTCAAGAATGGACACCAGAATTTTAGGAATGGATTCCTGATATACCAAGAAGAAACAGTCCAGTAAACATGGGCTCTAAAATATACACCTTAAGATTTATGAGCACTTCTTCGTCCTCGGTACTGTGAGACAAATCTCTTTTACTCCAATCTCTTTGCTTTCCGTACTTCGGGGCGAACCAGCATGGACCAGACCAAGGAAAAAAATGCCCCGTAAGTATGAGCTCTAAAATTCATCCTTAAGAGCTATGAACACTTGTTCAATAGCTCTTAAGGAAGACATTTTAGAACCCATGTTTAAGAGGCATTTTCTTCTGCCGGGTATATGTCGGAAGTTTTGCTGTCGAGTGTTGAAACACCCTGTATATAAGTCAATCTACTCTACGTCATACGAGGAAATGGTGAACTGTATCAGGAGATTACAACAATCTTATATATATTTCTCATAAACGCAATTCCTTTTGGTCATCCAGTGCACCTCAGTTCTTCCATTTCTCACGTCCAAAAGTTAGCACGGCTATAACAATTTCCCTGAGTCGAGCTAACTTTTGCGTGACAATCTAGCTGAAAGCTCTCCGCTTTTTTGATTTCTCGTGATCTCTGACTTCAACCAGGATATTTCACGCATTAATCAGATAAGCGTATTCCCCGGCGTTGTACCGGAAACAAAACGTTGGTAGACACGCCCCGATTACTGCATGACGCTCCGGCTCGTTGCTCAGAGTGGCACACGATCTACTGCCAACGGACAGAAACAGCTACTTTTTACCATAGGAGAAGGACCAATTGCGTTTTTCATTGTAGTTGTTTCTCTGATAATTATTATTATTCTCTTGTAAGTAACATAGACAATTGTTCAGTCAACAAATGACATAAAACTAGTTGATCGTCCTGGGTATGTATTTATCCCATTCTTTTGTTAATCCATCTCCTGCTTCCCCCACTCTGTGTCCATCTTGACCATCCCCTTTCTCTGTCCACTTCCCTCAAGCCCCCACGCACTTTCCATCTCCTCCACCCGAATTTCTCTGTCAATCTGCTCCTCCCCCCCCCCCACCAACACCCGGCCATCTGCTCCTTTCCCCTGTGTCAGTCACCTCCTCCTCTCTAATTCCATCTCTTCCTCTCCCTCTCTTTATCAATCTCCTATTCCCGCTATCCCTTGCCCATCTCCTCCTCCCTCCTCTCTCTGTCCATCTCCTCATCTCTGTGTCTCTCTCCATCTCCTCCTCTTACCTTATACCTTCCGCTTTCCATCTCCTCCTCTCCCCTCTCCCTGTCAATTTCCCCTCTCCTCCGCCTACTCTTTTTTCAATCTGTTCCTATCTCCTCCTTGCTGTTTATGAATCTCCTCGTCCTACACCCTCTCTCTGCCTTATCACATTCACCCCAATAGGAGGCTGGTGGTTCTTATCTAGTGTATCTATCGAGGATGTATCTAATTTGTGTACAAAGTTTGAGTGAAATCATTCCACGGATTTAGGATGAGCTTCTTACCAGAGTGTTTGCCAGAATACAGAATTGAAATATATGTCACACATGCTTAATATATTTAACGCGTGTTTGTACACGTATTTCACTTGTATGACTAGCGAATTGCGCCCTGCAGTTGCATTTTCATGCAGCTGAATGTTCTATTTTATAATGCTGAGAAGAGACATTGAGATCTGATGGACGCAATAAATAGAAACCAAACTTTTAATTCTCGATGCATCATCAGTTACTCAGTGTTCAGATGACACCTATGCAAAACCCAGGTTCAGCTGCGCTCAAAGTATGTACGTTTGTGTGTATGTGACTATTCTGTTAATAATTACGGGTCAAACTATGTTTCAAATTTCATTCTGGGGCTTGAAGGTCCATATTTAATGCTGGGTTTGAAAGTTTAGGGCTCTTACATTTACAGCTCAAGGGAGGAGTTCTCTTCTTATCACTACACACGACGTACGAAGCGTCTTGAAGGTTGCGGCCGCGCCGGTTCGCACCAGCGACGAGCCCCTCGCCGCAGCTCTCATCTACGACCGCCGGCGCATTACACGGCGTTGTTTTAGTATGCAAATGTTTCTGACCCCCCATTACCGAGAGGTCAGCCCCTCTCGCCTGTCGGCAGCTGGTTGAGAACTCGGTTCGCAGGGACTCTGCGGCAAGCGCGAGCCTCGGCCCTGACGCTTGCAATTACGCCCATAGGCGTTCCCGGCGCCGCGCCGCATCGCACACGACACCGCCTCCCACGTGCTCATTACGCGTGAGGCGGCGTTTCCACACGCGGTCCGCAGCCGGGGACGGCGATCCCCCGCACTCGCGTCCCTCACTGTACGTACGCGCAGCCCGCCTCCGTCGTGAAATTGGAAATCGCTCTTCGTGCGGTAATTCCTTACGCCCGGCGCCTGACCCCGGCGACATTAATCGCCGCGTCGGAGATTACAGCGCGCCGTAATTCGTCTTTTTTAAACGCTGCGTCGGTCGCTCCGCGCAGGGGTCATTGTTCCCGCTTCATCAGACACGCCGCGCTCGGACAGGTGGGTCGCGGCGCACTTCAAACAGGCGACCGCGTCGTGAGCGGGGGCGTGTCGCATCGCCGCGCTATTGTAACCAAATGACAGAGAGATCAAAAGGCGGCGCGCTGCATCCCTGCACGACGTTGCAGATGCATCACGCAATTTTCTCTGCGTTCTCGCTGTGAAATTGAGGTGTTTGCTTTCCACCCCAAATGAACGGGTCGAAAGGGCTCCGTTATCGATGAAATCAAATAAACAGTCGCCTGGGATTAGCCAGTAGGTTCTGAAAGCAGTGTTTTCTGACAATTGCATAACACGAATTACTGTAATCAGGTACTTTCATTATCAGGGCAGAGTAGGAGGGCACCGCTCCGCGGCTATTGCAGCAGATTGGTTGGTTCTAGGATCTGGCGAAAGGTTGCAGCACGCTACGGTGCCTTGCAAGTAGTCTCATTTTTGTCCTGTGACGACGTGAAAGCATGCTTACAGTCACTGTTGTGGCCCAGTATCTACTTTGTTTACTTTCTATATGGAAGTTATCTTTAATGACACACTAAATGAATATCTAAGTGAAATTTAAAAAAAAAGATCACTACACGAATACCGAAAGGAAATGTTATAAAAATGTTAACGTCATTACCGCATAGGAAGTAAAGTCCAGAGCACACTTTCAAAATTTTGAACGAATGTATCCGTTTGTGTGGCGTGAAGCCCGAGAAGATCTTGTTCATTCATATATTAGTCGCACACAAATATATGAATGAACAAGATCTTCTCGGGCTTCCGGCCACGTCAGCTGATTAAACTCTCACGAGCTTTCGACCGAGCTCTGCTCGGCCATTGTCAAGTGCTAAATGACAGTTAATTCTCGAGGAGAATTCCTACCGGAAACGACTACGAAACCCGACATCAAGAATAATGAGGAAGACATCAGAGCTTCTGAAACACTCATTTTTGGAAGAGGCCGTTATTAAGAATCACCTTTCTCAGGCGCCGAGACCATCTACAGTTTATGGACTACCAAAGATCCACAAAACGCATTCTCCTCTTCGCCCCATTGCGATAACCAGTTGGTCACCAACTTACAGACTGGCAAAACGTCTGTCAAGCCTTCTTACACAGCGTTTGGATCACTGTGTGCATCACATCAAGTACACCGACGATATTCTCAACCGAATTAAACATTTGCATCTCGGGTTAGTTTTGATGTGAGCTTGCTATTTTCTCGTTTCCTAACAAAGACTGTAAATATCTCGTCGCCTAGTTATTTGATAGTTCAAGTGAGGAATTGTTTAAGCACACGTTGAAATCGTCGGATTTCCTATATGGCGGCCAATATTTGGGCTATATGGACGGCATGGCGACGGGAAGTCCATTATTTCCATCCACAGCCAATCATGAAATGGAGAAATTTGAAGACAGCACTTACAAGGGAACCTCCCCATCGCACCCCCCTCAGATTTAGTTGTAAGTTGGCGCAGTGGATAGGCCTTGAAAAACTGAACACAGATCAATCGAGAAAACAGGAAGAAGTTGTGTGGAACTGTGAAAAAAAATAAGCAAAATATACAAACTGAGTAGTCCATGTGCAAGATAGGCAACATCAAGGAGAGCGTGGGGTCAGGAGCGCCGTGGTCCCGTGGTTAGCGTGAGCAGCTGCGGAACGAGAGGTCCTGTGTTCAAGTCTTCCCTCGTGTGAAAAGTTTACTTTTTTTATTTTCGCAAAGTTATGATGTGTCCGTTCGTTCATTGACGTCTCTGTTCACTGTAATAAGTTTAGTGTCTCTGTTTTGCGACCGCACCGCAAAACCGTGCGATTAGTAGACGAAAGGACGTGCCTTTCCAATGGGAACCGAAAACATTTGATCGCAAGGTCACAGGTCAACCGATTCCTTCACAGGAAAACACGTCTGATATATTCTATACGACACTGGTGACGGCATGTGCGTCACATGACAGGAATATGATGTCGACCCACCTAACTTGTACACTTGGCGAATGGGTAAAAAGATTCTTCTACCTTGCCCGATTTAGGTTTTCTTGGCGATGTGATAATCACTCCCAAACAAGCGATGAAAGCATAAGAGTTTGTCAGATAATAATCGTCTGAAAATAAAAAATTAAAACTTTCACTCGAGGGAAGACTTGAACCCAGGACCTCCAGTTCCACAGTTGCTCACGCAAACCACGAGACAAAGGCGCTCCTGAACTTACACTATCACTGATGTTGCCTATCTTGCGCATGGACTACTCAGTTTGTATATTTTCTTTTTTTTTCATAGTTCCACACAACTTCTTCCTGTTTCCTCAATTGATCTGTGTTCAGTTTTTCAAGGCCTATCCACTGTGCCAACGTATAACTAAATCTGAGGGGGGTGCGATGGGGAGGTTCCCTTGTTAGGAACACGGCTTCCCGCTAAGCCAAGGTGCTTTTATAGTTACGTCGATAAAACTTTCATCATCTGGCCCTATGGACCAGGAAAATGACATTAACGACCACATTAGGTTGACGATGTAAGTAGAGACAGATGATGAATTGCCCTTCCACGTCGTCCTCGTTCGTCGCAAAATCAATGAACACCCCAGCAGCAGTGTCTACGGGATACTTACACACACGAATCGATATCTGCACGCTATCAGCCACCACCATTCGACACAAAATCTTGGCGTTTCGAACACCATCTTTCATAGTGCTGAGGTCGTCTCAGACGCTGAAAAATCGGCCACTAGAACTAAGCCACCTCCGAAAAGTCGTCCTGGAAAATTGTATAATCTCACTGGCCATTTCTGGTGAGACTGGCTGGAAAATCACCACCAAAGAAGGGAGCAAGAAACTTGCAAGTTTGCCTTTCTGAGACATAGTTCGAAAATGATTAGCCGGCTCTTGGAGACGCACAACATTTCATGAGACAGATCTAGGCGCTTCAGTCTGGAACCGCGCGACCGCTACGGTCGCAGGTTCGAATTCTGTCTCGGGCATGGATGTGTGTGATGTCCTTAGGTTAGTTAGGTTTAAGTAGTTCTAAGTTCTAGGGGACTGATGACCTCAGATGTTAAGTCCCATAGTGCTCAGAGCCATTTGAACCATTTCATGAGAGTTCAGACACCCAACGAAAGTAGGACGTCTCATTAGGCCTGTGGAGGGCGTTCTAGGCCTTGGAACGCCCGGAATGTAAAAAACACCATGTCAGTCCAGCTGTTATTACGTCGGCCAAACAGTACGCACTGTGGAGCAACCCCGGACGGAACACGAGTGTTGCTTACACCAACGCTGTCCTAAAAATATCAGCCGTGCAGGAACACGCTTTGGAAAATCGACATGGAATTATATTCGACGGCACATCTGTCGTTATGGGGACGAAGGTATTTTGGGATAGCGTTATATCAGAAGCTATAGAAATAGAAGTATCTGAAAACACCATCAGTAACGATGCCACTTTGCAACTCAGTACGGCATGGGACTCGGCAATCGTGAGGCTGAAGCGGGCGCAACGGACACGGGAGGAAACCATTGCCACATTTACCCAGGGAGAAAGCACCTGTGACGTCACTGCCAGCAATGCGGCTATTTAACAACGATGCCTCGGCGATACTGCAGTCATTTATCATTTGACAATGATCGAGGGCGAAAACTCGTGGTATTTCAACCACCTGATGCGGTAGGAAACCTGACAAAACTTTGTTATTCAACTTTATCTTTCTATGCCCCTCCGGTATGAGTGTGTTGTCTTTAGTGTAAGATAGTTTAAGGTAGATTAAGTAGTGTATAAGCCTAAGGACCGATGGCCTCAGCAGTTTGGTCCCACAGTCCTTAACATAAATTTCCAATTTTTTCTTATTATGTCACAAAGTTTTCCTTTACACGTTGGGATGGGTGGTATAACACATACACGTGTCACATAGTATGGGCTATGCAGGGAAGACTGGTTTTATTTTTTCAGTGGATGATGCCAAGATTACAGAGGAATGCAATAAGAGAACGTCATAGCAAGTTTCCTGAAACGACCACAAAATTAGACATTCAAAATGTTCAGAGTTTGAGACCATAAAATTTCAGTGCGGGCAGCATTAGAATTGTACAGCGTATCAAGAACTACAATACAACGGACAATTTCTAGTAGACATGGGGGCCTACTAAACCTCATTTGGGTCATTTCAAAGAAGCTTTTGACTAAATACATATAAACGAAATTGATAGATACATACATGAAATATGTGGCTGTACAATTATTATACTTTTCTGCGTCCCGATGGAAACACTCAAATTATCACACAGATACAACAAAGAAAAGAAGATGACTGGAAAAAATTTCTACTGAGAATTGTTGGATAGCGACACAGTGCTAATCTATACAGGGTGGTCCATTGATAGTGCCCGGGCCAAATATCTCAAGAAATAAGCATCAGACGAAAAAACTACAAAGAACGAAACTCGTCTAGCTTGAGGGGGGAAACCAGATGGCGCTATGGTTGGCTTGCTAGATGGCGCTGCGGTTGGCTCGCTAGATGGCGCTGCCATAGGTCAAACGGATATCAACTGCGTTGTTTTTAAATAGGAACCCCCATTTTTTATTACATATTCGTGTAGTACGTAAAGAAATATGAATGTTTCAGCTCGGCCACTTTTTTCGCTTTGTGATAGATGGCGCTGTAATAGTCACAAACGTATAACTACGTCGTATCACGTAACATTCCGCCAGTGCGGACGGTATTTTCTTCGTGATACATCACCCGTGTTAAAATGGACCGTTTACCAATTGCGGAAAAGGTCGATATCGTGTTGATGTATGGCTATTGTGATCAAAATGCCCAACGGGCGTGTGCTGTGCATGCTGCTCGGTATCCTGGACGACATCATCCAAGTGTCCGGACCAATCGCCGGATGGTTACGTTATTTAAGGAAACAGGAAGTGTTCAGCCACGTGTGAATCGTCAACCACGACCTGCAACAAATGATGATGCCCAAGTAAGTGTTTTAGCTTCTGTGACGGCTAATCCGCACATCAGCAGCAGACAAATTGCGTGAGAATCGGGAATCTCAAAAATGTCGGTGTTGAGAATGCTCCATCAACATCGGTTGCACCTGTACCATATTTCTATGCACCAGGAATTGCATGGCGACGACTTTGAACGTCGTGTACAGTTCTGCCACTGGGCACAAGAGAAATTACGGGACGATGACAGATTTTTTGGACGCGTTCTATTTAGCGACGAAGCGTTAGCAACAGCGGTAACGTAAACCGGCATAATATACAATATTGGCAACGGAAAATCCACGATAGCTGCGACAAGTGGAACATCAGCGACTTTGGCGGGTTAATGTATGGTGCGGCATTATGGGAGGAAGGATAATTGGCCCCCATTTTATCGATGGCAATCTCAATGGTACAATGTATGCTGATTTCCTACGTAATGCTCTACCGATGTTACTACAAGATGTTTCACTGCATGATAGAATGGCGATGTACTTCCTACATGACGGATGTCCGGCACATAGTTCGCGTGCGGTTGTAGCGGTATTGAATAGCGTATTTCATGACAGGTGGATTGGTCGTCGAAGCACCATACCATGGCCCGCACTTTCACCGGATCTGAGATTTCTTTCTGTGGGGAAAGTTGAAGGATATTTGCTATCGTGATCCACCGACAACGCCTGACAACATGCGTCATCACATTGTCAGTGCTTGTGCGAACATTACGGAAGGCGAACTACTCGCTGTTGAAAGGAATATCGTTACACGTATTGCCAAATGCATTGAGGTTGACGGACGTAATTTTGAACATTTATTGCATTAATGTGGTATTTACATGTAATCACGCTGTAACAGCATGCGTTCTCAGAAATGATAAGTTGACAAGATACATGTATAACAATGGAACAACCGAAATAAAATGTTCAAACGTACCTACGTTCTGTATTTTAATGTAAAAAACATACCTGTTAGCAACTGTTCGTCTAAAATTGAGAGCCATATGTTTGGGACTATTACAGCGCTATCTATCACAAAGCGAAAAAAGTGGTCCAATTAAACATTCACATTTCTTTACGTACTATACGAATATTTAATAAAAAAATGGGGGTTCCTGTTTAAAAAAAACGCAGTTGATATCCGTTTGACCTATGGCTGCGCCATCTAGCGGGCCAACAATAGAGCCATCTGGTTTCCCCCTTTAAGCTAAACAAGTTTCGTTCTTTGTAGTTTTTTTTCGTTTGACGCTTATTTTGTGAGATATTTGGCCCTGTCACGGTCAATGGACCGCCCTGTATGTAAATGTAACCTATAAATTCGAGGCTTTCTATATGTTTCAATATCTCTCGATCTGGTTATGATAGATAACAATAATAATAATAATAATAATAATAATAATAATAATAAAGTCAGATCCTGTTCCTATATCACTATAATAGTCTGTGTGGAGACTACATTGTGGGTAATGACAATACATATGTGAATATTATACAGTAGCACTTATGTGAGATATTGGCCAAATAACTGCGAGCAAACATGGACGGTTTACTTTACTGTTTATTGGTTCTTGTCAATTCAGTACCAAATAATACACGTAAAATTTGTCAGAAATAGGAAGCCGTAATGTTCTCACCAGTTATCACAAATATTAACGGTAATGTTCTGCTGCATTTAATGTACTTTTAGTGTCGTTGCAGCCATTCTGCGTAACCAGAAACACTCCGGCAGAAAATTCTAGGTAAGTTTTAGGCGCTAGGAATCGTTGCTTTCTCGTTTAATCGTTTTGATTTTGTGCAAAGAATAAATCTACCGTTGTAAATTCTTTGAAACTCACGTTATGGTTCTTACCAATAATTACACTTTATTCAGTAGTGAGACATGCATGACCATTTTTCCCAACATTTTCTCAATCCATTGAAAGTTTAAGTTGTTTGCTTGGGCAGCGACCGTGGACTTAGGTAATGTCATGATGTCGCTATAAAATAATGTTGCTATAAAATATGGTTGCTTATTACGTCTGTACGCTGCAAGTTAGTTACCTAAATAATCATGAAACAACACACAGCAAATGTATAATCGTAGAGGACATCGCCACAGCTCTCCACAGTCAATAAACAGACTAACAATGAAACGAGACAAACCAGTGCGCTGCTCGTTATTTTCGCAGAATAACACGTTGAGGTAGGCCACTGTGCACAACGGCAACACCGTCACACTGAGAACAACAAGCTTCGGTGTGCAACAGATTATGTATTTATTAGTAGCGGGTCGTGTAACCGTAGAAAAATTGTTGGGGAGTTTAAAGGACATTATAATATAGTGAGGTCGGAGAGCTATGGATTTTTATTTGCTCTAATAATTTGACACATAAACGAGTAGTTAACAGAGAGCAAAGTTTTCTAAAGATCGATACTGAATTCACACAAAATGATGCCAACACTGGCATGTGGTGTTATAGCTATAGACTTCTGGAGATAGAGATTGTGTAGAGAAGTTGAGTCTTGCAAACAAGACTGCAGCAACCAGTCGCAGTTAAAAGTGTTATTTATTTACACAAATAGCTCCGTTAGGGACTTAGACGCGACAGGCACAACTGCAAACAGCTGTTCACGTTTTGAGTACACTTGTTGTTGCTTACATCACTAGTCATGAAAGATTGCGGTGTTTTCTGGGCAGGCAACGGCCATGGTTATACCCGTCAGGCACCTCTCCTTTCATTTTGCTTCGGTGATTACCATATATTTCATTCGCCATCGGTGTGTCTAAATTTTTCCTGACTGATTTTAATCTGATGGACTGATACGGTTAGGTTAAACTACTGACTCATCTTACAGTACTTGCATTACTTGAGTAACAGTAGTAGAATTAAACTCGGCTATAGAGTCAGATTTTTGGACGCTGGAGGTAAGATGAGCGTATGGCATTGGTGGCCGGGAGACCCCTCGCCGGGTGGTTCGGCCGCCGCACCACAAGTTCTTTAACGCCACTTCGGCGACTTGCGGGTGAATGAGGATGAAATGATGATGAAAGACAAACAACGCCCAGTCATCTCGAGGCAGAGAAAATCCCTGACCCCACCGGGAATCGAACCCGGGACCCCGTGCGTGGGACGCGAGAACGCTACCGCAAGACCACGAGCCGCGGAAAACGCTGGAGGTGACCATTGCATTAGCGGCCGCCTTAGAATTTTACCCGAGCAGCAGCGAAGTTCTCACAAGGGAACCTCCCCATTGCACCCCCCTCAGATTTAGTTATAAGTTGGCACAGTCGATAGGCCTTGAAAAACTGAACACAGATCAATCGAGAAAACAGGAAGAAGTTATGTGGAACTATGAAAAAATATACAAACTGAGTAGTCCATGCGCAAGACAGGCAACATCATGGCTAGTGTCAAGACAGGAGTGCCGTGGTCCCGTCGTTAGCGTGAGCAGCTGCGGAAAGAGAGGACCTTGGTTCAAGTCTTCCCTCGAGTGAAAAGTTTAATTTTTTTATTTTCAGACAATTATCAAAGTTCTGGCACTCACACATAATCAAATTCGCTCTCCAATATTCCAGGACATGTTCAGATTTCCTTGGACATATGCAGGATTTGATGGTCTACACACGAAAATTTTGAAAACGTTAAAAACATATGTTCTGACAGAGCACAGGGAAAACTGTGCGACTGTGAAACTGTTGCATTCATTTGTTACAGTTTATGTGACAAACTCTTATGTTTTCATCACTTTTTTGGGAGTGATTATCACATCCACAAGAAAACCTAAGTCGGGCAGGGTAGCAGAACCTTTTTACCCATTCGCCAAGTGTACAAGTTAGGTGGGTCGAAAACATATTGCTGTCATGTGACGCACATGCCGTCATCATTGTCGTATAGAATATATCAGACGTGTTTTCCTGCGGAGGAATCGGTTGACCTATGACCTTGCGATCAAATGTTTTCGGTTCCCATTGGAGAGGCACGTCCTTTCGTCTACTAATCGCACGGTTTTGCGGTGCGGTGGCAAAACACAAACGATAAACTTATTACAGTGAACAGAGACGTCAATGAACGAACGGACAGATCATAACTTTGCGAAAATAAAGAAAGTAAACTTTTGACTCGAGGGAAGACTTGAACGAAGGACCTCTCGTTCCACAGCTGCTCACGCTAACCACGGGAACACGGCGCTCCTGTGTTCACATTAGCCATGATGTTGCCTATTTTGCACATGGACTACTCAGTTTGTGTATTTTGCTTATTTTTTCATAGTTTCACACAACTTCTTCCTGATTTTGTCGACTGATCTGTGTTCAGTTTTTCGAGGCCTATCCACTGTGCCAACTTATAACAAAATCTGAGGGGGGTGCGATGGGGAGGTTCCCTTGTCAGCACCTTCTCATTCCCTTTCTAGTCACTGAAACTGGCCGTGGCACCCGCAGGGCAGTGGTTTATGAGCCACCAATCTGGCAGTCCAACTTGTTCCGCTAGCGGCCAAGCGAGAGGGTTGGAACGCCGTGGCTGAATGCGAAATGACACTTCTTTAGAAACTGGCGGCACCGGGCATCCTGGCGCTGGCCAAGCCGCTTTATGAGTGAGTGTACGTGGTGTACGAGTCTGGTCTCCTTATCCCGTGTATGGTTCAAAATGGTTCAAATGGCTCTGAGCACTATGGGACCTAACTGCTGAGGTCATCAATCCCCTAGAACTACTTAAACCTAACTAACCTAAGGACAACACACAGATCCATGCCGAGGCAGGATTCTAACTCGCGACTGTAGCGGTCGCGCGGTTCCAGACTGTAGCGCCTAGAACCGCTCGGCCACAACGGCCGGCCCGTGTATGGATCCAGGTAAAGCACCGTCGGGCTGGCGCCCGGCTAATGTGTTTATTGCAAGAACAGCATACTTTACGAGGTGGGACGACGAATGTCTCCGGGTGTCATGTTCCGTAGATGCCGACGCGGCTCACCAAAACGCCACCCACTAAATCGTTTTATGGACCATACAGAGCTTGTTTTCACTGGGAAGCTTCCCTCATCTTGTGAAATGGGACCAGGATGTGTACTGTAGTGCAGTAACAGGTTGAGGAAGATTGGGTCTCCTTGCTAGAAAACATGTTTGCCACGGTAACCACTGCTGGGCCATGATAGGTTTATGCTAGAAAATCGGGGGAGAGGGCGGAGGGGGGGCGGGGCAACAGTTATTTTTCGGAAGGTGTTGAGCAACAGGAGAGGCAAGGACTTGCTTCTCGACCATCGTGGAGTACAGTCGCTAGAGCTCTTCCGTCTCTACAGAGAGAGCAGTTAGTTGTAAACACGTCCGGACGCCCAGGCGAATTTTATATTTTCGAGGACGTAAGACAATCATCGGCGGAGGTGGGGTCATCTCCTGCAGTACGACACGCCACCGAACCTAACAGCTTCGGCAGCGCTGGGACGCAGAGGACAGCATCTCGTCTTTCGCCGGATATATCGGTAATGTTGCGCAGCTCCGGCAAATGGAGCAGCTTGTCAATCGTTTTTACAGCCATCTTATATATATATATATATATATATATATATATATATATATATATATATATATATATATATATATATATATATATAGCAGCGTTTTACTCACGGTAGTCACTCCCAGTGTCCATTGCATGCTTAATTATAATTTGACATGAGAGACAAATCAGTGGTACGATACAGCAGAGGGTGCTTTCCTAGACTGTCATTTTTCCACTCACAGTAGCCAGTTCATCTACACGTAATTTCCAGTTAGGTTCCCCAAGTCTATTGCCAATCAACCTGAGTTCGTGCTAATTAAATGTTATAGAGTTGGAGTTTCTGTGTATATGTTTGTTTTCTCTTGACCTTTATATTAGTTAATAAATGTCTTCGTGATACCGTAGGTCCTTTTTATCAGTTTTTCAATGACAGTCCTTCTCCTTCCCTATGATGTCATTTATTTTGTTTTAGGTTTGAAGTAATTAAATTAATTTTATGTCAAGTTAACCAACTCAGGGGTGATCCACACAGAGGCCACTATTTACGAATGTTATATCTCCTTGCGCTATTGATAAACGTGGCACCTCTTGGGTGTGTGTAGAGCCCCAAGGATCACTCCTGTTCCTTATTTATGTAAATAATGTGCCCTAAATAAAATATTTGTGTTTGCTGATGACACTAGCTTGGTAGTAAACGATGTTGTGTGCAACATTGGCTAGTTTTCAAATAGTGCAGTTCATCACCTACGTTCATGGTTTGTTCAAAATAAACTAACTCTAAAACACAGTAAGACTCAGTTTTTACAGTTTCTAGCACACAATTCAACAAAAGCGGACGTTTTAATTTCACAGAATGGGCATATGATTAGTGAAACCTAACAGTTCAAATTTCTAGGTGTTCAGATAGATAGTAAGCTGTCGTGGATAGCCTATGTTCAGGACCTTGTTCAAAGACTTAATGCTGCCATTTTTACTATTCGAACGGTATCTGAAGCGACTTATCATTCGACACGAAAATTAGTCTACTTTGCTTACTTTCGTTCACTTTTGTCGTATGGTATTATATTTTGGGGTAACTCTTCCCATTCTAAAAGGATATTTTTGACTAAGAAACGGGCGGTTCGAGCAATAAATGGTGTAAGTTGACGAACCTCTTGTCGACCCCTGCTCACGAGTCTGGGTATTTTGACATTGGCCTCTCAATATATATATATATGTTCCTTACTGCCATTTCTTGTTAAGAATAATAGCTTATTCCCAAGAATAAGCAGCTTTTCCTCAGTTAATACTCGGCAGAAATCAAACCTGCATTTGGATCGGAGTTCCTTAACTCTTGTGCAGAAAGTGTGCAGTATACTGCTGCATCCATTTTCAATAAGCTACCATTCGAATTCAAAAATCTTAGCAGTAATCCACTCGCTTCCAAATCGAAACTGAAGAGTTTCTTCACGGGTCACTCCTTCTATTCTGTCGAGGAATTCCTTGAAAAACTAAACTGATTCTTCTTTTAGTGTTGATTGCTTTTACTTAAACTTATGGACTGACTTTCTTCGGGTTCATAAACATTTACTTTTATCGATTACTTTATATTGTAATTTCAGGTACTGACACATTCCATGTTCTTGGACATTTGCTGCTCAGTTTGTTCCTACGGAGCTTGACTTGTATACAAATAAAAATAAATAAATAAATAAACATTTTAGTCGTTTGCCTGATGCAGAACTCCCGCCACCATATGCTAGTTTACAGTCGGCTGTTTTTCCCGTTTGTGACGAAAGTTTCTTAAGATGATGGTCCCCTACAGCAGAAAACAATGTGAGAAACGATAGAAAACAATGTAAGCAACTCTCTGAGGTATAGTTGTTCTAGTTTTAGATTATTTACGTCGAAATTACATCGTCGTTCTGTTGCAATGCTGACAGCTTCTGTTCACGAAAATAAGCGCATAGTGTAGACCTGTGTAGACCACCAAACACACACACACACACACACACACACACACACACCAAGTAGTTTTTGCCTTATGAGAAATTTCATATAACTGTAGCGATATCACAGATAAATTGGAGCTTTCTCAGAGCTGTTACGACACACTCTGGCACCGATTTATCTTTTATATCGTCATATTTGTATGCAGTCTTCCATGAGGAAAGAACTATTAGGTATGTATGCAGTGCTCCACTCCATGCACGCACTAAGTCAACAGTGCAACATAATGACGCAGGAATATCGACATAAATAGCCCACAACTAGACAGTTCTCTCTTGAGGATCTGTTAAAATTGTTTTCATTCGCTTTATGTACAGTTAAATAGGCCAGTTAAACAGGTAATTACCTCATTATAGAGCGACAGCACCCCAAAGAACGCCCGTCACAAGCGGGGAAAAACAGCCGACATCCGATGTAAACAACAACAAATGTAACCTAAACGTGGAACAGCCGTCTGAAGGTGAACCAATCGGTTGTGAACTTATAATGACGTTATCTTTTTGCAGCAGCGGCTGGTTGCTGTTTTCTTCTTTGCAAGAATCAACTTGTAAATGGTGTTTAGACTGGCATCTTGATTTAAAAGTGCAGAAATGTAACATTTTGCATTTCACAAAATCCAAAAACGTAGTATCTTATAGCAACAATGTCACTGAGCAATGAGTCACAACTCCATTCATTAAACTCGTGCAAATACCAATGTCTAACAATTTGTGGAAATATGAAATCGAATTGTGACTCAGGCTGAGTCGATGATAAACCAGATGGCAGACTTCGATTCATTAATAGGATATTGGGCGAAAGCAATTAGTCTACAAATAAGAGTGTTTCCAAATCACTTGTATGACGCATCCTGTAGTGTTACGTGTGTGGGGCCGATAACAAATAGGATTAATAGAATATATTAAACGAATACAAAGAAGGGCGGAACGAATGCTCACAGTACTCATAACAGCGTCAGGGAAACGGTGAAAACCCTGAACTTCCTGACCATGCGAGACAGAAACCAAGTATCCCGCGAAAGTCGATTTACAGAGTTTCGAGTACCAGTATTAGTTCTTGAATCTCGTGAAATACAACCGCCTCCAACATATCGCTCACGCAGGAAACGTGAAGACTAGACTAGACTAATTACAGTGATCATAGAAGCATTGAAACAGTGTTTCTCTGTATGCTCCATACTCGAGTGGATCGGAAGGAACCTTAATACGTGGTACAGTGAGAATTGCACCCTGCCATGTGCTTCACATTGTGATGTTGAGTTTGTAGTGAAAAGTAGACACAGATAGATCTAGAAAAGTAAATGTGTACAATGAATCTTGAATAGGAACGTAATTAAATCAGCGAATACTGCGAGAAAGTGTGATAGGACAGCTGATATCTCTATACATATTAATATTATATTCGATGTGGTCAACAGTACTACCAGGTTTTTTTTTTTTTTTGCTGCCTTTGCGTTCTCCATAGAAAAGCAGATCGCTTCGATACCAGAAAGTAATATCAAAAGAGCCCCTACTAAGCGACACCACGGGAAGTACTCCCTGCCATGCACCACACAGTGGTTTACAAAGAACAAATATGTTTGTAATGAAAAGATATAAAAAAGAACGTTCACTTTGCCTCATGTTATTTGATGAATCACGAAAGTCCTTTAACTATTGACATGACCGCATCTCACAGGTGTTATCCAAGCTATAAAACAACATGCACAGACAATTATAAGGGAGCCGTCAGTTTAAGTTACGATTTAAAAAACAGTGCTCTCACTCCACATAAGTATGAAAAAATTGTTGAGGTAAAAGTCTCGATAACTATACCTGACAGAGTAGAACGACAAAACGGTTTTTTGTATGTTAAGCAGCCATCTTTCAGGCGAAACACGACAAGTGTTAACCTAAATCTACATCAAAGGTGTTATCACTGAAAGGCGGACACTCAGTTACATAGTGGATGGGAATGGAAATCAGTTCAGACGAACTAACTTGACATTTTTCTGTAGTTACTAAAGGAATGCCTCGAGAACTTTATCTGATGATAGAGACCCCAATCCTCAAGATTAGGAGTCCATGAAGGGTAGATGTAGGCCAAAACTGCGAAAAAATTGAATTTTCCTATTGCGTAATTTATTAGATTAATCCTTTAAGAATAACATCGAAAAGTTTCATAATCGAATTCTGGCCAGAAATATGTTTTAAAAAGCTTGCTTGGGCTTCTGCGCCTGCCGCGCCTTCTCTTTCTGTGCTTTGATCCACACCTTCTCTACATTAGAAACTTTTTGTTAGTTAATTTTTCGTTCTCCCAATTGAAACGAACTGCCGATGAATGTAGATGGCTATTAGAAAGATTATCTTTCCATGTTTCTTTGTTTGCAAAGTGTTTTTTGTATAGTACGTGTTACAAACTTATTTCGGTTTTAGTTTTCATATATCAACATGTTTGCTTGAAACGTACACATTCAACGTGCAGTGGACGCACATTCAAAAATGTGAGGAAATGTCTACTTACATGTGTAAAAGGTACAATAAATTTAAATAACAGCATAATAGATGTTGTTCCTAAGTGTGAAGAACAATTTTTGTCAAAGTCACTGAGTTCATCGAAGAAGAAAATTAGTGAAGGAATTGATGCTGTGCACAGTGTCAAAGACGAGTTTTTCACTGAATTTAGGTTAATTGACTTAGCAATACTTACCCATATGATTAAAATTTCATGGGCCAAAGGGCCTTAGACTGTATGATGACAGTGACAGAATTGGTACTGTAGGTAATAACACATTTTGTGTAAACTTTGTAAATATGAGTTCAGTTCAGGACTTCTGCTCTTCAGGGGGAGATCTAGGAGACGACTACAAGACTGTGCTACGCCATAAGATAGTTAGGTGTAGGCAGAGAAGGCACAGTCTTGTTTTGTGGCTTGATGAACATGTCTGTACCAGTGACTAGCTTCAGTGATTACAACAGAACACTCTCAGAGCTATTGAAGTTGAGTGAAAGGAGAACATGAAAGCAGCGGTTGAGGAAGGTCCGCAGCTCGTGGTCGTGCGGTAGCGTTCTCGCTTCCCGCGCCCGGGTTCCCGGGTTCGATTCCCGGCGGGGTCAGGGATTTTCTCTGCCTCGTGATGACTGGGTGTTGTGTGATGTCCTTAGGTTAGTTATGTTTAAGTAGTTCTACGTTCTAGGGGACTGATGACCATAGATGTTAAGTCCCATAGTGCTCAGAGCCATTTGAACCATTTTTTTGTTGAGGAAGCTGTAAACGTTAACAGTGAAGGGGAAGAAGGACACTGTGTGATGAAGACAGGTCTGTGTGTATCTTGTGGTGAAACCTGGATAAAGAGGGGCCATAGATCACCTCATGGTGTATCATCTGTCATTAGTGAGGATACAGGGAAAATCTTAGACTTCCAGGTAAAGAGCAAAAATTGTTCTCCGTGTTGCTCAAGAAAAAACAACAACGGCGGTGAAGAAGAAAGGTGGCAGCAGAAACACAAGAAAGTGAGGAGTAAGAATTACCACGGATCAAGTAGTGGGATGGAAGCTGCTGGGAAGAAACTAATGTTCCAAAGGTCTGTTGAATAATATGATGTTAGGTATGTGAAGTATATAGGTAATGGTGATTCCAGAGCTTTAAGACTGTTTTAGACAGCAATCCTTGTGGCTCACAAGCTAAAATTGAAAAACTGGAACGTGTGGGGCATGTTCTAAAGCGAATGGGAGGTAGAATTCTCTGACTGAAAAAAGGAATGAAAGGCAAGAAATAATTAGATGGAAACCCACTGAGAGATGTGAACAGACTAACAGACAAGGAAATCCACACTTTGCAGATATATTATGGAAAAGCTATCAGGGATAACGTACATAGTGCGAAGACATTGCAGCAAGCCGTGTGGACAATATTCTTTCACAAACTTTCCACAGATGCTCATCCTCAACACTCCCTTCGTGACGTATCGTTGTGCAAATATCTTCAGGCAGAAGCCAGTGAACCCCCCCCCCCCCCCAAACATGTTTTGCCATTTGCCACTTGCTGTTTTAGACGTTATAAAGTCAACTTTAAGGTACCTAGGCAATCCTGAACTGCTGAAAAATGTGTACATGGGAAAACACAGAATACAAATGAGAGCTACAATCACATTATATGGAGGCGTTGTCCAAAAACAGTATTTGTGTCCTCAGTTGTCGTGAAGGCAGCTGCATATATTGCCTGTCTAGTGTTGAATACTGGAAATGTTACTAGGATTAAGTGCCTGGAGAGACCAGGCTTCCGCCCAGGTGCATTCACACTGAAGATACTCAGTGTTGTGTCGATTCCCTAAGGTCTCGACACAATGAGTGGCTAGGTGCACGCGAAACTAAAGCAGACGGGCGTGACTTCTGAAACAGGAGACTGGATGAAAAACTATAAAGAAAAGAAGAGAGATTTTAATATACTTAACTTTAATGTAGTCTTGTTCTTGTTGAAATACATCTCTTGCATAGTAGTAAGCAATTATCAATGATACACATGGCGCCTTGCTAGGTAGTAGCGATGGACTAGCTGAAGGCTATTTAATCTGTCTCTCGGCAAATGAGAGGAAGACGTGATACGTCTTGTCGCAAGCTATGTCGTCCGTACAACTGGGGCGAGGTCATGTCCGTGTCTTGTGACCTGCCCTGTGGTGGCGCTACGTTTGCGAATACACAGTGGCGACACGCGGGTCCGACATGTACTACAGGACCGCGGCCGATTTAAGTTACCACCTAGCAAGTGTGGTGTCTAGCGGTGACACCACACTCAGAAGCGTCGATGAAGCGCGACTGGACAAAGCTCAGCCAGCAAAACAAGAAATGCAAAAATGAGCTAGGCGAAGGAAGCAAGGAAAGAAATTGCTGCCGGCCGAAGTGGCCGCGCGGTTCTGGCGCTGCAGTCTTGAACCGCGAGACCGCTACGGTCGCAGGTTCGAATCCTGCCTCGGGCATGGATGTGTGTGATGTCCTTAGGTTAGTTAGGTTTAACTAGTTCTAAGTTCTAGGGGACTAATAACCTCAGCAGTTGAGTCCCATAGTGCTCAGAGCCATTTGAACCATTTTTTGAAAGAAATTGCTCCTGGAAGACGAGGAAGAGAGTAAAGATGATGGATATGGACAGCATTAGTCACCAGAGGTATAGCAATATTGTCAAAAATTGAAATAAAACTTTAAATACGAATTGCTGTAAACTGAATTTTCGAGCTATAATGCACCTTTTCGCTGGAACTATAAAAGCTAACATCCTTAAATTTGGCATAGTTCTTAAGAATAACTTACTGAATAATCCTGTACAGCACTTTCCGTTGTCTCTTCCTCCAAAAACGTTCTCCTTTAAAATTATAGGAAAATAGAGTGGTCCCGAACAACACAAAACTGGAAGATGGGTTTCACAGCTACTATGACCTTAAACGAAAATCTGTTCCACGCCATTCATTAGCCTCTTCCGCAGATATAAACAGTGAAATTTCAGTATTATTGCTTTATTAGTTTACGAGAAAAGACACATTAAAGAAAGAATCCTAATTAAAATTTCAAATCATAATAAAATGTATGTCGATGCCCATTTTCAAACAAAAATTGCACAGAATATCATAAGTATTATGTTGTACATAAGAGTCTCAGGTTTTTCTATTTTAGCGTTAAAAGTTTTGAGAATATTGAAAGGTGGCTACACTGAGCCACAGCGCCAGAGATTGCGCCAAAGAGTTTTATTCCGCCGCCTCCACTGGCAGTGCTTATTGAGATGTAGCAGTGGTGAGTCGTTGTTGAGAGGTTCCCAGGGAGAGTGCTTGTTCAGATGTTGTCATATTGCTTTGATGGGGTAGACACCAGATATTGTTGGATTGGGGATGCTGTAATGATCAGAGTGTGCTTTTCGTCAATATACACTCCTGGAAATTGAAATAAGAACACCGTGAATTCATTGTCCCAGGAAGGGGAAACTTTATTGACACATTCCTGGGGTCAGATACATCACATGATCACACTGACAGAACCACAGGCACATAGACACAGGCAACAGAGCATGCACAATGTCGGCACTAGTACAGTGTATATCCACCTTTCGCAGCAATGCAGGCTGCTATTCTCCCATGGAGACGATCGTAGAGATGCTGGATGTAGTCCTGTGGAACGGCTTGCCATGCCATTTCCACCTGGCGCCTCAGTTGGACCAGCGTTCGTGCTGGACGTGCAGACCGCGTGAGACGACGCTTCATCCAGTCCCAAACATGCTCAATGGGGGACAGATCCGGAGATCTTGCTGGCCAGGGTAGTTGACTTACACCTTCTAGAGCATGTTGGGTGGCACGGGATACATGCGGACGTGCATTGTCCTGTTGGAACAGCAAGTTCCCTTGCCGGTCTAGGAATGGTAGAACGATGGGTTCGATGACGGTTTGGATGTACCGTGCACTATTCAGTGTCCCCTCGACGATCACCAGTGGTGTACGGCCAGTGTAGGAGATCGCTCCCCACACCATGATGCCGGGTGTTGGCCCTGTGTGCCTCGGTCGTATGCAGTCCTGATTGTGGCGCTCACCTGCACGGCGCCAAACACGCATACGACCATCATTGGCACCAAGGCACAAGCGACTCTCATCGCTGAAGACGACACGTCTCCATTCGTCCCTCCATTCACGCCTGTCGCGACACCACTGGAGGCGGGCTGCACGATGTTGGGGCGTGAGCGGAAGACGGCCTAACGGTGTGCGGGACCGTAGCCCAGCTTCATGGAGACGGTTGCGAATGGTCCTCGCCGATACCCCAGGAGCAACAGTGTCCCTAATTTGCTGGGAAGTGGCGGTGCGGTCCCCTACGGCACAGCGTAGGATCCTACGGTCTTGGCGTGCATCCGTGCGTCGCTGCGGTCCGGTCCCTGGTCGACGGGCACGTGCACCTTCCGCCGACCACTGGCGACAACATCGATGTACTGTGGAGACCTCACGCCCCACGTGTGAGCAATTCGGCGGTACGTCCACCCGGCCTCCCGCATGCCCACTATACGCCCTCGCTCAAAGTCCGTCAACTGCACATACGGTTCACGTCCACGCTGTCGCGGCATGCTACCAGTGTTAAAGACTGCGATGGAGCTCCGTATGCCACGGCAAACTGGCTGACACTGACGGCGGCGGTGCACAAATGCTGCGCAGCTAGCGCCATTCGACGGCCAACACCGCGGTTCCTGGTGTGTCCGCTGTGCCGTGCGTGTGATCATTGCTTGTACAGCCCTCTCGCAGTGTCTGGAGCAAGTATGGTGGGTCTGACACACCGGTGTCAATGTGTTCTTTTTTACAGTTCCAGGAGTGTATATGAAGGTAAAAAAATTCCTTTTTTTGTATTATTTCAATGACTTAAACAATAATGCCTCTTGGTCACAGGTTCAGTCAACAAAGCATCTGGCTCGTGTTCTTGTATTAGACTGTATTTCTGGTTTCTATGTGTAATTATGTGTAATTATAGTATTTGTTTATCTTTTTTTATTACTTCAGTATAAATGGTATTTAAAATATCTTGTCGTATTGAGGAAGAACCGTGCCAGATGTGTACGTTGAATCACACTTCCACACACAGAACAGTGACACTTGTGCCTTGTTGTTTCGTAGCTTTCATAGTTGCTGGGGACTTAATTATTTAATTGTGTTAACGGAAGTTTTCTTTCATTCGTTGTTGTTGTTCTATGCAGTCAGATTGCGTACTATTACTAGTCAGGGCCAACCGGTTACGAGACAGCGTAACCGGACAGACAGAGACGAAAATTCAAAGTATTTGCATTATATAAAATAATTAAGCCCCCATGCACGTGGCAATTGTAGTCTGTATTGCATGTGTAGATTTGGTAATTGTCATTCTTTTAATGGTATATTGGCAGAATTTAATTTTTGATGTCTTGTATACAGGTCTGACAATTTTGTGCAATTGTGAATGTTCTAATTGTTCGTTAGGCGTGTTTGATGGGAAACATTTCGTGTGAATGGTATTGTTGAAGATAAAGTCTCATTGTGTGTAATTTTCGTATAGTGACGAGTTTTGTATGTTTTGTAAATGATTACGCGATCGATGAAAAAGGCAAAAATGATGAATAGTCAGAATAACGAAATTGTTGACATGGCGAACTCGCCAACACAGGAGAACAGGATGATGAATAATGAAGTGGAAAACAATTTAATAAGTCGGGAAAATAGTCCGGAAACAGTTCAAAATTTTTCACAATAAAAAAATTTTCAGAATACGAGATTAACGACAGAAGATATGGAGCAGTTGATGTGTGCTATATTAAATTTGGGATCACGAATGGAAACACGGTTAGACTCGCAAATAGGAACAATTAAAACTGAGATAGGAAGAATTAAAACGAAGATGGAAACTTTGACAACACGATTAGACTCACGAATAGGGACATGTTTCGAAAATACGAAAGATGAAGCAAAGAAAGAGATTAGAGAAGAAGTACAACCGATTTTGAATGCTCACAATAATAGTTTAATTTCAATAGAAATTAGACAAGAGGAACAGGACAGAGAACAGGAAGAAAGAGATCGCGTGATAGTACAAAAATTTTCAGAGTTAAATTTACAACGTGCACACGATAAGGAAGAAATATTTGAGAGAATCGAGAAATCCGTACCAAATGACAGAATAAATAACCTAACACAACAGTATGAACAGTTAACTACTAAATGTGTCAATACCGAAACCCGAGTCGCGACACTTACGGAAGACGTAAATAAACAGAAAGAACAGATAGGTGACTTATCGGAAAGAAGTGAGGAGATTTCAGATAAACTGACAAGTTTTAGTTTAAATGGGGACAGAGATTCAGATGATACAGCTCCATTGCCATTTTCAGAAACCGAAGAGTACCAGAACATAAATAAGCATGTTGAAAATCAAGGAAAATTTAATGAACGCGTTAAAAGGGAATTTGAGGCATTACGAAAGCAAGTCAAACAAATTGAAGGCGAAATCGTAGGAAAAGACTGCAGAAGAAATTTAGAATCACAGATAGCAGAGGGGTTTGAAGAAAATAATTTGTTTCATTTACGAGATGCAACAAGAGAGCGCCAGGCGCGCGAACTTGACAATAATCGACATTCGGACTGGGACAGACGCGGTAGGTCTTTGTCGCCACGAGGAGAAAACTTTGACTATAAACACTTCTTAACTGTTCGGAAATTTAAGATCTTTCGCAATTCTAAGAATGACATACATCCATGTTCATGGTTAGATCAACTTACGTACGCACTTCCGCCAAATTTGCCACTAAGTCACAAACTGGAATTTATGTGCGGCTATTTAGTCCTCAGGGGATTCACTACACTAAGTGAATATGTGCCGTAGCGTGCACAGGGCCCCGAGCTGTAGTGGTGCTATTTCCCTTCCAGTTTTCTGCACTGCTGCCTACTCTTTTACTATTCTTTGTATCTATCAGAACAACTCTTTAACTATCGATCTATCTAGAAAAGGACTCGGTAAAGAATAACCGGATATGACTATTTTACCCAAAAGTGATTTCTGAATTTACCATTTGGACTTACTATATTCTCTGCAGCATTCATTCGTAGTTTAAACGAAATTTTACCTGTTTATCTTCGTGACAATATTACTTAATATGTTGACGATATTCTTATTGCTAAACGTTCTTGGAGCGAGCATAACAAAATTTTGGATTCATTATTACGTATTTTTTGCAAGAGTAGGCATTACAGTGAACTTGAAAAAATCTGAATTTGGTCGTTCTCAGGTGAAATTTCTTGGTCATATTATTTCTACAGAAGGTATTCTTCCTGATCCAGAGAAACTAGACGCTTTTCGTAATTATGCTGTTCCTACCACAAAACGTGATGTTCGTAGTTTCCTTGGTGTCTGTAATTTTCTTAGACGCTTTGTTAGATTGGACAATTTGGCCACACCTCGTTTATGTGAACTATCTGGAAAGAATTCTAATTGGTGTTGGGATGAGGAAGCTCAGTCAGAATTTGAACAACTTCGTGATGCTTTAGTTGCTGCTCCACTTCTTTCACATCCGGATTTATCTAAAGATTTTTGTTTGGCGACGGACTCGTCATACAAAGGCCTAGGTGCACACTTATTTCAAGAGATAGAAGATAACGGCGTTGTAGTGCATAAACTATTGCTGATCTGTTCTTGCCAAATGCAAATTGTGTCAAAAGGCTGGGCCGCCGACTATTTTTCACAGAGCACCGTTGTTTCCTGTCGTTCCAGCGGGGTTAAGGGAGGTGGCTGCAGTCGATTTTTTCGGTCCGGTGGTTCGTTCTGCTAATGGTTTTGCGTACATTTTGGTAGCAGTGGAATTGACATCGGAATGTGTGTGTTTTGCACCTTTGCGCGGGGCAATGGCTCGTTCAGTATCTGGCGCTTTCATCAAACATTTTCTTAAGGAGGTGGGTCACGTTGATAGAGTTATATCAGATAATGGATCACAGTTTCGCTCTAAAATTTGGCTTCGTACTCTACGGCGTCGTAAGATTAAACCAATTTTCATTTCACTTTTTCACCCTCAATCTAATGCTTCAGAGAGATGGATGAAGGAAATCAATAAATTGTGTCAACTTTATTGTCATGAGAATCATAGAACGTGGGATCAGTATCTTCATATTTTTCAAAACATTCTGAATGAACTCCCTAATGATTCAACTTCTTTACCGACTATATTGATATTAAAAAACAAAGCACCGACAAATCGCATTTCTGAAATCGTTCCTTTTCCGCCTACACGGAAACTGCGGCATTCTGAAGTTGTCAACCTGGCTCTACGAAATATTGCATCTGCGGCTGCTAGAAGAGAGAAATCAGCTAAGCGTCCTGGTCGTTTAAAAGCCTTGTCAGTTGGTCAAAAGGTGTTAATTAAGTCTCATCGTTTGTCTCACGAAGGAAAAGGCTTGTGTCGCAAATTTTTTCTGCTTTATAACGGTCCATATAGGGTTCGCAAAATTGTTCATGATAACACTGTCGAAGTAGAAACTCTTAAATCTCGACGCCTTAAGGGAATACATCATATATCGAACGTAAAAATTTTTGTGGAATGACATACTTTCGAGAAACCAACAGTTATACGTAAACATACGGAGAGTACAAAGATACCGCGCCGTGTTCCGGTGGCGGCACATACTCAAAGTAACAGTCAAGTCTGCGCGGCGCACAAGGCAGTCGTTGACCGCAAACAATTACTTCCTACGTCACGCGTACCTACAGCTGATCGAGCGCTCAGTGCGAATGCACTGACAGCCGTAAACAAATACACAGTCGAATTTCTCCGATTAAATTCAGTATAAAGCTATAGTGACTTGATAAATTACGTTATTAACGTTCAGTATTTTTCAGGATACGGTTGTATAAAATATTTAAGAACTTCAGGTAAATTCTGTGTGTGTCCGACGTTAAGAGGACTTGCTATCGAGAAAATTTCGGGAAGAATGTAATTTCGAAGAAGAAATTAATGAACTAAAAAGGTAACTATTAATTGAGTTTATTTTTCGGGTAACATATTCACGCTTAGGTACGTACTTAAGACGTAATTTGCTGCTCGCGATTACGTGATTTATACTTTGTGTTAACTGATTTTGATCATGATTGATTAATGAACAGGGTTGTTACTTATGTATATTATGCATCGCTTGGCTGCACTGCTTTTTCACTGACGTCATATTTTTTTATTATGTGCCTCCTGTGCTTATTTATTTAAATTATAATTGTCACCTGATTAGTTGTGCTGATATGGTTATGTATGTAAGTTATACTTTGTGATTTATCTGCTTGCGCCTTCATGTTTACTTATTATGATTACATATGAACATTTATTTGCTTATGCTGATATGATGCTAATGACGTGTTTATTATGTAAGATATATATTTGCTGCTTTGCGTATGGATTGCATATTTACACATTTCTGTTTAGGTATCATAACTACTCTTTAATTTGGTATATAGAATTGCTGATATACTGTGTACAAACATGGAGTTTAGGTTACACTATGGTATTAATCATAGATTGTTCGCTTGGCAGAGCCTCGCTGTAGGGATTGTGCTGCATCCACTTGTTGACATTCTGTTCTCTACTGGTATATTTACTCGCTATTGCATGTTTTGCTTACGCTCAGTGCCTTATATTTTTAAGATAAGAAAATGAACTACTATAATTCTACGAACGACATTGGTACAAGAAACTTCATTGAAGTCACATGAGCTGGAGGTTTTATGGAAGCTGTATAAATTTATGTTACTAGGAAGGAAGCTAACGACATGACACACCAACACTAGGTTTAGACCATTGACAGTTATTACACTGCATTCTTCGTGAGCAATTGAAATAGTAAGTGACACTTGACACAAGAAATACTCCACATGTTTGCTTCTATTTTGCCGTGATTCTTGAAGTGGTGTACATACTGTGAAATACTACGATCATTAAAACTCCGTACTCATACTTACTTACTAAAAGTTATTCGAACTAAAGGCTGTTAGAGGTCATGTATGCATTTCTTTTATTTAATGATGGACAAGGTAACCAAAATGTATTTCATAATTCATAATGAGTAGAAGATTTGGGTCAGATGGATTACACAGAGGTTGTGTGTGGACATTGTGTCTTCGGATTGTATGGGATGATGAATTGAGGTTTGCACTAGGATTTTATCTGTACTTGTTCGAGGAGACTGACTAGAGGGAAGAGTTGTTATGGAAGTGAAATGATATTGGTAATAAGGTTTATATGTATCGACGTATTGAAGAGGTATTATTGAGGTATTGAGATTGTGTGAAGTTGATGATTATTGGAGTTTTGGTGGACAAGAGGTAAGGTAAATGATATTGATGATAATGTTTATATGTATCGACGTAAGAGGTATTATTGAAGTATTAAGATTATGTGATGATGATGATTATTGGAGTTTTGGTGGATAAGAGGTAAAGTAAGTGAGGAGCATTTTTTTTTTTTTTTTTTTTTTTTTGCTGGTTTATACGGAACAAGGAGGATGAAGATGGCAGACTAGAGCACTCAAGTAGAAGGAAGATTGTCTACACACACACTTTGTTAAATCAATAAGCAGTATATATATTTTTTTTTGGAGAGAGGAAGTATTTGCATATCTTGGCACACTGACAGTTGTTCAGCAACCGTACATTTGATTTGGCTTGGCAAACATTGGTCTTGACATGATGACTACGGCATTGACTAACTATTATTGACTGTTATACATTGCTGCCACTACTACTTGATACACAAGTTGAACATAAAATTTTGGACAGAATTGCATTTACACAGTTAACACTATTCAATTACACAGTAGTACTTAATGTGGATGAAAGATGAGTGAGTGTGTTTTGTGTGTTTTCCTTTCCTAATCCCAAATAATTGGTACCGACCTATCTCCTAAATATTATTTTACTTGTTTGTTGTGGCTTGCACTGACACCCATAAATATTATAGGTTTACTGATATTTGTGTATTTGTAATATTTAATATGACAATTATCTGATATCATTTGTGTGTTTATTATAATTTGTATGTTTAGTGTAAGAGCATTAATAATGATTTTGTAAAAGCAATTGTGTGTGCATTCAATCTGTTGTTCATGCCTGCACCTGTTCAACATTAATGGATGCCACTTAGAAATGTTTCATTTCTGCTAATGAACTCTGATGAACTGTCTAATTAGTGATAGTGAATATTATGGACTGTTACCTGCACCTGTTCAACATTGCTGGGTGCTACTGTTGGAACTGCTTCTACTGAGATAATGTCACTTGTTGGTGTCTGCACCTGTTCAACAATGCTGGGTGCCACTGATGGACTGTTTCTACTGAAATGGTGTCACTTGTTGCTGTCTGCACCTGCTCAACATGGCTGGGTGCCACTGTTGGAACTGCTCAACCAGTGATGAGATGTCACTTGTTGCTGTCTGCACCTGTCAACATTACTGGGTGTCACTAATGGAACTGCTTCTACTGAAATGATGTCACTTGTTGGTTTCTGCACCTGTTCAAGATTGCTGGGTGCCACTGATGGAACTGCTTCTACTGACATAATGTCACTTGTTGGTGTCTGCACCTGCTCAACATTGCTGGGTGCCACTGATGGACTGCTTCTACTGAAATGATGTCACTTGTTGGTGTCTGCACCTGTTCAAGATTGCTGGGTGCCACTGATGGAACTGCTTCTACTGACATAATGTCACTTGTTGGTGTCTGCACCTGTTCAACATTACTGGGTGCCACTGATGGACTGCTTCTACTGAAATGATGTCACTTGTTGGTGTCTGCACCTGTTGACCATTGCTGGGTGCTACTGCTGGAACTGTGAACTACTTGTTTATTGATATATTGACAAGATTTTATGTGAATATTTGTAAAAACTGATTTTTTGTGTGTTTACAGTTTATGAAACGTTATGAGATTCTTATCTACACCTGTTCGTCATTTCTGGTGCCATTGATTGAATAATACTTATGTAAACTATTATGTAAAACCACATGTATGCAAGCATTTGTATTCCTTACTGTATTTTATATATAAGGTTATTGAAGGGTCATTACAAAGCCAAAATTTATTTAATTATGTGATATTTATTTATTAATATTACTTTTTAATTTTTGTCTGTATTTTTTGGACGAATTTGGTGGCATTTTCACCACCAATGCTGGCAAAAATACCATCAAATTCTGGCCCGTGGAGGAGGGGCATATGAAAGGTGGCTACACTGAGCCACAGCGCCAGAGATTGCGCCAAAGAGTTTTATTCCGCCGCCTCCACTGGCAGTGCTTATTGAGAATTAGCAGTAGGCAGTTCTTGTCGAGAAGTCGTGGTGGAGAGTGCTATTGAGATGTAGCAGTGGTGAGTCGTTGTTGAGAAGTTCCCATGGAGAGTGCTTGTTCAGATGTTGTCATATTTTTTTGATGGGCTAGACACCAGATATTGTCGGATTGGGGATGCTGTAATGATCAGAGTGTGCTTTTCGTCAATATATATGAAAGTAAAAAAATTCCTTTTTTTGTATTATTTCAATGACTTAAACAATAATGCCTCTTGGTCACAGGTTCAGTCAACAAAGCATCTGGCTCGTGTTCTTGTATTAGACTGTATTTCTGGTTTCTATGTGTAATTATGTGTAATTATAGTATTTGTTTATCTTTTTTTATTACTTCAGTATAAATGGTATTTAAAATATCTTGTCGTATTGAGGAAGAACCGTGCCAGATGTGTACGTTGAATCACACTTCCACACACAGAACAGTGACACTTGTGCCTTGTTGTTTCGTACCTTTCATAGTTGCTGGGGACTTAATTAATTAATTGTGTTAACGGAAATTTCCTTTCATTCTTTGTTGTTGTTCTATGCAGTCAGATTGCGAACAAATACCAGTCAGGGCCAACCGGTTACGAGACTGCGTAGCCGGACATACAGCGACTAAAAAATAAAATTATTTGCATTCTATATAATTAAGCCCCCATGCAATATATTTGTTTAAGTACAAGAATGCATTTTGGTTGTAGTGCATAATTTAGTACTATCCTTTGTATGAATCCTGCTTCATCAGTAGATAATTGTTAACTGCGATCTTAGGATCTCCAGTGCTCCCTCGTAAAATCCATTGGAAGAACTGTAATCTGGCAAAGTGGTCTTTCGACTTCAATACTTCCACAAAAACAATACTTGTAGGCAAAGTAAATGCTAGTGCACAACTACCCGCGTTTCTGCCGTCAGTTGCTCAAACTCTTCGCACATTTCTTCTTTTATGATCACCTTTTACTCGTCGTAACGCTTGCTGCTTTACATATGATTTGTGACTTGTTCCACGTTTACCACTACCTGTCGCTGCGAATTGCTCCGTGTCTGCAAGCCGCTGGAACAATCTACGGGACAGAAAGGAGCTGTTGAGGAAAATGTGGAGTCGGCCGTGTTTGAAACTTGACTGCTATACTACATACAAACGTCCTGATTATCATATGAATGCAGGGTTTCATTGCTGCAAGAAGCAAAAGCCCTCACACCATCGCCACATGAAAGCTTGTAACTTGGTTTAACGATTCTACAGTAGTACTTCCAACGGCGTCATAACGTATTTTTTTGCAGATGTGGAGCATACTGAAGGATACATCATGATTCCAAATGTCATACTGCCATTTCCATTGAGTCCTATGCCCCCAGTGGAAGAAATATTTACGTTCAAGGCAACGGGGTCATCTCAGACTACTATGCTTATACAATTGTGCATACCTTCAAATGGAAATGACCCCTTATAAAATTAAAAATTATTTAAATTGGTCTGACGTTCTCGGGTTGGCCTGTAAAAACGCTATCTTTCGGTACTGTCGACATATTTCGATTAGTATTAGAAGGAAGTAGAATAAACTGGGTATTTTATACTTTATTGTTTTATATTCCTGAGTTTGCCTGCATCGTTATTATTCAAGTTCTGAGACACTTTTTCTGGAGGGTAAGGCACAGATGTGAAAGCGTATGTTTCATTTTTTTTTTTTTTTTGAGCACTCATAAACTGTTTCATAAATTTGTGATTTTAGTGTAGTTTAGTGCTACAGGACAACTTGCACATTCTAAAACGAGACGTTACTGTATCACCTAACGTAACGCTCTGCGTCCGCCGTTGTTTCATGCAGTAACTCTGTAAAGTATTTTATACAGCCACGATATTAATGGCTATTACTAAAGACGACACGTTGTCATATTGCAGCCGATGGCTGTTAAACTTAGTTTTATGAAACTGCCGTTCACTGGTTTCCGGAAGATCTCAGTAAACGTATCGTCAACCGGTATTATAGCGGAAAAGTGAATTTTTTAGTTGATCGTGGGAACTGTGCGCCGTGTAACATTGGGCCGTATGCCTCCGTACAGTTGATCTTCTATTGGAATGTGCCAGGGGCTTTTGGCTCGCTTTGTGCTGTTAACCTGCTATCATGAATTCGTATGTTTATATTTCACGTAACTGATTTTTTTTTTTTTTTAGAGTTTGGCTGAAGTTTATTTCTCGTAACATTTTATCGTCTGATCAGTGGTACCCGCACACCCATACGTAATGTGAAATTACCCACGAGAAGTCAGCAGAGACTGACCGACCTGTGTAAAAGGATGCGGGAATATTGTGTTGTCAATACACGAGCAGTAACTGTAGAATGGATCGGTGAGAAGAGCTCAGTGACTTCGAACGTGGACTAGTCGTTGGTGTCATTTAAGTAACAACTCAGAGACGTAAAAAAATATCAGCGGAAAAGAATGTTTCGAGCGTTCCGAAGTGCAGTCAGCAATCCAGGTGGCACAATGACTGTGCTTTGGGAATTAAAAACAATGGAGTACAACGGATGATCAGGTCCTCATTGGCAACGCATTTCTACAGACAGTGCTAAGCGATGCTTCAGCTGGTTAAAGAGCGACTGAATTGGACAGTGGATGACTGATAGCGAGTGATTTGGAGTGATGAATCGCGCTGAACAATACAAAGGTCCGATGGGAGTATTTGGGTTTGCAAACGCCTGGAGATCGTTAGCTGCTATCATGTGTAGTGGCAATAGTGAGGTTTCGAGGAGGCGCTGTTTGAGTATGTGGGTGTTTGTCATTGCCAGAATGTTGTCTCCTTTCTGTGCTTAAGAAGACACAAAATGTTAATAAAAATGAACACGCTTTACAGCATTGTGTACTGCAAACAGTAGAGTAGGAATTCGGAGGTGGTGACTATATCAGCATGAGAGTGCACCGTGTCATAAGGCAGCACTTGTAAGGCACTGGTTTGTGGGCAATAACATTCCTGAAATGAACTGTTCTGGCCTGAGCCCCTACATGAACATAATAGAACGCCTTTGGCATTTGTTAGAACTCTGACTTAATTCCAGACCCCGGTGCACTACATCATTACCTTTTGTGATTTCGGCTCTTAAGTTAAAATGGGCTACCAGTCCTCTACAAACATTCAGACACCTCACTGAAAGTGTCACCAGCAGAGATCAAATCATCATGAAGACGATGGGGGGAAGCAGATCATATTAATGTCAGATAGTGCAGGTGAAATCATTTAGCCGGCCGCTGTGGCTGAGCGGTTCTACTCGCTTCAGTCCAGAGCCGCGCTGCTGCTACGGTCGCGGGTTCGAATACTGCCTCGGGCATGGCTGTGTGTGATGTCCTTAGGTTGGATAGGTTAAAGTAGTTCTAAGTCTATGGGACTGATGACCTCAGATGTTAAGTGCTTGGAGCCATTTTCTTTTTTGAATCATTTCAGATGGTTCAAACGGCTCTGAGCACTATGGGACTTAACATCTGTGGTCATCAGTCCCCTAGAACTTAGAACTACTTAAACCTAGCTAACCTAAGGACATCACACACATCCATGCCCGAGGCAGGATTCGAACCTGCGACCGTAGCAAATGGCTCAAATGGCTCTGAGCACTATGGGACTCAACTGCTGTGGTCATTAGTCCCCTAGAACTTAGAACTACGTAAACCTAACTAACCTAAGGACACCACAAACATCCATGCCCGAGGCAGGATTCGAACCTGTGACCGTAGCAGTCGCACGGTTCCAGACTGCGCGCCTAGAACCGCGAGACCACCGCGGCCGGCCGACCGTAGCAGTCGCGCGGTTCCGGACGGAGCGCCTAGAACCGCTAGACCTTGAATCATTTACTTGGAGGTTATTTGTGTAATTAGACAAAAAGAATGGTGCGGTCTGCTTTGAGGATGTTTTTATTGAAGACCTTGCAACACAGTAACTCGTAGTCCATTGGTTGCTTCATTTCGCTTCTACAACGTATTGATGGACTCATTGTTTTCTGAACGCTTATTACGTGCGAGAGGAGACATAGCACATTGTGTGAGCAGGGACAGGGTGAACAGAGAATGATACGGAAAGCAGAACCTTGCTGGGAGTGGAGAAGGGAGGCGCAGGTGGACTTCATGGAAATGAGGTTGCCGAGGCGTCAAGGAGGGTAGCAAACAGTTACTGTCCAGCTTTACAACCTTACTCAGCGCGTTGTCTATGCCAAGGGCGTAGTGGTGCCACAAGCAGTAGGCGTCAGATGTACATCTTCATCGCTTCCTTTCCGGGTGAAGATGTAGATGTAGATGTGATGACTGGCTGTTTTGTGATGTCCTTAGGTTACTTAGGTTTAAGTAGTTCTAAGTTCTAGGGGACTGATGACCATAGATGTTAAGTCCCATAGTGCTTAGAACAACCAAGACCTCTGCTGGACCACATTTGTAGATTCCAACAGCAACGTTAGCAAACACGGGATGCAAAAATATTATGCATGCCTCGTGAGCTGTCTGTTCGAATGTAAGAGGCTGGCTTTTGTGAGGGTAGTGCCGTAGGCACAAAAGGCACGATTAGCATGTTAGAGTGTGACGTCATGAGTAAGGAGCTGGGACGGACGTTTGCGTAACCTCGCTGCAGGGCCCTAGTGGTTTGTATATTCGCTACTGGCGACTGGAGCTGTTAGGAAGGGAATGAGAGCGGAGCGTAGGAAAGACCCGAAGACATGGTTGTCACAGATTCATATGTAGTGCAGACTCCGGGTTGACACGTGGTGGAGGCCGCTTCGTCTGTGATGTGGAGCTGACCACAGCGACTTCCGAGCTGGGAGAGATTCAGAGAACGGTGTCACAGTCGTAGCAATGCACCCTAGTTTTCCCGACAGAGCCTCCACGACAGCGGTGTACATCGTGGCGCACAGTAATCGAATTACGGTGAGTATTCATAACAACATTGGCTAGCTAGGTCATTCTTACTTCACACTGGTGGAATTACACTGAAGCGCCAAAGAAACTGGACGTGGTGTTGTAGTCGGTGCAATGGAACACAGTATCTCCGAGGTATCGAAGAAGTGGAGATTTTCCCGTAGGACCATTTCACCATTGTACCCTGAGTATCAGGAATCCAGTAAAACATCAAATCTCCGACATCGCTGCGACCGGAGAAAGGTCCTGTATGAGAGGGACCAAAGAAGATTCAAGAGAACAATGTGACAGAAGTGCAACCCTTCCGCAAATTGTTGCAGATTTCAGTGCTGGGCCGTCAGCAACTGTCACGTGCGAACCATTCAAGGAAACATCATCGATAATGGCCTTCGGAGCGGAAGACCCACTCGTGTACACTTGATGGTTGCACGACACAAGGTTTCACGCTTCAACTGGGCCCGTCACACCGACATTGTACTGTTGATGGCTGGAAACATGTTGACTGTTCTGACAAGTCTCGTTTAAAATTGTGTAGAGTGGATGGACGTGAACAGGTATGTCAGCAGGGGACTGTTCAAACTGGTGGGGGCTGTAATGGTGTGGGGCGTTTGCAGTTGGTGCGATATGGGACTCCGGATACGTCTAGATAAGACTGATAGGTGACAATTAAGTAAGCATCCTGTCTGATCACCTGCATCCATTCATGTCCATTGTGCATCCCGACGGAGCTGGGCAGTTCCAACAGGATAATGCGACACCCGTCCAGAGACGCTACAAAGTGGCTGGAGGAACATTCTTCCGAGTTTAAACACTTCCGTTGGCCGCCAAACTCTCCATACATGAACGTTATCGAGCTTATCTGGGATGCCTTGCAACGCGCTGTTCAGAAGAGATCTCCACCCTCTCGTACTCTTGCGGATTGATGCATAGCCATGTAGGATTCATGGTGTCAATACCCTCCAGCACTTCTTCAAATCAAATGTGTGTGAAATCTTATGGGACTTAACTGCTAAGGTCATCAGTCCCTAAGCTTACACACTACTTATCCTAAATTATCCAAAGGACAAACACACACACCCATGCCCGAGGGAGGACTCGACCCTCCACCGGGACCAGCCTCACAGTTCATGACTGCAGCGCCTTAGACCGCTCAGCTAATCCCGCGCGGCGCACTACTTCAGACATTAGTCGAGTCAATGCCACGACATGTAATGGCACTTCTGAGTGTCGCGGGGCCCTACACGATTTTAGGCTGGTACAACAGTTTCTCTGGCTCTTCAGTGTATATACGATAGCCTGTCTCAGGTTCAATGTGTATGTCTTGAAAGTATGAAGCTTTCAGTCGGTCGTCAAGCTTTCAGTCCCTGTTTTCTGTCAGGTTGGTTCAAATGATGGCTCTGAGCACTATGGGACTTAACTTCTTAGGTCATCAGTCCCCTAGAACTTAGAACTACCTGAACCTAACTAACCTAAGGACATCACACACATCCATGCCCAAGGCAGGATTTGAACCTACGACCGTAGCGGTCGCGCGGTTCCAGACTGGAGAGCCTAGAACCGCTCGGCCACCGCGGCCGGCTTTCTGTCAGGAAATATCGAGTTTTTAAATCGAGTTTTAGACCGTCATTTTTGTGTTAACAGCGTGTAGTTCCTCATCAGTTCAGTAACACTAATGTTCATATAATCACTAACGAGGTTCTTCTTAAAGGTCGCAATAGTCAACTGTTTCATTGAATCCTTTTCCTGAAGTGTGGTCGTCTATGTTTTAATGAATAAATTGTAGTGTTTAAGTGAGAGACTGTTTCTGTCAGACATCCGCCTGTCACATTAAATTATTGTATAAACACCCCCCCTCCCCCCCACGCACAAACACACACACCCTGTAGGATCTACGACTAGGGCGTAAAAAGCGCGTTAAATGCTAGAAATTATGCACGTAAGTTCAAAGGATAGGTCTTAAAAGAAGTGGCGGCCGTCAGATTTATGGGTCAGGGAAAGTTTCCTCGAAGAGGGGATTTCGCATAGGAATAGTTGAGGCCCTGTTTGGAGTTACAAAACCTTCGCTCAGCTGTGCAGCATTCTTATTTATAGTGTAACGTAGCGGGCTTAATTAGAGCAGTAAGTCGACTGTGCGCAACACGAGTGAGGGTAGTACGCATGGCGGAGGCTCCGCTGACCGCTGGGTTCCCCTCCCGGCCTGGTCTGGTGTGGACCCCTTTTATCAGACGGCCGGTGACGCGCCGTCACCAGCCGCGGCCGGCTGACATTACCACAACGGGACGCTGGACTGTCCGCGGCGAGGGATCTTATCACGCCCCAGAAGCACACCAGCTGCTCCTCCTGGTCTTCCGGCCTGTCGCTAATCTGGGCGACAGCTGCCACCTCGAGCCCACAAGTCAATAGCGGACTCTGTCCACGTCGCCGTCCAGTTATCATTACCAGGAAATCGCTCTTCTCTCTCTGTAAGGTTAGTAGCAGGCCTGCATCGTATCTGAACGCTGCCTCTGATAGAATTACACTACAGTCTGAGAGTTAAGCGGGAGTAAAAGGGGAAACTGAGAAGAGAAAATAGCAGCCGCCATTAGTCTGCGCCCGTGAGGCGTGCCGAAATTAAAATGACAATGCAGTTATAAATGCAGAAATTTTAATAACAATATCATAGCCGCGCAGGATTAGCCGAGCGGTATCAGGCGCTGCAGTCATGGACTGTGCGGCTGGTTCCGGCGAAGGTTCGAGTCCTCCCTCGGGCATGGGTGTGTGTGTGTTTGTCCTTAGGATAATTTAGGTTAAGTAGTGTCTAAGCTTACGGACTGATGACCTTAGCAGTTAAGTCCCATAAGATTTCACACACTTTTGAACATTCGAACAATATCATAATTACAGTTCATAAGCAACAGAACAACTCCAGAATGAGATTTTCACTCTGCAGCGGAGTGTGCGCTGATATGAAACTTCCTGGCAGATTAAAACTGTGTGCACGACCGAGACTCGAACTCGGGACCTTTGCCTTTCGCAGGCAAGTGCTCTACCAACTGAGCTACCGAAGCACGACTCACGCCCGGTACTCACAGCTTTACTTCTGCCAGTACCTCGTCTCCTACCTTCCAAACTTTACAGAAGCTCTCCTGCGAAACTTGCAGAACTAGCACTCCTGAAAGAAAGGATATTGCGGAGACATGGCTTAGCCACAGCCTGGGGGATGTTTCCAGAATGAGATTTTCACTCTGCAGCGGAGTGTGCGCTGATATGAAACTTCCTGGCAGATTAAAACTGTGTGCCCGACCGAGACTCGAACTCGGGACCTTTGCCTTTCGCGGGCAAGTGCTCTACCAACTGAGCTACCGAAGCACGACTCACGCCCGAGTCTGGCAGAAGTAAAGCTGTGAGTACCGGGCGTGAGTCGTGCTTCGGTAGCTCAGTTGGTAGAGCACTTGCCCGCGAAAGGCAAAGGTCCCGAGTTCGAGTCTCGGTCGGGCACACAGTTTTAATCTGGCAGGAAGTTTCAACAGAACAACTGTTCATAACTGACAGTGGCATTGATACACCGATCCCAACGTCTGACAAGGGCGTACAAGGCTTCGGTGTAGAAACTCCTGGGTTGCCGAAGGATCCAGTTTTCCACGGTGTCACATATAAGAGGAGCGCTCAATAAGTAATACAAGACATTTTTTTCACAGTCAGTTTCGCTGTGGAAAAAAGTGGAATTTGTTGTGAGACATCGTGAACTACTTCCGATAGTAGGTGGCGCTATACGTAGCCTTCAAAATGGCGGCTGTAATAGAGATGCGTTCCAAGCATACAGCCGTCATTAAATTTATGTGGATAATCAGAGCATCGCAGATATTCATAGACACTTGTAGAGTGTCTGTAGAAATTCGGCAGTGAACAAAACCACGGTGACTCGTTGGGCGAGGCGTCTATCATCATCGTAACAAAGTCGCGCTAACAGTCCTCTCTCCTGCCTTCTGCAATGCTAGAACGTGCGGACACTCTCACTCGAAGCGATGAATGAATCGCCATGGAACACCTCACTGCTCAGCTGGGTGTCTCTGTTGGTAGTGATGGCATACTCGTCTACCAGTTGGGTACTCAAACGTGTGTGTCCACTGAGTTTCTCTCTGGATGACAGAAGACCACAAACAGCAAAGAAGAACCATATGGACGAAATTGCTTGCACGTTACGAACCTGGCGACCATCGTCACAGGCGATGAAACATGGGTTCATCAGTTTGAACCGGAAACTCCTTCGAAGAAAAAGTTCAAAGCTGTACCCTCAGCTGGTAAAGTCATGCCGAACGTCTTCTAGGACTCGTAAGGGGGTTATTCTGTTCGATGTCCTCCCTCACGGTGCAACGCGGTTCTAGGCGCTTCAATCTGGAACCGCGCTCCTGCCTCAGGCATGGGTGTGTGTGATGTCTTTAAGTTAGTTGGGTTTGAGTAGCTCTAAGTTCCAGGGGACTGATGAACGCAGATGTTAAGTCCCATAGTGCTCATAGCCATTTCAACCATTTGAACGGTGCAACGATGAACTCGGAAGTGTATCGTGCTACCTCCAGGAAATTGAATAACCGACTTCGCCCTGTTCATCGCCACAAAAATCCGAACGAACTTCTCCTTATCCGTGACAAGTCAAGGCCTCATACAAGTTTGCGCACCTGACAGGAGTTCACAAAACTTCATTGGATTGTGTTTCCTTATAGTCCGGATCTCGCACTTGCATCTGCTTGCCCCAAAGAAGGATGCACTCCTCAGGAAGCGATACGTGGATTGTGGGGAGGCTAATGATGCAGCAAGACCTCGACTCCGGCTTCGGCCAGTAGAGTGGACATACAGGCTCTCCCAGTAAAGTGGCGTAAGGCCGTCTCTTTCAACGGAGATAATGTTGATAAGCATGGCTTTGAAGCCAAAAAGGGGGAGAATACTACGGCGTACTGGAATCCGGAATAAAAGCAACCTGCTTTCAGAAAAAAATGTGTTGCGTTACTTACTGGACTCCACTCGTATACAGGGTGTTACAAAAAGGTACGGCCAAACTTTCAGGAAACATTCCTCACACACAAATAAAGAAAAGATGTTATGTGGACATGTGTCCGGAAACGCTTAATTTCCATGTTAGAGCTCATTTTAGTTTCGTCGGTATGTACTGTACTTCCTCGATTCACCGCCAGTTGGCCCAATTGAAGGAAGGTAATGTTGACTTCGGTGTTTGTGTTGACATGCGACTCATTGCTCTACAGTACTAGCCGGTTGGTGTTCATCACGAACGTGGTTTTACAGTCAGTGCAATGTTTACAAATGCCGAGTTGGCAGATGCCCATTTGATGTATGAATTAGTACGGGGCAATAGCCGTGGCGCGGTACGTTTGTATGGAGACAGATTTCCAGAACGGATGTGTCCCGACAGGAAGACGTTCGAAGCAATTGATCGGCGTCTTAGGGAGCACGGAACATTCCAGCCTATAACTCGCGACTGGCGAAGGACACCTGCAATTGACGAGGCAATTCTTCGTGCAGTTGACGAAAACCCTAATGTCAGCGTCAGAGAAGTTGCTGCTGTACAAGGTAACGTTGACCACGTCACTGTATGGAGAGTGCTACGGGAGAACCAGTTGTTTCCGTACCATGTACAGCGTGTGCAGGCACTATCAGCAGCTGATTGGCCTCCACGGGTACACTTCTGCGAATGGTTCATCCGACAATGTGTCAATCCTCATTTCAGTGCAAATGTTCTCTTTACGGATGAGGCTTCATTTCAACGTGATCAAATTGTAAATTTTCACAATCAACATGTGTGGGCTGACGAGAATCCGCACGCAATTGTGCAATCACGTCATCAACACAGATTTTCTGTGAACGTTTGGGCAGGCATTGTTGGGGATGTCTTGATTGGGCCCCATGTTCTTCCACCTACGCTCAATAGAGCACGTTATCATGATTTCATACGGGATACTCTACCTGTGCTGCTAGAACATGTACCTTTACAAGTACGACACAACATGTGGTTCATGCACGATGGAGTTCCTGCACATTTCAGTCGAAGTGTTCGTACGCTTCTCAACAACAGATTCGGTAACCAATGGATTGGTAGAGGCGGACCAATTCCATGGCCTCCACGCTCTCCTGACCTCAACCCTCTTGACTTTCATTTATGGGGCATTTGAAAGCTCTTGTCTACGCAACCCGGTACCAAATGTAGAGACTCGTCGTGCTCGTATTGTGGACGGCTGTGATACAATACGCCATTCCCCAGGGCTGCATCAGCGCATCAGGGATTCCATGCAACGGAGGTTGGATGCATGTATCCTCGCTATCGGAGGACATTTTGAAGATTTCTTGTAACAAAGTGTTTGAAGTCACGCTGGTACGTTCTGTTACTGTGTGTTTCCATTCCATGATTAATGTGATGTGAAGAGAAGTAATAAAATGAGCTCTAACATGCCCACATAACATATTTTCTTTCTTTGTGTGTGAGGAATGTTTCCTGAAAGTTTGGCCGTGCCTTTTTGTTACATCCTGTATACATATTCCTGAAGCCACCTTACGAAGCGTGGCAGAGGATCCCGTGAACCATTACTTGTCATTCCCTTATCTGTTCCACTCGCAAATAGTGCGAGGGAAAAATGGCTGTCTACATGCCTCCGTACGGTCCCTTATCTCTCTTATCTTATTCTCGTGGTCCTTGCGCGAAATGTATGTTGGTGGCAGTAGAATTGTTCTTCAATCAGTTTCAAATGCCGGTTCTCTAAACTTACTCAAGTGTTCCTCGAAAGAAACGTTACATTCTCTCCGCGGATACCCATTTGAGTTCCCGAAACAGCTGCGTAAACTTGCATGTGGTTCTGACCTAACGGTAACAAATCTAGCAGCCCGCTTCTAAATTGGTGCTATGTCTTCCTTTAATTCCACCTGGTACAATCCCAAACACTCGAGCAGAAACCAAGAATGGGTCGCACTAGTGTCGTTTATGAGTCTGCTTTACAATTAGCTAAGCTTCCCTCACTTAACGGAGGTTGACCATCCGCCTTCCCTACTACAATTCATACATGTTCGTTCAACTTCATATGGCTTTTCAACTTTGCGACTAGATATTTAACACACGTGACTGTTTCAAGCAGCACACTACTAACGCTGTATTAGAAAATTACGTTTTTTTTCCTACTCATCTGCATTAACTTACATTATTTCTCCTCATATTTATCACTGGTGAATCTCTGACCTTTCAGAGATTGTTCTAAGAATCCCAAGATACGCGAGATACAAAGGGAGATATCCAGGCTGTAAGAAGGATGTTCCAGGACCTCACATCGAAATTTTTGAAGGGGCTCGAAAGTCTTCTTGGTCACCTGTTTTCTCGACGCTCACCAACCTGTTCCACGTATCTGAACCAAACTTAAACAATAAAATAATTTCTGTACATACTCTTGAACAAAATATCGTAGCTCTCAACGGTGATTTTCTTAACACAATGCTCTTAGTTTCTCCCTTAAGAAGGCTAAATTAAGTCAGTACCATTCATTCATCTTATGTGAAACAGAATAGGAACTTCTCCAGACGCAACATTTGGAAATCCCAGTTGCAGGAGTACAACCTCCATATCAGTGGAACAGTGATTATGGCAGTCAACGGAGACGGGCGTCCCACAAGAGGGAAGCAAGGTGGTGATCAGCTAAATGGTGTGAACAATTTGCCGAGCATCGGAAGTATAATGTCCATGAAAAATTTGATTCGACAGGAGATAAGCAACAGAGCAAATAATAGTTCTGAATTCTATCAACAAGAGAGAATCCTTTTATGAGATAACAAGATTCCAGGAAAAGGAAAATAAGTGATTTTCGATAGCTATATCAGACCGGTATTATTATATACAGGGTGTTCCATTGATAGTGACCGGGCCAAATATATCACGAAATAAGCGTCAAACGAAAAAACTACAAGGAACGAAACTCGTCTAGCTTGAAGGGGGAAAATAGATGGCGCTATGGTTGGCCCGCTAGATAGCGCTGCCATAGGTCAAACGGATATCAACTGCGTTGTTTTTAAATAGGAACCCCCATTTTTATTACATATTCGTGTAGTACGTAAAGAAATATGAATGTTTCAGCTGGGCCACTTTTTTCGCTTTGTGACAGATGGCGCCGTAATAGTCACAAACGTGTAAGTACGTGGAATCACGCAACATTCCGCCAGTGCGGACGGTATTTGCTTCGTGATACATTACCAGTGTTAAAATGGACCGTTTACCAATTGCGGAAAAGGTCGATATCGTGTTGATGTATGGCTATTGTGATCAAAATGCCCAACGGGCGTGTGCTATGTAGGCTGCTCGGTATCCTGGACGACATCATCCAAGTGTCCGGACAGTTCGCCGGATAGTTACGTTATTTAAGGAAACAGGAAGTGTTCAACCACATGTGAAACGTCAACCACGACCTGCAACAAATCATGATGCCCAAGTAGGTGTTTTAGCTGCTGTCACAGCTAATCTGCACATCAGTAGGTGACAAATTGAGCGATAATCGGGAATCTAAAAAACGTCGGTGTTGAGAATGCTACATCAACATCGATTGCACCCGTACCATACTTCTATACACCAGGAAATGCATGGCGACGACTTTGAACGTCGTGTACAGTTCTGCCACTGGGCACAAGAGAGATTACGGGACGATGACAGATTTTCTGCACGCGTTCTATTTAGCGACGAAGCGTCATTCACCAACAGGGGTAACGTAAACCGGCGTAATACGCACTATTGGGCAACGGAAAACCCGCGATGGCTGCGACAAGTGGAAGATCAGCGACCTTGGCGGGTTAATGTATGGTGCGGCATTATGGGTGCGAGGTACCGGGGCTAGAAGTGTATCTAACACTAAATTCTTCTAGAATCTTCTTAAGGAAACGATGCTCTAAGCCCCCCCCCCCTTCTTCTAACTCCGACTTTTGCTGTTGCACGCCGACCGTGGTGGCCACGCGGTTCTAGGCGCTGCAGTCCGGAACCGCGTGACTGCTACGGTCGCAGGTTCGAATCCTGCCTCGGGCATGGATGTGTGTGATGTCCTTAGGTTAATTAGGTTTAAGTAGTTCTAAGTTCTAGGGGACTGATAACCTCAGATGTTAAGTCCCATAGTGCTCAGAGCCATTTGAACTATTTGCTGTTGCACACGGATTAAGAAGAAACGCGAACTGACTCTAATCAACCCTGCAAGTGGAGTAGAAAAGAGTTTGGCACCTGCAATAATTTAATTTGATAAATAAGTTTCATTAACGTGGTGGGAAATGAAAGGGTAGCTCTACCTATCTACAGAATGAAAGTTCTGTCCAAAATAATAATTTGATTTATTATGAATAAACTCAAAATAATAAACACAACACATGAAACATTTACAATACGTCAAATTGGATACTCAAATAAATGCTGTGAAGGTGAAGTTGTCCGTAAACTAGCTTGTGACGTTTATGACCAAGTGGTATGTGGAGCCAATTCCTTGCAACTCAAATCTTAAGAGAAACGCCCAGCCAACCCAACATTAATTGCTGTTACAGTAGTGAGAACTCAGACGATGAACACCCAAGACAGAACCACGTAAGGAAAGACGGGAACAGTCGCGCTCTGCTGAGCTCTGATTATCACAGAGCAAAATTCCCTACTCTGCCGGTGCTGCGGACATACATTACCAAGCTGTCTTCTTCACTGCAAGGACGCGATCTGGCGTACCGGAAGCGATGGCTGGTTGCTTCGACGTCCCGTCGTGGTAATGATAATGTCACGAGTATAGTCCGAAACAAATTATCCTGGTCTGGTTGTTCCAGACTAAAGACTTCCTATCAATACAAATGCGCCTCTGAGGGAGACGAAGAAGGCTCGCCACACAATCACCGACGGTACAGCGATTGATTTTAACAAGCGAAGTCACACAGTAGCTGCGATACAGTCAACTTAAGCCAAAACTGCTCAAGACGGAAAACATAGGCCGCTTGTACGCAGAACACTCAATTGTCAACTGTACTCGGAAAGTTACGTTGAAGCCGAAAGTTCAGCAACTTCGTAAAACAGTTACAATTAAATGAAAGTATATTAGACAGCCAACGGAAGGCAGGCTGTCCAGAGCAACGAGAGCGCAGTCTTGTAACCTACTCCGACCGAAAACCGAGAGCCGGCTCTCTCAAGAGCACCCGTACAAGCCGAACACAGAACATTCCAGCCCCCACGACAGTGGCCGTGGTTATACGTTCCAATCAGCAACTCGGAAACCGGCGGAAAAATTCCACTCTATTGCCGAAGCACTACCACTCCACCAATGGAGATTCTTGGCGCCAATTTCTGCGCCGATTTTGCTACATCACGGAGCTATGCCCTGAGCAAGCCAATCACAATTACGATTTTACAGAAAACGCGGGTATTTGCCCATCAAGACTGCCTGGGAACACAAGTCATTCCCACGCCTCGCTGGTAGCCCGCCAGAAAGTGTTTTCGCTAAGTTTCTGCGAAGTAACGGAATCTCTAGCCCAGCCGCCCCTTCTGCCCCTTCTGGGCGTGTCTCCGCCGCTATTATGACAATGTCAGCGTCTGGAAAGCATCCACTCGACTCCCTCACACCCGTCGGCTTAACCCTTTCAAGTTCAGCAAACCACTGGACCACCCGGGTGATGAGAGACGCTGCGTGGGAAGTCCGCGTGTGAAGGATTAGCGACTTTTCACCGCATGCAATTAGAGAGAAAACTGAATTAGTCAGAGTAAGATAGAAATATGAGAGGGGGCTCATGCCACCTCTCATGGGAGGAAGCATAATTGGCCCCCATTTTATCGATGGTAATCTAAGTGGTGCAATGTATGCTGATTTCCTACGTAATGTTCTACCGATGTTTCACAGCATGACACTTTGGCGATGTACTTCCAACATGATGGATGTCTGGCACATAGCTCGCTTGCGGTTGAAGCGGTATTGAATAGCATGTTTCATGACAGGTGGATTGGTCGTCGAAGCACCATACTATGGCCCGCACGTTCACCGGATCTGACGTCCCCGGATTTCTTTCTGTGGGAAAGTTGAAGGATATTTGCTATCATGATCCGCCGACAACGCCTGACAACATGTGTCAGCGCATTGTCAATGCATGTGCGAACATCACAGAAGGCGAACTACTCGCTGTTGAGAGGAATGTCGTTACACATATTGCCAAATGCATTGAGGTTGACGGACATCATTTTGAGCATTTATTGCATTAATGTGGTATTTACAGGTAATCACGCTGTAACAGCATGTGTTCTCAGAAATGATAAGTTCACAAAGGTACATGCATCACAGTGGAACAACAGAAATAAAATGTTCAAACGTACCTACGTTCTGTATTTAATTTAAAAAACTTACCTGCTACCAACTGTTCGAATAAAATTGTGAGCCATATGTTTCTGAGTATTACAGCGCCATCCATCACAAAACGAAAAAAGTGGTCCAGCTAAAACATTCATATTTCTTTACGTACTACATGAATATGTAATAAAAAATGGGGGTACCTATTTGAAAAAAAAACGCTGTTGATATCCTTTTGACCTATGGCAGCGCCATTTAGTGGGCCAACCATAGCGCCATCTGGTTTCCCCCTAAAGCTACACGAGTTTCGTTATTGTAGTTTTTTCGTTTGACGTTTATTTAGTGAGATATTTGGTCCGGTCACGATCAATGGACCACCCTGTAGTGTTGGAGCATGCACACTGACAAAAGGAGAGCGAACTCAGTATTAAGAAAACTGTCTTAATTGCAGTTTTTTATTTTAGTGCCGACCGGTTTCAGCCCATCGCAGGGGCCATCTTCAGGGCGATCATATGGTCAACTGCTGATGACGTCCCTTCTATCGAGGTGTGGCACAGAACAGTATCCTGGTCAACGCTCACACGCGATTTCTCGATGAGAAACCCGCCACGTAATCTTTCATTATGTGCGTAACAAAATGCATACCGGTGTTATTAAGGTATGTATATATTCCAATCATCTATTACACCATCTCCTCCATCCGCCCCTCTATGTCTATTTCTTCCTTCACCTTTTCTCTACTCCTACTGTCTGTCCATCTACTCCTGCCCCTCTCTCTGTCCATCTCCTCTGGCCCGCTCTCCCTGTCGGTGTACTCCTGTCCCCTGTCACCAGCTTCTCGTTCTCCCTCTGTCGATAGCTTCCTCCACCCTCTAATTCCATATCTCCCATCTCTCTTTGTCAGTCTCCTCCTCCCCCCACCTCTGAACACTTCCTTCCTCCCTCTCCCTCTTCCCACTTTCCTTTCTGTGTCCATCTCCACATCCCCCCCTCTCTCCATCCATACCGTCCTCTTTCCTTTCTCTGTCCACTTTCTCCTCCCTCTCTCTTTTTGATCATCTCTTCCATCCCTTCTGCCTGTCTCTTCTTCCCTCTGTCTTTGTCCATTTGCTCCTCTTTCCTTCCTCTGTCCACCTCTTTCCCCCCCTCTCTCTGTGCATTTCCCCCATCCTCTATCTGTCTCCTCCTCCTCTTATTCTGCCTATCTCCATCTTCCACCTTGCTGTCTGTCCGTCTCCTCGTCCTCCATTCTGCCTCCGCATTATCACACAGTTCCAGCTTGTGGCTAACAATTGTATAGAATTTGATTGAATTTGTACCAGCGGTTTAGATTGAACTTTTTATTTGTGGCTTTGCCCACATATGCACGTGTCAAATACATCACATATATATTTAACATATTTCATGCGTATTTCGCTCTGCAGTTTCGTTTTCACGCAGCTCAACGTATAAGACCTCGTATCTCCTGAACTATGTACTGCACAATGATATAATTTTGCAGATGCTTGCGGTGATATATGTACATACTGTCTGCGAAATGTGTTGTGACTGAAGAAGTAATAAATTAAAAAGTCGTACATGATGCCACATATTTTCACGCGTCTCAGTATTTGTTGTCGTATCTCCTAAACTATACATTCAGCGGCAGATGTGAATACTGTTTCCGAAAAGCACTGTGAACGGAGTCAGTAGCAACGAAGTAATAAATTTAAATATATTTCATGATGTGCTAAATTTCATGTTCTAGTGTTTATTGTCAAAGAGGGCGGAGGAGCGGATAGAGTTTCAGGGCACTCGCTTGTCCTAGGGGTGGGAAATTGCCCCTAAAGGCGGAAGAATCAGCAATGATCAACGACATGAGGATGCAGAAGGCAATGGAAACCACTGCATTAAAGACACGTAACGTGTATCCACAGGACATGTGGCCTGTAATTGAAGAAGTGTCATGATGATCTCTCCATTGGCAAAAGATTCCGGAGTAGTCCCCCATTCGGATCTCCGGGAGGGGACTGCCAAGGGGGAGGTTACCATGAGAAAAAGATTGAATAATCAACGAAAGGATAACGTTCTACGAGTCGGGGCGTGGAATATCAGAAGCTTGAACGTGGTAGGGAAACTGTAAAATCTGAAAAGGGAAATGCAAAGGTTCAATCTAGATATAGTAGGGATCAGTGAAGTGAAGTGGAAGGAAGATAAGGATTTCTGGTCAGATGAGTATCGGGTAATATCAACAGCAGCAGAAAATGGTGTAACAGGTGTAGGATTCGTTATGAATAGGAAGGTAGGGCAGAGGGTGTGTTACTGTGAACAGTTCAGTGACCGTGTTGTTCTAATCAGAATCGACAGCAGACCAACACCGACAACGATAGTTCAGTTATACATGCAGACGTCGCAAGCTGAAGATGAACAGATAGAGAAAGTGTATGAGGATATTGAAAGGGTAATGCAGTATTAAAGGGGGACGAAAATATAATAGTCATGGGCGACTGGAATGCAGTTGTAGGGGAAGGAGTTAAAGAACAGGTTACAGAAGAATATGGGCTTGGGACAAGGAATGAAAGAGGAGAAAGACTAATTGAGTTCTGTAACAAGTTTCAGCTAGTAATAGCGAACACCCTGTTCAAGAATCACAAGAGGAGGAGGTATACTTGGAAAAGGCCGGAAGATACGGGAAGATTTCAATTAGATTACATCATGGTCAGACAGAGATTCCGAAATCAGATACTGGATTGTAAGGCGTACCCAGGAGCAGATAAAGATTCAGATCACAATATAGTAGTGATGAAGAGTAGGCTGAAGTTCAAGACATTAGTCAGGAAGAATCAATACGCAAAGAAGTGGGATACGGAAGTACTAAGGAATGACGAGATACGTTTGAAGTTCTCTAACGATATAGATACAGCAATAAGGAATAGCGCAGTAGGCAGTACAGTTGAAGAGGTCTGGACATCTCTAAAAAGGGCCATCACAGAAGTTGGGAAGGAAAACATAGGTACAAAGAAGGTAGCTGCGAAGAAACCATGGGTAACAGAAGAGATACTTCAGTTGATTGATGAAAGGAGGAAGTACAAACATGTTCCGGGAAAATCAGGAATAAAGAAATACAAGTCGCTGAGGAATGAAATAAACAGGAAGTACAGGGAAGCTAAGACGAAATGGCTGCAGGGAAAATGTGAAGACATCGAAAAAGATATGATTGTTGGAAGGACAGACTCTGCATACAGGAAAGTCAAAACAACCTTTGGTGACATTAAAAGCAACGGTGGTAACATTAAGAGTGCAACGGGAATTCCGCTGTTAAATGCAGAGGAGAGAGCAGATAGGTGGAAAGAATACATTGAAAGCCTCTATGAGGGTAAAGATTTGTCTGATGTGATAGAAGAAGAAACAGGAGTCGATTTAGAAGAGATAGGGGATCCGGTATTAGAATCGGAATTTAAAAGAGCTTTGGAGGACTTACGGTCACATAAGGCAGAAGGGATAGATAACATTCCATCAGAATTTCTAAAATCATTGGGGGAAGTGGCAACAAAACGACTATTCACGTTGGTGTGTAGAATATATGAGTCTGTCGACATACCATCTGACTTTCGGAAAAGCATCATCCACACAATTCCAAAGACGGCAAGAGCTGACAAGTGCGAGAATTATCGCACAATCAGCTTAACAGCTCATGCATCGAAGCTGCTTACAAGAAGAATCTACAGAAGAATGGAAAAGAAAATTGAGAATGCGCTAGGTGACGATCAGTTTGGCTTTAGGAAAAGTAAAGGGACGAGAGAGGCAATTCTGGCGTTACGGCTAATAATGGAAGCAAGGCTAAAGAAAAATCAGGACACTTTCATAAGATTTGTCGACCTGGAAAAATCGTTCGACAATATAAAATGGTGCAAGCTGTTCGAGATTCTGAAAAAAGTAGGGGTAAGCTATAGGGAGAGACGGGTCATATACAATATGTACAACAACCAAGAGGGAATAATAAGAGTGGACGATCAAGAACGAAGTGCTCGTATTAAGAAGGGTGTAAGACAAGGCTGTAGCCTTTCGCCCCTACTCTTCAATCTGTACATCGAGGAAGCAATGATGGAAATAAAAGAAAGGTTCAGGAATGGAATTAAAATACAAGGTGAAAGGATATCAATGATACGATTCGCTGATGACATTGCTATCCTGAGTGAAAGTGAAGAAGAATTAAATGATCTGCTGAACGGAATGAACAGTCTAATGAGTTCACAGTATGGTTTGAGAGTAAATCGGAGAAAGACGAAGGTAATGAGAAGTAGTAGAAATGAGAATAGCGAGAAACTTAACATCAGGATTGATGGTCACGAAGTGAATGAAGTTAAGGAATTCTGCTTCCTAGGCAGTAAAATAACCAATGACGGACGGAGCAAGGAGGACATCAAAAACAAACTCGCTATGGCAAAAAAGGCATTTCTGGCCAAGAGAAGTCTACTAATATCAAATACCGGCCTTAATTTGAGGAAGAAATTTCTGAGGATGTACGTCTGGAGTACAGCATTGTATGGTAGTGAAACATGGACTGTGGGAAAACCGGAACAGAAGAGAATCGAAGCATTTGAGATGTGGTGCTATAGACGAATGTTGAAAATTAGGTGGACTGATTGACTCAGGGATCGAGACGTGGCTGCACGATCCGTTACAGCCATGCGGATAAGATGCCTGTCATCTCGACTGCTAGTGATACGAGGCCGTTGGGATCCACCACGGCGTTCCGTATTACCCTCCTGAATCCACCGATTCCAAATTCTGCTAACAGTCATTGCATCTCGACGAACGCGAGCAGCAATGTCGCGATACGATAACCCCTAATCGCAATAGACTACAATCCGACCTTTATCAAAATCGGAAACGTTATGGTACTCATTTCTCCTCCTTACACGAGGCATCACAACAACGTTGTCGAGGCAACGCCGGTCAACTGCTGTTTGTGTGTGAGGTTGGAAACTTTCCTCATGTCAGCACGTTGTAGGTGTCGCCACCTGCGCCAACCTTTTGTGAATGCTCTGAAAAGCTAATCATTTGCATCACAGCATCTTCTTCCTGTCGGTTGAATGTCGCGTCTGTAGCACGCCATCTTCGTGGTGTAGCAATTTTAATGGCCAGTAGTGTATAATATCATGCACTGTACACGTCGTTTGCCCTGTGTAAGATTTGTCGCCTTCACGCGAGATCCTGTGAACATCTTGTGGTGTCACCGCTAGACACCACACATCTGCTCTGCGCAACTCTAAGCCGTCTTTAACATATCCCAAGAGGGCTGATATTTTAGAAGGAGATCGAAAGATTACTTTTTGTCCTGTCAATACTTTATGTCCTCTCAATATTTTGCCCATTCTAGCTGAAAGATTTCCAATTTGGCAGACAAACAGTCGTTTTAAAAGCCTCATCCTCTTGCTTGTTGTATAGTTCGTACGTCTGTAGTATTCTCTGTACTAGTTGAGACGAATATCCGTTGGGCAGGAATATATTTCGCAGATGTTCCAGTTGCGTCTGCAGGCTGTCGGCACCTGAGATGGTTAGGGCTCGGTTGATCAAGGTATTTAGAACTCCCATCGTTTGTGCAAGATGGTGGTAACTAACAGATTGTAAATAAAGCTCATTATGAGTGGCTATTCGAAACACTGAATGCTCGGCTGTGACGTCACTCTTAAATATGGGACCTTAGTGTACTGCTCATCAGTATTCAACTGAAGATGGCCTGAAGACTCTGCTTCGAAGTATTGTACCAACAAGTGACAGACATCCGGCAGCTCTCCCGAAATTTTATAGTAAAATCTGTACGCCAGGAAAATTTTAAATTTGAAACCGCTCCATTGGTTTAGGAGATGTGGAACATATGTACACGTATGTACATCCGTTTTTATAATTCGTACGAGTGCAGATGGTATTACTGTTACCTTCCTGTGGTAGCGCGGAAATACAATTCCAAGCATGTAATACACATCATGCCAGTTTGATGTTCATCGCATGCCGCCTCAAATGAGTTGAATTTTAACTAACAAAGACAACACGTAGACTCATTGGCAGAAACATTTACAGAATGATTCGATAATAACGTCACAAACTTTCAGGGATGAGGAAGAAGGGTAAATGTATCAATTAAAGGTAAGAGACACTGTATTGGAAACGAGCCAGTCTAAAGTTATGAGCGGAAAACTATCTGATACTTCAGAAAGTGAAAACAGTACATGTATGGTGTTACTTAGGAAGTGGGGACGAGGGGTACACTTAGGATCGAAGGTCAAGGCTCCTGTAATGTCACTCCTTCAAACTGTAAGTAGGCTGTTTAGGTTTTCTTATTGGTAACGCCACGTAGCGCTCTGTATGAAAATCACTGGCTGTGCTGTGTGCAGTCTGTGGCTAGTTTGCACTGTTGTCTGCCATTGTAGTGTTGGGCAGCTGGATGTTAACAGCGCGTAGCGTTGCGCAGTTGGAGGTGGGCCGCCAGCAGTGGTGGATGTGGGGAGAGAGATGGCGGAATTTTGAAAGTGGACGATCTGGACGTGTGTCCAGCAGAAAGAGTAAATTTGTAATATTCGATTCATGGACTGATATATATATATATATATATATATATATATATATATATATATTATGACTTTTGAACACTACTAAGGTAAATACATTGTTCTCTATCAAAATCTTTCTTTTGCTAACTGTGCCTATCAGTAGTTAGTGCCTTCAGTAGTTTGAATTTTTTATTTAGCTGGCAGTAGTGGCGCTCGCTGTATTGCAGTAGCTCGAGTAACGAAGATTTTTGTAAGTGATTAGTGAAACGTATAGGTTAATGTTAGTCAGGGCCATTCTTTTGTAGGGATTTTTGAAAGTCAGATTGCGCTGCGCTAAAAATATTGTGTGTCAGTTTAAGCACAGTCATGTATAATTTTTCTAAGGGGACGTTTCAATGACCCACAGCGATTTCAAATAAATTACAGTTTGAAGGTGAATTTGAAAAATGACACAATTTAAAAAAAATGAAATTTACAGTATGAACGTTATTTACCAAAAGCATCAGTTCGTTTAGAACCCCCATAAATCCAACCAGCACCATACGCGACTATAATAACAATTCATAATCAACGAATTTAAAACCCCTTTAAAAAAATTCATGAAATAGGTTATATTTATCAAACGGGCAGTGACCCCAGGCTGCACTGAGCAAGGATGACTTAACTTAAATGTCAGAATCGGCCGAACAGCGTCCAAATACCTAAACGTCGGGGCTCAACCGGGAGTCAGTTCCCATTAGACGGCACGTCACAGCTTCTGTGCACCGAAGTGGTACGTGGCGCCGCCCCCACGCACCCCAACTCGCACGAACTGGAACACAAACAGACCGCAGAAGACACAGCAAACACCAACGAAACACCAATCAATATACGTTAATAAATCGATAAAATACACAAAACAATTACCGTTGAATGGGTGCATTGAATGAGTGCACGTATATAAGGAGGTACATATAAATGAGTAGCATTACCAAATACAAGCTTTACTAATAACAGAATAACTGGTTGAAAAAAAAACATTTTTTTTACAACAATGTACCAGGGACGTCGCTTGATGACAATAAACCCAAGATCACACGCACGCCTTCGTGCTAATCTGCCTTTTAATAGTCATCCAACCAGCGGACTTTAAAGCAAATAGTAACTGCTGGTCCGCATACAGTCACACAGACTATGCCGGCTGCCACCGACCAACAAACTCACTCGCTGCAACGCAAATGGTTTGACGAAACAAAGGCAGCAAAACCCCTTACACGTACGATGGAGAGCGTTGTTCGAGATGGTATCGAGGGATGGGTCCCTCCGAGGAAACAGGCCCCAAAGCAATGCGACGAGCAGCGCCCGAAGTTGACATCAGGCAGCACCACTACAAACTCAGGACCGCCTTACAAGGTAGACCGGCCGCGCCACCGCTGCCCGAGGACGCGTTTGCTCCGTCGTCCCCTCAAGCACATCCTAGGGCTTCGTACAGAGTCCGGCGACCAACTCTCCTACCGCAAACAACCCGGCGCCAGATTACAACAGGGGCGAAGATAGTAATACAGCCGGGTAATCGATAGCACTGCCAAAGAACTGTTGTGACAGAAAAGGTGCACCACGGCTCATGTAGTACTCTTTCCGTTAGATCCTACGTATTATTCATGAACGAATGTGGTTCCAACATGATGGAGCCCCACCTCGCTTTGGACATTCGCTGCGAAGTGAGTAGGCAGACGAGGTCTTGATTTCAGCCTACTTATTTCTTCTTGTGGGGCCATGTGACAAGTTTTTGTATGAGGCGTCTATGGAGACTGAGAAGAATCTCGTTGTCTACGACACTGTTCAAACCAAAGCAGGGATATTAGAACGGGTACGACAGAACTCTCTTCGGCGATGCCATGCCTGCATAGGCGCTAGGGGCGCCATTTTGAATAACCGCTACAAATGTAGCAAATTGTGAAACTGAGGGTATTGTGGAGTAGTCAGCAATAATTTTGTACGTCATGATCAGGGTTCCGAAGTTCACGCCCTTTGTTTGAGCGCTGCGCTAAGGCAGAAAATAAGTAGATTATCGTTTATAACTTACGACTCGGTTGTTTCCGGACTAGGGTGTTTACCTCAAATTGAAAAACTTTTACTTCTCCATCATCCCTGAAAGTTTTTTACGTCATCACTGAATCACTCTGTACACCTATATTTACGTAAATGTTTCGGAAGAATAATGGAGGAGGTTACCTTGTGCCACTGTTACATACTTCCTTTTCTGCTGCACTCGCAAATGGAGCGGGGGGAAAACAACTGGTTTCGGAAGGAGCCCTGGTTTCTTTAAGTTGTGTTGCGTTCCTTAGCGACATGTGTGTTGGCGGCTGTAAGATCGTTCTGCAGTCCCTCATAAATGTCTGTTCCCTAAAGTTTCTCAGTAATGTTCCGCAAAAAGACGGTCTTCTTCCCTCCAGGTTTTCCCATTTAAGTTTACAGAGGACTCCGTAACGTGTGTCGATCGAACCTACCTGTGACAATATCTTTCTTTTGTCCTACCTGGTAGAGAACCCAAATGTGAGTGAAATTTTTCCAAGGGTTTTGAATTAACTTTTTATCCGTCGCTTTGTCCGCGTATGTATGTGCCAAATGTATTACAACTTATTTCACGCGTATTTGTGCACATATTTCACCAATATGTCTAGCGAGTTTCGCCCTGCAGTTTCATTTTCACGCAGCTCAACGTTTATGACCTCGTATCTCCTAAACTATGTGCTGTACAATGATATAATTTTCCTGATGCTTGCTGTCTGCGAAATGTGTTGTGACTAAAGTTAGCAGTAAGGAAGTAATGACTTAAAACGTCATACATGACGCCGCAGTTTTTCACACACCTCAGTATTTGTCGTCATACCTCCTAAAAATTGTGTAGTCGTACAGTGATATATTTTTGTAGGTACATTCAGCAACATGTATGAATACTGTTTGTGAAAAGTGATACGAAAAGAGTTAGGAGGTTAGGAGTAACGAAGTAATAAATTAAAACGTCATATATGATGCGGAAGTTTTCCACACATCTTAGTATTTGGCGTCATATACTTTTGTACAACGATACACTTTTGTACATACATTCAGTGGCATATGTAGGTACTGTTTCCGGAAAGTGTAGTGAATACAGTTAGCAGCAACGAAGCAATAAATTTAAACATCTTGCATGATGCGCTAGCTTTTCATGTAGTCATTGTTTATTACGTCCTATCTCTCAGACTAAGTGTCGTGCATTGGTGTAATTTTTCTGGTACATGCAATGGCATACGTGAATAATGTCTGAAAAATGCATCAGGATAGTTAGTAGTGAAGTAGTAATAAATTAAAAAGGTGTGGCTCATATGATAGTTTTACAGTATGACCAGCGAAAATATAGTAAGTGATAAACTTTTTTCCTTTAGTAATTTCCTTAGCGACATGTGTGTTGCTGGCTGTAAGAGGGTTTTGCAGTCTTTCGTAAATGTTTGTTCCCTAAACTTTCTCAGTAATGTTCCGCAAAAAGAGTGCCTTCTTCCCTCCAGGTTTTCTCATTTAAGTTTACAGAGGACTCCGTAATGCGTGTCCATCGAACCTACCTGTGACAAAATCTTCCTTTAGTCCGACCGGGTAGAGAATCCAAACACTCGAGCTGTACGATATATTCGAAACTTGGTCGCACAAGTCTATTGAACGTCGTCTTCTTCATGCAGGCTGTCGGAGAAGATATGGGGAGGTATGGCCAATATTAGAGAATATGACAGCAACGATCACTCGAAGAAAAAAAAAGTAGGAAACATTGGCTCCAAAATGCATATCTTCAGAGCTACGAGCACTTCTTTATCTTAGATACCGTGATTTCTTATACTGCAAGCTCTTTGGTTCCCACACTGTAGGAAGAAGTAGTAGAAACCAAAACAAGAGAAATGGTATAGTAAACATGGGCTCTGAAATCACACCTAATGAGCAATGAGCACTGCTTCACAAGAACAGATGTGTTTAACAGTAGCGAAGACGAACAAGTGATAATAGCTCTTAAGGTATATACTTCTGAACCCATTTTTACGACAAACTTTTTCTTGGTTTGGTTCATACTACCGCATGCAAAATATGGAAGCAAAGAGCCTGTAGTAGAAAAGATTTCTCATGTTGAACCTGTTTATGTTCTCAGAACGAGATTTTCACTCTGCAGCAGAGTGTGCGCTGATATGAAACTTCCTGGCACATTAAAACTGTGTGCCAAACCGAGACTCGAACTCGGAACCTTTGCATTTCGCGGACAAGTGCTGTAACATCTGAGTTACCCAAGCACGACTCACGCCCCGTCCTCACAGCTCTACTTCCACCAGTACCTCGTCTCCTACTTTCCAAACTTTACAGAAGCTCTCCTGCGCGCCTTGAAGAACTAGCACTCCCGAAAGAAAGGATATTGCGGAGACATGGCTTAGCCACAGCCTGGTGGATGTTTCCAGAATAAGACTTTTACTCTGCAGCGGAGTGTGCACTGATATGAGACTTTCTGGCAGATTAAAACTGTGTGCCAGACCGAGACTCGATCACGGATCCTTTGCCTTTCGCGGGCAAGTGCTGTAACATCTGAGCTACCCAAGCCCGACTCACGCCCCGTCCTCACAGCTTTACTTCTGCCAGTACCTCGTCTCCTATTTTCCAAACCTCACAGAAGCTCTCCTGCGAACCTTGCAGAACCTTGCAGAAGGCAAAGGTCCTGAGTTCGAGTCTCGGTCCGGCACACAGTTTTAATCTGCCAGGAAGTGTCTGTGTTCTGTTTATCTGGAAATCTGAATATAAGAGTTTCTATTTTTAATGTATATCTAAAAAATACTGTGTATTTATGGTGGTAAGGTGGAATAAGAGAATTCAGAAGAAATGTGTGTTTTACCAGGCATTTGAATTATAAGAGTTATCTTTGCAATAAAATATTGTTGGGCCCTTGTGGAGTAACAAGTGACTAGTGATAAATGGCCTGCACCGTTCCATGCCCGTTTAGTTGTTCCTTTGTCCTGGGACGTCCACTGACATTTCAGATTTGTCTTATTTCTTATTTAGCGCGGTTTTCTTCATCAGCTGCTGCGTGGCAGTTGATACCACCTTCATTACAATGCAGGCAGGAGACGGGGGCGCGTCTCCACACCGGTCAGGGGTGACTGGCCTGTTACGAGGGTCTCGAAAGCGAAACACGAGTGGGACTTGTTTCACGTCTGGCGGCGCTAATGGCGAACACGACGGAACAAGGCTGGGCGCGTCCCTCTGATTGACAGACCTCACGCAGTGGGGAGCGTTTCTGCTTCTGCTTGCTCCCCAGGCCGGCCCGTGTAATGAGCGTGACTGACTCACGTGTCCGGCCTGGCACTCAGCGAATGACACGCGCCGCGTCGCGCCGTGGCTTCGGGCGGTCACGTCTGTCCGTGTCGCCTCTGGGCGAAGCAGTCAAAGGGACCGCAACCCAGCACCCTCGCTTGCTCTGGCTGCCGCAGTTAACAGTAACTTCTCTGCTTTACGAGTTCACTGTATTACGAGTGCCAGCCGACCACGATTAGAGATGCTCAAACTCGTTCAGCCTTGGGAACTAGTTCACTGGTGATCGCTCTTCTTTGGGAACCGTTCATTTTTACATCTACATCTACATCTACATTTATACTCCACAAGCCACCCAACGGTGTGTGACGGAGGGGCACTTTACGTGCCACTGTCATTACCTCCCTTTCCTGTTCCAGTCGCGTATGGTTCGCGGGATGAACGACTGCCGAAAAGCCTCCGTGCGCGCTCGAATCTCTCTAATTTTACATTCGGGAGGTATAAGTAGGGGGAAGTAATATATTCCTCATCCAGAAACGCACCCTCTCGAAACCTGGACAGCAAGCTACACCGCGAGGCAGAGCGCCTCTCTTGCAGAGCCTGCCACTTGAGTTTGCTTAACATTTCCGTAACGCTATCACGCTTACCAAATAACCCTGTGACGAAACGCGCCGCTCTTCTTTGGATCTTCTCTATCTCCTCCGTCAACCCGACCTGGTACAGATCCCACACTGATGAGCAATACTCAAGCATAGGTCGAACGAGTGTTTTGTAAGCCACCTCCTTTGTTGATGGACTTCATTTTCTAAGGACTCTCCCAATGAATCTCAAACTGGCACGCGCCTTACCAACAATTAATTTTATATGATCATTCCACTTCAAGTGGTTCCGTACGCATACTCCCAGATATTTTACAGAAGTAACTGCTACCAGTGTTTGTTCCGCTATCATATAATCATACAATAAAGGATCCTTCTTTCTATGTATTCGGAATACATTACATTTGTCTATCTTAAGGGTCAGTTGCCTCTCCCTGCACGAAGTGCCTATCCGCTGCATATCTTCCTGCATTTCGCTGCAATTTTCTAATGCTGTAACTTCTCTGTATACTACAGCATATCCGCGAAAAGACGCATGGAACTTCCGACACTATCTACTAGGTCATTTATATATATTGTGAAAAGCAATGGTCCCATAACACTTCCCTGTGGCGCGCCAGAGGTTACTTGAACGTCTGTAGACGTCTCTCCATTGAGAACAACATGCTGTGTTCTGTTTGATAAAAACTCTTCAATCCAGCCACACAGCTGGTCTGATATTCCGTAGGCTCTTACTTTGTTTATCTGGCGACAGTGCGAAACTGTATCGAACGCCTTCAGGATGTCAAGGAAAATGGCATATACCTGGGAGCATGTATCTAATAATTTCTGGGTCTCATGAACAAATAACGTTCACCGTTCATTTGTGCTTGGTATACGGTTCTTATGCAAAACTGAAAATTAGTAACATAGGTGACTGAAAATGGAAGGCACCAAGAGGGGCTCTTGCCTCCGCCCTGGAGTGAAGTGTTTTTGTTCATAACAGAATTCTCACATTGTAATTTTCGTGATTCTGCAAAACCTCTCATTTAGCCAACTACAGCGTTATGTGGCTGATCTAGTGAAATACTGTAAGGTGGCGCACGAAAAACCGGCCCCGAGTAAAGACTGCTCGCCAATTACGCAGGAATTGTTGGCCGCTACGAGGAGAATAGATACACACGTAATGATCAGGCAGTGAAGAAATAACAAATAAGCTAACGCAAATAACAACTTGGAAACAATAGATGAGGATTGGTGGGCGACAATGACCTTTATAGTACTGGGAGGCCGAGCGGTTCTAGGCGCTTCAGTCCGGAACCACACGGCTGCTGCGGTCGCAGGTTCGAATCCTGCCTCGGGCATGGATGTGTGTGATGTCCTTAGGTTAGTTAGGTTTAAGTAGTTCTAAGTCTAGGGGACTGATGACCTCAGATGTTAAGTCCTATAGTGCCCAGAGCCATTTGAAACATTTTGAGTAGTGTTAGTGTGTAAGGGGCGCAGACTCACACCCTTTGCAGAACTGGAGATAAGAAGATGTTTGCAGTTTTGCTCTAACAAGGGCATGCTTGCTATGAAAGCCTTTTTAACGTACTTGTGTGGAGCACTACTGAAAGAATTGTGGGAGCGATATCAGACGAAACACATTGTCAATATGGTGTGTGAGGTGGCGTTATCAGAAGAGGTGGAGGTGACAGATGAATGAGTCGAAAGGGCACAGAACATCAAACGTTATGGGTCAAAATACAGTTTGACAGTCGAGGAATAGCCGTGTTACAATATCGTGCGTGTGGTCTCGTCCAACCGTGGGAATTGAGGGCTTTACGGTGCGTTTAGTAAGGGTGTTAAACAGAAAGGTAATTGCTCAGCAGAAGAAAATGAGTTAGATAATCGGGTGGATGGCCAAGTCCACGGAAAGAATGGTGAACGTGAAAATATAGTCCTAGAGGAAACTTGTTGCCGAGACGGGAAAGAATACACTCGTCGAGACGGCAGAGGGGCACACTTTCCGGTTATTGCCTGTGTGTCAGCTGTCACTGCACCGCCCGACACACCACTCTGGCAACTGACGGAGAGACACGCACAGACCGCTACCGCTACCTCCTACCTCCGTGCCGGCGGACCACGGGGTATGGACCAAGGCGACACTAACGGAGCCTCAGTCTGCCGCCACCTGGTCGGCCATCACCCAGTGAAGTGCACAACAGCTCCCTCATCAACTCCACCAATCAGTTCCACTTAAAATGCTGGATATGACCTTGAGATGCTTGTGACTGAAAATGGGAAAATTGTTATTTCCTTTTTACGAGTAGTGAAGTGTGTTGTACCTAGAGGATTATGTACTAAGCACTAAGATATTTCACTCTAGTGACTCGTTATAGAATGACATGAATGAACCTGCACTAAGACAGCCGTAAAAAAAATTCCGCTACTTTCAACTGTTTTGCTTGTTGTTAGACACGAGGCAATTTGTGTGTAGCATTTATAAATATTTCGCCTTCTACATGTTTATGTGCTGTACAATACATTAAAGCTATTTGCAGTATTTTGTTACTTGTTCACGTACAAAATTTTATAGTGAGTAAAATGGTGTATATTTTTAAAACTATTTACAATGGATATTAAAGAGAAAAGTCTAATATTTTGAGAGGGGCTAGTAGTCAATTAAACAAGAAACGATATCTAATAATTGGGGTCTGAAATTCCTACCTTGAGACTTATGAGCACCTTTTCAATTGAAGGGATGTGTTTCACAGAGGCGACAGTGAACAGCTGCCCTTGGCTCTTAAGGTAGGCATTTTGGAGACCATATTTACTGTTTATCTTTTCTTGTTTTAATTTACATTGCCTCCTTCCAAAATATGGAAATCAAAGTATCGAAGAGGAACAGAAGCTCATATTAATAAGGTATACATTTTAGAGCCCATGTTGTTTTGATGGTTACTTCAAAAATGGCTCTGAGCACTATGGGACTTAACTGCTGAGATCATCAGTCCCCCAGAATTTAGAACTACTTAAACCTAACTAACCTAAGGACATCACACACGTACATGCCCGAGGCAGGATTCGAACCTGCGACCGTAGCGGTCGCGCGGTTCCAGACTGTAGCGCCTAGAAGCGCTCGGCGCCTCCTGCCGGCGATGGTTACTTCCACTTCTCAAAAAATTCGACGCTTTTCTTAACATCCAGAATAACATGTGAACAGTAACTGTTTATCTTTACCTGCCGGACAGGAACTAAGAGTCAGACCGCTTTCTAAAGTCACAGCACAGAGTTGAATCCGCGCACTGGCATCACACCAGGACGCCTGTGTTCCACTGTTGTAGCGTAGGAAACACTTTGGCTGTCACAGTGCACTATCACTACCAAAAGAGGACAGGAAAAGACAGACAATCGTAGCGCTATGTTGTTCATTTCATCATAAGAGTTTGCGAGCCCTGCGGACTTGAAATGGAGTCATTGTGAGTCTTTTGATGTTTATAATGGTGTTATCATTTTGTTTTAGTTAATATAAACCGATAATAGTAATGCAATAATGTTCTTTGAATTCATGTAACTTTGTCATTGTATGCGGGGCTTTCTGGTCCTGTCAGAGCACCAAAGGTGCTTTTGTGCACTTGCGTTTTTCATTGTACGTGGCTTTTCCTCGCAAGTCACGACGTAGTACTTTTATAGATTTGCTTGAATTGCTTATTTATCAGTTGCGTTTAATCAACATATTCATTTATCGTGCATACGAGAAGGAAAAATAATTCTGAAACTGGCAAAATATTTCAGGAAAAAACCTCAGTTGTATATTTCAATAATTGTTTTTCGTCCCTTCGTTTGCTTAAGGTTCTGAAAAATACAACATACGTTCTTGTGGGACAATTAGGAGAGAAAGACAGGTTGACAGGTGATAAAGAATAACACAGATTACTTTGAGCATAGGATTTCATATATGGGTATATCTGTGTCCAAGCGGAAGGAGAGATGAATTGTGACACTAGCCTCCAGTTACCACGGGAACAAGAGAACCACTGTTAGCAGAAAGCAAAAGGATGGTATGAAGATAAATATTCCTTGTCCCACCTTAGAGATTAAAATAATCAAGTATGAGAGGTAGATTGTGCAGATCAACTCAGGTCATTGTAGAAAGTTGAGAGCAAGTTACCAAAATGGTGGCACAGAATGTTCTGGGTCACTATTGGAAAGTCATTTATCGATGCAAATGTAATTAATTGTAATTTGCACGAAACGGTGCCTAAAATACATTTCAAAATAGGTTGCGCTGAGTAGGATGGCAAAGAAATACATTGGAAGTGAGGAAAGGAAAGGAGAAGAAGTTGAATCACGTCACCAGAAAACATTCCAGCATTACGAGCCAAACAGGGTGGACGAAGGGGAAGGGGCTTTTCTCTACATAATAGTGTTAGGCTAAACAACAAAACAACAGAGGAGTGCACTCGCCAGTGTTTCTGAAAAACAGACGACGTTCTGTTGTGTGTGCAGCCAACAATACTGAAAGACGACCTCATATAAAATGTAAAATATATAAGGTTATCGTGTGCTTGAACCAGAAAAAATCGGGTTTCTATGTGTATTGTTGTTGTTGTTGTGGTCTTCAGTCCTGAGACTGGTTTGATGCAGCTCTCCATGCTACTCTATCCTCTGCAAGCTTCTTCATCTCCCAGTACCTACTGCAACCTACATCCTTCTGAATCTGCTTAGTGTATTCATCTCTTGGTCTCCCCCTACGATTTTTACCCTCCACGCTGCCCTCCAATACTAAATTGGTGATCCCTTGATGCCTCAGAACATGTCCTACCAACCGATCCCTTCTTCTGGTCAAGTTGTGCCACAAACTCCTCTTCTCCCCAATCCTATTCAATACTTCCTCATTAGTTATGTGATCTACTCATCTAATCTTCAGCATTCTTCTGTAGCACCACATTTCGAAAGCTTCTATTCTCTTCTTGTCCATACTATTTACCGTCCATGTTTCACTTCCATACATGGCTACACTCCATACAAATACTTTCAGAAATGACTTCCTGATACTTAAATCTATAGTCGATGTTAACAAATTTCTCTTCTTCAGAAACGCTTTCCTTGCCATTGCCAGTCTACATTTTATATCCTCTCTACTTCGACCATCATCAGTTATTTTGCTCCCCAAATAGCAAAACTCCTCTACTACTTTAAGCATCTCATTTCCTAATCTAATTCCCTCAGCATCACCCGACTTAATTAAACTACATTCCATTATCCTCGTTTTGCTTTTGTTGATGTCCATCTTATATCCTCCCTTCAAGACACCATCCATTCCGTTCAACTGCTCTTTCAAGTCCTTTGCTGTCTCTGACAGAATTACAATGTCATCGGCGAACCTCAATGTTTTTATTTCTTCTCCATGGATTTTAATACCTACTCCGAATTTTTCTTTTGTTTCCTTTACTGCTTGCTCAATATACAGATTGAATAATATCGGGGAGAGGCTACAACCCTGTCTTACTCCCTTCCCAACCACTGCTTCCCTTTCATGTCCCTCGACTCTTATAACTGCCATCTGGTTTCTGTACAAATTGTAAATAGCCTTTCGCTCCCTGTATTTTACCCCTGCCACCTTTAGAATTTGAAAGAGAGTATTCCAGTCAACATTGTCAAAAGCTTTCTCTAAGTCTACAAATGCTAGAAACGTAGGTTTGCCTTTCCTTAATCTTTCCTCTAAGATAAGTCGTAAGGTCAGTATTGCCTCACGTGTTCCAGTATTTCTACGGAATCCAAACTGATCTTCCCCGAGGTCGGCTTCTACTAGTTTTTCCATTCGTCTGTAAAGAATTCGTGTTAGTATTTTGCAGCTGTGGCTTATTAAACTGATTGTTCGGTAATTTTCACATCTGTCAACACCTGCTTTCTTTGGGATTGGAATTATTATATTCTTCTTAAAGTCTGTGGGTATTTCCCCTGTCTCATACATCTTGCTCACCAGATGGTAGAGTTTTGTCATGACTGCTTCTCCCAAGGCCATCAGTAGTTCCAATGGAATGTGGTCTACTCCGGGGGCCTAGTTTCGACTTAGGTCTTTCAGTGCTCTGTCAAACTCTTCACGCAGTATCGTATCTCCCATTTCATCTTCATCTACATCCTCTTCCATTTCCATAATATTGTCCTCAAGTGCATCGCCCTTGTATAGACCCTCTATATACTCCTTCCACCTTTCTGCTTTCCCTTCTTTGCTTAGAACTGGGTTTCCATCAGAGCTCTTGATGTTCATACAAGTGGTTCTCTTATCTCCAAATGTCTCTTTAATTTTCCTGTAGGCAGTATCTATCTTACCCCTAGTGAGATAAGCCTCTACATCCTTACATTTGTCCTCTAGCCATCCCTGCTTAGCCATTTTGCACTTCCTGTCGATCTCATTTTTGAGACGTTTGTATTCCTTTTTGCCTGCTTCATTTACAGCATTTTTATATTTTCTCCTTTCATCAATTAAATTCAATATTTCTTCTGTTACCCAAGGATTTCTACTAGCCCTCGTCTTTTTACCTACTTGATCGTCTGCTGCCTTCACTACTTCATCCCTCAAAGCTACCCATTCTTCTTCTACTGTATTTCTTTCCCCCATTCCAGTCAATTGTTCCCTTATGCTCTCCCTAAAACTCTGTACAACCTCTGGTTCTTTCAGTTTATCCAGGTCCCATCTCCTTAAATTCCCACCTTTTTGCAGTTTCTTCGGTTTTAATCTACAGGTCATAACCAATAGATTGTGGTCAGAGTCCACATTTGCCCCTGGAAATGTCCTACAATTTAAAACCTGATTCCTAAATCTCTGTCTTACCATTATATAATCTATCTGATACCTTTTAGTATCTCCAGGATTCTTCCATGTATACAACCTTCTATCATGATTCTTAAACCAAGTGTTAGCTATGATTAAGTTGTGCTCTGTGCAAAATTCTACCAGGCGGCTTCCTCTTTCATTTCTTAGCCCCAATCCATATTCACCTACTACGTTTCCTTCTCTCCCTTTTCCTACACTCGAATTCCAGTCACCCATGACTATTAAATTTTCGTCTCCCTTCACTATCTGAATAATTTCTTTTATTTCATCATACATTTCTTCAATTTCTTCGTCATCTGCAGAGCTAGTTGGCATATAAACTTGTACTACTGTAGTAGGTGTGGGCTTCGTATCTATCTTGACCACAATAATGCGTTCACTATGCTGTTTGTAGTAGCTTACCCGCATTCCTATTTTCCTATTCATTATTAAACCTACTCCTGCATTACCCCTATTTGACTTTGTGTTTATAAACCTGTAGTCACCTGACCAGAAGTCTTGTACCTCCTGCCACCGAACTTCACTAATTCCCACTATATCTAACTTTAACCTATCCATTTCCCTTTTTAAATTTTCTAACCTACCTGCCCGATTAAGGGATCTGACATTCCACGCTCCGATCCGTAGAACGCCAGTTTTCTTTCTCCTGATAACGACATCCTCTTGAGTAGTCCCCGCCCGGAGATCCGAATGGGGGACTATTTTACCTCCGGAATATTTCACCCAAGAGGACGCCATCATCATTTAATCATACAGTAAAGCTGCATGCCCTCGGGAAAAATTACGGCTGTAATTTCCCCTTGCATTCAGTACCAGCACAGCAAGGCCGTTTTGGTTATTGTTACAAGGCCAGATCAGTCAATCATCCAGACTGTAGCCCTTGCAACTACTGAAAAGGCTGCTGCCCCTCTTCAGGAACCACACGTTTGTCTGGCCTCTCAACAGATACCCCTCCGTTGTGGTTGTACCTACGGTACGGCTATCTGTATCGCTGAGGCACGCAAGCCTCCCCACCAACGGCAAGGTCCATGGTTCATGGGGGGGGGGGGGGGGGGGGGGGGCTATGTGTATTATGTTACTTTAACATAATAATATCCTTGTTCTCTGTAAGTTTTTTACACCTATTTCCATACCTGCTACCAAGCAAATAACCCAGTCAAATACGATGATTATATCCTGACGCGATTCAGAAATTCCACTTGTGTTTTATGCACTACTCTGGTTTTAGTTGATTTGGTGCTATTCTTCGTCTAAGGTCTTCATGCATAAGTATCTAATAATTGTATCTTCCAGCAAATATATTCTGCAGATTTCTTCTCGTGTTTGCTTTTTGAGCGTTCTTTTATTATTACATAGTGCGATTCTTAGTTTTGATATGACCAAAAAATGGTCAGTACCTACATCATCCGCTCTGCAGACTCTTGTATCTTCTATTAATGGGATAATTTGTCATTTGTAGTAACATAGTCTGTTACAGATCTAGTACCTCCACTACTCCACGTAAATTTGTGTCTTTATGATGGGGTTGGAGTGTGGAACAGACCCCACGAAGTCATGTATCCAAGCTGTTAACAAGCCACTGTGCAAGCTGGTGGTGGCTCCGTAATGGTATGGGCTGTGTTTTCATGGAACGGACGGGGATCGCTGGTCCAAATAAACCGATAATTGACTGTTGACTGGAAATGGTTATGTCTGGTTACTTGGAAAGCATGTGGAGCCATTAATGTACTTCATATTCCCAAACAACGAAGGCATGTAACCGAGCCACAATTTTTCGTGATTGGTTTGAAGAACGTTTTGGACAATTCGAGCAAATGAGCCGGTCACCCACATCGCCCGACGTTTATGCCATTGAACATTTATGGGACATAATAGAGATGTCAGTTCGTGCACCAAATCCTACACCGGCAACATTTTCACAATTATTGACAGCTATAGAGGGAGCTGGGCGCAATAGTTCTGCATGGCACTTCTAATGTCTTCTCGAGTCCATAGCACGTCGAGTTGCTGCACTATACCGGGTAAAAGGAGATCCGATACGATATTACAAGGCATCCTGTGACCCTTGCACCTCAGTGTAGGATCAGCCATCCACCAGCGCGCCAATTCTTTAATTTCCGTTTATTAATATTTTTAGAAGCACAACTTAGGTTTTTCTTGACAGTCATATCCTTTCAATCTTAAGCTATCATGCATCCATTACAGATTTCATTTTAAAAACCACTTTCATTAATATTAGAATAACGATAAGGAGATGAAGCACTTGATCTATCTTCGGCTCCCGCCTAAAAGGGTACACCGAATGAAATGACTGTGCTGGCCGGGATAGTCGGAAAGGTCCAGTTGGAAAGGAGAGTCCGTACTACGCAGTTCGGTTTAAGGACTGTACGATTAAGACCTTAACTGCGTGCCGCATAAAGCGCAAGAAAAACAGAGTACATTATGTGTAAAATGATTTGTGAATCTAATTTCTTGAGTCTGTTTTATTACCAGGACCATACGTTTTTCGTACACGAACAGTGTTATGTGTGACTTCTTAGGCGTACGTTTGTAAAATGCCTTGTTAGAAGTTCGTGGCTTTGTCTGCTGCGTGACACGTGTATTCATAAAAAAAAAAATGACACTCCTGATTGAAATTTGAGTGCTTATTTCGTAGCGTTGAGAGTCTTGGCCTACTGACCACACAGAATCTTATCGCCCCAAAACAAGAAAGGGGGATGTACAACATGTGTATGTTGCTTCTTGTGGGGTCCTGCCCATGCGCCACTTACAGGGTGCCTAAAATATGCTGCGTTCTCGGATAGCTATTCAACAATTCAAGCAAATCACATTAATAGCTTTTATTACAATAAAGAAGTTTGACAATACTTAACTTTGTAAATACAAGAACGTGTCGCAAGTCAAGGGCGACATGCAAACAAGTAATGTTCTTCGCTGTAGACAATGTCCACACAAGCTATGGATATGGATCTCTAATAACTCTTCTGCGAGTACCCGTCTACTACAGTCGGGCCGAGGCTGGCAGGAGTGGCGTTTATATTCTCTTCTTGTAGAGGTCGCTCCTGTCGTGGTGCGGTTCTAGTCAGCGGCTACTGGCTGACGTCGTCTCACAGCCTTCTCTGCTCTTGTGTTCTTCATCTTCGTGCCGCCGCTTATCGATACGCCAGAACACTTCTGCCTAGGGACATCAATAAAAGACAACAGGTGAATGGACAATTACGGAATCGCAGTGTTCTGTTAAGATGTGGCAGAGTGCAAGCAGGCCCTTTGCATGTCCAGCATTTACAGTACAAATTGAATTAGTGGAGAGAATGAATACGCAGAGCACATGTTGCATAGCTCCGAGTATTTCATTTTATCGGCGTGAGTATTTTATCATAGGAATCTTCTATAGAACTTGTAACACTATCACAGTAGACAGGAGAATGAATGTTCGAAATAGCGTCTGCCACAATACGTACACGGCGACGCAGATTGATGCTACTTGTGATTTATAGATGAAAGTCTAGTGAGCCAGCCCTCTACTTATCGTAAATACATTTCAGCCTATTTTCTTACCCCGCGTTTCGTAAATGTTGCACCAGTTTGTCTCTCCTCCGTCGATCACGAGTTCTAACGCTTGTGCTATAAACAGCACGTAATAATGTGACAAGTAGGAAGGTTAAAAAGCGAGACATAATAAGAATCGTACAATTTTAGGCTGTCAAATAATTCTGTTTTATTTCACTAATCGCAAAATTAGTAAAACGATTTCTAGAGCCAGTCTACCGTTAATATTCATGAAAGATTCTCGTCATTAATAGTCAATTCCAAACAGTGTGCGATTTGTGCTTTTAACAGTGGGGGGTGGGGGGGGGATATCTTAGTGGGTTACTATAATTATGTATGTTACTAGCTTGGACCGCGGTGTTACCCATGGTTAAACAGTTGTTTATAAATATATGTTAATGCCAAAACCCACTATTCACGCGTATGCACTATCAGAAAAGCCATCCCTTGTTATATCTTTAAAAGTACATTATAGGTAAAGCTTATTTACAAAATCATCTACATACAAGTATACGAGGGGAATTCAAAAAGTAAAGGCACATTTGTGAAAAGCTGTACTTATTCTGATGATAGAAAACTGAAACATGCGTTATTTTCTACGTAACATCCCTCGACTTCAATGCAGTTTTCCCGACGTATTACGAGTTTTTTTTTTATTTCATCAGAAAATACGTTTATCGGTTCCATCTGTAACCAATTCACCAGCAATGACGTCTTCATCACTTTCAAATCTTCTTCCCTGTGATGCTTCCGTTAAGGGTCCAAACATGTGAAAATCGCTTGGAGCCAGGTCTGGACTGTATGGTGGATGTTCCAGCACCTCGAATCTTAGCTCCTTTATTGTGTCGGCTGTCCGTTTGGCAGAATGTGGGCGACCGTTATCTTGCTGCAGAATGACACCTCTTCACAGTTTTTCACGACGTTTGGATCTGATTGCAGGTTTTAGTTTCACATCCACCATACAATACAGACCTGGCTCTAAAGCCTCGTTTACGCTGGGTCGACGTCTTCCAACATTGTGGCATGCTAGGGAAATGTGGCGTGCATCGTCTTGTAGCATGCTACATCAGGCAACATCTTACGGCGTATGTTGCATGCGGCAGGTTAATTTATACCAAAGCAACAGAATTTGTGCCACACGTGTGTCGGTCTTGCAGTATAATGGATGGTAAAGTGATCACAGCGGCGGCCTAATTGGTACTTGGACGTGCAGCTAACAACGGAAATGAAAACTAAAGGAAAAGAAAACGATGGTGGAAGAGAAGAGTATTTAAAGAAGGTCCACGAAATAGTATCACAGGAACTAGAAGCAGACGATGATGTGTTATTTAGTAATTTTACGAGAATGTCGACTAAGACATTAATTACTTACTGCAGTTAACTACACCTCTTATTGTAAAGAAAGATAACAACTGCCAAGACAGTATTCACCAAGAATTCACTGGCGATTCATACAAGTCACTAATGTACTTATTTAAAGTATCATATTCTGCTATTTCCCTCATAGTGCCAGAAGTATGTGAAGCTGTTTCATTGGTGTTGAAGAATTACATAAAGGTAAGCACGCAACATTCAATACTGATTTCATTTAAGTAATGTTTTATTGGCATTTTTAAGCAAATTAAAATGGATATTAAAGAACTGTTAAAAATACTTATTTCTAAAATCGTATTAATTCCGGCTCTTCTGTTTCTGTCTGAACAAATTCGTCACAATTATTATTGCCCACATATACAATTTCACAGCTGTGTTTTGCAACCAATGTTTTGATGCTCGGAGTTTGCTGTTCATACTCCCTGTAATATTATTGGGATTTCCGTAGTATGAAAGCTGTGAGTACCCTTGGAAAGGCATTTACCTATCTTTATATTAAATGATCAACTTATGAGATGAGATATATTCTTTGAAAGACATTTGTTTTATATAATTTACATAACTGTAAAGATGCGCATCTAGCGCGGACGCTAATACATCGATTGCGCAGTCAATAGAAACATTTCAACAGAAGCTGAACTGACGTTCCGCTTCGATCTAAATAAAAGATGACAGTAACAAACTTTTGTAGATCTTCAGATTTTAATGTACTTCTGCTTGTAATGTGAAAGTGTAAAGAAGGTCGACTTTAAGCTATAAAAGTGAGCGGTCTTGCCAGCGTGCAGCCAACATTATTAATTAATAAAATTCGAGTAATTTATGTTCGATACTCTAAACCGGCAAGTTATTCTTATGAAGGTGTTGAACGGTGCAAGAATTGTCTTGAAGGAAGGAGAAAAGTAATGACTGTAATTTGTGACAAAGACGTGAACCAAGGAGCTAACACAGGACAGGCTGAAATCTGATCGGACCATGCAGTTAGAAAAGTACTTATGTAAGTTATACTGTTTATAAATAAGCCCTAATTGCTTGTGAGAATTATTTGTATATATTTAGTGTTTACCAGATTTCTTATTCTATTCCTTTATTTTTCTTACCTCCATGTCATATTATTTTTGTAAATATCAAACAGGCTTTACTACAGCAGAGAATACAGCGGCATCCTGGTCGTAAACAGAAGGCCGCCCCTTGTCTTCTATACGACTCATAGCTGCCCCATTTATTAATGATTTCACTTGCAAATGCAATTTTTTTATTGTTAATTGTTAAAGGTCCCTTAGGTGATTATATAATTCTTACTGATTACGTAAAGGGATCCGGGTTGTTCTTTTTGCGTAATCAAAAACTAGGCTCCTTCTGACAACGATCAGGAGCCGACTAGAAGACGGACGTCTTCGACCGCTTTCGTGTCTCCTGTGGCAAAGCTGTGCCAAACTGGGAACACGACATTCCATTCTAGTATGAAACGTAGATTTAAATTGAAAGAATTGAAATATATTTAACCAAATTTTTTTGTCGTAATAGATCCCCCAAGGCTGCTTTAAAATGAACATTTGAAAATATGTGCTGGACCTATGTGGGAGGTACATGTTCTTCAAGAGCTACATCGCAGTCATCTTCTGATACTGTGTCCTCTGTGTCATAAGTCTGAAAAAATAGGGAAAGTAATGAGTATGTTTTATTTTTTATATTCCAAAGGATACAGAAGAATGGCAGAAGGTAGCAAGAAATTTCGAAGTGAAGTGGAATTTCCCTCACTGCATAGGACCCATATATGGCAAACATGTGCAAATTATGTGTCCTCCGAATACTGGAAGTGAATACATCAACTACAAAAAAAAACATTCATCATTGTCCTTATGGCAATTGTAGACACAAATTACTGCTTTCAATATGTAAATGTTGGATGTCACAGAGACAGAAAGAGAGTGGAGGAGGAGATTGACTTAGAGGGGGAGAAAATGACCTTAGCGAAGGGGAGAGTGACGGAGGGGCTAGGAGGTGATAGAGGAGAAAAGCAGATGCACAGAGAGAAGGGCAGGAGGAAATGGGGAGTGGGAAAAGAAGGATATGGACATAAGGGGAAAGTAGATATCCGGGCAATGCCGAGTTTATTTACCTTATTTATAAAATTAATAATACTTCATATGTTATTAATTAACAACTTTGTAAATGATTCATGTAATATACGAGGGCAGTTCAATAAGTAATGCAACACATTTTTTTTCTGAAACAGGGGTTGTTTTATTCAGCATTGAAATACACCAGGTTATTCCCCAATCTTTTAGCTACACAACACTATTTTTCAACATAATCTCCATTCAATGCTACGGCCTTACGCCACCTTGAAATAGGGCCTGTATGCCTGCACGGTACCATTCCACTGGTCGATGTCGGAGCCAACGTAGTACTGCATCAATAACTTCTTCATCATCCGCGTAGTGCCTCCCACGGATTGCCTCCTTCATTGGGCCAAACATATGGAAATCCGACGGTGCGAGATCGGGGCTGTAGGGTGCATGAGGAAGAACAGTCCACTGAAGTTTTGTGAGCTCCTCTCGGTTGCGAAGACTTGTGTGAGGTCTTGCGTTGTCATGAAGAAGGAGAAGTTCGTTCAGATTTTTGTGCCTATGAACACGCTGAAGTCATTTCTTCAATTTCTGAAGAGTAGCACAATACACTTCAGAGTTGATCGTTTGACCATGGGGAAGGACATCGAACAGAATAACCCCTTCAGCGTCCCAGAAGACTGTAACCATGACTTTACCGGCTGAGGGTATGGCTTTAAACTTTTTCTTGATAGGGGAGTGGGTGTGGCGCCACTCCATTGATTGCCGTTTTGTTTCAGGTTCGAAGTGATGAACCCATGTTTCATCGCCTGTAACAATCTTTGACAAGAAATTGTCACCCTCAGCCACATGACGAGCAAGCAATTCCGCACAGATGGTTCTCCTTTGCTCTTTATGGTGTTCGGTTAGACAATGAGGGACCCAGCGGGAACAAACCTTTGAATATCCCAACTGGTGAACAATTGTGACAGCACTACCAACAGAGATGTCAAGTTGAGCACTGAGTTGTTTGATGGTGATCCGTCGATCATCTTGAACGAGTGTGTTCGCACGCTCCGCCATTGCAGGAGTCACAGCTGTGCACGGCCGGCCCGCACGCGGGAGATCAGACAGTCTTGCTTGACCTTGCGGCGATGATGACACACGCTTTGCCCAACGATTCACCGTGCTTTTGTCCACTGCCAGATCACCGTAGACATTCTGCAAGCGCCTATGAATATCTGAGATGCCCTGGTTTTCCGCCAAAAGAAACTCGATCACTGCCCGTTGTTTGCAATGCACATCCGTTACAGACGCCATTTTAACAGCTCCGTACAGCGCCGCCACCTGTCGGAAGTCAATGAAACTATACGAGACGAAGCGGGAATGTTTGAAAATATTCCACAAGAAATTTCCGGTTTTTTCAACCAAAATTGGCCGAGAAAAAAAATGTGTTGCATTACTTATTGAACTGCCCTCTTACGATACTTCTAAAATATGAGATGAATAAAATGTAAAAATAAAATTTTTGTTTTGTTTTGTGCTTAATTTTAACACTCTGAAATTATAAGTGAAAGTTAATTTGTTAAATCATCGTTTTATGACAAAGCTACAGCAAAGTGTGGCCGGTTCAGCTAGTACTACAGTGTATAATTGTCATTTTAACTTACAGAGTTTAGTTGAAGAGACGAGATGAATGAGACTGCTCCTGAAGATTTGAGGGTTTATCTGTTGGTCTGTCAAGGGCGCTATGGTGGTGAGACTTGATCCACCTTGCTGCAGATTCTTCTGCAGCGGCCGGCCGCGGTGGTCTAGCTGTTCTGGCGCTGCAGTCTGGAACCGCGGGACTGCTGCGGTCGCAGGTTCGAATCCTGCCTCGGGCATGGGTGTGTGTAATGTCCTTAGGTTAGTTAGGTTTAAGTAGTTCTAAGTTCTAGGGGACTTATGACCTAAGATGTTGAGTCCCATAGTGCTCACAGCAATTTGAACCATTTTTTCTTCTGCAGCGAAGCAATGCAGTGAAGGTCCATTTATTGAAATGAAAAGTAGATTTGAAAGTGTCGGACTTTGTAAGTGATTTCTCTGATCAGTCAGTGTTAACTTCATGGCAGTAAATCCGCGTTCACATTCAGCCGTAGATATAGGTATAACTTCGACTGCTTTCACAAGTCCCTTCACAGAATTGGGCATGTGTTGAGGATTTTCTCTATAGATTCGAAAAACTTTAACTAGTTACGCACACGTGCTTTCACGTAATTTAAAATCAACCTTATTACACAAGCGAGAAATTGACATGTCACCATAAAACACACATTCATAAGCATCCGAAGGCCATGTATCTGAATTTAATACGGCTACACCCGAAAAGAAATCCAGGTCCTCAAAGCGGTTTTTTATACTGTCTACCAAAGACTGAAAAAATTTGTTCCGAAATGTCTGAAATCTGTTATATTCATCACAAGATGGTTCTTTAATTAATACCCCTTTGAATGTGCGCTTTTCCTCCAACTCTTGTACTATCATCCTAATTCGTGGCGAGTCATTTGTTTTCAATGTTTCAAGAGTTCTTATAGCCACGTGAATTTGCTGTTTTGTTTAAGGACTGAACAATTTCTGTTGTGCATAAAGAATGATAATACTTGTAGAACTTCTAGGGCCTCATAAACCATAACTCATTCCATTACAAGCAACCACTTTGTGCGATGAAACTTCCTGGCAGATTAAAATTGTGTGCCCGACCGAGAGTCGAACTCGGGACCTTTGCCTTTCGCGGGAAAGTGCTCTACCATCTGAGCTACCGAAGCACGACTCACGCCTGGTCCTCACAGCTTTACTTCTGCCAGTACCTCGTCTCCTACCTTCCAAACTTTACAGAAGCTCTCCTGCGAACCTTGCAGAACTAGCACTCCTGAAAGAGCACTTGCCCGCGAAAAGCAAAGGTCCCGAGTTCGAGACTCGGTCGGGCACACAGTTTTAATCTGCCAGGAAGTTTCATACCAGCGCACACTCCGCTGCAGAGTGAAAATCTCATTCTGGAAACATCCCCCAGGCTGTGGCTAAGCCATGTCTCCGCAGTATCCTTTCTTTCAGGAGTACTAGTTCTGCAAGGTTCGCAGGAGAGCTTCTGTAAAGTTTGGAACGTAGGAGACGAGGTACTGGCAGAAGTAAAGCTGTGAGGACCGGGCGTGAGTCGTGCTTCGGTAGCTCAGATGGTAGAGCACTTGCTCGCGAAAGGCAAAGGTCCCGAGTTCGAGTCTCGGTCGGGCACACAGTTCTAATCTGCCAGGAAGTTTCATATCAGCGCACACTCCGCTGCAGAGTGAAAATCTCTTTCTGGACTTTGTGCGATGTTTTAGTAAACCTTCAAATTTAGATCGCTCCTGAGTTAATCAGGAACCATCATGCCTCAGTTTTTCAAAAAGATGGACAAGAGAACTGTGACTTTCAAGAAAAGCTCGAACAGCATTAAATGAGGAAGCAACCCAACGTACGCGAACGAGAAAACACAGAATATAAGGAATCTAAAAAAACCTGCTACATCATTCATAACATCATGGGCAGCTAATTCCATTTTGTGGTTCATACAATGGACGACAGTTAAATCCTTATGTAAATGGCTACGCTGTAGAGCGGCTACGACTTTGTATGCAGCAAGAATTGTTGAGGCACCATCTGTTGCGATACCTACAAGGTGTACTAAAACGTCATTTGTAATGCCATACTTTTCAAGAGCTACTAACAGTGTGCTGAAAATGCATTCTCCTGTCCCACTTTCTAATTCAACAATGTCAAAAAAATAATTGCAAGCAACTCCTTCAAAGGACAAACGTAAATGTATTATTAAAAAAGTTTTATTGGAAACCGTTATACTATCGTCCATCATGATACTAATGTTTGTACCCGAATCTGCAAGGAAGTGAGCAAGATTCTTTTGATTTCTTCTCCTACAAATAAAATGATATTTCGGCATGCATGGTCAGAATGAAGCATATTATCGACTCATAAACTATTAAGCTTTTGTAGTTCGATTACTGCAGGATGATGATTGAGTTGAGTGCGTCCGGGCCTGTAAGAACTACAGAATTTCAGGATGTCATTCAAACAAAGCAAAATTTCTGATTTCCTTAAGAGCAGTGCATTACCTGATACGTGTAAAAACTCTGACAGTCAGGATACTAACAGTGGTGCTAAAAGAGTTAAATTCCTGTGATAATGATAATTTCTGTTTAGCTATTACATATGCAGATCTGAACAACCAAGCAGTTGCGATTACTTTTTCTTGATGCTGCTTTACCCACAACTTTTCGCTTTCACTCATGCATTTTTCTAAACTTTTCTTTTTTTTATACTCAAGATTTTTACGCACTTCATGTATGATTTGCACTTTGCATGATCCCCGATTTTATCATTTAGTTTTTTGGTATTATTAGCAGAAACACCAGCTAAAAACGCGTTATCAATACGCACACGTTCACTGCTTTCCACCTTAAGTTCACGAACTTGTGAACACACTGTGCATATTACTAAGTTTTTTTTCATTTACGGAGAGCCAGGGCTTAGTCTTTTGCCAGTTTTGAAAACGTAATAAGGCAACACAATTTCCTACTATAATCTCAAGAGTACTGTTACTCCCATTCCTACCTTGAGAAGTGTCACAATTTTCAGTCACCAGAGATTCAGCGTCTTCCCCTGTATCAGCACCATCATTACCATTTTCTTTTTTACATTCACTGTCTGTTTTAACTCTTTTAGCACCACTGTTAGTACCCTGAGTGTCAGAGTTTGTACACGTATCAGGTAATGCACTGCTCTTAAGGAAATCAGAAATTTTGCTTTGTTTGAATAAGATACTGAAATTCCGTAGTTCTTACAGGCCCGGACGCACTCAACTCACTAATGAAGCTACTGCAGCGGGAACGTGTGAAGATCGCCGTGTGTTTGGCGGACGCGAGGCAACGAACACACGGCACTAATTAATTTGGAGTACGCTATGCTGGGGAGCCTGTGTTAAGCTCCACCCACGTGGCTCGCGGCTAGTGAAGTCAGACTGTCCGATCCCGTCTGGTAGGTACCGTTGCTCTCTTCGCGCTACTTTGTGCTTTCGTCCCAGGCGCGTTAGTCTGCGCCATACCGTTGCCAAAAGGTGGCCGACCAGTAAATGTTCGCAAAGGCACCGGGTCACCACACTGTGTCAGGGCCCGGGTGGGAATTTCAGCCCGCAGCTAACCCAACTCTGCGGTACGACTGCTGCGGTATGACTGCCACACTACTTCCCTCGCAAGCTCGCATGTAAACGGATGACGCACCTTAGACGAAAGCAACAGTGACAACATGATAATGATGATTTAGTTCTAAATGTTTTGAAATGCTTAACTACTACATAACACTTTTTCAAAATTAATAAACAAACAGATTAATAGTATTAATAGTAAGACTGTATTAAAAACTTTCAATGTTCGGCTCCACAAATTTAAATTATGTGTAAAGTTTTACTGCAGTGCGTGGGAAATAAACATCCCAGGTTGGGATGCATAAACTAAAACCAGAGGAGGGGATGGTCTGATCCAGAGGGGGGGAAATCCCCCCCCATCCCCCCCTGCAAATCGCACACTGATTCCAAACCATCGCAAAAGTCACAAGAATACTTCACTCGATCTTAGAATCAACAAGAGATCGCACAAATATATCTTCCGAAGAAACTTTAACAATCAGTTCCGCCTTCACGTGGAATTTCACTTCAAACATTAGTTCGGGCATTGCCCCCCCCCGTAAACCGATAGCTTACTGTTTTGGATTAACACAACATCGCACAAGTATGTCATCAGATGAAATTTTCAACTAACTGTTTCGTATTTACACAGATCAGATTTTATACACGTATTCATGTTTGACCTCCTCGGAAACCAATAGTAGACTAATAGTGAGCTATCTTAGCAGTTTGCCGCCTGTCATCTCAGGGCTCAGTTATGAGTGGCCCATCCTTTCCGTCAATAAGCACCGACAGTAACTGAAATTTTTAATTAGGGTTTTATGATAAACTGACTTATACCGAAATCATTACTAACAAGTTTTCAAAGCAAGTAACGTTATCAGCACGGGTGGAGCTGTGTATTAATACTTCAACAGTAAATGTAAATAGTGAAAGATTCACTTCTTGGCGCCCACCGTGGTAGGTGAATCCCCACTGTCAATCTCTGCTACAGTACGATACGGCTCCTGCTCGGCCGTTCTCACGTTGAGTGACCATCTGACGCATCTGTTTTCTGACTCTACCTGCTCGCTAGTCTTCCTTAACAAAGTCTTCCTGTACTATGCATTAATACTATGTATTAAAACATACCAACAAAAATATAATAAACGTTGGCTATGGTGTGGTCTCAACGCCACAAACTTCTTTTACGAAGCTCGCTTTGGCTATATACACTTACTGGTGCGACAGTGGCAGGTTAACAAGATTTAAGTAAGTGAACGTAGTGTTATAGTGGGTGCACGGTCGATGCGACACAGCATCCCCGAGGTGACGATGAAGTGACGATTTTCCCGTACGACCATTTCCCTCTTGTACCGCGAATATCAGGAGTCCGGTAGAACATCAAATGTCGCACATCGCTGTGGACGGAAAAAGATCCTGCAAGAACGGGAACAACGACGACTGAAGACAATCGTTCAAGTAACAGAACTGCAATCGTTCCGCAAATTGCTGCAAATTTCAATGTTGGGGCATCAACAAGTGTCAGCGGGAGAACTATTCAACGAAACAACATCGATATGGGCCTTCGTAGCCGAAGGCCCACTCGTGCACCCTTGATGACCACGCAACACAAAGCTTTACACCTCTCCTGGGCCCGTCAACACCGACATGAATTGTTGATGACTGGAAAGATGTTGCCTGGTCGGAATAGTCTCGTTTCAAATTGAATCGCGCCGATGGATGTGTACAAGTATGGAGACAATCTCATGAATCCATGGACGCTGCATGTAAGCAAGGAACTGTTCAATCCGGTGGCTGCTCTGTAATGGTGTGGGGCATGTGCATTTGGAGTGATATGGAATACCTGATACGTCTACATACGACTCTAACAGATGACATGTACGTGAGCATCCTGGCTGATCACCTGCATCCATTACTGTGAATTGTGCATTCCGACGGACTTGGGCAAATCCAGCAGGACAATGCGACACCCCACACGTCCACAATTGCTACAGAGTGGCTCCAGGAACACTACTCAGCATATCTGGGAAGCCTTGCAACGTGCTGTTCAGACGTCTCCACCCACTCGTACTCTTCATGATTTATGGACAGACCTACAAGATTCATGATATCAGGTCACTCCAGCACTACTTCTAACGGCACATCTGCGTGCTCCTGAAGGACCTACATGATATAAAGGGCTTATTTCAATGGTGGTACAAGTCCATTTTTGTTCATTCTGAGATACAGAAGCCTAAAGTTAAATGAGTGCTGAAAAATCTGCAGTTGAGATACCAGAAATATTATGTATTCATTTAACTTTAGAACTCTGTATCTCAGAATGAGCCAAAATGGACTTGTACCACTATTGAAATAAGTCCTTCATATTAGGTAGGTGTACCAATTTCTTTGGGTCTTCAGTGTATCATTGCTAGTACCTTAATTCTTACGTCGTTTCCAATCATAGATTTTGTCTCCTAACCTCACTTTCGTCGTTCGTTCCTGGACTGAGCAAACTGACGTTGTGTTGACGTTCCGTCTGGTGTGAACACTTAACTGTGTCGTGGGGTTGCCGTCTAATGGTGCTAAGGTAGCTGCAGTGTTCAGCAGCAGCAGAAGCAGCGGGCAGCGGTCTGCCTTAGAGAGCCTGTAGTGTATAGGGAGAGAGTGGCCAACCGGACGATACGGCGGCCACTTTTCTGCCAAACTGCGGGAGGGACTTTTGAATACCCAGTGGTGGAGTAGTGGAATACACACTCGCCGAATCAAAGGCACAAGACAATATGGCGAAACCATTCGTTAAATGCCTTTCTTTACAGCTATAATATATTCATAGTAGCCTACTACGCAAAGCACAGGAAAAATTGATACAGCGCCTGTAAAAATTATTCCTTACTTGCATTTATCTCCTTTAAAGTTCGTTTAGTAGACATATTGCAATGAAAGTAACGTAAATAAAAAAATATAGTGTATAGCATTTGTTTTGTATCGGAAGTGCATAACGCTAAAGATTTAACGTACGTGTATTACGTCAGATGAATAAAAGTCATAAGCAGTTGTTTACTTGTGACATGCAAAAAGTGTGAGACGTATTAGTACTTCTTGTCACTTCTTCAAACTTTTTGCATGTCACAAGTATACAACTGCTTACGACTTTCTTTCTTATATACTGAATACCTCTCGTTGATAACAAACGAAAAAGATTACAAAAATCAGGTAATGTTAAATGTAGGCTACTGTAATAACGACTAAATATAACGAGAAAATTACCGTATCCCTTCTACCCCACAGTAAGTAGGCCTATTAAAAACTGTCTTCGAGAGTACCTACAATTATTTTCTACGAATAATGTTTCAGCAATAATGTGTTATAACAATTTTCACACAGCCAATTTACAGGTTTGTTTTCAAATTTAACTATGTATATTGCAAGTTGTTCTATATGTAGTAAAAAGCAAAAACGACTTCCTTCGCATAGATGAGAGTACTTGGTTGGTTTCCACAAGGCTCCTGTTTGATTTATGTCAGCACTGTTGACTGCAACTGCCCACTCCTTTCGTCTTTCTTCATTGCGTGGAAATGCTAACATGCGAAATCCACCTTCGCCTCTATTGGAACAACCGGGCATCGTTTACGAACGTCTGCAGAAGGAATTACAGATGTCAAAAACAATAATGTACAATTACGAACGTGTTTACTTCAAACATGTAGGCCTACCGACTTCATCACAAAACGCTTCATTATTTCAACTCGTATTTAAGATCTCAAACGCTAATTACGTACTAAAAACGATATAAAAATAATTCGAACATGCATGCACAACGCAAACAAGACTCTCAATAATTAAAATACCTTTTAATCGTTTCCAAAAGTCCTCCGAACTTCAATTCAGATCAAAAGCACGGCGAACGTAGGAAGCGGGAGAGACGTTTGGCGCCATTTTTCTGCCAAAGCTAATCAACCAATCACGGGAAACTTCACCTATGGCCACTCTCTCTGTATACAGGCTCTCTAGTCTGCCCGTGAGTGTGGCGGCGCGCCGTCCTCTGCCGGCACCTGTTGCAGGTCGGCGCGGCGGCCTGGCTACGCCCGTCCTGCCGGTGTCGCGTGCCACTCCGGCCTGGCCGTCCCCTTCTCCAGAGCGCTGGAGGGGCAGGCAGGTAAGCCAGCAGCAGCCGGGCTCATGCATTATGCAGCGGCAGATGGTCCGCGGATAGAGAGGTCGCCCTCTCGGCTGCCGCCTGCCACCTCCCTGCAGCCAGCGGCAGACAAAGGCGGATGGTGCCCGTGGCAGAAATACACACATTCCGCAGATGCAAAAGGGCAGGCAAATATCTACGCGAGCAAAAGAACGGATCTGACGTTGCGTTCACCGTTTGAAGGGATACGGGTGAGTACGGGTGCAGTACTCTAACGTATAAATATTTTTGCTACTCACCATATAGCGGAGATGCTGAGTCGAGTTAGACACAACAAAAAGATTCACACACTTATAGCTTTCGGCCATTAAGGCCTTTGTCAGCAAAATTCTAATGGCTCTGAGCACTATGGGACTTAACTTCTGAGGTCAGCAGTCCCCTAGAACTTAGAACTACTTAAACCAACTAACCTAAGGACATCACACACATCCATGCCCGCGGCAGGATTCGAACCTGCGACCGTAGCGGTCACGCGGATCCAGACTGTAGCGCCTAGAACCGCTCGGCCACTCCGGCCGGCCTTTGTCAGCAGTAGACACACATGTACACATACACGCTCACAGACGTGTGTGCAAGTTGCGTTTGCGTGAGTGCGTGTGTGTGTGTGTGTGTGTGTGTGTGTGTGTGTGTGTGTGTGTGTGTGTGTGTCTACTGCTGACAAAGGCCTTAGTGGCCGAAAGCTATGACTGTATGAATCTTTTCCTTGTGTCTATCGCGAGTCAGCATCTCCACTGTATGGTGAGTAGCAACTTTCCGTCTCTGGTATTGTTACATTACATCCTGGATTTTCCATTGTTTGATTTTTGCAAAATTATTTTTGTATTACACTGGTAAACGGATGTTTTCGAACTTTCAGTTGCGTTAGTTTTTTTATTCTATTTTCTTAATTTTTTTTATCGGAAACTTGTTTTACTCAGCTTGCTCTGTTTTTCATGCAACTCCTGCTTCTCCATTCCAGCTCTTTGTGATTACAGTAAGTACTTACAAGGGAGAGGGGCTAATGACGGCAGACTGTTGTTATGGTGATAAATGAGATCTTCCTAAAGTAGTCCGCAAATGAAGAGTTTGAAACGCATTTGGGTCCCCCTCCAAACATGCACTAAAGTGAAAACCTATAGAATGCAAGAAAAATCTTTGATATTTTTCAGAGGAAAGTAAGTTTTTTCAATAGCCATAATGCCTCATACCTGGTCTTTATTTGTAGACAGTTCGAAACGCGGTGTGATCTATGTCCTCTTACATAACGGAAATGTCTATGTACCTGTTCCACATGGTCATACTGTATATTTACGAGAGGAGGACAGTCATATCAAGCCTGTGATCAACCCACTAAAATACTAGGAGCAGGACTAGACAATATGTTTGGACCATAAAATGGTTAGTTTGCTTCCAGGCCAACAGAGAAGATTTACAAGTTACTCCTGCTTTAGTTTCATGTGGGACAGCTGAGAACGAGATAGGCCCTGGGACCATAAGGCGTCGCCTGTACGTGAGACTCTGAAAGCCAGAATGCCAAATGTTGTCAGTGATCCTGTTGTGAGCCGAGAGAAAATAATTTTGCCTGCACTCTTTATAATGCTTACACTATGTTCAATGTGTCTAATCCATTTTACAGCATTTGATGGAGACGGCTAGCGATTCCAACTTGTAGCCAGTACTCTTCTTGTTTTGTCCTGCAAGAAGATCGAGGCAGGAGTGTTTAATGGACCCCAGACGTAGCCACTTGCACGTGATAAACAATTTATCACAAAGATGGGCATCCGACGAGAAAGGGCTCCATGGGAACCATTAGTGGTGGTAATGGAAAACTTTCTTGGTAGTAAAAAATCTACTAAATACACTCCTGGAAATTGAAATAAGAACACCGTGAATTCATTGTCCCAGGAAGGGGAAACTTTATTGACACATTCCTGGGGTCAGATACATCACATGATCACACTGACAGAACCACAGGCACATAGACACAGGCAACAGAGCATGCACAATGTCGGCACTAGTACAGTGTATATCCACCTTTCGCAGCAATGCAGGCTGCTATTCTCCCATGGAGACGATCGTAGAGATGCTGGATGTAGTCCTGTGGAACGGCTTGCCATGCCATTTCCACCTGGCGCCTCAGTTGGACAAGCGTTCGTGCTGGACGTGCAGACCGCGTGAGACGACGCTTCATCCAGTCCCAAACATGCTCAATGGGGGACAGATCCGGAGATCTTGCTGGCCAGGGTAGTTGACTTACACCTTCTAGAGCACGTTGGGTGGCACGGGATACATACGGACGTGCATTGTCCTGTTGGAACAGCAAGTTCCCTTGCCGGTCTAGGAATGGTAGAACGATGGGTTCGATGACGGTTTGGATGTACCGTGCACTATTCAGTGTCCCCTCGACGATCACCAGTGGTGTATGGCCAGTGTAGGAGATCGCTCCCCACACCATGATGCCGGGTGTTGGCCCTGTGTGCCTCGGTCGTATGCAGTCCTGATTGTGGCGCTCACCTGCACGGCGCCAAACACGCATACGACCATCATTGGCACCAAGGCAGAAGTGACTCTCATCGCTGAAGACGACACGTCTCCATTCGTCCCTCCATTCACGCCTGTCGCGACACCACTGGAGGCGGGCTGCACGATGTTGGGGCGTGAGCGGAAGACGGCCTAACGGTGTGCGGGACCGTAGCCCAGCTTCATGGAGACGGTTGCGAATGGTCCTCGCCGATACCCCAGGAGCAACAGTGTCCCTAATTTGCTGGGAAGTGGCGGTGCGGTCCCCTACGGCACTGCGTAGGATCCTACGGTCTTGGCGTGCATCCGTGCGTCGCTGCGGTCCGGTCCCAGGTCGACGGGCACGTGCACCTTCCGCCGACCACTGGCGACAACATCGATGTACTGTGGAGACCTCACGCCCCACGTGTTGAGCATTTCGGCGGTACGTCCACCCGGCCTCCCGCATGTCCACTATACGCCCTCGCTCAAAGTCCGTCAACTGCACATACGGTTCACGACCACGCTGTCGCGGCATGCTACCAGTGTTAAAGACTGCGATGGAGCTCCGTATGCCACGGCAAACTGGCTGACACTGACGGCGGCGGTGCACAAATGCTGCGCAGCTAGCGCCATTCGACGGCCAACACCGCGGTTCCTGGTGTGTCCGCTGTGCCGTGCGTGTGATCATTGCTTGTACAGCCCTCTCACAGTGTCCGGAGCAAGTATGGTGGGTCTGACACACCGGTGTCAATGTGTTCTTTTTTACATTTCCAGGAGTGTATGAGTCTCACAGCTAGTATGTTACCTGCATTTCATGTCCTGGGACGTAATATGAGTACCAAACTCCATTTGCTATTCAGTCATCTCGATAAATTCTCTGACTACTTCAGAGACGTCAGTGACGACCAAGGCGAACGTTGTCATCACAAAGTCGAGGCTATGGAAGAGCGCTAGCAGGAGAGATGGGACCAAAGTATGACGGAAAACTATGGATGGAGTATTAAAAGAGAGCTCCCTCAAGTAGTTAACAATCGGAAGAGCTTGAAGTGAAAACTTCTATCGTAATGGAATGTGACAGTTTTAGCTAACTGTAACCTTCGTCAGATGGCACGTGTTCCAGCTTCTAGCACTTAAACATTTAGACTGTGTTTCTATTTAATTTATAACACCCAGCTATGTACAAGAGACTTAAATCAAATCTTTATCCGCCTACATTATGCTTTAATGATGGAAACATCAAATATTCACGTTTTGAGATTGCAAAAATACTGGTTTCCAGAACAAACCCAATATGAAAACAACAGCCTCATATTAAATAAGAAGAACTGCTGATAGTAATGTAACAAAAATGTTGTTGACCAGTGTTATCTCCTTCTTCAATACTTAGCATAAATCTGTAAAACCGTCCTATTTGTCTCTTTGTTGATTTAAGGTTTTATCTAAAACATTTTATATCCGTCAGTGTCTGTTTCAACACGCAAATTTCCAGAACTACTAGACGGACTTTCATGGCATTTTGACAGATAACATGAGCATAAAGCGAGGCACTGTATACTCTGTATTTCGTAAAAATCGGATCGCAGAAGTACATACGAGGGCTATCCACAAAGTACATTACGTTTTGGAATTAAAAATAAATAAAGTATTGGAAAATTTTTTATTATATACAGATGAAAGCCACACTTAAAAATACTACTTTTCTACATAGTTGCCATTTAAATTAAGGCACTTATCGTAGCGATGGACGAGCTTGGAAATTCCTTCGTCGTAAAAATCTAAAGCAATCGTATTTATCTAACTGTTTGAACACGCTAAGCACTTTCATGGGCTTCTCACAGGTAGGCTAGTTTCAAGGGCCGTGTCGGTTCTATTTCATCGCAATGGGATCATAGAAAAAAAAACTGTAATTGAATTTTTTTATATTCTAATATTTTAAATGCGAAACTAACTGCGCCAGTTACGTTTCCACCACTAACTTGCTGAAACGGCTTCGATAAAATCTGATATGGAGATAGCTTGAACCCTGACGAAGAACATTTTAGGTTACTTCAGAAACTGTGTAGTATAAAATGATTATTGATTTGAAGAATATTGTTCAGATTCGGGCAAAATAATTACTATTTCAAAAAGTTATTTACTCTTTGACTTCTGATCTTTTTCATATTTGTGAAAATGATTTTGTTGCTTCATATGTGTTACATAATACTATTAAAAGTATTGAATACAATGTTTATACTATCTTCAGTGTTTTTAGTCCATACTTCCGGACTATCTGTAGCATGTTTCCAGAATGAGATTTTCACTCTGCAGCGGAGTGTGCGCTGATATGTAACTTCCTGGCAGATCAAAACTGTGTGCCCGACGAAGACTCGAACTCGGGACCTTTGCCTTTCGCGGGCAAGTGCTCTACCAACTTTTTTTTTTTTTTTTTTTTTTATGCCCCGACCGGGACTCGAACCCGGGATCTCCTGCTTACTTGGTAGACGCTCTAGCCATCTTTTTTTTTTTTTACATGGCAGACGCTCTATCCATCTTTTTTTTTTATTATTTTTTATATTTTTTTTTCAGCTGCTCACGCTACCATTTTTTTTTGAGGATTTATATTTATTTATTTAATATGAAGGAAGGTAGGAGAAACAGAAACCTTTATTATTCACAAAATAAACATAGTACGTCCTGCCACATGATAACTGTTCTGGAAGGATCCTCGCTGCCGTCCTACCATGCAGCATGAAATAACAACGAAATCGAAGTGGGGCCACCTCCGGCACCCTAAAGAAAAGTATGTTGGATATGAAAACAATATTTGAAATACATCCATGTGATAACTGTTCAAGCGTAACTTTTCCGTAGGTCGCATACTCGCATAGTGTCTTAGTCACTTTAACTTGGTCGGTTTCACAACGACAGCACCGCCGCTCATCTTTGCGCACCCGGCACACCCCAGGTATATGGCGGGTCCGCAAAAACCGTTACTAGGAAATTGGCATACCAATCCTTGTACTTTCGTAGCTGTAATAGTGTTGTGTGTCCATCTTGCAAGTATTGCCAGTAATCCAGGACGTGCAGTAAGTTCGTACGTGAGTCTCTATAGATGTAATGGACCGTCATACCTGTGATCCACGCCACCGCGTTCGTCTTATGACGCGGAAAATACGTTGCCTCTGGAAAAAATACTATGTCAGAAGAGACTGCTGTATAGATAGTGCGCCGCATGAACGCTATTATCTTTCTTGCGAGAGTCCAGACAGCCAATGCCTCGCCGCAGACCAGCCGATGGTCGTCCGTATCCAGCACGCCGCATTGCTGACACAAGGGCGAATCCGCCAAATGTATTGCGTACTTTTTATCGTTTGTAGGGTATTTTCGGTTGACGACAATGTACCATGTTGATCTGACTGATGTAGGTAGGTGGGGGTGGTGGACCGTGCGCCACACCACGTGCCAATTAACATCTGGATGTTTGCGTTCCACCCTATTCCGGGCGATCTGTCGAAGAAGCAGATGGTACACGTCCTTCGATGTCGACTGTCGGGTCGTCGGTAAACGCTCTCCAACGTAACTGTGTTCCACGATGAACGTGCGCACATACGTTAAAGGGGGCGATATATGGCCGACACTGACTGGAGGAAGATGCGATGTTGGTACGAGTTCTTCGATGATCATCCCCGTAAGCGAGTGGTTCCTGTTGCGCCACCGTTGGAGCATAGTATTAATAAACATGGCACGCGCCTTCTCGTGCACGTTCACTAAACCAACGCCCCCCTCCCGCGCTGGGAGGGTAAGCGTGTTGTACTGTACCTTAAAGAGTTGTCCCAGGCACACATAGTACCCAAAAGCCGCCTGAATCCTCATAGCCATCGTACGCGTCAAGGGGAGAAGGTGTGTCAGGTGGCACATCATGGGCGCGAGATAAAGGTTGACGAGTAACACTCGCTGCAGCATATCCATCGACCGTAGGGCGTTTAGTCGTACTGCCGTGCGGACTCTGAGTAACAGTCTTCGGTAGTTGTCCGCAGCCGTTCCCGCTGTCGCTTTATGAAAGGTGATACCCAAACAGCGGAGGGTTTCCACCGCAGGTAAGGGCCCTTCCGTTCCCGGTTCTAGTCCACGCCCCACATGCATGAATTGTGATTTTCGGTAGTTGACCACACTTCCAGCTGCCATCCCATACGTCTGTAGCCAATCCAGTGCTGTTTGAGTCTCCCTCTCATTCCGCACGAGGAACACAATATCATCCGCGTATGCTCTGCATTTGAATGATAAATGCCGTAGGGAGATCCCGGTAAGACGGCGGCGAAGGCCTGCGAGGCACGGTTCTAAGGCGATCGCATAAAGGAGGATCGACGAGGGGCAACCCTGTCTCACTGATCTTAAGATCTGAAAATACTCAGTTCTCCCTCCGTTGACCACCATCGCTGACCTGGCGCCGTGCAACAGCCGCAGCACAGCATTGGTCAGTAATGGCGAGACACCCATCCTGTTCATCACCGCCGCGAGATACACATGATCCACGCGATCAAAAGCATGATCGAAATCTACAGCAACCATCGCCCCCCGGAGGCGGCATGCAGCCGCGAGGGCGACGACGTCACGATAGTCTCCCAAGGCTGTGTGGATATTACTGATGCCGCCAAGACAAGTCTGATCGGCATGTATTCGATGCTCCAGCGACTTTTTGATACGACTTCCCAGGATGCGCATGAAGATCTTGTAGTCACTATTAAGGAGGGTCAAGGGGCGATAATCACAAGGCCGTTTGCCACCACGGGGCTTCGGTATCGGTATCATGAGCCCTTCCGTGAATTGAATGTGAACCGGTACTTCTTGCCGCAGAAGCTCATTAAACATACATAGCCACATCGGTGTCATAATGGTCACGAAGGCACGGTAAAATTCCAAAGGGAATCCATCTGGACCTGGGGACTTGTTGCAAGCACCTCGTGTAATCGCTTCCTCCAGCTCTTCACACGTAATTTCAGACAACCCGTCTGCTTCCCCGTTCACACTCGTCGCGTCTGGGATCTCTTCCAGGACGTTCCCCAGCTCCCTCTGACCCTCCCCGTTGCTCGCATAGAATCTGCTAAAATGATCCGTGAACGCCTGTGCTATGCCCCTTTGTGTTGTAAAACGACGGCCATCGCCGAGATCGATCTCATGTATTAAATTCCTGCGTCTTCTTCGTCTTTCCTTTATCACGTAATGCATCGAGGGAACCTCGTTGGGCAGGAAATCCTGCGACCTCGCGCGTATCATCGTACCTGCCATCCTCTGCTTCGCAAGTTGTACCAGCTTCGCCTTAACTCGGTGGACGGCCGTCTGGCGTTCTGGTGTAGGTGGTTGAGCTAACAGTTCCCGGAGAGCCGTAAAGTAAAACTCACTGGTCGTGCGCTGCCATTGAGAAACCTCCTTCCCGTAACCTATTAACGTCCGCCGTAAAGCTGGCTTCGCGCACTCGATCCACCACTGCAGGATAGAACCGAAAGAAGTTCGGCGACGGAGACAGCCATGCCACGCGTCCTCCACCATGCGTCGGCATTCTGCATCTCGCAGGTGGGAGACGTTCATCTTCCAATTACCCCTCCGTCTCCATACCTGCTGTCTATCAAGGTTAACCGTACAAATATATGCCTCGTGGTCCGTAAAAGCTGTCGGCCATATTTCTGCGTCCACCGTCGACACTGCTAACGCCCTTGAAACGTATATTCGGTCCAAACGGCCCGCGGAGTGGCTAGTAAAAAATGTATATCCTGGTTGGTTGCGATACTTCAGGTCCCATGTATCGACTAATTCCATCCCGTTGACCAGCTCCCTAAGTTCTGGGCTAGTAGTATAGTTAGGTTGTTGGTCCTTTCTGTCAAGCACACAATTAAAATCTCCGCCGAGTATGCAACCATCGTATCGTCCCTGGAACAACGGTGCAACCTCATGTGCGTAAAAATCTGCTCTGTCCCTTCTCTTATCCGAGCCTGACGGTGCGTATATGTTGATCAAACGTATTCCTCCTATGGTCACGGCCGTACCACGGGCAGAAGGCAAATACTCTACGTCGTCTGCACGTATCCCTTCCTTTAATAATATAGCTGTGCCAACGCCTCTCTCGTCACACGGGGAACAGTAAACGTCGTAACCGTAAAAGTCTGAGGGGGGAAGTACCCGAACTTCTTGTAATAGTGCGATGTCTAAATCCGCAGCCTTTATCATGTCACTGAGCATCTTGATTTTGACCGGCGTCCCAATGCTATTGATGTTAACAGACCCTATCCGATAAGCTTGTTGCATGGCGGTCTACGTAGATAGGGTACCGTACGGTCGCTAATTTTGCCGTACATAGGCTGCTGTCGGACTAACGTCCCCCGCCGTCCCCTCATATGGTCTGCCATTATTCCGTGCACTCTGCCGATCTAACACCGGGAGAGTGCGTGGGAGCAGTTCCTCCGGCATCATCTGACCCCCACGGTGGTGGCTTTTCTGACCAGTCCCCTAGTGTCCCATCGTTGTCGTGCGGTGCAGGCGACGTAGCCTCCTCAGTAGCCTGTTGCCGTCTATTGAGCTCCTTCGCTGTGTCTGGAGCATCGTCAGCGGTAGGTCGTGTCGCCGTCCCGCTGGCCACCGTTGCATCCACGCTAGGCAGTTCTTCTGTATCCATGGTCGTCTGTTCTGTACCCGTAAACTGCTCAGAAGTATCTGCCAGATCAGAGTGGTCGTTCTCCACCGTGAGGCGGCGCTTCTTCCGGCGTTTTGGTGAGCGTTGTTTACGTTGCCGGGCCTCGGAATCAGAGGTCAGCATGGTCTCCAGTTGTTCGTGGGGGACGTCAGAATCGTGTGCCGTCGTATTATCGACGTCTCCAAGTGCCTTATCGGAAGGGGCCGCAAGCGGAACCGAAGAGAGGGCGTCCTGTGACTGCTGCAGGCGGTCCAGCGCAACGTCGTCTTTCTGTGGCTCGTCACGATCCGCCGCTGTCTGTGTGTTCTGGGACGCGTCTGTCTCGCGGCCCACGTCATCGCGTAATGCGGCGACGTAAGTCATGGGGAGCACAGTCGGATGCGGCGTGAGGGGTGGATCATCCCGTGGCAGCTGTAATAATCTTCGTTGAGCACACTCAGAACGTATGTGTCCCTCCTTCCCACATCCAGAGCACGTCCTTGGTTGTCCGTCGTAAATGACAATCGCCCTACAACCGGCGATGTACAAGTATGACGGGACGTGTTTTCGGAGTTCAATCCGTATTTGTCTGACGCCATTGAGGACAGGATACGTCTTGAAACTCGCCCATTTTTCAGCCACGTGGGATAGGACCGTTCCGTAAGGACGCAGGGCGTCTGTCACCAATTCTTCTGGCACTTCGAATGGAAGCTCAAAGACGCGGATCGTTCGGAGTCCCATGCCGGCGTGTTCAACTGTTACCGCTCCAACATTCCCGTCCGAATGACAGAAACGAAGTCCTTGTCGGTGTCGAAGTAGTAGTTCGTCACATGCCGCTTCATTTATAAGCTTGACATAAACCACGCTGCTGACTATAGATAAGTGTATACCAACTAGAACGTCAGGTTCGATTTTCACCTCGTCCCGTAAATAACGTTCGATCTCGTAAGCCTTCGGTCGAGCATATTCGTTAGCAAAACTAAATTTTAGTGTCGATTTGCGGAACGACAAGGCCATGATTCGTTCTATGTATTACCGCGACACACCGCTACACACGTAACGTAAACACCTCTCGCGCAGACGTGCGGCAGGGACGTAAACACCGTCCGAACCGCTGCGCCGCCGAAGGCTGACTGTCTGAGCTACCGAAGCACGACTCACGCCCGGTCTCACAGCTTTACTTCTGCCAGTATCTCGTCTCCTACCTACCAAACTTTACAGAAGCTCTCCTGCGAACCTTGCAGAACTAGCACTCCTGAAAGAAAGGATATTGCGGAGACATGGCTTAGCCACAGCCTGGGGGATGTTTCCAGAAGTTTCATATCTGTAGCATAATGGATACGTCATACAATGTATAGGTACCTCAATAGGACCATATAAAATTAATCGTCGGTAAAGCAGATGCCAGACTGAGATTCATTGGAAGAATCCTAAGGAAATGGAATCCGAAAACAAAGGAAGAAGGTTACAGTACACTTGTTCGCTCATTGCTTGAATACTGATCACCGGTGTGGGATTCGTATCAGATGGGGTTGATAGAAGAGATAGAGAAGAAACAACGGAGAACAGCGCGCTTCGTTACAGGATCATTTAGTAATCGCGAAAACGTTACGGAGATGATAGATAAACTCCAGTGGAAGACTCTGCAGGAGAGACGCTCAGTAGCTCGGTACGGGCTTTTGTTGAAGTTTCGAGAACATACCTTCACCGAAGAGTCAAACAGTATATTGCTCCCTCCTACGTATATCTCGCAAAGAGACCATGAGGATAAAATCAGAGAGATTAGAGTCTACACAGAGGCATACCGATAATCTTTCTTTCCACGAACAATACGAGACTGGAATAGAAGGGAGAACCGATAGAGGTACTCAAGGTACCCTCCGCCACACACCATTAGGTGGCTTGCGGAGTATGGATGTAGATGTAGAGTCGAATAGGACGATGCATGGATGAGCGCCCCTGCCCATGCTCCTCTGTGAGCACTGCTCGGCAGCGTGCATAAGCACAACTTGGGCGGCTAGAGAACCGGGTGCACATCAGGAGCTATGCTTACCCGAACAGGAGACACGAGAGGGGGGGGGGGGGGCAGCTGATGTTACTGCACGTACAGTGTGGCTTACTTACGCACCATCATTCATCATTAAAAAAAACTGCTGATATGAGAGCACAGTAGCTGTTCTTACATACTTCTATAGTCTATGAGAGCAAAGATTATCATACTTAAGTAGTAAAGACTGCCAGTCTTGCTTGAGATATGAAGGCGGAGTTCGCCATCTGCAGCGTCGTCGACAGATCGGACTGCTGTTCTTTGGTACAGGGCCGAGTGGAGGATCGTAATCAGAAGCCCAGATGGTTCTGTGTGTGGGCCAAAATTTCTCCACTTGTGCCATAGGTTGGTAGGTTTCCGGGTTCCGCTTAATAGGTCAAGGGTCGATTACATACAGGAAGAGACTACGCCTGTAGCGGGGGCTGTGTGGAGGGGATTGGACGGTTTTTTAGGGTTACAGGGTCTCCAAAAACTTCAGAAACGGCGTCGCTCTAAAAGGGTGCTGGAAAACAGGGTGATGTAGACCTAGAAAGAGTCTCTACCGTAATTCTAAATTGTCATAGCAGTGTTGGAAAAGAACCAGAGCTCCAAGCGCTAATAGAGAGCACTGAAACTCAAATCGTAATAGGCACGGAAAGCTGTCTAAATCCGGAAATAAGTCGAGCCGCAATTTTTACAAAGTACTTAATCGTGTTCAGACAGGAAAAATTAAACACAATTGTGATGGAGTGATTGTTGCTGTCAGAAGTAGGTTTACCTTGAAGTGAAATCGAAGTAGATAGTCCATGTGAGCATGGGTAGCGATTATGCTAGACAATCGAAATAAATTAATAGCTGGCTCTTTCGCCGAGCCCTAGACTCAGATGATTCAGTGGCTCGAATCTCATTTCAAATTGACACCCCACTCAACAGCTATAATTGTTAGTGGCAACATTCTATCTTAGATTTGTTGGAGAAAATACATGTTTGAAGTCGGAGGTAGGCATAAAATATCATCCGAAATCACTCTGAATGCCTTATTTTGAACAATGAGTCCACTCGAAGTGTAAATGGTTGCGAAAACATACTTGACTTCTTAGCAACAAATAATCCCGAGAAATTAGGGAGCATCATGATGGATACAAGGGTTAGAGACTACAAGGCTGTTCTAGCGAGACGGAATACCGTAATATCCAAAGCAACCAAAGGCGAACTCAAAATACATCTGTTCAAAAAAAAAAAAAAAAAAAAAAAAGGTTCAAATGGCTCTGAGCACTATGGGACTTAACTTCTGAAGTCGTCAGTCCCCTAGGACTTAGAACTACCTAAACCTAACTAACCTAAGGACATCACACACATCCATGCCCGAGGCAGGATTCGAACCTGCGACCGTAGCAGTCGCGCGGTTCCGGACTGAAGCGCCTAGAACCGTTTGGCCACCGTAGACGGCTGTTCAACAAAGCAGATAAAATTTCGCCTGCGGCCTTCCAAAGAGATTGTCTCCATCCCTTCCGATCTGAATATGTAGGCGCAGACCTGACGTGGTTTAAATTCAAATTAATATTATCGACGGCTATCGAGAGACTTTATAACAAATAAATTAATGAGAGGCGGTACTGATCCCGCATGGTACACTAAATTGGTCAGAACACTACTGCAGAAGCAACAGAAAAAGCATGTCAAATTTAAAAGAGTGCAAAACCCTGTAGCCTGGCTAAGTTTTACAGAAGCTCAAAATGTTGCGCGAACTTCAGTGCCAGATACTTTTAGTACTTTCCACAACGAAACTCTGTCTCGAAATCTGGTAGAAACCCAAAGAGATTCTTGTCAAATGCAAAGTACACGAACTGAAAGACACAATCAATACCTTCACTGAGCGATAACAATGGCTACGTTACTGATGACAGTGCCACTAAAGCAGTGTCACTAAATAAAGTTTTCCGAAATTTCTTCACCAAATACGTCGAAGTAAATATCCCACAATTCGAACAGAAAAGACCGGGAAGAACTGCCAACGTAAGTAATTTAGAAGTAGACACACTCGGTGTAGCGGTGTACTTAATAAAAGCAAGGCCTCCCATCCTGATTATATAACAGCCAGGTTCCTTTCAGAGTATGCCGATACAATACCTCCATATCTAGAACCGTATTCAACCGAACCCTCGTTGAACGTTCCGTACCTGAAGACTAGAAAGTTACACAACTCACACCAATACCCAAGAAAAGTTATAGGAGTAACCTTGAATTTGCAGTAGGATTTTGGGACATATATTATGATCGAACATTATGGGTTGTCTTGAAGAAAATGATTGACAAACAACCAACACGTATTCAGGAAATATCGTTCTTGTGAAACGTAACTAGGTCTTTATTCTGACGAAGTAATGAGTGCAGCTGGCAGGGGATTTCAAATTGATTGCATCTTTTTAGATTTCGTGAAGGCTTTTGACACGGTGCCTCACAAGCGACTTCTAATGAAATTGCGTGCCTATGGACTACCGTCTCAGTTGCGCTACTGGATTCATGGTTTCCTGTCGGAAAGGTTACAGCTCGTATTAATTGACGGAAAGTCATCGAGTGAAAAAGAAACAATATCTGACGTTCCCCGAAGAAGTGCTATTGGCCCTCTGCTATTCCTGATCTACATAACCGATTTAGGAGACAATCTGAGTAGCACTTTTATATTGTTTGCAGATGATTCTGTTATGTAGCTTCTTATAAAGTCATCGGATAATCAAAACACATTGCAAAAGAATTTAGACAAGATACCTGTATGGTGCGACAAGTGACAGTTGACTCTGAGTTATGAAAAGTGTGAAGTCATCCACGTGAATACCAAAAGGAATCCGCTAAATTTGGTTCACACGAAAAATCACACAAATCTAAAGGCTGTAAATTGAACTAAATACTTAGGCACGACAGTTACGAATGACTTAAGTTGGAACGATCACGTAGATAATGTTATGAGTAAAACAAAACTCAAAACTACGATTTATTGGCAGAACACTGAGAAAATGCAAGAGATCTATTAAAGAGTCTCCCTACACTACGCTTGTACGTCATCTTTTGGAGTATTGCTGTACGGTGTGTCATCCGTTTCAGATAGGATCGACGTGGGACACCCAGAAGGTTCAGAGAAGGCCACCTCATTTTTTACTATGGTGAAATAGGGGAGAGAGACTGCCAAGGATATGGTACGTTAACTGGGTTGGCAATGAATAAAGCAAAGGCGTTTTTCGGTGCGACAGGAACTTCTCACGAAATTTCAGTTACCAACCTTTTCCTAAGAGTGTGAAAATATTTTGTAAACGTCCATGTACATCATAACAAAGTAAGAGAAATCAGAGTACGCACAGAAATATTTAAGTGTTCGCTTTTCCCGCGCGCTGCTCGACAGTGGTACGGTAGAGAAATAGTTTGAAGATGTCTTGTTAACCCCCCGCCAGACACTTAACTGTGAATTTCAGGTGCACAACATATGACCGTGTCACATACTACACTCATAAAAAAAGCTCCTCCTTGACGCTAAAAATACCTTTCTGAAAGCACATCAAACAAAGAACCAAACGCACCACTTCTTTGCAAGCCAGAGCCTGATTTGGAAGTACATGTAGCTTCTCTCTACTTTAATCATTTCCAAGTGTCATTGTAGTCAAGATGTATTTTTATATATGCCATGTAGGAACGGAAGTAGATATCTCATTAATAAACAAAATTTCAGTTAAAACTGTAGTTAATCCGCTTGACTTAGTCGATCACCAAACAACAAGTCGACTCTCAAAACTTAGAAACTCAAGAGATCAGGAAAAAAGTTCGAATTACGAAGAGTTCAAGAAAACAGGACTTCAAATAATCGCAACGTCAACGAATGTGAGTTCTCAGACTACATACAACGTGCATTCATTTTTATTTCATTAATGTATAAAATAATACACACACACAGCATACACTAAATCATTCCAATAAAAGTGTTACAAGTTGTAAGGGTGCGGGGGTTTGTTTTTGCTTATTCGAGAACTGAGAACAACTGTGTGAGTTGAAATAACAAATTTAATGTCCCACTATATTTCTCACCAAATTACAGCTTTTCACATAGTTTCCAACTCGCCAACATAAAAACAGTGCAATGGATAATGCATCATGCCAACATCAAAAAGTGAAATAAGTTTATATACCACAATGTTAAATATTAACTCTCTGAAAGAACATTAATCCTAAGCACAATATTATGAAAGTTTAATTGGAAGTTCCTTTACATTATTCCTAAACACAACAATATGAAAGTTTAATTGGACGTTTCTTTACAAAATTGCTCCTACACATATACACTCCTGGAAATTGAAATAAGAACACCGTGAATTCATTGTCCCAGGAAGGGGAAACTTTATTGACACATTCCTGGGGTCAGATACATCACATGATCACACTGACAGAACCACAGGTACATAGACACAGGCAACAGAGCATGCACAATGTCGGCACTAGTACAGTGTATATCCACCTTTCGCAGCAATGCAGGCTGCTATTCTCCCATGGAGACGATCGTAGAGATGCTGGATGTAGTCCTGTGGAACGGCTTGCCATGCCATTTCCACCTGGCGCCTCAGTTGGACCAGCGTTCGTGCTGGACGTGCAGACCGCGTGAGACGACGCTTCATCCAGTCCCAAACATGCTCAATGGGGGACAGATCCGGAGATCTTGCTGGCCAGGGTAGTTGACTTACACCTTCTAGAGCACGTTGGGTGGCACGGGATACATGCGGACGTGCATTGTCCTGTTGGAACAGCAAGTTCCCTTGCCGGTCTAGGAATGGTAGAACGATGGGTTCGATGACGGTTTGGATGTACCGTGCACTATTCAGTGTCCCCTCGACGATCACCAGTGGTGTACGGCCAGTGTAGGAGATCGGTGGTGGTGGTTAGTGTTTAACGTCCCGTCGACAACGAGGTCATTAGAGACGGAGCGCAAGCTCGGGTTAGGGAAGGATTGGGAAGGAAATCGGCCGTGCCCTTTCAAAGGAACCATCCCGGCATTTGCCTGAAACGACTTAGGGAAATCACGGAAAACCTAAATCAGGATGGCTGGAGACGGGATTGAACCGTCGTCCTTCCGAATGCGAGTCCAGTGTGTCCACTGCGCCACCTCGCTCGGTGTGTAGGAGATCGCTCCCCACACCATGATGCCGGGTGTTGGCCCTGTGTGCCTCGGTCGTATGCAGTCCTGATTGTGGCGCTCACCTGCACGGCGCCAAACACGCATACGACCATCATTGGCACCAAGGCAGAAGCGACTCTCATCGCTGAAGACGGCACGTCTCCATTCGTCCCTCCATTCACGCCTGTCGCGACACCACTGGAGGCGGGCTGCACGATGTTGGGGCGTGAGCGGAAGACGGCCTAACGGTGTGCGGGACCGTATCCCAGCTTCATGGAGACGGTTGCGAATGGTCCTCGCCGATACCCCAGGAGTAACAGTGTCCCTAATTTGCTGGGAAGTGGCGGTGCGGTCCCCTACGGCACTGCGTAGGATCCTACGGTCTTGGCGTGCATCCGTGCGTCGCTGCGGTCCGGTCCCAGGTCGACGGGCACGTGCACCTTCCGCCGACCACTGGCGACAACATCGATGTACTGTGGAGACCTCACGCCCCACGTGTTGAGCAATTCGGCGGTACGTCCACCCAGCCTCCCGCATGCCCACTATACGCCCTCGCTCAAAGTCCGTCAACTGCACATACGGTTCACGTCCACGCTGTCGCGGCATGCTACCAGTGTTAAAGACTGCGATGGAGCTCCGTATGCCACGGAAAACTGGCTGACACTGACGGCGGCGGTGCACAAATGCTGCGCAGCTAGCGCCATTCGACGGCCAACACCGCGGTTCCTGGTGTGTCCGCTGTGCCGTGCGTGTGATCATTGCTTGTACAGCCCTCTCGCAGTGTCCGGAGCAAGTATGGTGGGTCTGACACACCGGTGTCAATGTGTTCTTTTTTCCATTTCCAGGAGTGTATTATGATGTTGGCTAGTACTACGAAAATCTTCTGATTCCAGTTCAGAGTTCGGTACTTTTTAGGATGACAATTAAGTCTACAGTGGAAAGTTAGTCAAGTGACAAATTTGAGCACAAGATTACCCAAAGCCACTCGATTTTACAGTGGACACAAGCTGGTGAACCAACAAAGTTTACACCTCTGCCGTGGTATTTACCTTAAGCTTTGATGTGCTGCTGTCTGCAAGGCTGCTCTCTCCCACTGAAATTCCTACAAAGCTAACCTGGCCTTTGCTGAACTTTCCAACAGAAACTTTCCCTATGTTTCTCATTATACGAGAAAACATGTACTCACCCCTAGTCTTATTATGTGGCGATATACATGTGCATTGTTGGAGCAGCGTGCATATTATAGTGCCCTCTGATTTCTCGCAAGAACAACTAACTATTTTGGCTGATTCGTTTCTCCACAGTTGGAGCTAAACGTTGCTACAACTAATTTTTTAGCTGGAGTCCAGTTGCTGTGAATGCAGTGTCGACACAAATTTTCTTCTCTGCGTCATACGGAGCGTTAAGCGCTCCGTTCTGCACTTGACTCCAGTTCAGAGAAGAGACCTCGAAAATTTCCTCCTTGTCCTACTCCTGGCAGAACTGCCTTCCTCCACTTGGGTTCCTTTTTCACATCATGGCTTTTTTCGACCAATAGGAGCATTCCTCTTATTTTGTAGAAACACTCTCTACCAATCGCAACGTCCCTTCTATCAAACTGCATCGAAACTTCAGTATTTTTCTCCTTCCTAGTGTGTTTCTGCTAATCGGACGTTTTGTGCCCGTTCTAGACACATAACGTACGTTGACCTTTCCATGTGTCGCACTTGCTGGACGAAAATGCGTCACTTGCTTTTATTCGTACCCGTTAGAATTCCGAAACACAGTTTTCTGAAGCTTCTTCTCTGCCCTTGAGCAGATGCCTCGCTACAGACGATCCTCTGGCTTGACTCATCTGTTCCGGGGCCGCTGTCCTGCTTCCTGCCACCCATTTAAGTGGTTTCCAGTGTAACTCCCACAGTGTGTCTTTGCTACGCCATTGTGGAGCTGGCTTTTGCATTACATGTTGATAGGCAAATGTTCTCATAACTGTCGATTTAAGTTAGGTGTCATCTTCACCTTCTCATTACGAATTGTAAAGATGCGAATTTGACCATTTATTCTACCACCTTACAAAGTCATTTCGAAAAATATTCGGTGATTTTCTTTAGAAAGTGCGGATTCCATGTAGCAATGTCCAGAAAAATTTCTATGGTGATGAGAGCTGAGAAGAGATCTTCACTTGTTTTTGTTCTGAGGGTATAAGAGTGTAGGTATGGATAAACGATCTTGCATCGCTCATTGTGGTTGCAGTTGGTGGTTGTTCTTCGGTATCTTTCTCACCCTCAACATGATAGGACACCATGGACACCGATGTCATTGCCAGCATGGGAGAAATCATCAAAGATTAACTCACCACAGCTGTGCAGAAGTTCCTACACCGAGGGGATAAAATTCTTTAATTCTCGCTACTGTGATGACTTTTCCGCATTTTCTATTTGCAGTACAAACTTGCACTTTCCGGGCCAGTTATAAAGAGTGGTAGGGCAGACATGTGTCCAGACCTTATCAATCACAGTTACAGCAGTCAAAATTGTTAAGTCACTTTTCTCGATGCTGTCCAGCACAAGCGAAACAATTTCCCTGTGCTACAGCTTTTTAAAATTTTGTACTATGCTCAGTTCCGATGTCTGCAATCCTAATGTCGATTTGGGAGAGGAAAAATAAACAATTTCGAGTCGTCTGATGGTGGTGAACCGTGGAGTTCTCCAAAAACAGCAAAATTTTGCGTTTTCCCTTTCTCGTATCGCTGTTAATCAGGATAGGCCTGTCATTAAACGATTCTGTCGTCATTAATGATTTTCTGTATGAGCGATAAGTTGTTCCCTTGAAACAACGTCGTTTTGTAGACAGCTGTACTATGAATGGTTTCAACTTCTGAGACCTGCCCATGTTACAGACTAAAATGACAATTTTTCTGTGCTTCCTCAGTTTTTCTCTAGCGCACTTTTAAAATGATGGGGTGCGATAAGGAAGACATTTATTTTAAAAAAATCCCTGTTTAGTTTGTGTTTAATAGATATTGTATGGTTTTTAGCCACTCATAAGTTGTTTTAGTTCATAAATTCTTTCAGTACAAAGGGAACTGTCCATGCTGGCACACTCTCTGCAGATATTTTTAACGTGATGGCGTGACGTTTCTTAAAATTTGAGAATAACCCTTCACTTGCCGCAAATCCTTCAATCCTAAGAAACTGAGCATATGACTTGGCTCTTTCCTGTAGCATACAATCACCCACAGGAACATTTTTACACCTACACTGATTTATCCACTTGAGCAAGCATTCCCCAAGAAGGGGAAATTCACCCTGATTTGAAGTTTTCCATCCTGTTCCTGACACACTTCCAGTATCACGATCTTTAGATGGTTAAATGGCAAACGGATTTGGAACATCTTGTTTTGAAATTCCACTCTCTACAGCTTGAATAACAACTCCTTTTCATTACCTGAAAGTCACTTGTTCTTTCTAGCAATCATGGCGTTTCACGGTATTAAGAAATATGTATTGACTACAACACAATTTGGAATCAGCCTGCAGACTGAATAGGATACAGATCGGAGAAACAAACGACAGATGGTCTTAGCCTGTAATGGGACTCACAGAAGAAGTAGGTCTGTAATGAGAATCGCAGGAGTGGAGGACTTCAAATTCTAAAGTATGCGGGAGTACTGCCTTCATATTATAAACCGATGGCGAGATGCCGTCACCACTGCAACTTTAAATTACCGAAGGGACGAAAACGCAATCTTTTTTCATTTTATTGAGTATTTTTCAAGAGACCATGGGAAACAAATTATTGAGAGTTTCAAATTATCGAGTGTTAAATTATAGAGTGTCATCTTTATATGGAAATCAGTTATAGTCATCGAAAGACGAACACGTTTAAGAGGAAGAACTAGTAGAAGGTACTCTTACACATGGATTGTGATATTACTGAAGTAGGGAAAGTGGAAATTTACTTCCTAGCTTGGTAGTGGCTAACACAAATGCACAATATTTGACGTTTTAGTCAGCTGTGCTTTGTGAAAGTCAGTGTTCGCGTTGGTTATAAACTTCATGTCATTTCTTTAACTCGCTGACGTAATTTGATTACAAGATGTAGTGCATTCACATCCTGTGCATTAATCTTAGGGACTTTAAAGGTTGTGGAATAATGATTACATGTGAGGGTACTGTACCCTTACAAGCACAGCCACGAAGCATCATCAGATATGCTTCCAGTCAGAATCAGCGATCGCAGACAACGTAGAGGGATCGAATGTTGTATGTCCGCAAGGCCCTACATGTTAGCTACAGTCTGGAACCGTGCGACCGCTACGGTCGCAGGTTCGAATCCTGCCTCAGGCATAGAAGTGTGTGTGATGTCCTTAGGTTAGTTAGGTTTAAGTAGTTCTAAGTTCTAGGGGACTGATGGCCTCAGAAGTTAAGTCACATAGTGCTCAGAGTCATTTGAACCAACCCTGAATGTTATGGTTATATTGTTTGTTATTGTGGTCTTCAGCTTGAGGAACGGATTAATGCAGCTTGCAACGTTAATCTGTCCCTTGGCGCCTTTGTGGGTTGTCGTTTGCTTTTTCTAAGAATTTCGCAACATACGTATCTGTTTCACTAAGTAAGGCACAAATTCAGTGATTATGTATTTCATGATATGTATAACTCCGAAGTACGCTGGAATGTAATCAAATACAGATATTAGGTGAAATGTGTTTCTCTGACATTTGAACTGTAGGAAGTAATAAACCAATTATACTTGATTCATCAAAAAGACAGGTGTTGTTTTTTGTTTGTTTTACCGCCCTTCCATGGGATTTTTGTGTCCATAAACATTGTCAGTTATGTCGGAGCAAGTAATTTATTACGTTATTACACGTCAACAGCACGGTCCACTGCTGAATCGAATACAAGGCTTGCATTGCCCTTTTATTAACTTCCGCGTTGACTGGTAAGATTAAACTGATATACCGACCCCACCCTTTCCACATCGCTTTCTAACGTTGAAGATCAATTCACAGATGATCAAGCTAGTTCTCTCGCATTAGAGACAGAGGATCTTCTGAAACCGTATTAGGACCTGAACTGATAGAAAAAGAACCCTAATGAAGTTTGGGCTAATAGATACTGATGACTACGAAAGGATTCAGGCTTAGTAAGAAGTGGAATGCAGGATTTTCAGAGACTGCGGAAAAAACAGATAATGATTCTGATAAAGAAGCTTGGATTCAAATTTGCTACACCGCAATAGCTGTTTAATAGCATAGTGATCGATCACATCACAAATTATGGTTTTAAAAGATTTGTTACGATGGTGCCAGAAGACTTCCAATGTAAGCAGTGTCCCTCTTTTCTCAAACAGTGAAAAAAAAAAAGAGCGGACTGGAGACAGTCATTCTGTTGTGTTGGGGTGGAAATTGCCACATAAAGTTGGAAGTATCATCAATGGAGAAAAGTATGACGATGCTGAGGACGATTAATATCACTGCATTAAAGGCACAAAAATATATTCACAAGGCATACTAAATTATTTTCATAATTGTGGGGTGTCGCTTGAGCAGTTTAGCATACGCCTTAGATGTTACAAATTATATCCCCGCTGGCCTACAGTGTTAGAGAGCTCCCCATAAGGACAAATCAAGAGAAAACAAGGTTGCCCAACGGTTATAACTTACCTATTGAAATTACCAGGGGTAACCCAGTTAAGCACGGAAGTATGGGTACCACATCTGACAGGAACATAATGACAACAAGATCCTTTAAACTACAAAAGGAAACTAAGGATCACTGTAACAATCTGATTTATTACCGACAAGCATCAGAAATGATTTATCCACTGAATCAAGATTACAATCATATATTAAGCAAACAGGGGATTCAAAATATTTGCAACAACCTCGGCAAAGTTTGTTGGATTCATGATAGATATAACATAAAACTGTGCCACGCACATGACCAAAGACTGCGGAGAATGTTAATGAGCTATAAAAAGGTCCCAGAAAAGCATGATCAAACAGCAGCACTCTCTCGTAATTGCATTGTGCATGCAACTAACTAGCTGTGAAAATTAGATCAATGAAACAAAACCCTGGCGAAAGGCAAATGATTTCAAATTCGCCTAGTCTCGTTGGATGCAAATACGGCCCATGCTCACCACTACCGTTATACAAGAGCAGAAGACAGCTGCAGTAGTGGGTGAGAATTCTAGCTGTAGCATCTGAGTTCTGCTTTAAGTTGGAGACATCCTGTTCTGCTCCTCTAAGACCAAGCACACTGCCTCAAGCTCCGCACAGATGTGTCTTCTACAATGTCCCTGAAGCAAGTGTGTTTTTACTCTCCTCTACATATCTTCGCTGATTTTGCCAGTGTCGGTTTCTTGAGACCAAATTTCAGCAGACATTGCGACTTCAGACCAATAATAATTTAATAAAAGTGATAAAGAATTCCCTACTCTTATCGATTTTGCTATATTTAAGAAATGATGTATATTGCGGCCTTGGTGCACGGAAGAAGGCAGAAATCTCTCCCACTACACAAAATATTTCAGTTTATGGCCAATGAGAACTTGTCTGTGTACACATGTAAATACTTTCTGTGAGCCAATCACAGATTTCCTCATAAAATATTAAGAGCTAACATTCCAGGTAGCCTCTTCCAGGTCTAACAGATAGTTACATAGTCCTAGCCTTGAGTTTTGTCCTGTTTTTCAGATCTTTATCTTTGCTAGAAGTGATTCTTTTCGTTTACACACAGTGAAGTCGTTTGACAAGTGGCCACCCTCGCTAACCACTCCTGGTGTACTTGGTTGGCATGGCACTCTCCTATGTGTCTACCTGCATGAGACCCTGGCTTTCAGCAGAAATATTTTTACAACCTAGTGCCATTCCTCCTAGTGACTCTTGCCCTTTGTCAGCCAGCTACACCCCTAGGCTGAAATAATTACAAAACTTCTTCATCGTACCATAAGGAAAAGAGATAGAGCTAATAAATGCAAGCTGTCACTTGCTTTACCCATAAATATATGTCTGAGTGATACTAAATTTTATTATTTTTACGCAAAGAAGAGTATAATCATCTCTGTAACGCTCAAATCGTGAGCTACACTCTTAATTTTTATACACATGAATTGGTGAATTTACTCATGACACTTTTGTTGCCTATGCCTGCAGTCACTTCCAGAACTCAAATTAATAATTACGTTAATTAATTTAATAAGATTGATCCTTAAACTACCGGTGTTCCCATTAACCACCATAATAAAATAAAAACAGTGAATAGTTGAGGGGGTATGAATGAGAATAGTGGTGTATTTAAGTTTACAAAGTAATGACAAGTTTTTTAATTCATTTGTATCTACAACAAGCTGATAAACTTTACACAAAAATAAGCAACACAAGTCAGAAAAGGAATGGCCCCCGATTCGCAAAGCGTACACAGGAGTCGAAGCTATACAAATCCAGAGCCATATTGCACCCATAACAGTTTCTTTGGCGCTTCAGTGCATATCTGAGAACATAGTTCACATCCTCGGAACTTTGATAGCAGTCTGCAGTGTTTAACTGCGTCAGAATGTTTCGGAAATCTTGCATTACCGTATCTGCCTGTTGTCCCTCATCCATAGTTCACAAGGGAAGCTGGGTTTCACACGAGTGATGATTTCCGAATTATACTGATATGTGGATGCAAGATTTTTCCTCCTCAAGGAAATTTATTATATTTCAATTTGCAATATACTCAAGAATTCTGCAACAAACTGACGTTACAGATACTGGTTTGTAATTTTGCAGATCCGTTCCCTTATATTTCTTACATACGGTTACCTACTGAATTTTTTTCGAGCCACATATAACTTTCTGTAATAAATGCAAGCTAAGAAAGGAGCATGGTACACAACATCAGCTATGACATGTAGCTGAAACATTCTGAAGAAACAAGGTCTCTGTGTAGTATGCAATACAACGAACTCAGAATCTGAGATAATAATTTCAGGAAACAGTTTTATACTCACTTGCATGTCAAGCTGCAGAGCAATGTTCGTAGGAAACGCTATAGCAAATTTTGTACGGTATAAATAACGTATCAGATGTTGCAGATAAGAATCCAGTCATTCCATATTTGTTGAAATTTAAAATATCATTATCTTCACCCAATAAATGTAAGTATAAGGGGCAGTCTAATTAAACGAGACAGACTAAACACAAGAAAGTAAACCGTTTATTATTTCAAAAGTAATCGCGATAACTGTTAACAAATTTTAACAAATTTATCTCACTATGAAACAAGGTGTTCAATGTGTTTATGAAAAAAGCTTGATATGAAACAACAGTCAGAGTGTAGATGACTGGCGATTCACTGGTAGATGTCGATGGAGACAATTTAATAGTTTACAATGTAAAGTACACAGGAACAATAATATTGTATAATCAATTCTTGAAAATTATACCTCCTGAAAATAGTTACAAAACACAAGATCTTCAAAATTTGGTAAAATTCTGAAGACTACCAATGCTCATAAACAATGGTATCTCGCCTAAGCACAAGGAAATTCCAACAGAGGCTACAACTGTACACTTATCCTTAAGGCTCCATTAAATAAAACTGGTGGATCATTATTGTGAGATAATGACGGCTTACGTATCAGCGTGGAAGACAACGTAATTCCAGTTGTGCCTCAGATATGTCGCCAGTTTTATCAGAAGAGCCAGTTCAACAAGAACGCGCCTCAGCTTCCCAACAGAATTGCTTCTCATAGACTGGGACGCCTGTGGCGATAGAAGACAGATGAAGACGTTATAATAGATGTGCTCGTGAAAGCAAAACGTGGAGAAGAAAAAGAGGAAGGCTACTGCGAGGAAGTTAAAGAAGAGGATGATTTAATTTACGACAGAATTACAGTCTCCAACAAGTCGATAGCAGATATGAACCAGAATAAAATGAGACGTGATTAGTGTTCTCGCTGGCTTCGAAAAGGGGAGGGGGGGGGGGAGAGCAATAACTGATATGATAATAACGCACTGTGTATTTAAGTGAAACTTGTGGAAGAATCTATTATAATGTGAAATTGATGGACAAAATTAAGTGTGTGACAGAACATTAAGTCACACCTAGACTCGGTAGGACAATGAGAGAAATGTGTTCAAATCAAGCAGTTTCTGCGTCAGTCCAAAAAATGGTTCAAATGGCTCTGAGCACTATGGGACGTAACATCTGAGGTCATCTCTGCGTCAGCCACTTGTTTACTTTGCCACTGCGCGTTTCGATGGTTCACACTATCATCTTCTGGTGGAGAACTGTTTATTTACATGACTGGTGTTGGTGAAGAGTACAAACGTCATTTCACAATCGCACGAGCGGTACTAGGTGCTTCAGTCCGGAACTGCGTTGCTGCTACGGTCGCAGGTTCGAATCCTGCCTGGGGCATGGATGTGTGTGATGTCCTTAGGTTAGTTAGGTTTAAGTAATTCTAGGTCTAGGGGACTGATGACCTCAGATGTTAAGTCCCATAGTGCTTAGAGCCATTCACAATCGCAGACCAAATGCACTGTAGGTTTTTTGCGTCTTTTATTGTTTATTTAGAAAAAGCACTTTCGTTCCTAACATGGCTTTTCTAGATAATTACAGTTAATAAATATATTTCGTACGTGTGGGTATCAAACAGTGCAATTCGTCGGTATTGGACAGATCACCAATCACATCTCACAGCCCAGGACTTGAACATATAACTTTGCTATTTGCGATTCTGGCAGTTAACAGGAGCGGATCCAGGGGAGGTGAGTGTCCATGTTGATGGTGACGCCCGACCCCCCTCGCAAAAAAGCACTGTACTTCATCTACATCTGTATCTACATTTATACTCCGCAAGCCACCCAACGGTGTGTGGCTGAGGGCACTTTACGTGCCACTGTCATTGCCTCCCTTTCCTGTCCCAGTCGCGTATGGTTCGCGGGATGAACGACTGCCGGAATGCCTCCGTGCACGCTCGAATCTCTCTAATTTTACATTCGTGATCACCTCGGGAGGTATAAGTAGGGGAAGCAATATATTCGATACGTCATCCAGAAACGCACCCTCTCCAAACCTGGACAGCAAGCTACACCGCTATGGAGAGCGCCTCTCCTGCAGAGTCTGCCTCTTGAGTTTGCTAAACATCTCCGTAACGCTATCACGCTTACCAAATAACACTGTGACGAAACGCACCGCTCTTCTTTGGATCTTCTCTATCTCCTCTGTCAACCCGACCTGGTACGGAACCCACACTGATGAGCAATACTCAAGTATAGGTCGATCGAGTGTTTTGTAAGCCACCTCCTTTGTTGATGGACTACATTTTCTTACTACTAATGTGAACGAGTCATTACGATTATACACTCCTGGAAATTGAAATAAGAACACCGTGAATTCATTGTCCCAGGAAGGGGAAACTTTATTGACACATTCCTGGGGTCAGATACATCACATGATCACACTGACAGAACCACAGGCACATAGACACAGGCAACAGAGCATGCACAATGTCGGCACTAGTACAGTGTATATCCACCTTTCGCAGCAATGCAGGCTGCTATTCTCCCATGGAGACGATCGTAGAGATGCTGGATGTAGTCCTGTGGAACGGCTTGCCATGCCATTTCCACCTGGCGCCTCAGTTGGACCAGCGTTCGTGCTCGACGTGCAGACCGCGTGAGACGACGCTTCATCCAGTCCCAAACATGCTCAATGGGGGACAGATCCGGAGATCTTTCTGGCCAGGGTAGTTGACTTACACCTTCTAGAGCACGTTGGGTGGCACGGGATACATGCAGACGTGCATTGTCCTGCTGGAACAGCACGTTCCCTTGCCGGTCTAGGAATGGTAGAACGATGGGTTCGATGACGGTTTGGATGTACCGTGCACTATTCAGTGTTCCCTGGACGATCACCAGTGGTGTACGGCCAGTGTAGGAGATCGCTCCCCACACCATGATGCCGGGTGTTGGCCCTGTGTGCCCCGGGCGTATGCAGTCCTGATTGTGGCGCTCACCTGCACGGCGTCGAACACGCATACGACCATCATTGGCACCAAGGCAGAAGCGATTCTCATCGCTGAAAACGACACGTCTCCATTCGTCCCTCCATTCACGCCTGTCGCGACACCACTGGAGGCGGGCTGCACGATGTTGGGGCGTGAGCGGAAGACGGCCTAACGGTGTGCGGGAGCGTAGCCCAGCTTCATGAGGACGGTTGCGAATGGTCCTCGCCGATACCCCAGGAGCAACAGTGTCCCTAATTTGCTGGGAAGTGGCGGAGCGGTCCCCTACGGCACTGCGTAGGATCCTACGGTCTTGGCGTGCATCCGTGCATCGCTGCGGTCCGATCCCAGGTCGACGGGCACGTGCACCTTCCGCCGACCACTGGCGACAACATCGATGTACTGTGGAGACCTCACGCCCCACGTGTTGAGCAATTCGGCGGTACGTCCACCCGGCCTCCCGCATGCCCACTATACGCCCTCGCTCAAAGTCCGTCAACTGCACATACGGTTCACGTCCACGCTGTCGCGGCATGCTACCAGTGTTAAAGACTGCGATGGAGCTCCGTATGCCACGGCAAACTGGCTGACACTGACGGCGGCGGTGCACAAATGCTGCGCAGTTAGCGCCATTCGACGGCCAAAACTGCGGTTCCTGGTGTGTCCGCTGTGCCGTGCGTGTGATCATTGCTTGTACAGCCCTCTTTGCAGTGTCCGGAGCAAGTATGGTGGGTCTGACACACCGGTGTCAATGTGTTCTTTTTTCCATTTCCAGGAGTGTATTAAAATATTTTATATACAGCATTTTCTTGTTATTATCGTCAAAATCATAGGCCTTTATGCCACGTTAAGTGTGTGATTGACGGCATTTACATTCGTGGGGGGGGGGGGGGGCGGGAAGACGGGCCGTAGACAGTGACAAAAGATGACGCACCTCGCCCTCTCTCCCACCCTACACCTCTTTCAAAGTCAAACCCTGGGTCCACACGTACCTCACTACCCCTCCCAGTTAAAAAACTTCAGACTAGATCTCCACTCCTTCTTACCTTACTGGATTAGGGCAAATGGATGGAAGGATACCACAGAGAGAGACACGGGCAGAGTTCAGTCCTTGAGCATAAAAAAATGGTTCAAATGGCCCTGAGCACTATGGGACTTAACGTCCTAGGTCATCAGTCCCCTAGAACTTAGAACTACTTAAACCTAACTAACCTAAGGACACCACACACCTCCATGCCCGAGGCATGATTCGAACCTGCGACCGTAGCGGTCGCGCTCCTTGAGCATAGATCGCGAATTCTTCTTGGGTAGCTTGGTAAGAGCATTTCTTATAAAAAGCAAGTATCTGGGTCCGAGTCTCGCCCGGCTCACGGTTTTAACCGGACAGGTTGTTTCATACCGTATATACCGGGTGATCAAAAAGTCAATATAAATTTGAAAACTGAATAAATCACGGGAAAATGTAGATACAGAGATACAAATTGACACACATGCTTGAAATGACACGGGGTTTTATTAGAAACAAAAAAATACAAAAGTTCAAAAATGTCCGACAGATGGCGCTTCATCTGAACAGAATAGCAATAATTAGCATAACAAAGTAAGACAAAGCAAATATGATGTTCTTTACAGGAAATGCTCAATATGTCCACCATCATTCCTCAACAAGAGCTGTAGTCGAGGAATAATGTCGTGAACAGCACTGTGAAGCATGTCCGGAGTTATGGTGAGGCATTGCGTCGGATGTTGTCTTTCAGCATCCCTAGAGATGTCGGTCGATCACGATACACTTGCGACTTCAGGTAACCCCAAAGCCAATAATCGCACAGACTTAGGTCTGGGGACCTAGGAGGCCAAGCATGACGAAAGTGGCGGCTGAGCACACGATCATCACCAAACGACGCGCGCAAGAGATCTTTCACGCGTCTAGCAATATGGGGTGGAGCGCCATCCTGCATAAACAACGTACGTTCCATCAGGTGTTTATCAGCCAGGCTTGGGATGATACGATTCTGTAACATATCGGCGTACCTCTCACCCGTCACAGTAGCAGTTACTGACGTTTTACTGTCCAGCGCCATCTGTCGGACATTGTGTGAACTTTGTTTTTTTTTTTTTTTGTTCTAGTAAAACCCCATGTCATTCCAAGCATGTGTGTCAATTTTTTCCTCTCTATCTACATTATTCCGTGGTTTATTAAGTTTTCAAATGTATACTGACTTTTTTATCACCCTGTACTCTGTTATTTCCTAACCGTAAATTATTCGGCTAAGATGTACCCTGGAAAGGGACAGCCATGTGCCGTATCTGATCAGACAAAAGTCTGTGTTGCAAACCAGCGCAGTGCTGGAGTGTGCGAGCTCCGTCCGTCTATTCCCGGAGTTCCCGGAGACGGCTGGCGGGCGTCTACGTCTGCGTCTATTTGCGGACTCCAATTACCGCCGCTTGTCATGCGGGCGCAGCCAGCCGTCGGCACCCTCCGCCAGCCTGAGTTACGGCCTTCGACTCCCGGTGCGGCACCTGCCCTCTCGAGTTCTGCTGCGCGCCGGCAGCTGCAGCACCGGAAGCGCCGCGTCGAGATAATCTCTCTGTTTACCTTTCGCTGTCCTCTCCACCGTTAAGCTATTTACTCCTCGTCTCTCTTCTGGCGATACGGCAAGCGCTTCCGTTCGGTGCAGTCTGGTTTGTTGAGTAACAACCAATTTATAACTTCGGCCACGTCCTGCTGACCGACCGCTGTGTCTACAATTATACTACGCAATAAAAAGTATACTGATAGCTGTATTTAATGCGAAATTTATTACTACATGTCACTAGAAGAGGATCGGCAGCGAAAAGTAGGCGAGAAAGATGGCGTTGTCTGTAGAGGAACAGTACCGGGAGAATGGGTCGGTCAGGAGAACTCAGTAACCTTGAATGTGGACTGATCATTAGAGATCATCTGACGAACAAATGCATCAGACTTTTCAGCCTTTCTAAAGCTGCCCAAGTTGACTATTGGTGATATGATTATGAAGTGGAAACGCGAAGAAACAACAACAGTTAAACCAAGACAAGACAAACATAATGTACTGATGGAGAGGGGCCATCGAACATTCCAGAGGATAGCCGTAATAAATCGCATGAAACTGGGAAAAGATATCGTTCGTGAACTCCGATGTGATACCAGTAGAGAGTAGTAGTAATAAATCGCGTGGAATCAGCGGAAGTAATCACAAGTGAGCTCTGAATTGCTAGCAGCAGTCACCTAGAACAACGGCCGTGCGTGAGCATTAAAAAGAATGGGATAGAATAGTCCAGCAGCTACTCATAAGGTACACATTACTGCACTCAGTGCTGGTGACGCTTGAGGTGGTGTAAAAAGCAACGCCACTAGGCAGTGAATTACTGGAAAATAGTGATTTGCAGTGATAAATCACGCTATAGCCTCTGTCAATGAGGTAGAAAGGTTTGGGGTTGTGAATGCCTCGGAAACGTTACCTGCCGTCATTGTGTAGTGCAGTACTGAAGTACGGAGGTGGCGGTGTTACAGTACGAAGGTGTTTCTCGTGGTTATGGTCAGATCCCGTTATTGCACTTAAGCAAACGCTAAATGAAGAAGGATATGAACACATTTTACAGCACTATGTATGCATACAGTAGAGGACCACTTCAGAGACGATGATTGTATTAGAACTGTGCAGATGGTATCGGTAGATTTAGTAAATTTTCCTAATTCATCTTTACAATCTGTTCACACTGTTCACACAATATTCCGACAAATAACATTTGTAGACACCGTATAAGTACTACAGACAACAAATATAGGATGTATTTTACAACTTATCAAAAATTATCTTCACTGTAGACTTACAACCACATGTGTAATCTCACAGTTATAAAAAAAAAACATAAATTTTGGAGCAGACAAAATGCATAATAAATGTAAACAGACCTCTGAGCACTGACACCATAGAAATACCCATGTTAATTTCAATAACGAACCAAAGGACGGAAATTACGAATTGTGTAATACTGTTAAATTGTTAATTAAATCATCCTTTGGATCTTTATTCACATACGAAAACTTTTGAGACAGGGCACTGAAATGCTTACTAGTTTTTGTCAGTTCTATATCAATTACACTGAAACCTCCCCTTAGAAAAATTTATGAATTACTGTGCTGATAAAACCCCTACGTTATTTGCTTTTCAAACAGATGAGCAAAACTGAACGTACTTAGACATTTCTCTCTTTACTTATTCTGATCATCACTATACTGACACACAATATTTTTAGCACAACGCAGTCTGACTTTCAATAATCCCTACAGAAGAATGGCCCTGACTAACAATAACATATTCCTTTCATGAATCACTTACCTCACAAAAATCTTCGTTACACGAACTACTGCAATACAGCGAGCGTCAGTAAAGCCAGCTAAATAAAAGATTCTAACTACTGAAGGCACTAACTACTGATAAGCATACTTAGCAAAAACACAATAGTGATTGCATTGCACAAAGTCTGATCCGAAAAAGAAAATGCACACGGAAGTAGTGAATTTCCATGCACTCTTGAAGAAGTAGTGTTGTCCTTCCAATGGAAAGACAGTGCTAACTCTTGACATGCACACAGGTAATGGGTCACAATAGAGCAAACCCACAATAGAATCAGTCGAAGTTTTGAAGAATATTGGTAGGTAGCTCATCACAGAGCAGACCCACTGTAGTCCTGGTAGAAAGTATGGTATTGGTGGGCCATCAAAGTTGCAGATCCACTGCAGTCCTTGTAGAGACGGCCAGCAGCCATCTGTTGCGACTGTGCAGGTGCACAATCACCATCGAAGAGTCTTGCAGGACAATATAGCAAGTCCATAAACCACCACTTGTGCACTCACAAAGTTTTTGGAATTGTGCTTAGAACCAGCAATGCTGTTAACCACTCCCTTGCTGAATTATTAACACACGTGCAAACACTAACAGTCCCAACTTCTCACATATTGCTCACATACTATGAAAAACAGAAACGTGTACAGTGAAATGAAAATTTGAAGAACTGGTGTCTATAAAATTATAAATTTACAACATAAGAATACAGTTACAAAAGTACAAAATACATCATTAAAGAACATACTAGTTCAGATAACATTTGTAGTAATATGGGCTTTACAAAAGAATAGAAATAAACATGTACATCAGTGTAACAGGAATCACACATGAGCATTAAAACAGAACAGAATAAATAATGTCTAAACATCTTTAGAAAGTAAATAACACATTATTAGAAAAATTCTACAACATAACTCTTATCAAATAAACACATAAAGACAGGAAGAACAAAAATATACAAGGGTACACAAACACATAGCGGAATAACACAAAAGGAAAGGTCAGGATTTGTTTTACTGCAGTATTTTGCAAACAAAATTTCCTTTACTTCTTGGAGATTTCCCGTCGTTCATCATTATTCCCAAAAAGTCCGATCTATACCTGCTTTATGTAATCTATTCATATCCTCTTCCAAAATAATTATTCTTAATTGTACAGTACACTTTTCTTTAAAAAAAACTTTTCTCGTATAACTTCTCAATGCATTTCTTCCAATTCATCGCAACTCATTCTCTTATATACCATACCCCCTCTTAAGATAACTTAAATCTACTGAGCTCAGATGTATAAACTAAGGGACAAGACAATGCAGCAGCACAAAACAATTAACACAAACAGCAATGACAAAAAAATGCAAATTGGCAAAGTTAGTAGCAATAAATATAAATTAGTAAAGCAAATGCAACATTACAACTAATATCAGTCAATGTGCAGCAACAAGAAAATTAAATCAGTACTAAAACTGGCTTAACAGAGTAATACAAAGTGAAATTCAGTAGCACTATGCCTGCCAAACAGCAGCAGCAAATGCAATAACTTATACTTAAATATGACATAGCTTAAGCAGAAAAAATAGTACACTAAAGCCAACAATGCAGGTAAGGGAAATAACTATTCACATTTTGTGATGTAATTTCTTAGACTTTCCTGGCGATTTGATGACATCTCGTGGAAATCGGGTTTTCTGCCGGATATCAGCGTCTTCCAAACACGATATTTCGACGTCATTACTTGACGTCTTCATCAGGTGTTCTCAGGGAACAAGTAATGACGTCGAAATATCGTGTTTGGATGACTCTGATATCCGGCAGAAAACCCGATTTCCACGAGATGTATTCACATCTTAATGTCTATGTCATTAAAGTGGTGCAACACAACAATTTATTCTACAAAAAAAGTTACCAAGTACTTGAAAAGAAAATTATGTATGCAGTTACTATTATTAGTCCCTTCTTATTGTTCTTTCCTTTCCAAGTGCTCCTTTTTCGAAGAATATGGATCATAAAATTATTATTTAATAGATCTGTTGACAGAAAGTGTTCACATTAGCAAATGAATTTAACTTTATTTTATAAAACCAATGCTGCAACACAACTGGAAACCAGATATCAAATGAAATAAGCAACTAAGTAAAGCAAAGCATAAGAACACCATTCAATAGCCACGTGGCATTTCATAAGTCGGTAGCAATTCTCTCAACTCTCGTAGAAAGACACTTGTCATAATCAGGTGCGTAGATGTAAGAATATTTCCCATCAATTCATAAGCATTTCAGTAAGTATCAGAAAGTATGAGTTCAAAACTGTAATCATATGTTTCAAGTATGAGCGTGTCTTATTTGAAATGCTTTCTACAAAGAAATGTCAATAGTGAGGTTAATGGCTTCTTTTTTTTCATCTTGTGGCTTTTTCTCCAGGCGACTGGATAGCTGGGCGCCCATAACACATTACGTCAAGGTCACTTAGCTTTCTTACCGAAATATTTACGACACCAGTTTGAGCTACAGTGATAGCCTCGTATAAAAAATTTCACAGGTCGAGAATTTGCGTTACAAATGTGTAGAAACTTAATCTTGTAAATATATCAGTGTCCAAAAAATTTTCGCCGGCATTGTAATAAATTCACGCATCTACACACATTTCATAACTCATAAAGTACGATTCTTGGTTTCCAACATCCTTTTTCTCAAATCAGAGTACCTAACCACTACTCATTATTCCTTACCTTATTACACATATACATATTTGTCGACACTTCTTCAATATTTCATCATAATAAATACATAGTGTAATCAAATACCTCATATAGCATCAGCTTATTGATCATAAACATACTTCAACAGCATAATACATATCGTTGTCGTAATAATAACATCATAACATCTCAGTCAAATCTCGAAAACGTTGTAGCTTTCTGCAATAATTTCAAAACCTAAAACATTCTCTGTTCATTTCAATAGTGTCATCTACCTCAAACGTATTTTAAAAATCATGATCCAATACCAAATACATCATTCAAAGCTCTCATAGTATCACAATTGTTCCGAAAAAGTATGAAGAGTTCACAAAGTACAGACAAAATACAATTTCATAAGTCTGAAGTTATCCAGTTGTGTAATTGCGTAAACATGTGTCACTCACACAGTAAAAAAAAATGTTTGTCTCTCTCAGTTAAATGATCAGATAGCTGCGTAATTATGTGTTAGAGAAGTATGGTACCGATGTGTAAAGTTGTATAAGCAAATATCATGTTAGCTAGGGCTCCTAGCGCTCGCTACACACTTAGTACACAAAGTAGGCGTGTACCCCCCTGAGGATTAATGTAGTTATACCCTCAGGTGTTACAGATTACAGCAATGGAATGAAATGTACCACGGAAAACCTTTGTATCTTTGTAATTTAAAAATCTTTAAAAATAAATATTTTAAGTACAAAATTAATCACTCAAATACGTGTGCTGTAGCGCTAAACTGTGCGTCTTGTTGTAAGATAATCTCTGTCATTACTTAAGGGTAAAAAATGTGCCAAGTGTCGAAATTATCATCGTCCGTAAGCAAAGTTCTGTAGAAGTCAATGTACTTATCTTGAAATAAACAAAAGTGAAACGCTATGTGTATAGATATCGTAGTTATCACGTACATTACCGTGATCAAGAAAGTACTATACTGTAACGTATTGTTGCGCTACGAAAAAGGCTGTCTCATTGTAGCTATACCACAAAAGTTATTGCTAAAACATGTTTTACTTTGCAGAAGAATTCAGAAAAACTAAGCAGATATAAAACAGTTGCACCGCAAAAGCAATAATATAAATTGTGTCACTCATTAGTAGCGTCGTGATATAATCATGTAGCTGTCAAATAAACTAACCACTGTGTCATGTGGTATCTCTCAGAAAGCACTTTAAATCCATAATTTCTTTTCAAGTAAACCAAAATGTTGGATTAAAATCTGATCAGTAGTACCGGTATATGTTCTAAGTATGTAAGCCTTATAGTCGTTACGTAATCGTGCAACTAACAAGCAAGAATGTACACACACAATAAAACTGTGTCGTCTGTCCACTATAACAAAGCATTCGTAATTACTGTCTAAATATGTTCCCTAGGTTCCAGACTGGATAGTTAACTTGAAAACATTGTTGCATGTTAACAGTTTCTAAGTGCGACAAAGTGTACTGTTAACGTGAAGTGAAAAATTTTATAGCAAAGACAAAGTTAATAGCAGATTAACTCTTAATAAACGGTTTTACATGTGAAATGTGGTGCAATCCCTTACCCTTTTCTAGTATGCCGAGTTTCAACTTTAAAGCAATTATCATGTTATATTCGTCAGTAAGGAATGCTAAAATTTTTCTCAAGGTTAGCGTCTATGTTACTTTTCTCTGAGCAAGCCGGCGCACGTGGCTGCCTGCGTGCGAGTCATTGTCTCTTTGTTGGCGCGCGTCGTTATTAGGATTAGGAGCCCTAACTTCTACAAATTCACCTTGTCGAGAGGGCCCTGCCCTGTTTGAATACCGCCAGATCTGATGACATTCAGGTCTGTCGTTATGTCGGTAGTTTCCATAGTTTCTTTTTTGTCGGTCATGTGGAGGAGAATTTCTCCCGGAATCGTAACTGCACGGTGGACCATTGCGTTTGAAGTTATTCTGTCTCCCTTGATAATAATGATGTTGGTTCCCATATTGTCTGGTTCTCTGATGGTCTCTGTTATAGTCATTACCGCGGAGAGGTGATTTTTCCCTGTAATTATTATTACTCTGCCAACGGTTGTCATACGGGTGGTGTCTGGTTTGGTCACTATTTGCGTTGTAAGAATAGCCTTGTCGTGTCCAGTTATTATTTCTGTCATCGTGCAATTGTGACGGATGTGACCTGTAATTGTTGTGTTCTTGTTTTCACGTCCCGTGATTGTCAGTGTCAATTTCCATTTCTTGTAACAGTCCCTGAAAAGCTTCAATTTCGTCTTTGCAACGTCCTGCCAAAATAATATGTCAAAAATGTTCAGGCAATTTGATTAAGCAAATACGGATGAGTTCTGAGTGGCTGTATGGGTTTGACAGGTACTGTTTCTTACGCAAAATGTCTTCAAAATATTTCACAAGACTGGAAAATTCAGATTGTTCGAAACCTTTCATCATTATGATGCTATGTTTTACTCGGTCCTGTGTAGCTTGAGACCAATATGCTGAGAGGAAGGCATGATAAAATTCTCCTTCACTGTGACAATCGTGAATGACCGATCGCATTCTTACAGCTGGTTCATTCTCTAAGACGCCACACATAAATTCTAATCTGTGCTCCAATGACCATTTGGGAGGAAAACAATGAGAGAATTGATGAAGCCACACTTGTGGATGAATGTCGTTGCCGGAATTCTTAAATGTTTTGAATTTGCGTGTAGCAAAAAGCAGCTTATTATCAAAATCATCATGTCGGCAAGTCGCATGTCGGTCATTGTTACGTCGTTTCGGCGGCTCCATCTCAAAATTCGGTGCACCTTGCCAATTTCTTTCATAATTTCCGAAATGCCCTGTGTTATTATTTTGCGGCTTTTCCGTATTTCTAAGTCCCTCTTCCCGTGTTGAAGCGCGAGTCTCCTCTGAAATATGTAATTCTTGTATTACTTGTGCCAAATGATCTTGTACTTCCCGGATTTCTCTTTTTTGTTGCGTATTAATTTGATTCTGGTTTTGTTTGAATTTCCTAATTTGCTCGTACTCTTCTATGCCATTAAAGACTTCCGGTCTTGTGTCATTCAGATTATCATCTACCTTCGTAGATAAATTATTTAGCAGATCCGAAAGTTCGACTACTTCGTCTGATAATGAACTTATTTCCTCCATGTGTCTTTCTGAACCTATTTCCAGAGTATCTACTGCGTACTTTAAGTTTTCCTGAGTTTTTGCAAGTTGCGTAACCGAATCAGTAGACGCAACTGAGTCAATTTTAGCCCTCCAGATCTCGTGATTTGCATGCACTGGTGTCTGACATGACATCATGGCCAAGACTTTTTATTTAAAGACAAACGTCAAACCCCTTACCGGAACATATTTTTATGAACTTGTACAAGAAGCAGCAGCAGTAGCAGCAGCAGCAGCAGTGCGGAAGATATCGCCTAAAACGTCAACAACGCCAGAAAGGTAAGTATAAATTAATTCAGCTATGCCGTCTTCCCTTTGTCCGAATTTAAATACCTAAGGGTATAAGACGAGTACTTGAATCTGGTCGTACTAAAAGGATATCAGGGCATGTGGATGAGGTGACGTAGAGGATGATAGTGCACCCTGTCACAAAGTAAGATGCAATGTTTTGGGGAAAACTACATTCCTGAAATGGACTGACCTGGGCAATATCACAACATGATCTCAAGGGAATGAGAACGTCGACTTCGCTCCAGATCCCAGAGTCCAGTATCACTGCTTCCTTAGATTTCGGCTCTCGAGGAAGAATGGGCTGCCATTCCGGCACGGACATTGAGGCACCTCACTGAAACGTGTCCCCAGTAGAGTTCAAGCCGTGATAGAGGCGAAGCGTTGACACAGCTCATGTTAACGACCACTAACAGGCTTCCGGATGCTTTTGATCAGATAGTGTACACATCTACGTCCATATGGCTCTGAGCACTATGGGACTCAACTGCTGTGGTCATTAGTCCTCTAGAACTTAGAACTACTTAAACCTAGCTAACCTAAGGACATCACACACAACCATGCCCGAGGCAGGATTCGAACCTGCGACCGTAGCAGTCGCACGGTTCCGGACTGCGTGCCTAGAGGCGCGAGACCACCGCGGCCGGCTCTACGTCCATAATCCGCAAGACATCTAATAGTGTCAGGTGGAGCGTGCTTTGTGTACCGCTGTCATTTCCTTCTTTCTCTTTGCAGTTTCTAATATTCCACGGGAAGTGATGAAGATGATGATGTTTGGTTTTCGCAGCGCTCAAATGAGCGGTCATCAGCGCCCATACAAAATCCCAATTTTTACACAGCCCAATTTTTGCACACAGTCCAGTCTAACCACTCCCACGAATGATTATGATGATGATGCCCAAATGATGAGGACAACACAAACACCAGTCCTGAGGCAGAGAAAACCCCAACCCGGCCGGGAATCGAACCCGAGACCCCGTGATCCAGAAGCAGCAACGTTAGCAATTACACCACGAGTTGTGGAAATTCCGCGGGAAGAAAGATTGTTGGGAACAATCTGTGTGAACTCGAATGTGTGTAATTTTATCTTTTATGATCTCGTATACATACAGGAGGAAGCAATAGCTTGGTAATCTCTCCTACTGACGTTGTAACCTCCCCCTTAGCTCCTTTTATATTAATTTTCCACGCTCATACAAGGGTAGAGGGAGGTTAACAGAGAGAACAAGCTCCGTTGCAAAATAAATTGAACCCTATTGTCTAATACGAAGATTTTTTTTCTCGCCTTATAAATATTAAAACTGCTTAAAATTTTAGGTAGGAAAATATTGCTTTGAAGAGATAACAGCATAATCGCTGTTGCTGAATAATTCATCCAGCCACAAATAATTTTATAAATGCTTTATTACATCGCCATAAATGGTTTCGAGCTATCATACCCATCCTCTGGTGGCTAACGGTCCGATTACATTAATCTTTTGATGAGCAACACGCCATCTGCTCATGCAATATATTTCAGTAAATGCCGCTCCATCTTGCTATGTTCCTTATTCTTTTGCAGGTCAGCGTATAAGCTATTTAAGTGTTCAGCTCTGCTGTTCTTGATATATATAAAAGATTTAGGAGACAATCTGAGTAGCCATTTTACTTTGTTTGCAAATGATGTTGTCATTTAGTGTCTCGTAAAGTCATCACAAGGTCGAAACTAATTGGAAAATGATTTAAACGAGTTATCTGTATGGTGCGAAGAGCGGCAATTGATTGAAAATAATGAAAAGTGCCAAGTTATCCTAGAAGCAAAACGCTAGGGATTACAATTACGAATGACTTAAATTTGTACTCATATAGATAACATTGTGGGAAAAGCTAACCAGACTGTGTTTTATCGGCAGAACAGTTAAAAGATATTACAGATTTACCAAAAAGACTGGCTAAACAACGCTTGTCGCTCCTCTTATGGGCTATTACTGCGTGGTGAGGGGTCCGCATCAGATAGGATTGAGGGAGAACATTGAAAAGTTCGAAGGTGGGCAACTCGTTTTGTATTATGGTGAAACATGGGGGAGAGTATCACGGACGTGATACGCGATTTGAGATGGCAATCATTAAAACAATGGCGGGTTTGGTTGCGGCAGGAACTTCTCATGAAATTTTAATCACCAATTTCCTCCTCTGAATGATCCTTGTAATGAAATAAGAGAAATAAAAACTCGTGTGGAAAGATTAACTGTTGGTTACCCCCGCGCATTGTGTGACTGGGAAACGGTAGAGAAATAATGTGCAAGTGGTTCGATGGACCTTCTGGCAGGCACTTAATTGTGAAATGGAGAACAGTCATGTAAATGTAGATACAGATGTACCCCTTACAGCATACTTTTACTCAGTTTCAACAATAACCCTCACCTTGGTGCACAACGTATGTCTTATATCATCTACTACAGAAGTTTGACAGATAACCTCCGTGACGCTTTCACATTTACCGAAAGAAACTCTGACAAATCGTGCTGCTCCTCTTTGGATCTTCTCTATTTCCTCTGTTAGTCACGTATGGTGCCGATCCCATACTGAGAGCAGTATTAAAGTGTTGGTCAAACGAAGATTTTGTACAGTATGTCCATCCTGGGTGGACTTCACTTCTTCCAGTTGGGTTGTTCTAAAAACCTACCTGATGCAAACACAATTTGTTGACTTTTCATATTTATCCAGACATGTTTCGACACCTAGGTGTCATCTTCTGCTGGTCAAATTTTCCATTTCTTACAATTACATCGCTAAGTGAACTGAATTATTATACATCGGATTTTTTTTTTTGCACTTTTTCGTCGTTTCTTTGACAGTATGTCATCTGCAAAATTTTTCGTCCTGTTTCGTGTCTCTCGTTGGTGCCTCGATCAACTGCCGTCCAATGCAATTTTTACACACAGTGCTTCACAAAATTTTCGCTCACCTGCCATGCAATTTCCCAAAACGTGTCGAAACATGATCTCAGCAGACACTTATGACTCCTTACTCAGTGAGAGGTGTCTTTCAATGACTGAATTTACCATCTACATCACATGCCGTTATTTGTTTATGGCCGTTGCACCGTACGCATGCTCACAGATATTTAAAAGATGTTACTGCTTCCGTTGCTTGTTCGGCAACCGTGTAATCATATACAAAGGGTGGATGATTCTTCTGAGAACAGATTAAGACATGGGACCCAAATTTGGAAAAATGGGACACCATTTGTCATGTGGAACTCCCGATTTACATTCATGCGCTGAAGCCAGATGATGACACTTTTCCCGTAAAACCGCTACGTTCCATTTTGTCACTGTCTTCCCTAATCTGAGATTGTGATTCCATCTGTAAAATCCTTCAGTCGACGGAAATCCCAAATCATTCTTCCATTCTGTCAAAGATATCATTGCACCGTAGCAAGCAGGAACATATCGATAGGACAGACATTTCGCAGCCTTATGATTTCGACTTCATCAAAGTATAGTCACCATTTCTCCTTCACACTGATACAAAATGGATGGTTGCTCATTCATAAAGTATTCCGCTGTCTATAATAATACAGTGCAGCTCAGTGATGGTACAATAATAGCGATTCAACGTAACAGTAAGAGATTGACAGATGTGCGAGGTTGATGAATGCCCTACAGAATGTCTTCATATTCCCAAACTTGCTATATGACGAAGCAGTATCTGTTAATGTCAATACATGAACGACACTCTTTTTGATGATGACATGGCATGACATGGTATTGCTTCTTGTATAAGATCACGTTCAACAACGAAATAAGAATGTGTTAGAGCAAGTCTATGTAGCCCTGAAAAAACAGTTATAACGAGAGTCAACTAATGTCTAATCAACACATAGAAAATAAAAAAAATAAAAGAGGAAATTAACCATGAAATCATGGAATCAGGTGGTGAGGTTCATGGTTTGAATAGTTAAGGACATTTCACCTACACTGGTGTGCAAAACTTTAGGAGGAGAGTAACTTACATATGACGTCTCACAGCCGAGTAACATAGTTCGATGAAACGTGGACCACACATAGAACTGCAACAGTATAGTACCGGAGGTAACTGAAAGAAATACAGAGCGAGACGAACAGACATCACAGTTTTATTCAAAGACGATAATTACACTGAAGTAACCGCAGCGTATGTTCATCCCATAATTTTTCAGATTACACAAAATTACGTTACCAATTTGCTTTCAGCCACGGTTGTACCTATTTTCGGATATGTAATATCTGAAACATGTTTATGAATATGTTTAAGCAGTCTGACGAGGCTCTGTGTTCCTCAGAATTAGTTCATGTCGATGATTTTACACGATACTGAGTTATGTTCCCAAAATTAGTCTCCCTATAAATATCGTTGCCAGATTTAAAGTACTGCTTCATGTTTCATCCCTGATTTATAAAACTAAGTGTAACAATATCCATAAGAGATGCCACTAATATTTTATTAACTTCTCGACGTACACTATGTCGAGTTTATTATGTGGCATAACATGTGTATTAAAGGAAGTTGGTATATTCCGTCACTTTCGCAGATATATTTTGTTACCATACTATTTTCAGAAGCTTTTTATTTACGAAAGCTGTACACTTGTTTGTGTGTTAAATCCTAAGAGCGGAAATATGAGTACGTTTAATTTGTTTCTTCGAATGTTCTGGGTGTTTCTAGAACAATGTGTAATTCACATAGAAGGTGTCCCACAAATGGCCCGCATCTCGTGGTCGTGCGGTAGCGTTCTCGCTTCCCACGCCCGGGTTCCCGGGTTCGATTCCCGGCGGGGTCAGGGATTTTCTCTGCCTCGTGATGGCTGGGTGTTGTGTGATGTCCTTAGGTTAGTTAGGTTTAAGTAGTTCTAAGTTCTAGGGGACTGATGACCATAGCTGTTAAGTCCCATAGTGCTCAGAGCCATTTGTCCCACAAATGTTGCGACAAACTTCGAGACGTTGTAGGAAGTGTCTTCGGGAATAAATCGAGGATAGGGACCCTTGTCGGGAACGTCATGCGACGACGCTACAGAGCGTCTGTCACTAGGCCATCCATTTGGCATCAAATGTGAATTTGCACTCTGACGGACCATAGGTGGAATGTCTCGCAATGTTGTTTATTATTCATAGTTCGCGACGGATTGCCACGATCGGCAGCGGAGAAGATGGAGCTAGCTAATATGTAGAAATACGTTGTCTCCTATGAATGCGATACTCTTTTAGCTTAGTGGATGATGGTTTCTGATATGGGCTTCTACCTCAAGATTCTTCTCACGCTGCATAAAGAAAATAATTGGAGGTTTTTGAGGATTCCAGGAGAAATTTTAAACAGTGGATGGAAAATCGTGTCCAAAATCGTCGTCCAACATTGCAACAAAGCATCGTATTCTTAGGAGACGAGGTCTTTCTACGCTAGCTCAATGTTCTCCGCTGCCGATAGTGACAATCAGTCCCGATCAGTAACTAACAAACAACACAAAGAGATGTTCCGCCTATGGTCCGTCAGCTTACACAAACTGACATTTGCTGACGAATGGATGGCCTAGTGGCAGACGCCGGCGGCTATAGTTTCGACGATCCGTAGCATCATTGGATGACGTTTGCTGGCACGGGTTCCTGTCCTCGATTTGTTCTTCAAAGTACCCTCTGCAAGACTTCGAAGTTTGTCGTAACATTTCCGGGACACTTTACGACACTCTTTGCTATGACGCGGGTAGAAAAATGAACAGCTAAGCATTAGGACTTTGTTTGAAGACTGCGGCTTAATACACACATCAAAAAGAGTTTTGCATCACCTCGGTTCCGAAAGTTCCGGAACCTGTATAGAAAATAGGAAGAGAGATCAATATAAACATCATTTTCGTCCTTCTTATTGCTCATGAAAACCACAGATTGCATCTTGTACCACCCTACGGCGAGACCTTCAGAGGTGGTGGTCCACATTGCTGTACACATCGGTACCTCTAATACCCAGTAGCACGTCCTTTTGCATTGATGCATGCCTGTATTTGTCGTGCTATCTATCCACAAGTTCATCAAGGTATTGCTGGTCCAGATTGTCCCACTCCTCAATTTAGATTAAGTAGTGTGTAAGCTTAGGGACTGATGATCTTAGCAGTTAAGTCCCATAAGATTTCACACACACACTTTGTTACAAAGTTCTGCCCTTTGATATCCTCTCCAAACACCTTGTCACTAACACGAAATAAATTTGAAAGTCTAATGGTTCAAATGATTCTAAGCACTATGGGGCTTAACATCTGAGGTCATCAGTCACCTAGACTTAGAATTACTTAAACCTAACTAATCTAAGGACATCACACACATCCATGCCCAAGGCAGGATTCGAACCTGCGACCGTAGCAGCAGCGGTGTTCCAGACTGAAGCGGCTAGAACCACCCGGCCACAGCGGCCGGCGGGAGTCTTATATTCAACGACAGAAATTAAGGGTAGATTCTATACCTTAACTTACCGGAACGGAAGACATCGAAACAATTCAGTGTCGTACTGCTGGATTTGTTACCGGCAGGTTCGATCAACACTTGGGTGTTGTGGGACGCTTCGTTAACTCAGAAGAGAATCTCTGGAGGAAGTGTAAGTAGGCTGTTTAGGTTTTTTTATTGGTAACGCCACCTCTGTATGAAAATCACTGGCTGTGCTGTGTGCAGTCTGTGGCTGTTTTGCATTGTTGTAATACTCGCCGTTGTAGTGTTAGGCAGCTGGCTGTGAACAGCGCGTAGCGTTGCGCAGTTGGAGGTGAGCCGCCAGCAGTGGTGGATGTGGGGAGAGAGATGGCGGAGTATTGAAATTTGTCATGAACTGCTATATTTATATATGATGATATCAAGGTAAATACATTGTTTGTTCTCTATTAATATCTTTCATTTGCTAACTATCCCTATCAGTAGTTAGTGCCTTCCATAGTTTGAATCTTTTATTTAGCTGGCAGTAGTGGCGCTTGCTGTATTGCAGTAGGGGACTTTTCACAAATCACTTACCTCACAAAAATCTTGGTTACTCCCACTACGGGAATAGAGCCAGCGCCACTACTGCCAGCTAAATAAAAGATTCAAACTATGGAAGGCACTAACTACTGATAGGGATAGTTAGCAAATGAAAGATATTAATAGAGAACAAACAATGTATTTACCTTGATATCATCATATAAATATATAGCAGTTCATGACAAATTTCAAAACTCCGCCATCTCTCTCCCCACATCCACCACTGCTGGCGGCTCACCTCCAACTGCGCAACGCTACGCGCTGTTCACAGCCAGCTGCCTAACACTACAATGGCGAGTATTACAACAATGCAAAGCAGCCACAGACTGCACACAGCACAGCCAGTGATTTTTATATTGAGCGCTACGTGGCGTTACCAATAAGAAAACATAAACAGCCTACTTACATAGCCCCCATGCTCCCCACAAAAATTTTACAAATTTTTTTGGGCACTGGCCAATACAGATTTGAAAAAAATTTTCATAATTACAATAACAAAGAAATCAAATGCACACACTTATTGATACAATGTTGGTCAAAAGCTAAAATTTTCTCACAGTCCATAAAGACACTCCTGATCATTCATCACATTGCAGTGTTTTTCTCAAAGTCTGAGCAGTAAAAGAAAATGCACACGGAAGTAGTGGATTTCCATGCAGTCTTGAAGAAGTATCGTTGTCCTTCCAACGGAAAGACAGTGCTGACTCTCGACATGCAGACAGGTCATTGGCCACAACAGAGCAAACCCACAGCGGAGTCAGTCGAAGTTTTAAAGAGTATTGGTGGGTAGGTCATCACAGAGCAGACCCACTGTAGTCCTGGTAGAGATTACGGTATTGGTGGGCCACCAAAAATGCAGACCCACTGTAGTCCTTGTAGAGATGGCCAGCAGCCATCTGTTGTGACTATGCAGGTGCACAATCACCATTGAAGAGTCTTGCGGATAATAGAGCAAGTACATAACCACCACTTGTGCACTCACAAAGTTTTTGAATTGTCCTGAGAACCAGCAATGCTGTTAACCAGTCCCTTGCTGAATTATTAACACACGTGCAAACACTAACAGTCCCTACTTCTCACATATTGTCCATATACTATGACCAACAGAAACGTGTGCAGTGAAATGTAACTTACAAGTTACTTAATCCGATAAACTGGTGTCAATTACAATTTTATAACATAAGAATACAATTACAAAGGTAGAAAATACATCATTAAAGAGCATAACAATACAGATAACATTTGTAGTACAGGCTTTACAAAAGAATCAAAATAACATATACAACAGTGTTAGAGGAATTATGACATAAGTAGATACATAAATGATCAGAATAAATTTTGAAACATCAACTTTACACATGAGCATTAAAACAAAACAGAATAAATAATGTCTAAACATCTTTACAAAGGAAATAACATATTATTAATGCCAATTATATTTGAGGATAACAGTATTCCTCATCATAGTGAATGTAGCTTAGTATTAGAAGAAGAAAAAATTCTATGAAACTACACAGAGACAGGAAGAAAACAAATACACAAGGGTACACAAACACATAGCGGAATAATACAAGGAAAGGACAGGGTTTGTTTTACTGCAGTAATTTGCAAACAAAACTTTCTTTACTTCTTGGAGATCTCCCTTCATTCATCATCATTGCCAAAAAGTCCTATCTAAACCTCCTTCCTGTATTCTATTCATATTTCTTTCAAAATAATAATTTCTCATTGTACAATACTCATTTTGGCCCAAATCTTTTTTTATACCTTGTCAATGCATTGCTTCCAATTCATCATAGTTAGTTTCTTATATAGTCTACCCCCTCTTAAGCTAACTTAAATCTACTGAGCTCAGATGCTAAACTAAGGGACGAGGCAATGCAATATCACAAAACAATTAACACAAACAGCAATGATCAAAAATACAAATGGCGAAGCATGCAACATAAATTACAACTAACATAAGGCAATGAGCAGCAAACAAGAAAATTAAATCAGTAGTAAAACTGGCTTAAAAGAATAATACAAAGTGAAATTTAGTAGCACTATGCATGGCAAACAGCAGCAGAAAATGAAATATCTAAACATGACATAGCTCAAGAAGAAAAAATATTACACTAAAAATGGCCATGTCTAATACCTATTTCACATCTTAACACTAGGGTGATGCATCACCTTAAATTACACTAATAAATAAGTTACCCAGTCATTGACAAAAATTATGTATGCAATTCCTGTGAAGGGAAATGTCTTTTTGTGCTCCCTCTTTTTTTTTTTGAAATATATCACAAAACTATTATTTACTGGATCTGTAGACAGAAAATATTTATATTAGTACATCTATAAAATTTAGTTGAACCAATGCTGCAGTGCAGCTAGAAACTAGATATCAAATGAAATAAGCAACTATGTACAAAGCAAAGCATAAAAATATCATTCAGTAGTCATGAGGAATTTCATAAGTTAGTAGAAAAATCTCTCAACTAGAGAGACAGTAGTCATAATCAGGTGTATGGACATAAAAATATTTCTCGTCATTTCATTAGGCATCCAGTGTAATCATATGTTTTCAAGTTCGACCGTATCGTTTTTGCGATGCTTTCTACAAAGGAATGTCAGAAGCGAGGTTAATGGCCCCCTTTTTTTTCTAATGGCTTTTTCTACAGGCGGCTGGCCCAGGTGGCCGCTCAAGATGCATTACGTCAAGGTCACTTACCTTTCTTACTGAAGTATTTACCACAGCAGTTTCCGCTACAGTGACAGTCTCATATAAAAAATTTCACAGGTCAAGAATTAGCGTTGCAAATGTGTAGAAACAAAATCCTATAAATATAAGTGTCCAAAAAAAATATTGGTCAGCATTGTGATACAGTCACACATTTACACACATTTCATAACTCTTAAAGTACGATTCTTGGTTTCCAACATACTTCTTATTCCTCATATACGGTAGCATCATCTTATTGATCATAAACATATCTCAACAGCATAGTACACATCGATCGGCGTCGTAATAATATCATAACATCTCAGTCAATTCTCAAAATCGTCGTAGCTTCCTCCAATAATTTCAAAACCTAAAAAAAATTCTCTGCTCATTTCAATAGTGTCGAAACGTCCCCTTTGAAAAATTTTACACAACTGTGCTTATCCTGACACACAATATTTTTAGCGCAACGCAATCTGACTTTCAAAAATCCCTACGAAAGAATGGCCCTGACTAACATTAAACTATACCTTTCACAAATCACTTACCTCACAAAAATCTTCGCTACTCAAGCTACTGCAATGCAGCAAGCGCCTCTACTGCCAGCTAAATAAAAGATTTAAACTATGGAAGGCACTAACTACTGATAGGGATAGTTAGCAAATGAAAGATATTAATAGAGAACAAACAATGTATTTACCTTAATATCATCATATAAATATATAGCAGTTCATGACAAATTTCAAAACTCCGCCATCTCTCTCCCCACATCCACCACTGCTGGTGGCTCACCTCCAACTGCGCAATGCTACGCGCTGTTCACAGCCAGCTGCCTAACACTACAATGGCGAGTATTACAACAATGCAAAGCAGCCACAGACTGCACACAGCACAGCCAGTGATTTTCATACAGAGGTGGCGTTACCAATAAAAAAACCTAAACAGCCTACTTACATAGCCCCCATGCTACCCACAAAAAATTTTAAAATTTTTTTGGGCACTAGGCAATACATATTTGTTAAAATTTTTCATAATCGTAATTACAATAACAAAGAAATCAAATGCACACACTTATTGATACAATGTTGGTCAAAAACTAAAATTTTTCCACAGTCCATAAAGATAGTTCTGATCATTCATCATAATAGTAATTACAGTTTTTTTTCACAAAGTCTCATTAGTAAAAGAAATTGCACACAGAAGTAGTGGATTTCCATTCAGTCTTGAAGAAGTATCGTTGTCCTTCCAACGGAAAGACAGTGCTGACTCTTGACATGCTGACAGGTAATGGGCCACAACAGAGCAAACCCACAGCAGAGTCAGTGGAAGTTTTGAAGAGTATTGGTAGGTAGGTCATCACAGAGCAGACCCACTGTAGTCCTGGTAGAGATTACGGTATTGGTGGGCCACCAGAGGTGCAGACCCACTGTAGTCCTGGTGTAGAGATAATGGTATTGATGGATCATCAAAGATGTAGACCCACTGTAGTCCGTGTAGAGATGGCCAGCAGCCATCCGTTGTGACTGTGCAGGTGCACAATCACCATTGAAGAGTCTTGCGGATACTATAGCAAGTCCATAACCACCACTTGTGCACTCACAAAGTTTTTGAATTGTCCTGAGAACCAGCAATGCTGTTAACCAGTCCCTTGCTGAATTATTAACACACGTGCAAACACTAACAGTCCCTACTTCTCACATATTGTCCATATACTATGACCAACAGAAATGTGTGCAGTGAAATGAATGCTTACAAGTTACTTAGTTTGATAAACTGGTGTCAATTACAATTTTATAACATGAGAATACAATTACAAAGGTACAAAACACATCATTAAAAACATAATAATACAGATAACATTTGTAGTAATATGGGCTTTACAAAAGAATAGAAATAACATATACATCAGTGTCACAGGAATTATGACATAAGTAAATACATAAAAGATCAGAATAACTTTTGAAACATCAACTTTACACATGAGCAGTAAAACAGAACAGAGTAAATAATGTTTAAACATCTTTACAAAGTAAATAACATAGTATTAGAAAAATTCTACAACATAACAACATCAGCTAAACACATAAAGACAGGAAAAACACAAATACACAAGAGTACACAAACACATAGTGGGATAACACAAGGAAAGGACAGGGTTTCTTTTACTGCAGTATCTTGCAAACAAAACTTTCTTTACTTCTCGGAGATCTCCCTTCGTTCCTCATTATTTCCAAAAAGTCCTATCAACACCTGCTTTCTCTACTCTGTTCATATTTCTTTCAAAATAATTATGGGTCATTGTACAATACTCATTTTGGCCCAAAACGTTTTCATATACCTTCAATGCATTTCTTTCCATTCATCACAACTAGTTTCATATATAGTCTACCCCCTCTTAAGCTAACTTAAATCTACTGAGCTCAGATGCTAAACTAAGGGACGAGGCAATGCAGCAGCACATAAAACAATGAACGCAAACAGCAATGACAAAAAAGTGCAGATTTGCAAAGGAAGCAGCATATTAGAAATTAGCGAAGCAATTGCAATATTACGACTAATATAAGGCAATGTGCAGCAAACAAGAAAAATAAATCTGGCTTAGCAGAGTAACACAAATTAAAATTCAGTAGCACTATGCCTGGCAAACAGCATAACTTATACCTAAACATGACAAAGTTCAAGCAGAAATAGTATTACACTAAAAATGGCCATGTCTAATACCTATGTCACATCTTAACACTAGAGTGATGCATCACAATTTATTATACAAAAGAAATTAACAAGTACTTGAAAAGAAAACTATGATTGCAGTTCCTGTGAAGGTAAAGGTCTTTTGATGCTACCGTATATGAGGAATTTGATTATGCTACGTATTTCATATGATGAAATATTGAAGAAGTGTCGACGAATATCTATATGTATAATAAGGTAAGGAATAATGAGTAGTGGTTAGGGACTCTGACTTGTGAAGAAGGTTGTTGGAAACCAAGAATCGTACTTTAAGGGTTATGAAATGTGTGTATATGCGTGAATGTATCACAATGCTGGCGAAAATTTTTTGGACGCTGTTATATTTACAGGATTTTGTTTCTACACATTTGTAACGCAAATTCTTGGCCTGTGAAATTTTTTATATGAGACTGTCCTGTAGCGGAAACTGCTGTCGTAAATATTTCCGTAAGAAAGTTAAGTGACCACCCGCACGTAATGCGTCGTGGGCACCCAGATGGGCGACAGTCGACTGGAAAGAAGTCATTAGTGTGTGCCAGAGGCGCAGGTGGAGAAGAAAAAAAAAGGGAGGCCATTATCCTCGCTATTGACGTTCCTTTGTAGAGAGCATCGCAAAAACGACACGGTCGAACCTGAAAACATATGATTACACTGTGGAGCTCTTAATTTATGACATTTACTGAAATGAAATGATGAGAAACATTTCACATCTATTGTCTTTCTAGTTGAAAGATTGTTTACTGCACTATAAAATGCCATATGGCTTGCTTTATGTATATATTTGCTCATTTCGTTTAATATCTAGTTTCTAGCTGCACTGCAGCATTGGTTAAAATAAAATTTTATAGATGTACTAATATAAATATTTTCTGTCTACAGATCGAGTAAATAATAATTTTTTTCAAAAAAATGAGGGAGCACAAAAAGACATTTACCTTCACAGGAACTGCATACATAATTTTCTTTTCAACTACTTGGTAATTTTTTTGGTAGAGTAAGTTATCGTGATGCATCACTCTAGTGTTAAGATGTGACATAGGTATTAGACATGTCTATTTTTAGTCTAATATTTTTTCTGCTTGAACTTTGTCATGTTTAGGCATACGTTATTTCATTTTTTTGCTGCTGTTTGCCAGGCATAGTGCTACTGAATTTTAATTTGTGTTACTCTGTTAAGCCAGTTTTACTACTGATTTATTTTTCTTGTTTGCTGCTCATTGCCTTATGTTAGTTGTAATTTATGCTGCTTGCTTCGCCATTTGTATTTTTGATCATTGCTGTTTGCGTTAATTGTTTTATGTGCTGCTGCATTGCCTCATCCCTTAGTTTAGCATCTGAGCTCAGTAGATTTAAGTTAGCTTAAGAGGGGGTAGCCTATAAGAGAATGAGTTGCGATGAATTTGAAGAAATGTACTGAGAGGCTATACGAGAAAAGTACAGAAAGCAGGTATAGATAGGACTTTTTGGATGTAATGAAGAATGAAGGGAGATCTCTGAGAAGTAAAGAAAGTTTAGTTTGCAAAATACTGCAGTAAAACAAACCCTGTCCTTTCCTTGTATTATTCCGCTATATGTTTGTGTACCCTTGGGTATTTATGTTTTTCCTGTATTTATATGTTTATCTGATAAGACTTATGTTGTAGAATTTATCTAATACTAAGCTACATTCACTATGATGAGGAATACTGTTATCCTAAAATATAATTTGCATTGATAATATGTTATTTACTTTGTAAAGACGCTTAGACATTATTTATTCTGTTTTGTTTTAATGCTCATGTGTGAAGTCGATGTTTCAAAAATTATTCTGATCTTTTATGTATGTACTTATGTCATTATTTTTGTAACACTGATGTATATGTTATTTCGATTCTTTTGTAAAGCCTGTACTACAAATGTTATCTGTATTGTTATGTTCTTTAATGATATATTTTGTACCTTTGTTATTGTATTCCTATGTTATAAAATTGTAATTGACACCAGGTCATCAAATTAAGTATCATTTCACTGCACACGTTTCTGTTGGTCATAGTATATGGACAATATGTGAGAAGTAGGGACTGTTAGTGTTTGCACATGTGTTAATAATTCAGCAGGGGACTGGATAACAGCATTGCTGGTTCTAAGGACAGTTCCAAAAACTTTGTGAGTGCACAAGTGGTGGTTATGGACTTGCTATATTATCCGCAAGACTCTTCAATGGTGATTGTGCACCTGCATAGTCACAACAGATGGCTGCTGGCCATTTCTACAAGGACTACCATGGGTCTACACCTTTGCTGACTGACCAGTACCATTATTTCTACAAGGACTGCAGTGGGTCTCCACCTCTGGTGGCCTACCAATACCGTAATTTCTACCAGGACTACATACATCTTTGATGATCCATCAATACCATTATTTCTACCAGGACTACAGTGGGTCTGCTCTGTGATGACGTACCCACCAATACTTTTCAAAACTTCGATTGACTTCGCTGTGGGTTTGCTCTGTTGTGGCCCATTACCTGTCAGCATGTCAAGAGTCAGCACTGTCTTTCCATTGGAAGGACAACGCTACTTCTTCAAGACTGCATGGAAATCCACTACTTCCGTGTGCATTTTCTTTTACTGCTCAGACTTTGAGAAAAGAAACGGCAGTTTCACTGTGATGAATGATCAGGACTATCTTTATGGACTGTGAGAAAATTTTAGCTTTTGACCAACATTGTATCAATAAGTGTGTGCATTTGATTTCTTTGTTATTGTAATTACGATTATGAAAAATTTTAACAAATATGTATTGGCCAGTGCCCAAAAAAATTTGTAAAATTTTTTGTGGGTAGCATGGGGGCTATGTAAGTAGGCTGTTTAGGTTTTTTTATTGGTAACGCCACCTCTGTATGAAAATCACTGGCTGTGCTGTGTGCAGTCTGTGGCTGTTTTGCATTGTTGTAATACTCGCCATTGTAGTGTTAGGCAGCTGGCTGTGAACAGCGCGTAGCGTTGCGCAGTTGGAGGTGAGCCGCCAGCAGTGGTGGATGTGGGGAGAGAGATGGCGGAGTTTTGTAATTTGTCATGAACTGCTATATATATGATGATATCAAGGTAAATACATTGTTTGTTCTCTATTAATATCTTTCATTTGCTAACTATCCCTATCAGTAGTTAGTGCCTTCCATAGTTTGAATCTTTTATTTAGCTGGCGGTAGTGGCGCTTGCTGTATTGCAGTAGTGGGAGAAACGAAGATTTTTGTGAGGTAAGCGATTTGTGAAAGGTATAGTTTAATGTTAGTCAGGGCCATTTTTTTTGTAGGGATTTTTGAAAGTCAGATTGCGTTGCGCTAAAGAAAAATATTGTGTATCAGTTTAAGCACAGTCCTATAAAAAGTGTTAAAAGGGGACGTTTCAGAAGATGACATTCGTTTCGGGAACGTGCGGCAGACTGCAGGACGAAACTACCATAACAAATGCATCTCACGTGTAAGCACTGCGAAGATAAGATAAGGGATTTTAGGACTCGTAAGGGGTCAAATTGACAACATCCCCATTTGCGAGTGGAAGAGGGAGCGACTAGTTGTGGTACATGTACGCTTCGTCGTGAACCGTATTGTGATTTGTTGCAGAGTACGTATGTAGATTTAGTCTTTCACAAAAAAATATGCAGAAGGAAAAATAAAAACATTCTTAAATGAAATTGAAATGTAACAATCAACGGAAATGAGAAGGAAACATTCCCAAATGTCAGTAAACGATCTTGATTAAAGTTGGTGGGTATGTAGTTGGGGGGGGGGGGGAAACAAAATAGTACATACAAATTTCTTCTTTTTTGTGTCTGATTTCACTTTTATGGGGTAAAACACATCCCAGAAAGTAATGATTTCAGGTTTAGAGAGAAAATCTTGGAAATGATGATTACAGTATAAAAAAAATGTTTTTTCATATAATAGTTGATATCTAATAAAAGTTCTTGAAACTGTATATGCAACTTATTTAATAATTTGAAATTTTGCAAAATACCGCACCGTCGTTAATTAAACTCGAAAATGAAAACTTATGATACAACATAAATTAAAGAGGTTTTCAAGCCACATACATCCCTGTGTAATAAAGCTGGTTTCTGGAATACCATTGTTGGAAATGAACTGTACACTATGTGTTGTCGGAGTATTTTCAACACCTCATTAAAATAGTTAAAGATTCATTACTCTTTCAATTATTTGTTTTACTGTTTTATATTTAATTTGTTATTTTACGTTTTACATTCTTTTTTGTTTGTATTTTAATTTACCGTTCCACATACGTATTTTTAGTAGTTGAAACTTATAAATAAGTCATTATTATCGTAGGTAATAATTACAATAATGCTAATCTATAACTAAATGCTTAAAACACAACTTTTTAGAGTGAGAAGATAATATAAAACAAAATTGTGCACGATTTCGAACTGTCACGGGCGGTCCTCTGAATATCCTGATTGGCATGGGGCATATTCCAATACACTGGTAAGCCTTGGCGAAGAGAATTGTGTAGAAAAGACTGAAGCTTCATATTGTTCCTCAAGTAGAGACTGACATAATAATCATTCACTAGGACTATATCTGAAAATCTTCTCACAAAATTCTTTGAACACCGAACGCTGTTTGCGTTCTACGTCATTAACCTGAGCTATCGAGATCTTTGGCATTAAAAATTTACTAAATTTGTGGTAAGTTCCTAAGGGACCACACTGCTAAGGTCATCGGTCCCTAGGCTTACAGACTTCTTAATCAAACTTAAACTAACTTACGCTAACGAAAACACACACACACACATGCCCGAGGGTGGACTCGAACCTCCGACGGGAAGAGCCGTGCGAACCCTGACAAAGACCCTCAGATCGCACGGCTACCCCCCCCCCCCCCCCACCCCAACCCCAAGGTGTTTCTTGTTCTCTGGCACCACACTAAAAACCGTTTTTTCGTACTGATCACCGTACTTTTCATTGTTTTAAAAGAAACTAAAGGTGAGTTTGGACCGAGAATTTGAGAGTTTCTTTTTGGAACTTCAAATGTACTTGTGACAGCATAGAAATCTGGTAAACAAATATAGCATCGAAATCTGGCAAACAAACGTCTGATCAGGTAAAGATATTTGAAAGACGTTTTCTTTCCCAGTGGAGGATAAATATCTGTATTATTGCTAGATTATTGCGGTGGTGAACTGGAAAGAACCGTTTAGAGCATCACACCTGAGGAGAAGGAAGTAGTTCTTCTGGTGATCCCAAAGGACTTGACGGCGCAGGTACTGCCGTGGGACGTATACGGCTATCGATCTTGGAATAACTTTGCGAGAAGTCTTTCAGATCTAGTTCTATTCGTTGATTATAATGTCAATCTCCGTTCGAGAACAATATAACCTAGCTGCAGTCCCTCTTCGCCAAGGCTTACCAATGTACTGTACACATCCTGAAACAAATACAAATTTAAAGGATCACCTGTGACAGTCTGAAATCCACCTAAATTTTGTTTTATATTGTTCTCTCCGTTATGTATATTATCTGAAGAAATTTGGTTCCTTTTACATACATGGTTTAAAAAAGTTATGTTGTAAGCATATACTTACAGATTATCGTTATTGTAATTATTTTCTATTATAATAATGAGCTACTTACTATTTTCAGTTAACAAAATGTACGAATGTGAAACGGCAAACTAAAAAAAATATGAATTTAAATCGTAAAATAACAATTTAAAACTTAAAATAAGTATACATAAAATAAATAATTAGAAGAATAATGAATGCTTTGATATTTTAATTAGGAATGTTGAAAATACTCCATCAGCACAGTGTCAACATCTTATTTTCCAAAAATGGTCTTCGGCAAACCAGTTTTATTACTCAGGGATATACCCTACTTCAGAGCTTCTTCGATAACAAAAGTTATCATTTCTCAAAATTAATGAATGGTTTTGGGGTATTTTGCAAAATTTAAAATTATTGAAAAAGTTGATTACACAGATTTTAGGTACACTGATTACATATCAAACTTTACACGAAAAACTTTTTTTAAATATCATTGTTTCGAACACATTCCTTCCAAACCTAAAGTGTCAGATTATCTTTTGAGGTGTGCTTTACCCCTTAAAAGTTAAATTGATGACCTCAGATGTTGAGTCCCATAGTGCTCAGAGCCATTTGAACCATTTAACAGCAGTGTTTATGATGTATTTGTGCCTTCCAGCCCCAGCCGTTCTGCAGAGGCCAACGTTTCCGGTGGTCATGTTGGCAGCCTAGAGTTTGGAGAGGTCCGCCAAGTCATTTGCAAATAAAAAACTATCGGTCATTACGAGCAAGACCTTTCCTTGTAATAGCTAGATGCCTACATTTCCTACGAAATTTGCTTTACATCAACGTTTACAACAACATGCACACATTTCTGTCTTTCATTTAGACTACGCGACTACACACACACACACACACACACAAACGCGAACACAAACACCCAAACATAGGGCGGTACGAGGAGGAGGAAGAGACAAACATGGACCAATTTACATCTATGAAAGTCAGATACGCATATTTTTCTTCTTTCTTTCTTTGACATTTAACGGAAGATGCTCGTGCGTGGTTTACTGTTAAAGCATACTAGTATGAGGATAATGACGCAGGTGGACATAAGGGGGGACGTTGAAGAAAAACACACATCATTTCAAAAATGCACCCAATCCAGTTTTGGAGATCAATGAAATTTTGTACCACACTTTACATGAAAGTAACACATTTGCATATAAAATCCTTTTATTATATATATTCACCATTTTTTGAATGAAATTTGAAGTTTTATTTAAAGAAAATAGTGTATGTCCCGTTTCCTCATAAAGTATCCAAGAGATTTCTACAAAAATTTCTCTGTTTCATCTGTTTATATGTTGTAAGCTTCTCTCATGAGGTTTTTGGAATATGTCAAATAGAATTTTAATAATTTTTTACTTATAATTCCACAAGTACAATTTAAATTCATGCAAAATTTCGAAGCACTTTGCCCCATATCTCAGCTTTCAATCAGAATTTCAAAATTTGGTCTTGAGACAACGTTTATTAGGTTTACACAAATATGTGTACAAAATTCCATAATTCTAGCATTCATAGAAAAATGTACATAAACTTTAAAAAACAAACTTTTCAGGAAACACAATTTAAATTTCAACCCAACTTTTTTCCTTATGTCAGTTCTCCAGAAGGCATCACATTTGTACTCTGGGTCGCCTTTCCCTTCAAGTCTTCCCTTCTGGTTTCTTGTTGTCTATCTTCTTTCCTTTACCAGGTCTTCAACTAACTTTTCAGCTGCAGAGACGCGCTGTAAATCTATTTTTCTCAGGATGTCTTGAGTAAAATTTCCTATCTTGAAGCTCATTATTTCGAATACTTTCATCCTCCCGACGTTCCCATCATTAAATACAATAACTGCATCATAAGTTGCAATTCTGAACTGTAGCAGATGCAGATTTGTTTTTAGGGCATCGTTTCCATATTAGGTTATAAGACACGGAACAGAGTCAAAGATAATCTATAAAACCAAAGAGTATGTATCACGGCCTTCTAGATGTACCCCGCACTCGTTTGGTTGAAAGTAATACACAGAATCGTTGTTCACTGAGCTGGTATTGAAGTGCTGCTTCAAAACGTGGTCGTGGCAGGGAGGCCGCGTCACACTTTTAATTAATTTTCAGGCACTTCGGATGCGATTTCAACATTGAAACTTTAGGAACTTATTGTCCATGAGTTGTACTAACAATTAAAAAATAGTCGAAAATTGACATTTCTCGTCAATTTCATCAAGGCTCTCACACACGAGATACTGATAGTGGATCAGACAGTGTGTGAATGCATACGTAACAAGGAGTAAGCGTCCGGGCCCATCGGCTGGAGACGCACCAGGCTCCATATCAATTTCAGTCGACAAGATTGAAGTGTTGAACACTTCTTTGAAGACATGACGGCGCAGCTGAGCGGTTCCTGTTCCGCTTGGGATCTCAGGGTGCAGTGACATTTCTGAGTACCCTCCTGCGCTGACATTTCCAATTTCCCCGACAGCTGATAGCTGCCTCTCCCCCCTCAGGGTCACACGCCATCGCACACGAGCCAACAGCGCGTCGCTCTCTCCTTGGCGTAGGGGTTAGCAGCCCAGGAACGCAGGGGCTACACGACGGTGGCACTGACGGGACTTCTTTTCTCGTCCGTTGTAAGAGAACACTCTCATGGCAGATGTGTCTTTATCCTGTAGTAAGAGCCGACACAGAAAGAAACAGTAATGTGAATTATGCACGTAACTGTGGGGTAGGGTTGAGAGGCACCCACATGCCTTGCTCATACTGTGGCATCAAGCAGTCAGGCCTGCAAGATGAGTGGTCTGCCAAGCGAGTGCATTCATTCTTATTTATCGAGTAACATGAACTCTAGTACTCACACTTAAGTTACAAGTTATCCTCCTATATGATTAATACGCAACGGAAACACGCATCTGACTATCAGTAATTTACAGAACTCTGACTGTACACTACGCACTGGCAATACCACATTTTCTTTTTGTCTTTTATTTAACGGGTTTTGTCAACACGTGGCCACCGCACTGAATATGAATGGCGCACACATTATAAATTCGGGACATTATGACAACATACAATTCGAAGGAAAAGTCCATCTATCTTTTTCTTTTCACTATCTTATTTATTCCGATAAATTCTCTAACCTAAACACACAAATTGTATAACCTACAACAATAACACATGAGAAATTCCGCCCAGTGGGCATGGCTTTACATTGGTGAATCTCTATATTATGGTCTCGTAATTATTTAACGCTACAGTGCACTTTCTGGATAGGATGGTGGATCCTTTATTATTTCTCACACTTCGACTCTCACAATCATCATCACGAGACTTTCCTCCAGATCGAGCGGTACAGAAGGAACAAGCATAACCCACTAATCTTTTGCAACTACCTTGCTACTCTCCCATGCAAACCACACATACCCAAATTACATGACATACATCACACTACAATATGAAATACAAAACACTAAATAGTCACAACACTATCACATTCAGCTTTCCCACTTCAATTAATATTTATCCCAGTTTCATACGACACTGCCCCACTTTGTAATTCTACTTTCCTACTATGAACTCTGGAGATATTTCCACGTCTTCCTGTGCAATGCAAGCCAAGTGGCGTTGCTGGATAGACGGCCGACTCACCTTGCTTCTCTCTCAGAGTTTGAATCTAGCGTCACACGGAATCATATCACGCAAAGTAACATTAAGAACATATTCATCACACACGCGAGTCCTCAACTGATAGCATGGACCAGTACTTGTCTTTATCCTTTGTCTCATACACAGATTGAGACTCACACAGTACTCACCACGTGGAAGTACTCGTCTCTAATTTCAAGTCCTGCACACGCCATTTCTTAAATATTTCAACTTATGGTACACACGCTATTTCTTAAATATTTCAACTTATTGTACACACGCTAGTAATTCAGCTTAACTTAAGCATACGGACGTATTTCAACTTATTGCTACACGTGGTTTCATTGTGACCGTTGGTCACTTCCGAAGATTACTACAATCCCATTAATATTACCTGCCTGACATTTAATTCTCCCCACAAAAGTTCCTGAAATAGAGAAACTATTATTTCAAACTACTCTTAAATATTCCACATGCATACCATGTCTCCATTCTTTTGTCATTAAGGAGCACAACTAAAAAAAGGTCTCAACAGCACAAGATGCAGCGGCAGAGTGCTGAAACATGGCCGTTCTCCAGGTCCTCTCGCACCTTTGCTGAAGTGGGGGAGCACCTTGCTACCGTATTGGTCAGCCACATTTCAGGTGCTCAAAGCTCAGGTAAATTTCATCTCTTTGGTCCCACCAAAGGTGGCCAAAGGATCGTCTCAAAGATGATCATATATTCACATTCACTATCTGCAGTTTGCAGACGACCATACATTCATTCATTTCACAGATCTCACCAAACTGGATGTAGGGATTTACTTTGTGGGAGTGCACATGTGATCAATTAAATAAATAAATTGTCATTCCTTCCCACACTGGTATCCGGCTTCGCTGTATTAATTGAAAGTGAGTTATTTTACAAAAAAAAAATGTGTTGTTCTGACAAAAATAATGAAGTATGTTGTACCTATTTTCAATGTCGGGCGGTACTGTACCCTTTCAGGGTATCCTCTGGAAACAGTGGCGTAACTACGGAAACTGGCGCCCATGGAAAACTTTGATTTTGTGTACACTACTGTGATGAGTGCATGTGTGCCCCCTCCTCCCTTCATCCAATGCTTGTGTGATATATGACGATGAGAGACTGCGAAAATCTGATACCTACTGACGGCCTTCTTCCTTTCGATCAGCCTGTGGTGGAGCTTCGGGTTTAAATTCTGAAGCCAACGTATGGACGACCATGAAGAGTGCCACATGCCACTACTGCGTGAGTGACGAGATGGTCTTTGTGACTTTGTCTCAACGGACTTGCGCAGTTCTTCCGACAGTTCGTCTTCTTCTTTCGGGTGCGTTTTGTAATGGAAGGCACCATGTAACAGTTCGACATCCGGTAGAATCGGACAAAAAAAAAGTTCTATATCAAGAGTATTTGCCAGGGCACCTTACTACATAGCGAAACTAATGCTGTTTAATTAAAATAATACCTGAGTCGAAATTAAGCACTAGACACAGTACAAGGCTGTTTTGATGCCCAATAGTTAAACTCGCTGCAGAAATAGTTGTGAACTGTGATCCTTTAGTCCAGTTTGAATATGCATTAGTAAGTGCCGCAAATTTCAATACTAGCAGCTGCAATGCAATAAACAATAATGAAATGATGAGAAACGGTTATGCGTATTCTATTGGATAATTCATTTAGCCATCACCTAAGGCTTTAGATTGTAGTGAACTTACGATTTATTCAGTCAGTTAAACACGAAAATAACTTGAAATGTTAGTCCTTCAGATATTGTTTAACCATTACATAAGATTACGATGATATTCAAATACAGAAACCCTCGCGTGATGGCGATTTTAAAGTGGTAGTAGATTTCCCCATTATTATTTAAACTACACTGACCCACGGGAAAACTTTAACTAACCGCAAAATATTCACCACCTCGTAAATGCATGAATTCCGGTATGGGGATTAACATATCAAATTCGCGTGAGCATGCATAGTTTCCTACAATGCATTCAATAATATTTCCATGTCTGCAGCCAAACATATTCTATGTTTTGCACGGTACATCGTCTATCACACGCGAAATGTTAAAGTTCAAGATTGTCTGCTGACTCAAAGTGCCAACAAACGTTAAAGGCCGACCGGAGTGGCCGAGCGGTTCTAGGCGCTACAGTCTGGAACCGCGCGACCGTTGAGGTCGCAGGTTCGAATCCTTCCTCGGGCATGGATGTATGTGATGTCCTTAGGTTAGTTAGGTTTAAGTAGTTCTACGTTCTAGGGGACTGATGACCACAGAAGATAAGTCCCATAGTGCTCAGAGCCATTTTGAAACGTTAAAGTATATAAATTACAGAAAATTGACCACAATTTCAGATATACGTAATTTACAAATATTTCTCTCCTGGTCTCCCTTAGACCACACACGTTATTCTATGTCTAATAATTTATGCACAATTGAATAAAATTTGTCAGCATGTACTTATGATAAATTACCAAAACACTGTTGTTACAACATAGTAAGAAATAAAGTTGGGCTCTCTAGTAGAAGCACCTCTTCGCACTGTGGTTACTGTTTGTATCAAGTATTATTGCTGCTTTCAAGTGAGGAGGGACTTTTATAAAGGCTTCATATAATAGTTAATTAGATAAACCAGAAATCAACGAAATACATGCATACGACGTATGGGTATATGGGAAAGGTAGAAGGAAAGTCATGCTGTAGCCTTGTTCTGTATAAGTGTGGAGAGTAAGTTTCTCTGGGATATTTACACAATGAAAGAGATAAATGACGCATGGTAATTTTATAAAAAACTGCTGATGTATGTGTTTTCGTGTTGGTAACTAATGTCCCACGCTATCGTTTAACACCTTGCTTGTAGAAATTGCTTGGAGTGAACAACATTTATTAATTTTTAAAAACATTTTATAAGATTTAGATTTGCTGTTACGACATAACTTCTGTAGTTTCGTAGATATAAATGATATTAATATGTCACAACATGTACCTTGTGTCGTGATTACCGTGTCATTTTCGGTTTCCTTATCGGTCCTAACTGTGAAGTCTTGTTTAAGTTTAAAGTATTTCTTAGTGGCCGCAGTGTGCCATATTACGACTGCTGCATCTTTAGAGCCACCTCCTTCATGAAACATCCTGGAAGATTAAAACTTTGTGCCGGACCGGGACTCGAACTTGGGACCTTTGACTTTCGTGGGCAAAGGTCCCGAGTTCGACTCTCGGTCCGGCACACAGTTTTAATCTGCCAGGAAGTTTCATATCAGCGCACTCTCCGCTAAAGAGTGGAATGTCTCATTCTCAACTCCTTAATACACATGCTGTCCAAGCCGCTAACCACCTCTCCCATGTCCAGAGACCTGCGAAAAACAGTCGATTACCTGCCGCCGGCCACCCGCTTGCAGGTGATCGTGTAGCTGCCGAAACTGGTCGCGAAAACATGATTTCGAAGTGGAAATTGCTCCTACGAGAGTCCGATTGCCAATTGTGCCACCGATTGTTGAAGTAGTGACTGTTGGCATGGGTAAGAGTGCTGGACGCAGTGTGCGACCTTCAAGCAGCGCACGGGCTGTGACACGACAATTGAACATTCCAGAGTCCACCGTTCGGAAAGAGCTGCGAACAGTTGTCAAATGTGGATAGTCGTCACGCGGAGCAAAGTTTGTACAGCACCGGATCGACCATATTTCCGAACCGGGGCCAAAACTTCATAGTGGCGCACACGACCACACGCCAAGCTGCTGGGGCGCTCGACGTTGATCAAATGGCTCAAATGGCTCTGAGCACTATGGGACTTAACTTCTGAGGTCATCACTCCCCTAGAACTTAGAACTACTTAAACCTAACTAACCTAAGGACATCACACACATCCATGCCCGAGGCAGGGCTCGGACCTGCGACCGTAGCGATCCCGCGGTTCCAGACTGTAGCGCCTAGAACCGCTCGGCCACCCCGGCCGGCGACGCTGATCCAACTAACAGGTTTCTGAATACATCAAAATAAGCATTTAAGTTATGCTTATTCTGTTCATTCAGCTGCAATTCTGGTGGTCGTTTTCTGTGTACATAAATCATTTCTTCGAATATGATCAGTAATAGGCCGTTTGGTGTCCCATGCAACACTTTTATATTATTCTCTATGTTTCCTGCCGAATGTTTTCCTCTGTCCAGTGTGTACAGAAAGCGCTCTTATTTTGGTTATACGTATGCTCTCAAAACGCTCCTTGAAATTCTTCCCGTCTGACAGATATAAAACTTGTCACAGTCCTGGAAGGTGACCTTGTAGACATCAGATTCTATTTATTTTTTACTGTTGTTGCCAGCTTTGTGGCGTAGCCTACAACCAGTTGTACTTTGCGTTCGAAATCCAATTTTCACTTTTGTTTTCTGAAAACTTCTGCAGTTATGTCGGAAAATGCACAATTACAAGACATAGCAACATACTTATTGCCGCCTGGCTCTATTGCCTCTTTCCTGTCACGTATTTTTGACTTTACTATAAAGGTTAATTACGATTCTTATATCCGTTTGCCTCCGCTACTTGTCTAATCAAATTTAAATGTTCCACTTCATTAGGTGTGAGTGGTAGTTTCAGCATCCTGATGATCATGGTTTTGAAGTATGCCCATTTCTGCTTCCTAGGCTGACAGAAATTCGCCTTTATAATCGTGTCAGTAGCCGTTGTCTTCCTACATATGCCAATCTTATGCCATCCATCACTTTTAGTTAATCTAAGATCCAAAAAAGTTACGCTTCCTTCTTTCATTTCCACTGTGAACTTAATTGTTTTAATGCATCCCACTCATTCTTCCTGCTACCTCGCTTATTTCTCTTTCGTCACCTGTGAACAGTAGTATAATGTTATCTACGTAACATCTTTAATATACAATTTTTTGCAGACGTCAGGATTTTGTTCAAAAAACTTATTTTCTAGCTCATTTAGAAATACCTTAGCTGAAGTACCCGACAAACTGTTGCCCATTGCGAGTCCGTCTTTTAGACAAAAAACTTATCGTTAAACTAAAAATAATCAAATGACAACACTAGTTCTAAAATTTCCAAGAGTTCCACTATTCTCCCTTGATTAATCTTCTTGTATATTAGGCAGGTCTGTGTGGCCGAGCGGTTCTAGGCGCTTCAGTCTGGAACCGCACGACCGCTACAGTCGCAGGTTCGAATCCTGCCTCTGGCATATATATATGTGTGATGTCCTTAGGTTAGTTAGGTTTAAGTAGTTCTACGTTCTACGAGACTGATGACCTCAGATGCTAAGCCCCATAGTGCTCAGAGCCTTTTGAACCATTTCTTGTATTTTAGCAAGTTCTTCCTTATAATCTACAAAGTGCCGCTTACTGGTATTTTGGTGTATAGTAACAATGTCAAAAGAAGCCAATGAAGCTAGAGCTAGGATTGCTACATGCTTAATATCATTCGCAAATTCATAACTATTCTTTACATATAACGACTTTCTATAAGTATATGTTGCTCTCAGTTTTTTGTGGATTTCCTTGTTCAGTTCGTAATTGGGACATAACATATACATAATCGGTCTCATCCCCCCCTCCCCCCCCCCCATTTCTTGTGTAATTTGTCGTCCTAGAAGATTTCGTTTCATAAATGTGATTTTAGTCTTGAACATCTTATGCTGCCTTTTACGCAATTATAGCTTTTACTTTGCCAGGCTAGGAGCTTCACATTTTACTATTTGCACTTTTTCTGTGGATTTTAAGTAAAGGTCTAATTCCACATGTTGTATATCAGTACATGTTTTATTGTCAGACTCTCATTTTACCATGAGAAGTAATTTTAATTGACGACTACGCATACGGCATTTTAACCAATTAATTTTCAATACTGGCCACTCACGTACCATAGCTATAGAACCCTCTGTTGGCCTCGGTTATTTGTATAAATACCAGACGCACCCTGATCATCTCGAGCACTTACTATGTACCTACATGTATAGTTGACGTTGATACGTACATCACAGTATTTTATGGTATTTATGGCTGATATACATTGCTGTTAATCATGTAAATACTTTTCATTTTTATGTATCACCAGGCCTTTTTATAGTTTTAGCGTCAGGAAATTGAACATATTTGGTTACACCCTGTTTTTGGTTTTGACAGATCTGAAGATGGGAGTAGCCGAAACCGGTAATAGTGACGTGTAAAGGTTTGTGTAAAATACAACTGTAAAATGAATTGTCACAGTACTCATTTTCAGACATTGCTTGTACTTGCAAACTGATCCACAAAGTTTATTGTCCTTCATTCATTTTTACGGGGGTTCTATGCAGTAGCAAACGTTTGTTACCACCCTGTACTCTGAAAAATGCATGTTTGGAGGCGTAATTTACTTGCGTGGCATGTCAGGAAAGAAGAGAAATTCATACCGTTGCTTTACTCCACAAACATTAACATGATGGACGCTATGGTTTTGCCGGCCGGAGTGGCCGAGCGGTTCTAGGCGCTACAGTCTGGAACTGCGCGACCGCTACGGTCGCAGGTTCGAATCCTGCCTCGGGCATGGATGTGTGTGATGTCCTTAGTTAGTTTTAAGTAGTTCTAAGTTCTAGGGGACTGATGACCTCAGAAGTTAAGTCCCATAGTGCTCAGAGCCATTTGAACCATTTTTGACGCTATGGTTTTGAGTGTATTAGCTAGGGGCACTCATGTAGTTTCTTATGACAAGCCGGCCCGCGAACTTTAGTAGGTATGTGAACCCGGCCCTTGAGTCACCAACGGCTGCACATGCCTCGTCTAAACCAATGATTTCTGTCTTCACTGAAGCTCTTAAAATTACTGTTTTGGTTCTTTTTAATTAAAATTAGCACTCTAATAAACAATATTTCATTAGGTTCACTTTCATTATATTGTCGTGAAGTAAAATGTACTAACCTCAGTTCGTTCCACAGGGATTTTATGTATCACGCTGCTGTTTTAATTGCCAATGTTTCTCGCCTGTAATTAGGAGTGACGTAAGCAACAGAGACGTAAAATGGGAACTTTTCCTAACGGTCGGCTGTGGCATTCGCAGCTGCCGCGCATTCAGAAAGCGGCGTGCGGCCGGGCTGCACGATGTGCTGCTGACAGCCGACCGATGTGGCCATTCGCGAGAGTAATAACGCCTCACATGCGTGTCATAGCGCGGAATGACAACTGATGCGCGAAAGCAACCCATTCCGATGCAAATATTTACCATCGGCTGTTGCCGTTCTCGGTGGATGGCTGCGCTCCATTGCGCCTCTAGTTAACGAAACGTGTCGAATTAGCAAATCGTGCGCCGAAGTGACAACATTTCGCAACGTGTCAAACAGCCAGAGGCAGCTTTCCGGCATACCACACCTTTTGTCTACCTGTTCATGCTGCTCGGGTTGACGCATAAACGACGCGCTTCCAATTCTCCATTCATTAGCGGGCACTGCAGAAAAAAAATAATAATAATAATTCATAGAGCTTACGTGATTTGTTCGTAACAGTTCTATTACATCATTTAATTTAAAATACATTGTATCAAAAGAGTTAATCTCTACCAAAATAGTATTAAAGACAATGATTTAAAAGTAACTATTTTGAGATGTAATGTAGCGATCTCATTAAGAAAACAAACAAAAATCATACCTTAAGTAGCGAGAATGGCGTAACGTTGGCAGTACCTCCTCAGTCACTTTAACTGATACCTTATCTAAAGCGCCCTGTCAATTTTATTCTCACAGCAGATATCGTTACTAGACAGCGGACTTTTAGTTCGTAAAAAGTGCATTTTAGGCGCCTTAAATAGGCTCTCTCAATATACCTCTTATAGTACATAAACCTAAAACAGACCCTTAAAAACATTGTGTAGGAAATTTAAACGCAAAGTAAAATAGATATTGTTAACATTTGTGCATATTGTTATTCAATGAAAACAAGGAAAATGAAGAAATGCATAGTTGCGCAACACAGCAAAAACATTATACTACATTACTGAACATAAGGCCCACCTGTCATACTACTTTAATGTTCGAGTCGGTCCCATACGTTTCTAGTTTTTCCAAGTAGAAAATGTTTTAAAGAACACGGACAGACATACGTTTAAATACCTGTAATATGTAACTTAATAAAGGCCGGATAAACCCATAGTTTCAAACATTCAGACTGTATTTCCTTTCACATTAAATAATTACAACAGCATCTAGGTTTTCGTAAGAAAAACTATGGCGCATGACGGTCAGCATTCATTTATAGGCCTTAAAAAGAACGTTGTGCACAAACAGATGTGACAGGGGCGTGCTTCACTTTCGGCACTTAGTGAAGGCAAATCTTTCAGTAGAGATAGCATACCAATTAGATTGATTCCATAGTATACTGTTACGACAGCCCCATACTTAGCAATCTTATACAACTTCTCATTAGACGAATGATGCGTACCAAAGACTGTAAAGTTGCAGAGGTCACACCAGTACCCAAGAAAGGGAATAGGAATAATCCTGTGAATTAAAAATCATTATCACGCCGATTTTCAGTACGTTTCTGGAACGTATACTGTGTTGAAACGTCATGAATTACTTCGAAGGTAACGGTCTATTGAATTACAGACAGCAAGGGTTCAGAAAATATCGTCTTGTGAAACACAACTAGCTGTTTAATAGCACAAAGTAAGAAGTGCTATCGATAGAGGATCTCAAATTGTTTCCTTATTTCTAGATATCCATAAAGCATTTGGAACCATTTCTTACTAGAGACTTATTATCAATCTGCGTGTTTATGGATTATCGCTTCAGTTGTGTTACTGGATTCGTGGTTTCCTATCAGAAAGGTTACGACGGAAAACAATTGGGTAAAAGAGAAGTGATACCTGCCGTTCCGCAAGCAAGTGTTATAGGACCTCTGCTGTCATTAATGTACATAAAAGATTTAGGAGACAATCTCAGTAGCCGTCTCAGAATATTTGCAGATGATGCTGTCTTTCACCGTCTAGTGAGGCCATCAGAAATTAAAAAACAATTACAAACGGACTTAGTCAAGATAACTGTGTGGTGCGAAAACTGGCAATTGTCTCTGAATAATCAAACGTATGATGTCATCCGCATGAGTACGACAAGAAATCCGTTAAATTTCGGTAGGACGACGAATTATACAACTTTGAAGGCCGTCACTTCCACTAAGTACCTAGGACTTACAATTACGAAAAACTTAAATTATGGCGGCCACACAGATAACGTTGTAGTGAAGGCAAATCAAAGGCTGCGTTTTACTGACGGGACACTTAGAAGGTGCAACAAGTTGAAACGTCCCCTTAGAAAAATTTATGAATTACTGTGCTGATAAACCTCTTACATTATTTGATTTTCAAACACCTGAGCAGAACTGAACGTACTCAGACATTTCGCCCATCACCTATTCTGATCAACACTAAACTAACACACAATATTTTTTTAGCGCAAAGCAATCTGACTTTCAATAATCCTTACAAAAGAATGGCCCTGACTAACATTAACCCGTACCTTTCACAAATCACTTACCTCACAAAAATCTTCGTTACTCGAACTACTGCAGTACAGCGAGCGCCACTACTGCCAGCTAAATAAAAGATTCAAACTACTGAAGGCACTAACTACTGATGGGCATAGAAAATGAAAGATTTTGATAGAGAACAAACAATGTATTTACCTTAATAGTGTTCAGAAGTTATAATATATATAGTAGTTCATGACATCCACTCTTACAAATTTACTGTCTCTGATGGACACACGTCCAGATCATCCGCTCTCAAATCTCCGCCATTTCTCTCCCCACATCCACCACTGCTGGTGGCTCACCTCCTACTGCGCAACGCTACGCGCTGTTCACATCCAACTGCCCAACACTACAATAGCAAATTCCAACAATGCAAACCAGCTACAGACTGCACACAGCACAGTCAGTGATTTTCATATAGAGCGCTACATGGCGTTACCAACATAAAAACCTAAACAGCCTACTTACATAGCCCCGATGTTCTCCACAAAAAAATTTTACGAATTGTTTTGAGCAGTGGCCAGTTCAGATTTGAAAAAAAAATTCACAATTACAATAGCAAAGAAATCAAATGCACACACTTATTGATACAATGTTGGTCAAAAGCTAAAATTTTCCCACAGTCCATTAAGACATTCCTGATAATTCATCACAGTAAAATTGCAGTGTTTTTTTTCTCAAAGTCTGAGCAGTAAATGAAAATGCACACGGAAGTAATGGATTTCGATGCAGTCTTGAAGAAGTAGTGTTGTCCTTCCAACGCAAAGACAGTGCTGAATCTCGACATGCGGACAGGTAATGGGCCACAACAGAGCAAGCCCAAAGCAGTCAGTCGAAGAATATTGGTAGGTAGGTCATCACAGAGCAGACCACTGTAGTCCTGTTAGAGATTACGGTATTGGTGGGCCACCAGAGGTGCAGACCCACTGCAGTCCTTGTAGAAATAATGGTACTGGTGGGCCATCAAAGATGCAGACCCACTGTAGTCCTTGTAGAGACGGCCAGCAGCCATCTGTTGCGACTGTGCAGGTGCACAATCACCATAAACCACCACTTGTGCACTCACAAAGTTTTTGGAATTGTCCCTAGAACCAGCAATGCTGTTAATCAGTCTCTTGCTGAATTATTAATACATGTCCAAACACTAACAGTCTTCTTTTTTTCACATATTGTGCATGTACTATGACCAACAGAAATGTGTGCAGTGAAATGAATACTTACAAGTTACTTAATTTGATGAACTGGTGTCAATTACAATTTTGTAACATGAGAATACAATAACAAAGGTACAAAATAAATCATTAAAGAACATAACCATCCAGATAACATTTGTAGTAATACGGGCTTTAAAAATGAATAGAAATAAACATATAAATCAATGTTACAGGATTTATGACATAAATAAATACATAAAATAATGAGAATAGTTTTCGAAACATTATTTTCACACATAAGCATTGAAACAGAACAGAATCAATAATGTCTAAACATCTTTACAAAGTAAATAACATAGTATAAGAAAAAATTACAATATAACTCTTATTCTACAAATTCACCTTGTCGAGAGCGCCCTGATCTGTTTGAATCCCGCCAGTTGCGTATTTATTTGATTCAGATTTTGTTTGAATTTCTTAGTTTTTTCGTACTCTTCTGTGTCATTAAAGACTACCGGTCTTGTGTCATTCAGATTATCATCTACCTTCGTAGATAAATTATTTAGCTGATCCGAAAGTTCGACTACTTTCTCTGATAATGAACTAATTTCCTCCATGAGTCTTTCTGAACCAATTTTCAGAGTATCTTCTGTGTCCTTTAAGTTTTCCTGAGTTTTTGTAAGTAGCATAACCGAATCGGTAGATGCAACTGAGTCAATTTTAGCCCGCAAGGTCTCGTGATTTTCATGAACAATAGTTTGCAGTTCTTTTATGGCTGCTTCGTGATTCTGTAATGCATTTTCAAACCGCAAAAAAAATAGGTTGAAAATGCTCACAAATTTGTGTTTTTACGTCAGTACAGACTTTTTGACATTTCGATTCGATGTTATGTAACCTAGTAGTTAAATCTTCACGTGTTTGTCCAAGAGTGGTGTCTAACTTTTGAAGATTTTGTTCCATTGTGTCTAACTTTTGAAGCTTTTGTCCCATTTGTTGTATTAATTGTAATAACAATGCACTGGTGTCTGAAACATGTTCCTCAGTGCTGTTCGGCAGTGCATTTGAACTGGAAATATTCGCATTTTGAAAAGCAGAAAATATTTCTTGACTTATTTGAGAAAAAGGTGAGGATCCAAAACCTGAATCTACAGTATTTGCGAGATTGTGTCCTGTCATTTCGGATTCCTGAGGCGAGTTGTTGCCGACCGATCGATCGATAATGCTTCTCTGTTCACTAATTGTTTCACTGTCTACACTATTATTTGCAGCCCGCTCCATTGCCCTACGCACGATTACCAAATTACTACTTTGAACATTAGTTAATTCATTACACGGTGGCGCTAACACACTGCTTTCGTCTTCTCTGTCATTTCTCAGTTTACTTTAGAGCCTAGTATTACGTTTCTCACACGCCATTATTGTCACAACATTTCACACGATAACACAGAAAAGCACAATTTGAAGAGCAAAATAAGAAAACATATTAACATAGCATTGAAAACAATGTCTCGTTAATTGCAAGCGCAGGTGCGAAATACTTGGTGCAAATCTACATGCATGCCACAACTGTTTTACTGTACAACAATGAAAAACTACAACTACAAAGGAAATTCTCTCTATAATTACGCGCTAGCAGTAAACAATAGCTACACTAATTACAAAAACTACAAGAAAAAATCAGAAAATTCCAGTGAGATATCCTCGGCTAAGGGTCGACATTTGAAACGTCCCCTTAGAAAAATTTATGAATTACTGTGCTGATAAACCTCTTACATTATTTGAATTTCAAACAGCTGAGCAGAACTGAACGTACTCAGACATTTCGCTCTTCACCTATTCTGATCAAGACTAAACTGACACATAGTATTTTTTTAGCGCAACGCAATCTGACTTTCAATAATCCCTACAAAACAATGGCCCTGACTAGCTTTAATCTATACCTTTCACAATCACTTACCTCACAAAAATCTTGGTTACTCGAACTACTGCAGTACAGCGAGCGCCACTACTGCCAGCTAAATAAAAGATTCAAACTACTGAAGGCACTAACTACTGATAGGCATAGTTAGCAAATGAAAGATTTTGATAGAGAACAAACAATGTATTTATCTTAATAGTGTTCAAAAGTCATAATGTATATGTAGCAGTTGATGGCATCCAGTCTTACAAATTTACTGTCTCTGATGGACACACGTCCAGATCGTCCGCTCTCAAAACTCCGCGATTTCTCTCCCCACATCCACCACTGCTGGCGGGTCACCTCCAACTGCGCAACGCTACGCGCTGTTCACATCCAACTGCCCAACACTACAATAGCAAAGTCCAACAAAGCAATCCAGCCACAGAATGCAGACAGCACAGTCAGTGATTTTCATATAGAGCGCTACATGGCGTTACCAACATAAAAACCTAAACAGCCTACTTACAAAGTCTACAAAAGAGACCGTCTGCACTACGCTTTTTCGTCCTCACCAGATACGACTGCCAGAGGCAGGACATTGGAAAGGTTTCAAAGAAAGGCAGCTCGTCTGTCTTATCGTGCAGTGGGGGAGAGAGTGTCACGGATATCATAAGCGAGTTAGGGTGTCAATAATTAAAACAAAGGCTTTTTCAGTTGCTGTTAGAGCTTTCCACGAAATTTCAGTCACGAACTTTCTCCTCTGAATGCAAAAATATTTTACTGCCGCCAACCTACATAGAGAGATATGCTCATCGTAATAAAATCAGAGAAATGAGAACTCGTAAAGAAAGGTTACAGTGCTAATTTTCTTCACGTGCTGTTAGAGAGTGGAATGGTGGGGAAATTAACAGTCTGAATGTGACTCAAAGAACACACTGCCGGGCACTTAAGTGTCAATTGCAGAATACTCATGTAGGTGAGAGCACTTCTATTTCTTTTGGATTTCGTTTGGCGGAGAAGGTTTAGTGAAACTACCTCGTTGATTTATTTCACGTCTGCGAACACCGTTTCGTATGAGGAACGTAAGTGACAACCGAGAGCCTTGCCCGATGGCTTCCCATTAAGAGGCCACAATAAACACGCCTAATAAAGGCTGTGTAGAGGGTATGCGTCACAGGGGAGCCATGTCTGGCGGAGGGATGCGCTGACCTTTGCAGCTCCCGAGAGGGCCCTTCGTGAGGCCTTGTAAGCAAAGTGACGCGACGCTCTATCATCGGGCTAATTACCGCCACAGCGCCTCTGCCGCCGCCTGCTCCTCTGCCATGCTAATCGTAGCTGTTGCTTTTCATGGCCATTCTCTGTAACAGCCGTTTAGAGACTCGTCTAAAAGCGTCTTCACTCTTTTCTTGTACTTAGAAATCGATCAAAGTGGGCACGTGACAGTTTTAATACCCTGTGATTAATGGAATATGCTTTCGTGTTTGTCACTGTTTGTTACTTAATCCAGCACTACACCTTTCTGCAGAGGTCTGTCGCGATATTTTGCTGTTTCCTTTCGTCTCACAGTAATGAAACTCTTGCAGGGCAGTATCCATATTCTCATTCTGTACATGTGGCGATAAATTTCAGTTTCTATTTTAAATAAGAGTGTCGTATATTATTATGTTTGTGCAAAAAATCGTAGCGTTTTTGTTTTGCTTATTGATATTCCAGTTGCTATGGGTTTATTTATCGACTGTCGTTTCCGACGTATTCTACTGTTTGAATTAAGTAGAGGAGCGACAGCAGCGGAGGTAGCAAGAAACACTTGTGCCGTGTATGGGAATAATGCCGTTGGAGAGAGCACGCTAAGAAACTGGTTTTCTCGTTTTAAGGAGGACCATTTTGACACTTGACTCTAAACGATCGCCGGCCGCAGTGGCCGTGCGGTACTAGGCACTGCCGTCTGGAACCGAGCGACCGCTAACGGTCGAAGGTTCGAATCCTGCCTCGGGCATGGATGTGTGTGATGTCCTTAGGTTGGTTAGGTATAATTAGTTCTAAGTTCTAGGCGACTGATGACCTCAGAAGTTAAGTCGCATAGTGCTCAGAGCCATTTGAACCATTCTAAACGATCGGGAGCACCTTCGGGGTTTAATGAAGATCGTTTGGATGCATTAATCCACAATTAACTATGCCAGTAAACTGGAAAACTGGCAGATGTGATCAACTGTGATCATTCCACCATCGTGTGACGTTTGTACGCAATTGGGAAATTTTAAGACTAGGCTGTATCAGTACCACATATTCCCAATCTAAGTCACAAAAATGTTTGCCCCCGGTAGCTGAGTGGTCAGCGCTACAGAATGTCAATCCCAAGGGCCCGGGTTCGATTTCCGGCTTGGTCGGATATTTTCTCCGCTCAGGGACTGAGTGTTGTGTTGTCCTAATCATCATCATTTCATCCCCGTCGACGCTCAAGTCGCCGAAGTGGTGTCAAATCAAAGACTTGCACCCATCGAATGGTCTACCCGACGGGAGGTCCTAGTCACACGACATTACAAAAATCAGCACCTAGCTGTTTGTTCGTCATTAATTGTCTTACTGATTACTAGAAAAGACATCTCTATTCTAAGATAGGGCAGAAAAGGAATGGTGGAGCATAAAGAAAGCAGTAACGCCCCCTACAAAGACCTCCGCGGATCCACAAAAGATAATGTTATACATTTGTGGAACAGCGACGCTATCGCATGCTACGAATTGTTTTCCAGAGGTGTTACCATCAGCGTCGTCATTTATTGCCAACAACTGAGACGTGTTGCTGACGCAGCCCAAGAACAACGACCAGGAAGACTGCGTGAAGCTACTCCACGATAACGCCCGCCCGCATTCTGCTAGACTGACATAAAACGCTATACCGGAGTTGGACTGGGAAGTCATTCTGCACTCACTTTATTCACCTGATCTTGTGCCCTCGGATTTCAACCTTTCCTTCTCTCTGTCGAACAACCTTCAAGTAACTTCTTTTCCGGATGCAATTACACTCCGAACATGACTAGACGAGTTCTTTGCCACAAAACCACTTGATTTCTACAGCCGCGGAATCGAAACGTTCCCCCTGTGGTTGGAAGACTATTGCAAGTAGCGAAGGAGAATGTATTATTGATGACTGAAATCTCTGTTACGTTCAGTGGCGTCTGCTGTGCAAGAGCATAAGAGCACATGAGCACCCTAACTTTCGGCACCTTGCGGATTTATTAGTTATTTTTCTTTGAATGCTGTTAAAACAGAAGATGCTGCAATGAGAAAGACACGGCACTTAAATCTACGACGCTACTCCTCCCCTAGACTCCGAGAAACTTGTCACCCGGGTCGTGAGCACACCTTTAGATATGCACAATTTAATGAGCTTTAGCGCATGTGCAAATCGCGTGACGTAATTTTCTTGTGTGCCAAATTTGGTAAGCAATGTGCACGGTTCACGATGTGCACAGCTAGCCCTTGCTACTCAACTAAAAGTTTACGTCAGTGCCACCAGGTATAGCACGCTGCTGCAGACTTTCATTCCCGTGTGCTCGCCATAAATCCTGCTAGTCGACATCACACTCCCTCAGATGCGCTAACTCACTCACAATATACTGTAGGGAAATTATATCGGAAGTCAGTATGTTAAAAGTCTGTACTGACAGTGAAGCTATTTTGTGGGTTTCTGAGTGAGGTACAGTGTATTAAGTTATGAATTATATCATACATTAATCCATTTGAGGCGCTGAGAATCATAAGGGCCCAAATCACTTCACTGTCGATTGTGAGATTGTAGCATTTCTTCATGATTCTGAAATCTGTTGATCTTACGGTGAGTCAGATTTATTCATGCAGTAGGCCCACACTATGTGTATGAAAATTCACGAGAAACTGTATCACTGGTTTGTTTCATATTCTGTTAAATGTGGAATCGACGGCGATTTAATGTGCCTTAGGCCCTTATATATCTCAGCACTTCATTTCTATTCTTGTCAAGTGACCATGTTGGTAAACATTACTACTTGAGTTCAATCATTTCAACAGACGGTATTTTGTGTTTGGTGTTGATCTTTTACTGTGTGGGAATGTGTTTCGTGTGCAGTGTGATTATGGACTATGTTGAATCTATTTTAAATGCTAACATAAATGTAAAGCTGTGAAGACAGGTTGTGAGTCGCACTTGGGTAGTTCAGTCGGTAGAGCACTTCCCTGCGAAACGCAACGGTCCACAGTTCGAGTCTTGGTCTGGCATACAGCTTTATTCTGAGAGATGTCTCATTTCAGTGCACACTCCGCTGAAGGGTAGAAATCTCGTTCTGGGAACAGAAAACTAAATTACCAGGAAAAGTTAGCTGCAAAGGAACTGGGGCCTCCGGTAACAGATCCTTTGATTGAGAGAGTGACGAAATCAAATAAACGTGACTACAAGCGAACATTTAGCTAGAAATTGTGCAGTTAGCATGAGTTGCTGTGTGGGTGCAGCGTAAGAATATCCGATTTTTGAGCACGGAAGTAAGTTCGTGAACTAATACGTCTGTTAGGAATCTTGTACATTTATTCGAAAAAATGGAAAAGAACGAAAATTCCGATTTACACAAAAATGCAAAATGGAGAGTTGCGAAAGCTTACACTTTATGTCGTTATCACCCTAAATTGTACTTAATTATGTACAAAACAACAAAATTCCATAAAAAAATTTTAGCCAGATAAATTATGCATATTATTATTGGTATTATTAATGTTATTATTATTTGCAATGGCTGCAGTTGTATTGTTCATAAGCATAACTGTTATACAGCAGATGCTATTAATTTCATACTCTCGGAGTTACCTCAAAGTAAAAATTTGTGAACACCCAGAATATATATACGAGAGCCGCCAGAGGTTGTGTATAACTGTTGTGTTTATTAAACTTATGGAAAAACGCTACGAACTTATGCACAAACTCAATATTCGGTACTGAGAAAAGAATGTGGATTTTAATCGACCCTGAATATCTTGAAAATTTTTGCTGAACTGTTTAAAAATAACTGTTAATTCCTTTAATTGCTGTCAATTTGATTTGTTAAAAATATTTTATAAACTCTTAATTTGGTAATTATAGAATGAATAGTTAGAAAAGACTATTTCATAGTGATATGAAACTATTCACATGTTTATCTGTGGAAGCAATCTAAATTTAACATATTTCTATATGCATTTTCTTGCTCCAAACATCTCTTTCTCTGTCATTATCCAGAGTATCGACTTTCGCTGCACTGATGGCCTACATGCGAGCGCTGTAATACCGCCATCACCGCCTTCATACCATACCTATAGCAACGACAATAGCAGCAAACACAGTCGGGAAGCAGTGTGGGCTACTATTGACTGCATAAGTCAGTTGTTGGTTCCACAAGCAGCGACTGCTTTTCGAAATTCTTTCAGAGGGTGAACCGACAACCTGCCCTCAGCGCATTTCTGTGTCTACACTTCACCAAGACATAGAGTTCGTCCATGAGTTCCAAGGAAAGTTTACCGCTTCTGCTTTTCTCAATGTACTGTATCCTATTTTCCTGGACTGTACTGTTAACTGGACACAGCACTCACAGTATATGTCTACGTTACCATCTCATGATGCTCGTTAGGTTAGCCAGTTCAACTGAAGGTCTTAACGATATCCAGAAAGTCAAGTTACTTTAGACTCCACCAAGAGGTTTTCATTGTTACACGTTGAGTTTTCACTAAATACTGATTTTTAGAGTGCAATGCTTTTGAGTCTTCTTTACACTTAATCCCTGCTTTGTACGGCCGTTAGACGTTGAGTAATGTTTTAGACGGCATGTGTAATGTTCGTTTCGACAAATTAATATTTCTATGTGGTTCAGGCCGAGGCAGGAGCAAGAAAAGAAGCTTCATTACCCAGCGGGCTTAACTCAGGGTCTCCTTGAAACCGGAACTGGACGTAGTTGTCAGTGAGGAGAAGTTATCCGTGATCCTTGTTTCTTTCCGATCTGTTCGTGGTTTTTTATTGTTTTAAGGTTACCGATTTCGGTCGATGACACCCATCTTCAGATGGGTTGAAAGATGTAAAAGCAAATGTCATCTGGGACTTTCACGATTATTTTTAAATATTACAAAGTTAAAATAATTAAGTTTATTTACACAGCAAGAGCTGAATGATTTACCATATTACTAGTTCCACACTAATCGTTTCTGAAGAATTGACAGAATCTATGTCACATGTTCTAAAAGAAATGCTTGTGCAGCTCAGAAGCATTTTGACTAGTGTTCAAAATGCTCTGAGCACTATGGGACTTAACATCTATGGTCATCAGTCCCCTAGAACTTAAAACTACTTAAATCTAACTAACCTAAGGACAGCACACAACACCCAGCCATCACGAGGCAGAGAAAACACCTGACCCCGCCGGGAATCGAACCCGGGAACCCGGGCGTGGGAAGCGAGAACGCTACCGCACGACCACGAGATGCGGGCTTTTGACTAGTGTAAAACTTCCAATTGTATTCAGAGTCTTCTAAACGTACGAGAGGCGTTCAATGAAAAATACAACATATTGTTTTTTCCTGAAAGTAAGTTGGTTGTATTTGTGACTGGACAAAGTTTGAGTACCGTCGCAGATTCTTAGCCACTTCAACCTATTCATCTATAGGGTGGAAAGTTGTTAATACTTGAAGAATGGTTGTAAATGTAATAATGTTCTCTAACTAAAGTCTTTGTGTCTCAGACTGTTGTAGAAAAGCGAGCGGAAGTCAATGCTACCAGGTATATAGTTCGAGCAAGTTGCGGCAAGCGATCTCCATGCGCCAGCAGCAGAAGCCAACAGCCATCCGCGCTAGAGACAGCATCGCATCCAGCTGGCCACTATTAGACACAGCGAAGAATAAACAGTTGATTGTTAAAAGCAATGGAATCGTTAAATGATTCCAAAAATTGGTTCCCCTACGGTTATTTTGTGTTAGCTCAGTCCTGCACGAGAGACCAACGTCCTATTTGCTCCGTGAAATTTCTAGTTAGACATCACGTATAACAGTCAGCTAGAAAAAGACAGACTGACCGTGGATGTTGTCGGGATCGCGAATATCACCAAGAAGTTTCAATACAGATATCGATTCAGAGTTTGATCCGATTTTGGATCACTAAGTTAGTGTGATCGGTTTTTGTAGTAGAGTTCTGCAGTGTGTCTGCTTTAAGTTTATGCTGTTCCTTAAAAGAAATTTAGGGTACGCTGAGGTCAATTAGAGATTGCTCTGGCCATAAGTTTTGGAAAAGTTTAATTACCACATCGTACTTGGTGAATGTGTTAGTTGTCGCTGGTAGGGCGTAGATATCGTTTATTCGTGGTCACAGAGGTGAAAGGTGATGGGCTAGCGTGCTGATGTACAACTACGCTCGATTTGATAAAGCTGTGTTCCATATTTGGAGAAGCTTTGTGTTCATAAGAGTGATAGTCACGGAAATGGACTATTAATGCGATTCGTGGTTTTTCTAGTGTGCACAAGAGTTTGAAAGTCGTTGTGCTTGCATTTTGTGGTGTTTAGAGGAACGTACGCTCTAAAGTACGAGGGCAGTTCAATAAGTAATGCAACACTTTTTTTTCTGAAACAGGGGTTGTTTTATTCAGCATTGAAATACACCAGGTTATTCCCCAATCTTTTAGCTACACAACACTATTTTTCAATGTAATCTCCATTCAATGCTACGGCCTTACGCCACCTTGAAATGAGGGCCTGTATGCCCGCACGGTACCAATCCAGTGGTCGATGTCGGAGCCAACGTCGTACTGCATCAATAACTTCTTCATCATCCGCGTAGTGCCTCCCACGGATTGCGTCCTTCATTGGGCCAAACATATGGAAATCCGACGGTGCGAGATCGGGGCTGTAGGGTGCATGAGGAAGAACAGTCCACTGAAGTTTTGTGAGCTCCTCTCGGGTGCGAAGACTTGTGTGAGGTCTTGCGTTGTCATGAAGAAGGAGAAGTTCGTTCAGATTTTTGTGCCTACGAACACGCTGAAGTCGTTTCTTCAATTTCTGAAGAGTAGCACAATACACTTCAGAGTTGATCGTTTGACCATGGGGAAGGACATCGAACAGAATAACCCCTTCAGCGTCCCAGAAGACTGTAACCATGACTTTACCGGCTGAGGGTATGGCTTTAAACTTTTTCTTGGTAGGGGAGTGGGTGTGGCGCCACTCCATTGATTGCCGTTTTGTTTCAGGTTCGAAGTAATGAACCCATGTTTCATCGCCTGTAACAATCTTTGACAAGAAATTGTCACCCTCAGCCACATGACGAGCAAGCAGTTCCGCACAGATGGTTCTCCTTTGCTCTTTATGGTGTTTGGTTAGACAACGAGGGACCCAGCGGGAACAAACCTTTGAATATCCCAACTGGCGAACAATTGTGACAGCACTACCAACAGAGGTGTCAAGTTGAGCACTGAGTTGTTTGATCATCTCGAACGAGTGTGTTCGCACGCTCCGCCATTGCAGGAGTCACAGCTGTGCACGGCCGGCCCGCACGCGGGAGATCAGACAGTCTTGCTTGACCTTGCAGCGATGATGACACACGCTTTGCCCAACGACTCACCGTGCTTTTGTCCACTGCCAGATCACCGTAGACATTCTGCAAGCGCCTATGAATATCTGTGATGCCCTGGTTTTCCGCCAAAAGAAACTCGATCACTGCCCGTTATTTGCAACGCACATCCGTTACAGACGCCATTTTAACAGCTCCGTACAGCGCTGCCACCTGTCGGAAGTCAATGAAACTATACGAGACGAAGCGAGAATGTTTGAAAATATTCCACAAGAAATTTCCGGTTTTTTCAGCCAAAATTGGCCGAGAAAGAAATGTGTTGCATTACTTATTGAACTGCCCTCGTAACTGAGAGTTTGCGAGAATTTTATGGTTGCTATATGACTCGCACTCTAAGGTAACAGTGTGTTGAGCGGTTGCGTTTGTTGAGGTTTTAGTGCGTACTCTGGGACAGTGATGTATCGTGCATGATTTACGTACCGTTGAGTTAAGGCCTCAGTGGGTGTTTAATAAGAGGCAGGAACCAGAATCTGCACCATTTACACTGAGAGATAACAGTTATTGTTACATGTAAATTAGTTACGTCAAATAGTGAGGATGCATTTGTACGCTAGCGGAGCCAACTCATGTAAAACGATGATATTCCAGTGCTTGACAGAGTGACGAGTGACAAATTCGGGATTGGTAGTGGGAACGCGAAAACGAACACCCGCTGAGGCTGAGCCTTTCCTACAGTTTTGAATTTAGTGCCAAAGTGGGGGTGGCACGTAGGCTTCTTGTTTTAATTTTTCTTTGTCTTTCCTCGTTTCCGGCTTGTGCTGGGTTTAGCTTTCATGTCACTCGCTCACAGTGAAGTCTAAAAGTTGCATTGAAATTAATTAATTGAATGAAATAAAGAAACAGTCAGACTTGAATCTGTGTTACGTGTTTCAGTTTAGTGGAAAGGATAGAATCTCCGCTAAGGAATATTTGCCCAAGTAGCGTAAACAAGGAAATATATTATTTTCAGTTTCAAAGTGTTCACAAGCGACTATCACATAGATTAGTCAATTTCAGGAGTTTCAAAAGCTAAAGAAACAAAGAAAACAGTCTGTCGTACTTACACTTCAGTTACGATTGAAATTCAATAAATATTAGAAAAGGTATAATCAAAATTTCAACTGAGACACAAAAACGGAATAATACCGTTCATAAGTGAAGCGTTATTTCAAGGTTTTAAATTATAAAGATAATAAAACCTATAATAATAATAAAGAGAGATCATATGTCATCGAATACTATGGCAGATGTAGCTAACGCTATATCGCTGGTTTATAACAACAGATAACTTTGATTGCTACGATCGGAATTCTCGAAAAAAGAGACTGTTTAGCATTAAATGTCTGAGAGATTTTATGAAGTCGGTAAATATTTAATACGTGTGTTGATGTGCGTTGCGTTGCGAAATAGTAAATACTGTAATTGATAACATCATAATAGGGGTGACATTACGTATGTATAATTCTCATAAGAGTTAATGGATTATTGGTTTGCATAATTGTAGTTCGTGTTTAGATGTCATTTCGAAGTTGCGTGGTCTCATAGTTTAGTCAATTCATACTTGCTGTCAGGGATAATACAAGCTCTGAAGAGTAATGACTTAACAACACTTACTGAGTGTACTAATATCATTGACAAGCTCAGTATATTAGATTTAGAGTAATTGACAATATATCCACGTACTAGTGGCATATGCCCGAATTCTTCTGTAATAGAACTGCAGATGCGTAATTCGCGTGCAGCCACTAGAACGAATTCATAATTAACAATCTTGTATAAAATTTAGCGTTCTGTTAGTACTGGGGACGAGGTGTGGCTAATTATAAAGGCAGGACAATGTCATTTGAACAGGTTAGCGTAACATCTCGCCACGACACTCTATATATTGAAAGAATATTCCCCACTCTCCTGGCTCCAAAAGCCTACTCTTCAACATAATCTCAGTTCAATGCGACGACCTCACGCCACCTTACAGGGAGGGCCAGTATGCCCTTATGGTACCACTCCACTGGTTGACGTTGGAGCCAACGTCTTGCTTGATCAATAATCTCTCTCCCTGTCATCCACATACTGCTTTCCGCGGAGTGAATCCCTCATTGGGCCAAACACATGGAAGTCGGAAGGTGTGAGATCCGGGCTGTAGGTTGGATGAGGAAGAATAATCGAACGTTTCATAGCCTCTGGCGATGTTCGTCAAACTACTGTCACGATCAGCCTCGTAACGCAGAAGCTATTCCTCACAGATGCTCTGTTAAGCAACGAGGAAACCAGCAGTCACACACCTTTGAGTACCGCAAGGAAAGGACAAGTGTGTCAGTGCTACCAACTGAGACGTCCAGTTAGGTAGCCAGGTGTTTCACTGTGGTCAGTCGATCACCTCGAATGGGAGTGTTCACACGTTCCAACACTGCAGGAGTCAGGACCGTGTGTGGCCGGCCGGCAGGATGGGTGGCGAACAATTTTGCGCGAGCTTGTTGCAATGATGACAGACGCCTCGCCCAACTACTCACTGTGGTTTTGTTCACTGCCCAGTCTCCAAGCGCCTATGAATATCTGCGATGCTATAATTTTCCGAAAAAGGAACTCATTGACAGCTCATACTGGCCCTCCCTGTAAGGTGGCGTGAGGCCGTCACATTGAACTGAGGTTATGTTGAAGAGTAGGCTTTTGGAGCCAGGAGAGTGGGGAATATTCTTTGAGAGTGTCAGTTGCACATGACATTTTTAAGGCCACGTATAGCTTCGATACATATGGGAACCTAATGAAACTGTGAGAGGTGGCATGAGCCCCCTCTCATATTTCTATCTTACGATTCTCCTCTCTAGCTGCATGCGGTGGAGGGTTGCTATTCCTTCACACGCAGACTTCCCATGCAGCGTCTCTCGCCACCCGGGTGGTCCAGTGACAGGCGGGCTCTTCTGACTTTGAAAGGGTAGGCCGACAGGTGTGGAGAGTCGGCGGTCGCCTTTCGGTCGAGGACGTCGAAGCAACCAGCCAATGGCTCCGGTACCCCAGATCGTGTCCTGGCAGTCAAGAAGACGGTAATGTATGTCCGCAGCACCGGCAGACAGGGATTTTCCTAGGTGATAATCAGAGATCAGCAGAGCGCGCCTGTTCGCCTTTTTCTAACTTTGTTCTGTCTTGAGTAGCAGCAATTACTGTTGGGTTAGCTGTGTGTCTCCCTTGAGATTTGAGTGGCAAGGAATTGGCTCCACATACCACTTCATCTTAAACCTCACGATCTAGTTTAGGGACAACTTCACCTTTACAGTGTTTGTATGAATCTCCAATGTGAGCCAATTTGATGTATTATAAATATTTACTGTGTTTCTTTTACTATTCTGTGTTTAGTCTTAATAAATCATATTGTTATTTTGGACAGAACTTTCATTCTGTTAATCGATAGAGCAACCCTATCATTCCTCACTATGCTAATGAAACCTTTGTTTATTTAACTTATTTATCAAATTAAATTATTGCAGGTGCCAAACTCACTTCTACTCCACTGGCAGGGTTGATTAGAGTCAGTTCGCGTATTTTTTTATCCTTGTGCAACAGCAAAAGTCGGAGTTAGAATAGGGGGGGCTTAGAGCATGATTTACATATGTGGATTCTAGTAGAATTTAGTGATAAATACACTGCTAGCCCCGGCACCTCGCAACTGTAGGGGCTGAAACGATAACCAACGACAAATTCCTTATTTTTTCAACCGACATTGGTAGAGAAAAAATATGTTTTGCGTTACTTACTAAACGTCCCTAGTATTAATAGATTTCACAGGCACATTTGAAACAATCTCTACACAAAACATTACGGAGCATAATGTAGTATTCCATAAGCATTATTAAGGGCAACGTTTAAAACCTTAGAAGACGTCTTCGTTTGTTCGTCTTCACAAGTTCTCTGTAGAGGATGTTATGCAGATAACATGTCCAAAGAAGCGCCATACTAAGGTTTTGTATTGACCCTTGAAACAAACCAAATCCTCTGCTTCTCTCAAATTAATTTCTCACTTTACCGCAATTTTTTCACCAACATAATACACACATCAAAAAAAGTTTTGTATCACCTCGTTTTCGGGAGTTCTGGAACCTGTGCAGAAAACTGGAATAGAGATCAACATAAACATCATTTTCGTCCTTTTGATTGCTCATGAAAGCCACACATTGCGTATTGTACCACGATACAGCGAGACCTTCAGAGGTGGTGGTCCAGATTGCTGAAAACACCGGATCCTCTAACACCTAGTAGCATGTCCTCTTGCACTGATGCATGCCTATATTCGTCATGGCATACTGTCCACAAGTACTTCAAGGAACTGTTGGTCTAGATTATCCCACTCCTCAACGGGGATTCGGCGTAGATCCCACAGAGTGGTGGGTGGCTAACGTCGTCTATAAACAGCCCTTTTCAATCCATCCCAGGTGTGGTGTCACAGCCAGACACCACACGTCCTAGGTGGTAGCTTAAATCGGCCGCGGTCCTGTAGTACATGTCGGACCCGCGTGTCGCCACTGTGTGATCGCAAACCTAGCGCCACCACAAGGCAGGTTTCGAGAGACTGACTCGAACTCAGCCCAGTTGTACGGACGACAGAGCTAGCGACTAGACGTACGAAGCCTTTCTCTCTCATTAGCCGAGAGACGGAATAGCCTTCAGCTAAGTTAATGGCTACGAACTAGCAAGGCGCCATTAGCCTTACAGTGATTGTAATTAGAGTCTCACTTGTGTTCACCATAGAGATGTACAAGAAGACATTAAAGATAAGTATATGAGAAGCTCCGTTCTTTTCTTCATAGCATTAATTACGTATCCTGTTCCAGTACTTCACGCCCGTCTGCGTTAGTCTCGCGTGCCCTTTAAGCCACCTCTATCTACAAGGTGTTGGCCCAGCTGCCGACACATCATCAGGCATCTTAGATTGGGTTCATGCCTGGGAAACATATTGGCCACTCTAGTTGAGCCTTGTCTTTATTCTGAAGGAAGTCATTCACAAGATGTGAACGATGGGGTTGCCAATTATGGTCCATGAAGACGAATGCCTCGCCAATATTCTGCCAATATGTTCGCACTATCGGTCGGAGGATGGCATTCGCGTATCGTACAGCCGTTACGGCGCCTTCCATTACCATCAGCGGCGTACGTTGGCCCCACATAATGCCACCCCAAAACATTGTGTCTAAGGCGTTCCACCTGAGCGGGTTGCCTCAAAACACGTTGCCGACGATTGTGTGGTTGAAGCCGTTGTGAGTGTAGTTGCACATCATGCAGCCTACTGCTCACAGTGTGCGTCGTAACACGACGTCCTGTGGTTGCGCGAAAAGAATTATTCAACATGGTGGCGTTGCTGTCAGTGTTCCTCCGAGCCATAATCCGTATATAGCGGTCACCCACCGGAATAGTAGCCCTTGGGCGGCCTGAGCGAGGCATATCACAGACAGTTCCTGTCTCTTTGCATCTCCTCCATGCCCGAACAACATCGCTTTGGTTCACCCCTAGACGCCTGGACATTTCCCTTGTTGAGAGCACTTCCTGGCATAAAGTAACAATGCGAACACGATCGAACCGCGGTATTGACCGTCTAGGCATGGTTGAACTACAGGTAACACGAGCAGTGAACCTCCTTCCTGGTGGAATGACTGGAACAGATCGCCCGTCGAACCCCCTGCGTCTAATATGTATTGCTCATGCATGGTTGTTCACATCTTTGGGCGGATTTTGTGACATCTCTGAACAGTCAAAGGGACTGTGTCTGTGATAAAATATCCATAGCCAACGTCTATCTTCAAGAGTTCTAGGAACCGGTGTGATGCAAAACTTTTTTTGATGTGTGTGCTAGAAAATTTCACATCTTTCCTGTCTATGTTTCGCAGTTTGAAATTATTTTTCTAAATCTCCTTCTGATCACTTTGCACCAATATGTAACATTCTAGCGCTTCCAGTGCTCTTCCACGTATACAACAGTCTTGCTGCCAGCGTACAGTTGGTTAGCAGCCACAGCGAACGCTTAGCAGAGTGTCCTGTGATGATCTATGCCCTAAAACAGCCTGTAGCGTGCCGTTACGCCATCAGTTGTCGAATGACATTGAAACATTATCAGTGAGCCTTCTATCCACCAGGCAACACACGCTTTCAGACGAATTTCGACGTCGTCTTTCAAAGTATTCTATTTCCTTTTATTATTTGTTTTTCCAGGACTGGGAATTTAGTCCTCTATACGCACCTGATTACTATGAACGTTCAGTGAAGAGGTGTGAAACAGTTAGTTGGCTTCACTTCTCTCCTGGAATGAGGGTCGCTGTCAGCCACATACATTGTGGGTTATGCGACAGTTGGTAACAAATGTGTTTCGTGCAATTATACAAAAGAAATGAAAATACAAATTTATTATCAACACAGAAATACACGTACAGTTCTAAGAACATGCAAAATATGCTCAGTTTACTGCTCTTCTGAGCAAACATCGCATCTTTTCAACGCTGGTTTACAAATTTTGTCGCAAATCTTCCGGGACTGTACGTTTTGTAATTCTAGTTGCTTAACATCAGGAATCGTGACCTAATGAACCTTGTTTTTTTAATATACCCCACACGGAAAAATGCATGGAGCCTCTAGGATTTGTGGAGGCCTTTCCATGTTACTCAATCTGCCAATCTATTCCTCAAAGTTTACGTTTAGAAAAAGAAGATTAAGATTTAACGTCCCGTCGACATCGACATCATTACAGACGAAGCGGAAGCTCAGACTTTTTCAAGGATGCGGAAGAAAACCGGCCTTGCTTTTTCATAGGAACCATCCCGGCATTTCCCTGGAACAATACAGAGAAAGCACGGAAAACGTAAATCCAGATGGTCGGACGAGGATTTGATCCGTCGTCCTTCCGCATGCGAGTCCAGTGTGCTATCTACTGGGCCACCTCGCTCAGCAGTTTACATTGAGAAAGTCTCTCAAAATAACCTCCCATTGAGGGGTGCTATATGCAGTTGCAATATGAACTCTGACTTAACTGACTGCAGATACTCATAAAGCGTATTATTTTCCAGTTCTCACAGCACTACAGAATTGACAGTGTCGTTAAAAAATAAGGACCGATTAGCCCAGGGCTGAGTATTCCTGTCCACACACTCAGGCCAGGAGAGTTTAACTTTCTACATCGCCACATGGCGATGCGTAGAATTCCAATTGACACAGTTGTTCTGTTCACTCTGCCATTCACCTTAAAAGTAGCCTCGCCAAAAGAATATTTCTGTAAAACCTAGAATCTACATCTCGGATTGTGTACAGCTTACAGAGTTCCACATTCCTATATTCCTATCCGGAACGTATTCTTTGAGGCTCTCAGCAAAGCAGTCCTATATGGTCTCAGTTTCATCTTCTTCTGAATCCTTTGTAGGTCTGTTCTTGACACTCCGTACTCCTTGGACACTTTTTTTTTTTTAAATTATGTTGGTGATTGCACAAAGTGTTGCGCTACAACATTAAGGTTCCGTTCTGTAGTAACACACTTTGGCCTGATTCAAAGAGAAAGCTCCGTTACCGACATATCTTAAATGTTTTCGAATACGTTGTCGAGATGGAGATTGTATGTTTGGAAAACGTTCCACACAAACAAATCACAAACACCACTGTAATTTGGACGTTTTTCTACCACGTTTGTAAAACAAATAACGCTGTTCTCTAGTTAACTTTCGAATCATTGCTTCTCAGATAACAACAATCAGCATAACCCCAGATTGCTAGTGTCAACTGACTTTTTGGTATTATGCGCTAGGCAAAACAAACCCTAATAATTGCTAGTGACAACTGACTTATATCGCCCCATATTTAAAGTATGGTGAATGATGCATGAAGCAATACCTACCTACACCTGGGCTGCCACGTGCCTTCTCACTTCCCCCTACCTCTTTACTCCATCTTCTGTTCACTTTCTCTTATCATCCACTCCAACATCTATCGGTAATCCGCCTAGTTACAACTGATCCCTTGGCACGCACCCAGACACTACAGAACGTCTAACGTTTCTCTCCCCTAAACATCTTTCCCCAGCACAGATCCCTAAATTTTTAGTGAAAACGCAATGATTCTTTTTAATATCGACAACAATCTGCAACGTTTTTTAATTATCTATTTAACTACTTATATTTTGCTTTTTACTTTTCTGGATTAAATTAAAATCAAGAGAGTGAACAGTTTAACCTTATGTTGATATCACCAATGATCTTCATCTGTTTATTAATTTTTATAACGTATGTTAACGTTAAGACAGGGTTGTAGCCTGTCCCCGATGTTATTCAATCTGTATATTGAGCAAGCAGTAAAGGAAACAAAAGAAAAATTCGGAGTAGGTATTAAAGTCCATGGAGAAGAAATAAAAATGTTGAGGTTCGCTGATGACATTGTAATTCTGTCAGAGACAGCAAAGGACTTGGAAGAGCAGTTGAACGGAATGGACAGTGTCTTGAAAGGAGGATATAAGATGAACATCAACAAAAGCAAAACGAGGATAATGGAATGTAGTCGAATTAAGTCGGGTGATGCTGAGGGAATTAGATTAGGAAATGAGATACTTAAAGTAGTAAAGGAGTTTTGCTATTTGGGGAGTAAAATGACTTTTGATGGTCGCAGTAGGGAGGATATAAAATATACACTGGCAATGGCAAGGAAAGCGTTTCTGAAGAAGAGAAATTTGTTAACATCGAGTATAGATTTAAGTGTCAGGAAGTCGTTTCTGAAAGTGTTTGTATGGAGTGTAGCCATGTATGGAAGTGAAACATGGGGCCGGCCGAAGTGGCCGTGCGGTTAAAGGCGCTGCAGTCTGGAACCACAAGACCGCTCCGGTCGCAGGTTCGAATCCTGCCTCGGGCATGGATGTTTGTGATGTCCTTAGGTTAGTTAGGTTTAACTAGTTCTAAGTTCTAGGGGACCAATGACCTCAGCAGTTGAGTCCCATAGTGCTCAGAACCATTTGAACCATTTTTGAAACATGGACGATAAATAGTTTGGACAAGAAGAGAATAGAAGCTTTCGAAATGTGGTGCTACAGAAGAATGCTGAAGATTAGATGGGTAGATCACATAACTAATGAGGAGGTATTGAATTGAATTGGGGAGAAGGGGAGTTTGTGGCACAACTTGACAAGAAGAAGGGACCGGTTGGTAGGACATCTTCTGAGGCATCAAGGGGTCACAAATTTAGCGTTCGAGGGCAGTGTGGAGGTTAAAAACCGTAGAGGGAGACCAAGAGATGAATACACTAAGCAGATTCAGAAGGATTTAGGTTGCAGCAAGTACTGGGAGATGAAGAAGCTTGCACAGGATAGAGTAGCGTGGAGAGCTGCATCAAACCAGTCTCAGGACTGAAGACAACAACAATGTAGATGATTTATCTTTCAGCTGCATTCTTTCGTCTGTATGTATTGTTTCGCTTGAATAACGAGATTTTTGTACCACTAACATCCCACCCTCGACGACAGTGGAGTGACAGATATAAAACAACTGAAAAAACCTGACTCAAGAGAAATTACCTACTTAGATGTCGTAATAAACTTCATGTTCTAATGACACTTTGCTAGCTCAGCTTTGTCCCTTGGTAAATTGGAATGTTTTGTGTGGGAGACAGTTTAATTAGAACCGGCGTGGACGGATATCACCAGGTGCGTCTGCAGCCGCTTCCCTGAACGGTGAGATGTGTTTCGTGGAAGCTATCACGCCGTGGCGTGCCGCTGAATGGACGGTGCGGCTGCCTTCCACGAAGTATGGCAGCAGCTGATGGACAAACTACCGGTCTCCAAAAAACGGTTTCATTAACGGGCGCGTCGCTGTGAGGAGAGAATTCATACTCTTCAAGTAACGTCTAGCGTCAGCAGATAAAAATCCCTTAGAATAAGCTGGTCTCATCCTGCCATAGCGACAAAATTCAAAATTGAAACGAAGCATTTGCGCAAGTGTAGGCCTTTGTATGTAAGTGTGTGTCTGTGTCTGCGTGTGTGTGTGTGTTTACGTGTGTGTCTCTGTGTGTGTGTGTGTGTGTGTGTGTGTGTGTTTGTGTGTGTGAGAGAGAGGGGGGGGGGGGCTAGACAGAGAGAGAGAGAGAGAGAGAGAGAGAGAGAGAGAGAGAGGTGGGAAAGGGGGGCGTACGAGGTAGAGAGTGCGTGTGTCCACGAGAGAGAGACAAAATAATTACTACAAAATTCTAAGTTACTGTAAAGTTCTTGTTCCGAAGCACATGCTATCATCATGACCTTTCAGTTGGTGAAATTAAACCGCTGATTTGATTCGTTGGTAGTCATACCGAAAGCTACGACTGCCATGATCGAATACAGAAGCAGATAAGGCTAAAACCGATAAAGCTGCGGAATGCTGGAATGTTAAAAAAAGTCTCTCTGTGAAGAGAATATATTATACAGCGTGAGTCACATAGGACGCAACATCCCTTTTATTCTTTGCATTCATACAAATATTGCAACGAAGTTTTCAGCAAATATTATAGTGTCGAGGAACACTTATTTTTTTACGGTTAATATTTTTAGCGCTGGTATCAACGGGATTATTGAAGTAAGCACGTTTCTCTTAAATAGAACGGTATATTTTCTAGAACTGCATTTGATAGCTCTTCGGAAGACAATTACAGTGATATAAGGTTTCCAGAATGAGATTATCACTCTACAGCGGAGTGTGCGCCGATATGAAACTTCGTAGCCGCTTAAGACTGTGTGCCGGACGGAGACTCGAACTCGGGACTTTTGCATTTCGCGGGCAAGTGCTCTACCATCTGAGCTACCCAGGCACCAGTCACAGCCCGTTCTCACAGCCCTACTTCTGCCAGTATCTCGTCTCTTACTTTCCAAACTTCACGGAAGCTCTCCTACGAACCCTGCAGAACTAGCACTCCTGAAAGAAAGGATAATTGCGGACACATGGCCTAGCCACAGCCTGGGGGATGTTTCCAGAATGAGATTTTCACTCTGCAGCGGAGTGTGTGCTGTTTTGAAACTTCCTGGCAAACGAGATACTGACAGAAGTAGGGCTGTGAGGAGGGTGCGTGTGTTGTGCATTGTTAGGTGATACAGCACTTCCCCGCGAAAAGCAAAGGTCCCGAGTTCGAGTCTCGGTCCGGCACAGAGTTTTAATCTGCCAGGTAGTTCGATATAGGGCTTGTTAATGTTGACGTTGAAACCTGTCATAGAAGAATTCACTGTAGCCGAAATCGGCACTAGTGGTGCAAACACCGCCGAGTAGAGCTTTTGTGCTACGCTGTTTCACAATGTCAATACATTTGTCTGTTTACTTGCCTGCACTGCAGGCCGCTCATTTCTTCGTCAACATTCATTGCGTGCAGACATGTACACCAATGAGCAGAAGTTGGATGTACGTCCTTTATAAGGTGAATGTGAAAGAAATGCCGTAAAAATAATGCAGCAAGACAGTGCAATCTATCCGGTTCGCCAGTGTCCGACGCGTCAGGCAGTTGCACGAACTATTAAGACGCTAGTGCGGACGGGCTGATTGAACCTCAAAAAGAGGACAAGAAAGAAGACTGCAACAGACAGGGAACACGAGTGAGCTGTCCTGACTATGACGTTAATGAACACGCACAGTGGTCCGAGACATATTGCGAAGGATTATGGAATCCGTCGGACGAGTGGCACTCGCACCCTGCATCGACAGAATTTCCATCCTTATCATATGTCATTAGATCACACACTCGACGACCGTGATTTAGAACACCGTACATAATTTTATCACTTTGCCCTCCAGCAACTGAGAGACGACTCTACGCTTTTCCAAAGTATGCTCTTTAATGATGAAGCAACTTTTACCAACTACGTTAACGTAAATTTGCGTAACACGCACTACCGGGCAGCCGAAAATCCGCACTGTCTTGGATGAGATGCAACATCAGCGACCGTGAACCGTAACGTATGGTGCAGCATCATAGGAAATTGCATTGTGGGGACTTACTTCATCTCAGGCGCTCTAGATGGACATTCGTATGCACACATTCCGGCGAACATTCTGCCGGTTCTTCGAGAAAAAGTACCCCTGTATATTCAACAATATGTATGGCTACAAGGTGACGGTAGTCCAGCTCACTCGTCCCGTGTTGGAACGCAAATACTGAACGAGAACTTTCCTGGACGTTGGATAGGAAGAAATTCTGTTGTCAAATGGCCTGCGGGGTCCACCGATTTGACTCCTCTTGATTTCTTACTTTGGCGAGCACTCAAAGATACAGTCTGTGACGAAGCCACCATCTACGCCAGAAGATATATGTCGTTGAACAGCCAGTGAAAGCTTTACCACCGAGCGAGGTGGCGCAGTGGTTAGACACTGGACTCGCGTTCGGGAGGACGACGGTTCAATCCCACGTCCGGCCATCCTGATTTAGGTTTTCCGCGATTTCCCTAAATCGCTCCAGGCAAATGCCGGGATGGTTCCTTTCAAAGGGCACGGCCGACTTCCTTCCCCGTCCTTCCCTAATCCGATGAGACCGATGACCTCGCTGTCTGGTCTCCTTCCCCAAACCAACCAACCAACCAACCAAAGCTTTACCATATCCTCTGTAATTCCATCTGTTTTACGTTCTTTCGAACGCCGATTGCAAATGTGCCTTTCAGTCCATTGTCAACAGTTTGAAAACATGTTTAAATAAAGGATAAAATTATTTTTCTGGAATACAAAATTTGTGTTACGTGATGTGGGTGGTCACGAAATCATTGTTAGTAAATTGTTTATTTCATTTACGTGTGTACGAAATTGCATTGCAATGTTAAATAAGTCGACAGCGTGTAGTGGACGTAGCTGGTAACACTGTCATTATGCGATTACGTTCACCATGAAGCGGCGTTTTGTTAAGAGGAATATTTATTGTCCGGCGTACGGGTGCTCACCAAAGTTATTTGTAGTAAATTGTTTAGTTAAACGACTGTAACCCATACGACATATTTTCTATATAGATAGACAGTTGTCTGACACCATGTATTTTATCTCTAAGACGAACACAGTGACTTCCTTCTAACATTTAGGTACGTAATACAGTAGTTGGTTCCTGCAGCGTATAAAACCTCTTTATTTGGGAAAATGAACAGTTGATTTCTCTGTTCCAGTTCACGTAAATCTGGAAGGATACGCAAATGGAAAGTAATTTTCCTAAGCCTTTCGTGATACGCCAGATTCCAGCCTATGTCGCATTTCCATATACAACATTCGTAGGCGAGTCTGTATCTAGGTCGTAAGGAGAAACTAAGCTTCATTCTCGTCGCGCAAGCCTACCTTACGGTATACAACTATGCAGCCTTGTCTGGGACACCTCATTGGCAGTGTTTGGACCGCAGATATCGTTCCCATCCACTGCGCTCTCACATTCTAGAATATTTCTCGAATGTTTTAATTCTCTTCTCAACAAATATCGAATGCAGTTGTTAAAAGTATACGGTTCCGATTAAAAAAAAATACTTAAACATCTCAGTTGATACCAGTGCTACGAACATTAACCAAACAAAAATATACGTGCTACTCGACGCTCTACGCAGCGTTTAGATCTGTGTAGCCGTTCACGAAATAAATCGAATGTTGAGTCTTATGTGACTCATCCTGTTTGTTCATTACCGATTATGAAGAGTGGCTGCGCTACATTTAGTGTACGGTGAGGTTTCACAAATTATGGTGTATTTTAGATAATAAAGAAAGATCACACGTGCTCTATTGTTGACTTACAGATGTTGCAAGCGTATAGTCATGCTGCTGACTGCTGCTCCTACCTATACGTAGGCGAACGAATTAGCCGGCCGCTGTGACCGAGTGGTTCTAGGTGCTTCAGTCGGGAACCGCGCTGCTGCTATGGTCGCAGGTTCGAATCCTGCCTCGGTCATGAATGTGTGTGATGTCCTTAGGTTAGTTAGGCTTAGGTAGTTCTAAGTCTAGGGGACTGATGACCTCAGTCCCATAATGCTTAGAGCCATTTGATCCATTTGAATTTGAGCGAACGTAATCGTTGTAAGTAATACTTACGTCTGAAGGTTAATGCGTGGTGGGGATGTGCTCGTTACCACACGTGCTAATGGATTGTGCTTCATGTAGGGTAAAGTTGCATCCGAAGGTTCATAATCATGGAGATTGATTTACCGACCTGTCAGACACATGTGCTGTTGTAGAATATGTGGACGAATAATTTCGTAAATACTGTCAACCTTAAGGTAAGTGAACCGTGTTAAGCGTCACCTACACTGGTGCACTTTTCGAAGGACATTGTGAGCGTGCAAGCTGAGGCGGGAGATTAGAGTGGCAGTTTCTCGCCGCAGAGCACGAGGCTGGCGGTTGCTACGGGGCCGTGGCGAGCGGCTACCGTCCACGCGGCCTTGGCAAAACCCGAGCGCTTGCCAAGGGCGCGTATGACCATGTTTTCGAACTTGGAGGATATAACGCAACTATTAAAACGTAACTATTATTGGGTTAAGCATTTATATATTGGGGTTTCTGTGTAGTCATCCTTTCTGCATATCTGTCGCAGCTGAAGTCCTAAGTTCTCAGTAACTGTTAAAATTTTAACTTCGGAAAAGTTAAAATTAAAAATCACCTTGCATTATGTTATTTGAAATACATTTATTATACTTTCAAAACAGTTAAAGTATTATTAGAAAGGCAAACAATACTTACAATACAAATGGAGCAGCTGCATACTCACTGCTCAAAACTCAAAACCAGGCTGACTCTCACTGCCAACATGGCAGCCGCCCTTTATTATACTTTCTTAACAATCCCGAACAATCCCCGGCATTGTTTAAGATGAACATTTGATTAATTAACAATTAAAATTTTTACAAAATAAATGAAAATACATATATAAACGTATGTCTCCTCAGTACAGTAAGTACACTATGATACTAGTACATGTCTGTTATTTCTTTCGAGAATAAACTCTCACATAAGAAATTACAACAATACATTTATATTTTCTATTAATTACTGGAGACTCCCTTCAAAGGAATTATTCCCTTCATTTACAGAGCTTCTGCACTTTGAACTGAAATAGATTAAACAGTTATTTTCTCAGTTATAAATTTTTCTAGACGAGTTACATATTTTGTTTACAGGTGTGATCCTGAATTAGACTGGGAAATGTTCATTTTAAATATGCCTCAATGGGCTGTTACGTTTCAACCCCCCCAAAAGGATCTGTGAAACTGAAAGTTGAACAAAACCTTTTCTGACAGATGTACGTAACAGTCACAATTTTATAAAAAAAAAAAAAAAAAAAAAAAACTGGAGGAACAAGCATTTTACTTATGGTATGAGATAAATCCTACGTTTGATTAAAAATGTAAATTAGTTCTGAAGCATTATGCAATAGTTATTACTCATTAGTACAAGGGAACAACAACTTATTTCTTAACTGTATGAGCTAACATGCAACTTAGAGTTTCAAACTAGTACAATATTCCTAAGTGTAAATGTACTAATCTCTGTACTTTACATAAATGTAAATAGTCTTGAACTTTGCAGTTCGCAGACTGCTCCATAGTGAATCTTGATGTATGCAGTATGCAGACTGCTCTGTAGATAATCTTGAAGTTTACAATATGCAGACTGCTGTTTAGGATGAAGTGTCTGACCAATGACCAATCTTACTATTTTTCATTTGTCAGGACACTTCCAACGCCACTTTCCTACTTTTATAATAATTCAAACATGATACATAAGAGTGCAGTTACATATATCTCTGAGTGGCAATATAAGTGACTAATACACCATATTGGTTGTGTTTTATAAGTAACTGAAACAGCACCGACAACTTTGTGGCTGGGCCTTATATACATGAACGTTTTCACCACTTAGGTGTGAATACACAATAAATGAATCATAAATAATTGGTAAATCATAACAATTATGTGGTTGAACATTATGCATTGGTAATTGGTTCGTAAGTGACACATACACCAGGACAGTTATATGGTCAAGCATTATATATATAACATATTTAAGTAAAATCAGTATCTTCAACAGTGCAGAAATACTCTCCTATATAATAGGCTTTGTACTCTTATGAGAAGTAAGAAATGAAATGGAAAATGTGGAGTGTTAGCGCTGAAGAATACTTGCACATAAGTGAGTTCACAATTTGAGTGCTGGTACATATAAAAAAATATGCCTCTTCATAATTAAAGCGCACAAATGTAAATTTTGTCAGTACTACTTTTCATTATAGTCTATGTATTGTTCTTAAGCTATATACAATTTGCGAGTATATTTATCTTTTTCCCATTTGGTGCAGATCTGATAATGGTCATTAAAGACCGAAACCAGTGATCTGTTATCAATCAGTTTGTGACCATATACGTAAACTAAAGGAAACTAAAAATTACATACAACAACCTTGGACGTTGATAAATATAGAGAGTAATTACAAATATTAATGAGTGAGCAATTCCTCAGGATAATTACAAACATTAATGAGTGTTCACAACTTTGAGTGCTGGTATGTAGCATAATAAACACATAAGTAAAATGTTTATCGATTTGGTGATAACATACAACAAAATAAGACATAAATAAATAATATAGTATGACTGAGTATGGTTACATCTAATAATGCATAAATGATGGCTTGATTCCTGGTTCCTCCTATAACACTGGCTTTAGTCATTTAATAGGCAGACAAGGTAAATTAGAAGGGTCTCAACAATAGAGATATATGCATGTGAACAGGTACCAGAATAACTTGGTACTCATTATGCATGTGAACAGAGACCAGAATAACTTGGTACTCAAATGAGAAGTAAGAAATGAAATAGAAGGTTTGGAGTGTTGGAGTTGAAGAAGAAAAGACGACAGACCCCAAAGACAGGAAACCCCCTTACCCAGGACCCCCACTGTTCCAGTACTTCACTGTGGCGCTGGAGGGAGAAAAGTGTTCAGCGTTACCCTGCAGAACGGACTTGCCACAGCTTCACCTTCCCAGTCCCCGAAAATTAACCCCAACACTCCCTACTGACTGATCAATGAAGGGGCAAACAAATAGCATTCTGCTGGACAGAGTAAATGACAAATACAATGCTGTATTGGTTAACCAGGTAATTAATGTGAGATCCAACAGCTGACTTATAAGCAGTGCCACTAGTATCTGGGTTTGATCAAACATAAACAATTACCTAAACACATAATTTTGATACCTGTGACATATCTGAGACATATTCATGAAAATTACTAAAGCGAGGTACAGAATTACTGTGTTCATCTGAAATCTGTTGCTGCTCAAACATAAATTATTATATAAATATAACAATATAGAGATAAGGTAGCAAAATGCATTGAATACAGCGTATCTCATATAAAAAAAAAAGACAAAGTCAACTGCCACTCTGGGTGGATCATCCAAGTGTTACAATATTGACATTATGTGAAGCACTTTCTTACTCATCAATATATTTTCTTAACATCACAGAGCCAAGTGTGACAATGACAAAAGAAATTTTTTTTTCACGTTTTCAAAATTAAACAAGAGGCAGGTCTGAGATATAAAATTAAAGTTACTGGAATCTCAGGCGAGTGATATAGAATTTTCTTTTCTAATTGTCATGGCATATACAGGTATTACATTAAGTTCAAGGACAATTTCATGTGTTTATGATGTTACAAAATTTTATGTAAAGCAAAGACCGTATATATATATATATATATATATATATATATATATATATATATATATATATATATATATATATATATATATATATATATATATATATATTGTGTGTGTGTGTTTCATGTGTCTGTAATTATAAATAAGCAGTCATCAGCAGAGTGATAGGATCAATTATAGCTATAATATTGCTGTTAAAAATTGCTGGGGTACGCTGTTTACCACAAGAAAGCAGTTTACCACAAATACAATAAATAATAACAGAGAATAGAGTTGCATGTGACAGCATATCATAGTATAGGTCAATACATCAGTAGTTTTAATTTTGTGCCTGTAACTTGTAGATTAATTATAGTAAGTGCATTTCTTTTGAAAAAAAGCATTGACAATAAATGATTGCTGAGAACAGTATCATTGTATTAAGTATAGGCATATAATATTACAAGCAGCAATGCAAATGATAAATACTCAAAGTTTGAAATTACATTGACAATACATAATTATGAAGGAATATATTGCATGTAACTATTGTATATCATTGTATCGAGTCTAGATAGACCAGATTAAACAGATGATTATAGTATGCATCATATCGTATAGGTAGTTGTCAAGCAATTTACAAGAGACAGTAATTGTTAGCTTTCAGACATCTATTTTCATGGAAAAATTATGTCAGTTTTCAACTGTTGAAATGCACATAGATGTAATGACTGTACCACTTGTAGGACCAAACGTCCTCATTTCTTTACAACACAAACTCCGACTTTAGAACAACTGAACCTACATGAACATTTCAGGTCAGGAAACCACAATGATGGATAAAGGGATTTGACCACAATAACTGTCAAAGGCACCTTGTTCTGGTAGCTTGAATGTCGTCATCCCAAATTTTTCAGCATCTTCCTGTAGAGACTGAGAGCCACCATGGCCACATGACACTGTAGAATCAGATTTACATTGTCAAATTAAGTACCAGCAGGTTACTTCCAAAACACATACTGCTCAACAACTAGTTGTCAGATTTCTCTTTGGTCATCGCCAAATTAGACATGAATTAGCAACATCAGATCAGATAGTAATTAACATTGGGCACAGGTAAGGTAAATTCCAACATAGGCAAAGGTTAAAGTACTAGTGGTTAAATATGAATGGGTTAATACTAGGAGTAAAATGGTCAGTTGCAGTCACTCTAAACGTATGATGAATATATTTATATTTCCTCATCAGCTACATATTAATCAATCTACTAGTCTTCAATTTGAAGTAGATGTCCGCAAGAACTGTAACTATATCATGAATACAAATCCTCAATCTTTAGTTTTTTCTTTGCTACTCATTAAACAGGAATTATTAGTGGTCATCGGTATTTTCAATAAGACATTGAAGAAAATTAACCAGTTTTCACTAATAATCAGATAATAAGCTAACATTTGTATGTACTGAAAAGCATGGGCATGCTGTAACATAAAGCAGTATTAAAAAGTACAGATTTGTGTAGACATTGTGACATAGTACATCTTGTATCTATACCCAGGAGAAAGCATGACTTGTACAGATACCAGACAAGTTGTAAACATCATCCATATAGTATTAAGATGGCAAAAGAATAATTAAATAAGACTACCAATAGTTTGGTCATTGAAGTGGTAAAAATTACATGAAAATAAAACTATGTGAATCTTAAATCCTGGAAATCAGAACACTTCTGTTCTAATAACTATTTCCAACACAAAGTTCCATTTTCCTTATGCTCCACAAACGAATTACAGAAGTAATACAAACATAATTAATTTCTTTCTGATAAATTATCCTTTTCCAAGGACATATTAGAGCTAACACATGTTAAGGATAAGATCATGACAAAGTCTTTTCATATTTGATAGTGAATCTACATCTCTACAGTGACTTTCACATAATTTGTATAGTAACAGGCCAAACCAAATGGGGACACATATATAAGGCCACAAACAGTCTAACCCAATTGTAATAACATCTCAACTGTAAAGTTATATTGCATTGCTATAACAGCACAGATATCTTAAGTAAACTTCACACCAATTCTAAACATTTTCTCTACTTTTCACAAAATCAAATGAGATTATAACTTTATCAGCATAATGAGAATAATTGTATGGACATCATGAGCAAATATTAGACCAACTCTCCTCAAAATTCATATCCTGGTTTTATCATTAAATCACACATTGTTAAATATCCTCAAAGTTTGTACATATATCCAGATAACCAGAAAAAGGCAGCTTGCCCAGTATAAAATACTTGTACCAGTTCCTTTTCGCATCCAATCTCTAACTACTCGTCTAAATCAGGAAGTGGAGGAGGAGGAGTTTGTATAGAAAAGTAAGAGAGGATGTGACTTGAAAAGAAAAGAGTCACACCAGCTTGGAGCCTTGGGTTCGCCATCCCCAAATTGCAAAAGGAGCTCCTGAGGAATTACTTCACATTGAATGACCATATACTAAATTACTTTGTTTGTAATTTACTGGTACACAGTAGCAAATCACTATACAATGAATCTTAATAAAAAAAGGGATATCATTTTGGAAATACAGGTTGCTAAAATAATTGAAATTAGTGTTGTTTTGCTATTCCACACTCTAAGTTAAGTGTCTGGTCAAGATATAGGCTGGTGTCTTACATACAGCACACTGTATACTCTAGGATAGGGGAAGGATCCTAACTGCTCTTACTAACTCGATAGGATAATAAAAGGGAAGTGATTCCAGAAAATAAATATGGAGTCACTGGCTGGGGCAAGGCACCATATGCCACATGGTGTAACTATGAAAGTACCACAGATCCCCTACCTGTTAAATTTCACCACAAAACCAATTAAAAATGTTTCTGAGAAGATGTTCACCTCCAGATGTTGCCTTCACTATACAGTGCACAGAATGTATTCTCAACTATTTAAACTCCTCAAATCACTATTGAATTCATAATTTGTGATGGACATAAGAATTTTTAAAGAAGTTCAAATATTCAGTGATAACAAAAATGAAAATTAATTTCCCCTTATTAGTTTTTTTACTTTCACTGGGCTAAAGTACTCACCATAGAGTTAGCTAAAGTATACAGTATGATCTTGACTGTGTAAAGTAAGATGTGTAACAAATAAATTTCCAATGGTGTGTCAAATATTAAAGAACAAATATCATGTTGCTAAACGAGTGATTAAGGTTGTCTGCACAATTTCAACTGTGTCACGTTCCTAAGTATAAATAACAACAAATTCAAATGGTCTCTCACAACAGTCAAATTACCCCAATCTATGGCAGGTAAAAGCATACACAAATGTTCAAATATATCCTTTTCAACCCCCACTCTATGAATAAACAAAATATAGGTAAAAATATGCAAATATTCACACATAAAAGAAATATGAACAGAAACTACAAAAAATATTTTACAGTACTAGCTTTATATCTGATAAATTACCCTATTTCTCACTTGTCAGTGTTTGCATTTGCAAAAAGCAGTGGACATTAATTGACCTTTTTATGAGTTGTAATTTTCTTTCAATTAGTATGTTTTTTTATTATTGGATCAAAGTATTCATAGCATGGCATAACAAGGTGTACAGCATGGGTTTGTCTGTGTGGCGTAGAGTATACATTCTTCAACAATAGTTTACTATTTGCTGGTTGTTTATTCACTTTTATGGTACTTTCATTAAGTAGATAATTGGTTTTGCAAAGCTCCCTCAAATCTGTCTGCAAGCTATTGACTTCAAAACACACACTCCCTTCCTTCACTATGTGTACGCATTTACTAATTGAGTTACTACTAGATGCCTGTTCCAAATTTCCAAAACAACTTTCCTTCCCTAAATGCACATTTTGACAAATTTCATTAATGGTTTGAAACTTTTGGCCACTATGGTTACATCTGTCATCATAGTCACCAACTATTTTCACCACTTTATCACAATCACTACCTTTTATTACAGATTTTACACATTTACTAATCACATTACCACCTAGAGACAGTTCCACAATTTTCATGGCAATATTACCATTTGAGTGCACAGTTCGACAAACTTTTGATCTTCATATTGACATTTGCTACTATGGTCATTGACTACACTTAGTGTTCCATCACTAATTAGATCTTTCTTTCCATTTTCACATACACATTCAGACACATCACTGACATCAACTGGTAACATTAATCTATCAGGCACTGCTCTACTGGTTTCTAACTCATTCCTCTAACACACACCAGAAATTACAGAATCATTCAACATCAAATCATCAGCTTTAACTTCTACATATACCATCCCTTCTAATTCTGTAAGTAACATATCATCGTCAACATCATTATTACCACCATCATCTGTATTATTCTCACTGGAAACATTATCATCACATTTAATATTATTTTCAACACCAAACTCATTTCTCTCTTCACACACTTCTTCAACAACCTCAACACTGTGACTACTCTGTTCTACCACATCCTCATTTTCCTGTTTATTATCTACAGTAATTTCATCTGGAATTACTCTGTCATTCTCACTTCCATCGCCTAGCACTCATCTCACATTCATTCAACATTCTCACTAAACCATACTCATCAGACCTGTTCTCATCACTATCAACAGCTACTACTGCATTCCTACTGTGTAAACTCCCTGCAAGAAATAATAAAAAATGTCAATGATTATAGAAATGTGCCAAATGTTGTCTTCCCACAAAACTGAATAATAAAAATGAGCCAAGCATAACCTTCTTCCAAAATTAATGAATAATAATGGCCCAAATGTTAACTCCCCACAAAATCAAGGAATGAAGATTGCTCATAAAACCCACAATAATATTAATTAAATAATGAACTATGAACTGAATGTAACATCTCAACACAAATCATTAAACCTGATAAATTTTATAAGGGCAGCTGCGCTGACCTTCGGCCCTGTGAAATAATTAAACCGGAATAGAAAAACCAAAATTCTTACCTCAGTAAAATGCATCTATATCTGCTCTTATTTTTGGGCACTGCTCTGTGCAATGCTGGCCTACATTTAATTTTGATTCTTGGAGGGAATGCATGGGAAATATTATTTAACTTGAAATGAATCTTTTTCTTTAAATGAGTTACTTTATAAAAAGTTATTATTGGGGCATAATTTTTTTGAACAAATTAATTACAATTAACATACGTTATTAGCTGAGCGCAATGCTGCTTCATTACCTTCTATAATAATACACATTGTCCACCACAATCCTGACCAGATTCGGAAGAACAGCACGCCGTCGACGCATGCCGACGCCCGCTCAGTACAACCGTCCACTCGCTACTACTACTGTCGACCGACTACTACTGCAGACAGAGTGCAACTACTACTGTTCTTGCCGACTCGCTACACGCAACTGAACACTCGCGTGGTCAAGCGCAGACTAGCAACGATAAAATAACTCTCTGGTCAGAGGTTCTGTCATGCCTCGCCATCGCTGGTAATGAATACATACGTGTTTCAACTGTTAAGGAAATTTGTCAAAATGTTTTCTTCTAATTCAAATTCAGATTTTGTACTTTTTTGTTCACCATTGTTTTCAGATAAAAAGTTTTCCCTAAATTCCATATCAAACTTCATTCTACTTACTTCAGGTTGTAATCTGGGTACAAAATTTTGGTATATTCTATTTGTACTGCCCCCTCCCCTTCTGAAATTACTACACTGTGCCTGATTGTAATTCCCATGTCTATTTGGCCCATTTCGCTAGGCTCCAAAAGAGGCAGGTCTCAGTTTACCTGGCCATTTCTCCTGTTTTCAAAATTGTTACTATTATTTCTCTGATTCTAGCCCCACTGTCTATTTCTTGGGTCGAAATTCCTATTCTCAGGTCTCCGCCTATCATTCCTCTCCCCATTCCTTCTGACATCAATCTGATATTGAAATGGTCATTGAAAGCTCTGTTATTGTTACTCCTGCTATCATCAGGTCTGTCATTATATCTGTCATTTCTCTCCCATGCTAAATCCAATTTGTCTATATATCTAAGGAATTGTTCAATTGTATCATCAGGTCCATAGACAAGACTCCACTGAATGCTATTTGGTAACCTACATTTTAGGGCGTCTATTTGGATCATTTCATCGAGTGGTTTATCAAGATGTTCTATCGTTCTTAACTGTTGTTCGCAAAAAGTTTTCATACGTCCACTACCCGGTTTGAAATTTGGTCCATTCAAATATTCTGACTTAATTCTAGCTTGTTTAGTTTCTGACCAGAATTTGTTCATGAAAGCTCGTTCTACCTCATTAAACGACATTTCAGGTTTGATTGCTTGGTTTGCCCATGAAAAAGCCTCCCCATCTAAGAACCTTTTAAAAAATTTAATTTTCGAACTAACACTCATTTTATCAGTCATGTTGTCTTTAAACTGGAACATGAAATCAACTGGATGTATATTGCCTTCCCCTTAAAACGTTTTTATGTTTACGTTACCCCAAAATGGACTGTAACTACAGAAAGAGTTCACAGCAACAGAATCTTTGATTTCTTGTCATTTAGATTTAAAGTTCTAAATTTCGCCCAAACAAGTGCCTACGTCTTCTTTTAACTCCGCGAAATTATCATTTGCAATTTTAGTGAAATTTTGTATATTTTGATCCGTTTCTGTGAGTTTTTTCACGAAATCTTTGTTGAGTTTTTTCAATTGTAACTCTTTTACAGTAGCAACTTTTTCGAAATTTTCTCAGAATCTAGCCTCTCTTCGAATTTTTGGTTTTCCTGTTTTAAGGTAACATTTTCCCCTTCTATAGACGACACACTTTTGGTATTCTCATCTACTTTTTCCCCGCATTTTTCTAAAATCTCTTTTGTCTCACAAATTTTGGTTCCATGAGTAATTTTTTATCGATAGAATGAAGTAAAATTTTCAGTTTGTCAATTGATCTTTTTTCCTCTTCCATTAGCTGCGCTAACTTATCTAAGGCAGATACATTTGATTCAAATCAACGAAAGGCAATTCCTTGGTTCAAATGGCTCTGAGCAATATGGGACTCAACTGCTGAGGTCATTAGTCCCCTAGAACTTAGAACTAGTTAAACCTAACTAACCTAAGGACATCACAAACACCCATGCCCGAGGCAGGATTCGAACCTGCGACCGTAGCGGTCTTGCGGTTCCTGACTGCAGTGCCTTTAACCGCACGGCCACTTCGGCCGGCGGCAATTCCTTCCAACACACGCTAAATACTTTCCAAAAAACATCGCAGTGGCAATTGAAAATGAAGGGCAAATGGCACATAGACTAAGACATAAACCAGCAATGACAAAACAAATGGAATACAATAATTCCGGAGTATATACGATCAAATGTGCTGAATGTGACAGTTATTATATAGGACAAACAGGGCGGAATTTTGAAATTCGATACAGGGAACATTGCAGTCATAGCAATCAAACAGCATTTGGAACACATGTAAAAGAGAGTAGACATGAAGTGAGTAATATAAGTGAACAAATGGAGGTGCTACATAAAGCTCCAAAAAGTCTCTATCTCAACGTGCTCGAAGAGATTGAAATATACACTCACCAAAGAAAAACCCCAGGCCTACTACTTAATGAGCAAAGTGATTTTTTGCACAGGAATTATTATGGGGTTTCTAAAGACCTGTTTGAGGCTTACTCTTGTATGCAACAGCACGCCCCAGTAAGAAATAGCTGCAGCGGAACGGCCCTCAGCATACTGGCGGCGACGTGAATTGGGCGCGGGAAAGAGGACTCTGCGTGGCGTTGTATACGTTCTGACGTAGGGAAATCCACTCCACCACCAATCAAAACAAAGAAGAGGAAACGCACATTTTCGAAAGAATATCTACATTTTAAGTATATTTTATGTATTTTTAAAAAGAAATTTTAAAATAGAGTAAATTTTTCGTTTCATGGTCCACTCAAAAGAAGATTATTCATATGTTATTACCATAAAAATTGTTTTATTAAAAAGAATATTCACCATTAATATATATGGTGAAATAATAACAGATGCACAGTTGTTATAGGTAGAGGGCACTTTTCACTGTTACCAATCAGGTTACTCTTAAAAACTGCGATATAAGGTTTTAACAGATAGAAATTTACTTTACTTATGACAGCAAACCGAGTGTTCTGTACGGACAAGTTACTCTGTAACTACAATATATGGTATGTTGGCATTTCATTTCTTTTTGTAAACTAAGAAATTTCTATCACTAACTGTATCTCTGTTATTAATTATATTTTTAACTTTGCCTAACAGATCTGAAAATGGGCAGCTAGCTCAAAACTGGTAATTGAAAATAAAGAATAGCGATCGAAGACTGAAACGCCATATTTTATTGAATATTATTTCAACAAGCGGGTTAACTCTGAAACAAAATACAAGATTAGTTTACAGATTTACACTGTATCCCAGCTCCATACACCAATTTTAACGTATCTATTAAAACGTAACTATTCTTGGGTTAAGCATTTATATATTGGGGTTTTTGTGTACTCATCCATTCTGCAGATTTGTCGCAGCTGAAGTCCTAAGTTCTCAGTAACTGTGAAAAAATTTAACTTCAGAAAAGTTAAAATTAAAAATCATCTTGCATTATGTTCTTTGAAATACATTTATTATACTTTCAAAACAGTTAAAGTATTATTACAATGGCAAACAATACGTACAGTACAAAAGGAGCAGCTACATGCTCACTGTTCAAAACTCAAAACCAGACTGACTCTCCCTGCCAACATGGCACTGTGACGGTTTTTGTGTATCATCAACTTGGACAAATGCAATGAATATGATGATACTCTATGGTATTCTGCAGTTTGAATTCACTCTGTTTTTTAGCAGTTGTATTGATTTGATTTTGTAAATGATACTGACAATATTATACACATGTATAATGCATTATTCATACTACAACTTCTCCCTGATAATTATTTTTTTCAAATTGCACAAGAATTCCGCCCGACGTAGTGTAATAATGTTCACTGTAAGATGTGTTCATAACACTAAAATTACAGATCGTACATCAGAGCTTTTATAATTTTTGACTTCGATGGATTTAATTATTCTTATCAAATTGATCATGAAAAGGAACCACAGAATACCACCCGCACACAACACTGACATGCGCTACCAGAAAGATTTTCCTCTGTGATTCGTGTGTAGTTTAATTTTGGCCTCATACATCAGCAACGAAATCTTGTTCAACAATAAATACCATCAGCACTGTTCTTAGAAAATGTAGTCTGATTCGATCAATTTTTTCTTTTATAAATAGAGTTCAGTACCACCAGTGCACATTTATATCTTATACATCGGAATATTGTTTGCAGTTTCAAGTAATTTAAATTTGCCGCTGTGATAAAAGTTAAGATGGCGGCCAACAAAAGATAGAGGATTTCTTTTTTGACATCTTGGGTTGTTGGGTGTTCTGCCGGATATCAGCGTCGTACTTGCACGATATTTCGGTCACTTAGCTGGTAACCTTCATCAGGTGCGACCTGAGACTGTCTCAGGTCGCACCTGATGAAGGTTACGAGCTAAGTGACCGAAATATCGTGCAAGCACGACGCTGATATCCGTCAGAACACCCGACAACCCAAGATGTTATTAGATCGCCGGGAAAGCCTGAAGAGTTACATCGATTTCTTTTTTAATTAAGATTTTCCTTTGCTCAATAAATAATTAATCATTTAAATTGATGCCACCAATAAAAAAATTATTAAATTGTTTCACAAATTAGTTTAACACAAACCCATGCTATTTTCAACTAGAAGTACAGACGAAGTTGCTATATAATCGCAAATTACAATGGCTGCACTTCTTGCAGCTATGATAAAACAATTAATACAAGATTATAATTAAAAGAGGAAGTAATTTTTCAATAATTAATCATAAATAGTTTTAACGCATTTGGTTCTATTTGTTTTTTACCAGCAAATGAACATAAAAGTACAATAATATCACATTAAATGTTTTTCATTCAATAGTCTTCAAATTGTTTCACGTCTTGCATCAGCAACGTACATCAGAAGAAGACAACAAAAGAGTACAAAACAAAAGAAATGAATGACATAGATTAACAACAAATGTGAGACAAATATTGTCTCTGTTTTACATAATTATCATCTTTTTAAGAAATAATTACAAAATTGAATGAATGTTATTGAGTTACATAATTTTCCACATGTTCATATATTCCATTTGTAAGAAAAAAGTATATATATATATATATATATATATATATATATATATATATATATATATATCGTGGATGTTACATAGCCACCCTTTATACTTTCTTAACAATCCCGAACAATCCTCAGCATTGTTTAAGATGAACATTTGATTAATTAAAAATTAAAATTTTTACAAAATAAATGAAAATACATATATAAATGTATGTCTCCTCAGTACAGTAAGTACACTATGATATTAGTAGATGTCTGTTATTTTTTTGAGAATAAATTCTCACATAAGAAATTACAACAATACGTTTATATTTTCTATTAATTACTGGAGAGTCCCTTCAAAGGAATTATTCCCTTCATTTACAGAGCTTCTGCACTTTGAACTGAAATAGATTAAACAGTTATTTTCTCAGTTATTAATTTTTCTAGACGAGTTACATATTTTGTTTACAGGTGTGATCCTGAATTAGACTGGGAAATGTTCATTTTAAATATGCCTCAATGGGCTGTTACGTTTCAAGGAATTTATATTCCAGAGAAAAACTGATAAAAACAGAACTAAGAGTGACACGGAGGTGTGAGTTGGCACTCAAGCACAGAAAAATACGTAAAGTTAATTTATCTAGACGCCCCACAAAAATATACAATAGTTTAAAAGTTATTGTTTTCTTAAAAATTGAAAATATATGAAAGTTCAAAAGCTAACATCTCGGCAATGCTTTGGCCGATTAATATAAACAAAGTGTTTATGGATGTGGCTAGTAGAGCTGCATCGAGCAATCATAGCCGATTTAGCAAAACATGTACCATTTTTGAATGAGAATTCGGAATGTGGGATTCGACTGAGAGAATTTGTGTTTTTGGTAATAAATAGATTTAAAGAGACGAAACAAGCTGCAGCGTTCTAAATTTTAGAGGTAGATCAATAATTATGTATTTTTATTTGTTTATTTATGTTAAGTATTAGAAATAATGGAAAGGTAATTCATGCCACAAGAACATTATTTGTGAAAAATACTGTGGCAGATACTGAAAATTGGACCTGAAACTGTCATTGGCCAGAAATTTTCCACATTTTTCAATTTATTATATGTATTTTTGTGTTCAGTTTTAGAATATTCATAATTCTTTTTGTCAAACATTGATTTGAGTTAGGCAGCCGTTTCGAGGGTGTATAGGGCAGCCAACATTTATGACAGGGAAGTGGTTTTGCGCGACGCTAAGAGCAGGACGTGCCGCGCATCTGGGATTAGTAGTGGGTTGGCAGCCAAGTTCGGGAACAAGTATGTGTGTAGCTATGTTCGGAAACGATCACGTTGAGTGAAATATAGTGGTTTGGGACAGTAGACAACAGTGTATTTTGTGAACTGTGAACAGACTGTCGAGTGCCGTGATCGCGACGTATGAATTTTGTAGTAAAGTGTTGTAGCATCAGTTATTAACGGCCACCCTTACGTAAGAGCCCCTCAGACTACATTTTATGTGTTTAGTGAATATACTGCAGACAAATAAACTACTTGTTCATACTATAAATCAACGTGATTGACTCGATATTTCGAATTTCACCGCAATACCTGCCTGCATTGTTTTGCTATATTTTATTTCAGCTTAAAAATTTAGTTTACGACAGGTGTGAGCTTGCATCCTACGACGAAGAACGTAGCCAAACACTGAGACCAGCCACATCTCTGGGCCACTCAATTAAGCTGAGTGTAACAAATATATATAGTTTCGTGCTGCAGCACGCGGGGGCTCGAGCAAAACTATTCGAACTTCAGTGTGTAATGCCCAGTAACGTCGTAACATGAAACGTGGAGACTTGATGCTTTCGAGTGAAATATCAAATGGTTCAAATGGCTCTGAGCAGTATGGGACTTAACTTCTGAGTTCATCAGTCCCCTATAACTTAGAACTACTTATGCCTAACTAACCGAAGGACATCACACACATCCATGCCCGACGCAGGAATCGAACCTGCGACCGTAGCGGTCGCGCGGTTGCAGACTGAAAGCCCTAGAACCGCTCGAACAGAAAAGCAATTACTCTTAACTTACGGATAATCACAACACTGCTGAAAGTATACATGGCTAATTTTTTTCTTGTCTCAGTAGACGAAAAATTTTACTAGAATTAGTTTCGAAGTGTATCTTTTTCCCAACGCTGTAGACGTTAGTCAGTTACAGGAATACGTGGGGGTTAATGGAACGGGATCACTTGGTTGATGGTGTAGGCAGAGGTATGTCAACATAAAAGGCACCGGTCAAGAGCGTTTACAGTATTAAAATATGTGTGCATGCTGCGGGAAATCGGTCGTAGTAGGAGCATGTCCCTAGGGTGCGCAATACCAAACACTAGTGAGACCGCAATGATCATGGAAAGTAATTTAAAATAACCTACTTACTTCAACATCTCAGTTGATACCAGCGCTAAAAACATTAACTGACCAAAAATATGAGTGCCCTTTGACGCTCTAACGTTTTCCGTTTCGATATGTGTAATCGCTCAGGAAATATAACGGATGTACGTCTTACTTGACTCAGCCTATATGATCAATACCGATTACGTAGAGTGACAATGATAACGTCTTATTCAAATGAATATGAATAAGGGTTTAAGCGAACAAATGAGTCATCACTCACGCAGACGTATTACTGCGGAAGGGGGGGGGGGGGGGGGTGGAGCTTCTAGCAGTGAATGGAAGCAAATGGCCCTACAACAACCACATTTATTATCTTTAGACACGAGAATAACTCACGTATAATTATAAAGCACCATTAATATGCGGACAAAGGATTATAACACTTAAGTATAACCGCGGCACACGTGTGTAGAGAGGATAAAACACACTTACATTAATAATTTGCGGACACGGCCATTGACTGCGTAAGTTGTTAAATAGATTTAGAAATCACGTGGAAAGAAAGGGAAGAATAGCGTAAAATTGCCAAAACGAACAGTGATAGTCACAAGCTGGATGTATGACTTTAAGATCGTGTTCTCGGCTCTTCAAGGAAGTGAGTTAACTTCGTGTCTGGGCGACTCTGGTGGGTACGACGATGGCGCTCCTTACCATAGCACACGGAGAATGAATGAAGTAACCGGCGGCAATAGCGGCTTGAGAACATGACTTTCGTCCTCTCTTTGTAGTTAGTGCATAAGTATAACTTTCCAGTGGCAGCAAGGCTCGTGTCAACCGTTCTCTCTCCTGTCCTAACCTCAAGCTTCTTCGTTGAAGTGTACTCTTCCAAACCCTCAAGTGCAGTGTGCTGACAAAGAGCCATCCTTCTGCCAGATCTGGAAATCACCGCCAGTCGGGCGCGAGGATTCTGTTCTTACAAATGAAAACTACGAGCTTCCTTCAATAAGTAACACATCACATTTAAAAAAACAGCCATTAATGTACATAGACAAACGTCCTTGTTAGTGGTTCACATCTGACCGCTGTTCTGTGCGCCAGTTAAGTCTCCAAGCGTTCTGGCAGTTGGTAGAGCCGTAGTACAGAGTCAAAATGGTGTCTACGTACGACTCACGTTACAAGCAGCGTGTTCAGAAAAAGAAACCGTGGTGAGCATCCATAAAAGTTTGTGTGCAGTGTATGGCGATGCTGCAGTTGATAGTAGTTGGGCGACGGATGAAGAAAGTTACAGCCTCAGGAAATGCAGAAGCAGAGCTCCATGATCGTGGTCGTGCGGTAGCGTTCTCGTTTCCCGCGCCCGGTTTCCCGGGTTCGATTCCCGGCGGGGTCAGGGATTTTCTCTGCCTCGTGATGACTGGGTGTTGTGTGATGTCCTTAGGTTAGTTAGGTTTAAGTAGTTCTAAGTTCTAGGGGACTGATGACCATAGTTGTTAAGTCCCATAATGCTCAGAGCCATTCAAGAGCTCCATGATCAGCCACGCTCGGGAAGTCCTGTCACCGCCACTGTTCCAGACATAGCCGAATCGTGCGGATACCATTATTCGTGACGACTGGCGCAGCACAGCTAGATAATTGGCTCTAAGTTGTCGGCAAGCATTGGAAGTACGTCTGCAATGACTGAGACTCTCGGATATTCAAAGAGGTGCTGACGATGGGTTCCACGAATGCTTACAGCGGACCACAAGATTCAAAGAAAGGCCATTTCATCTGAATTGTTGGAGCGTTGTGAGACCGACGGAGAGGCCTTTCTGTTGCGGATCGTTCGGCCGTTGAAAGCTGGGTGCACCACATTGCAGGGGAAACAAAAAGGCAGTCCATGGAGTGGCATCAACCTCATTCACCACAAAATAAGAAATTCAACACAACCACATCTGCCGGAAAAGTCATGGTGACAATCTTTTAGGAGTGTGATGGCGTCATTCGTGTGGATATGATCCAAGAGGGTCAACCATTAATTAGGAGGCATAAACTCAAGAAACGTTACCGACGTCTTCGTTCGCACAAGAATCCAGCAGAAATCTTGCTCCAACACGGTGAAATGAAATGTCGTGTGACGAGGGCCTCCCGTCGGGTAGACCGTTCGCCTGGTGCAAGTCTTTCGATTTGATGCCACTTCGGCGACTTGCGCGTCGATGGAGATGAAATGATGATGATTAGGACAACACAACACCCAGTCCCTGAGTGGAGAAAATCTTCGACCCAGCCGGGAATCGAACCCGGGCCTTTTGGATTGACAGTCTGTCGCGCTGACCACTCAGCTACCGGGGGCGGACACTCCAACACGGTAATGCACACCCACACACAAGTCTGAGAACCGGGAACACATCGCCAAATTGGGTTGGACATCATTGCCTCATCCATCCTACAGTCTCCACAGTCGGACTTCCATCTCTTTGGACAGCTTAAAGATTCTCTTCGGGGAACACACTGAAGATGACGAGAGTGTCAGTCTTGCAGCGAAAACATGGGTACACCGGCAGACTAGAGCACACATACGCAAAAGAACACTTTTCCATCAGACATAAATAATGAACAGAAGTCGTCGTAATTCGCGCTACATTTTTTCATAGTCTTTCTCGTCACATGCGATACGCCTCTCGCGACACACGTTAACAGCAACATGGCGTAATATTCAGGATCAGAAACAAAGTGCAAAAGTTTTGTTTTTCAGTATTTGTTTACTAGCAGCCGCTCACATGGTTGCAGATTGCATGATGTTCGGTAAGCAAAAAGACGGCAACAGAAAAAAAAAGAAGAGCACAGAAAATATCTCACAAACAGCGCCAATAATTGCTGTAACATACAATTAAATAAGGTAGTATGAAAGTATCAATATAAAGCTATATTTCAAAAAACGATTTGTAAAAATGTAATAATGTTTTACTGTGTTTGCACAACCATGCCATTTTCTGCATGTTTTACATTAAAAAACCCCACCGATGATGGTGATATTTGTCGTCGAAACTAGTTTGGGATAATAAAGAAATAAACGAATAACAAGGTGTTTTGCATCAAGGTGGACTCAATTTCTGATATTACTGTTTTTCTGTGCAAACACGGACCAAATGTAAAAGTTCCAAGATAATATTATTCTACTTGGGGACCATTTGCAGCCAAAAATTACTGAATTTTATCGATTACTAAGCTCCTTGTCACTGAGTCACAGCTACTCATGATTGGTTAGAAGAACGTTCTGGACAGTTCGAGCGACGCCAGAACAACAGGGACTTACATGCACTGAGAATAAAAAAAAAATAGCGCATTGAGAATGGCTGGCTACTATTCGAAATCGGGATTTGCATAATAAAATCTAAAAAGGACGACTGATTGCTGCACTCTATAATTTATTGAGAATGGCTAGCTATTATCCGAAATCTGGATTTGCATAATAAAATCTAGAAAGGACGACTAATTGCTGCACTCTATAATTTATTGAGAATGGCTAGCTACTATCCGAAATCTGGATTTGCATAATAAAATCTAGAAAGGACGACTGATTGCTGCACTGTATAATTTATAAGTCACATACAGTCGCTGAGTGCATCCATTTTCCGAATGGAAGGTATCCTGACCTCAGTACATGTCTATCCTCCAGAAAAGTAGTCGTGTGAAGCTCGTAACATTTGCATGGCGTTCAAAAAATGGCTCTGAGCACTACGGAGCTTAACATCTGAGGTCATCAGTCCCCTAGAACTTAGAACTACTGAAACCTAACTAACCTAAGGACATCACACACACCCATGCCCGAGGCAGGATTCGAACCTGCGACCGTAGCGGTCTCGCGGTTCCAGACTGAAGGGCCTAGAACCGCGTGGCCACACTGGCCGGCCTCATGGCGTTGATCATGACCATCTTGAAACCATCGATTTTATGTTCTCGTGACAGTAACAGAACGATAACGAATGTGATCAGTAATATGATGGAAAGATAAACTGCATTGTAAACAGGCCACGCTCCTCCAGCTGTCAGTTCAGCCAACTGCGGTTACACATTTCTCCGACTTACTTGAGGCACAACACAATCCTCTAAGTAAAAAATATCATTCAGTTACTACATCTGAATGAGATATTCACTTTGTAATCATTCCTTACATGGAGAATGGAGATCGTGTAAGTCCTACCTACTTTTTTTGCAGTTGCACCGAAATGCCAGTCAGTATCATTTCCTGCATGTTTAAAACTTGTTGCTAATTTGATGATTGTTACATGTCGTCTTCAATGAGTTGAAATTCTTAGCACCAGTACTGTATAAGACTTGCCCATTTTTTCCAGAGTCTGATAAGGTTACAATGTATCCATTAGCAAAGTAGGAAAATTTGATGATTTCAGTTTTGCGGTTGCTGTATGTTGTGAATATGATAAACTCATTATACGTATCACCAGAGCCGGAGTGTGTCATTAACTTCTTTATTCTCCTACTCCTAGATTTGGTGTCGTGTTGTGCAGTTAGCATCCAAAAGATCAACATTAGCAATATGGTAACTGCATTTGAGTGAAACCCGTGAATGTGTTTCCTATGAACTGGGCGTTTTCAGTGACTGTTCCCCGGTGTGGACTCCTATGCTCCACAGAGGCCACTCACCGTGATCCTCCCAACTGACAATGGAAACACAGGCGTCATTCTGGAGCAAGTACTAGGTGGTTATAATTAAACTGACGGCGATAAAACCGCTTCAGTGAGGGTTGTATACATACCAGGAAGTTGAAACGTCGGAGGTATGTTAATTAATCGAGCACTCGCTGAGTATGTTGAAAAAAATAGTAGCTCCACTTTCTACCACCAAGTGAAAATATGGCTCTGTAAAAAGTCATAATGTAAAATTTCCCTGTTTTGATTTCTGTAAACTGTTTGTCCTTTGGCGATGCGTGTTGACTTCTGTCGTGAAGTGACTGTTGGTGTAGAGGGTTAAGGAAGTTGACGTTTTCCGTAGAAAGCGCAACAGCTGTTCAGAAGAAAGACTGTAGTGCTGGTAAAATTGCTTTATCAGAGCGGCAGCAGTAGCACCTCTGAATTGCGGGAGTGTCGCCAAACGGAACCAGCTGTAAAGAGTCACTATGTCGATAAATCGGCTAATGAATATGATCAAGAAATCTGAAGTAAGACATGAAATGGGTGGTGGGTTTGGGAGAGGGAGGCGGTCCATTCCCGTAGCAGTTGTTGATGGTGTTGCTGTAACTGTAGCCGACAGCACAGCATATATATCTAAACCTGCATCCAGTGCTGGAGCTGTGTGTCCCCTGGTCAACAGCTCATAAGGTTCTGCTACGCATTTTGCACTGGTATCCCTACAAGTTTCAGAATGTGCACCTCCCCCCCCCCCCCCCCCCGATAAAATGAATCTTTAAAATCGGCTTCAAAGCCTCGTCTTTATCCCGTGTTTTTTAGCACACATGGAAATGGATGACATGTGGACAGGAAATATTTTTTGGATGGATGAAGCACGTTTTCCTCTGGACGTTGCGGTGAATGCACAGAGCTGTCGCATATGGGCTTCCATACCGCCACATGTTATGCAGCACATAATTAAACCACTTAACTTCTGCTCTGTTTAAAAGAACTTTTATTCCAAATTACTGATAAAAATATTAGCTAGTGTTCCTAGCAGACAACACCCCATTGCTAAACCATCATTCTGCTTGAATAACTCTTCTTGAAAGAAGAAGGAATTATATGAAAAAGCTAGTTCTAAGAGTTTTTAAAAAACCGCCTGTCTCACATATGGACATACCTCTGTACTTTCCGTCTTGTAAGAGAAATGACTTGATTTACAGGAATATTTATGTACAAATTTCCCATGTCTAGTGACTCCCATATGTAATTATCAGGTATCTGAATATCCTTAATTTTCCCAACCAGCTCATAAGAGTTCTTGACTCAGAATTGTCGCTCAAAGTCACAGTTAGTGACCAAAATCTCATTTAACTTGCTGCAGAGTCTATAAGCGGGACACCCTATATACAATAGAACTAAAACTTAACTCCTCCCGAACAGGCCATAAAGGCCCTACGGTACTGACCGGCCGCCGTGTCATCCTCAGCTCATATGCGTCACTGGATGCGGATGCGGAGGGGCATGTGGTCAGCACACCGCGCTCCAGGCCGTATGTCAGTTTCTGAGACCGGAGCCGCTACTTTTCAATCAAGTAGCTCCTCAATTTGCCTCACAAGGGCTGAGTGCACCCCGCTTGCCAACAGAGTTCGGCAGACCGGATGGTCACCCATCCACGTGCTAGCCCAGCCGAACAGCGCTTAACTTCGGTGATCTGACGGGAACTGGTGTTACCACTACGGCAAGTCCGTTGGCACCTATATAAACCACTGGCCATTAAAATTGCTACACCAAGAAGAAATTCATATGATAAACGGGTATTCATTGGACAAATATATTATACTTGAACTGACATGTGTTTACATTTTCACGCAATTTGGGTGCATAGATCCTGAGAAATCAGTACCCAGAACAACCACCTCTGGCCGTAATAACGGCCTTGATACTCCTGGGCACTGAGTCAAACAGAGTTTGGATGGCGTGTACAGGTACAGCTGCCCATGCAGCTTCAACACGATACCACAGTTCATCAAGAGTAGTGACTTGCGGCGTATTGTGACGAGCCAGTTGCTCGGTCACCATTGACCAGACGTTTTCAGTTGGTGAGAGATCTGGGGAATGTGCTGGCCAGGGCAGCAGTCGAACATTTTCTGCATCCAGAAAGGCCCGTACAGGACCTGCAACATACGGTCGTGCATTAACCTGCTGAAATGTAGGGTTTCGCAGAGATCGAATGATGGGTAGAGCCACGGATCGTAACACACCTGAAATGTAACGTCCACTGTTCAAGGTGCTGTCATGTACACCATCGCAGGTGCTCCTGTCTGTGATGCAGCGTCAAGGGTAACCGCAGCCATGGTCTCCGAGCTGATAGTCCATGCTGCTGCAAACGTCGTCCAACTGTTCGTGCAGATGGTTGTTGTCTTGCAAACGTCCCCATCTGTTGACTCAGGGATCGAGACGTGGATGCACGATCCGTTACAACCATGCGGATAAGATGCCTGTCATCTGGACTGCTAGTGATACGAGGCCGTTGGGATCCTGCACGGCGTTCCGTATTACCCTCCTGAACCCACCGATTCAATATTCTGCTAACAGTCGTTGGATCTCGGCAAACGCGAGCAGCAATGTCGCGATACGATAAACCGCAGTCGCGATAGGCTACAATCCGACCTTTATCAAAGTCGGAAACGTGATGGTACGCATTTCTCCTCCTTACACGACGCATCACAACAACGTTTCAACTGCTGTTTGTGTATGAGAAATCGATTGGAAACTTTTCTCATGTCAGCACGTTGTAGGTTTCGCCACCGGCGCCAACCTTGTGTGAATGCCCTGAAAAGCTAATCATTTGCATATCACAGCATCATCTTCCTGTCGATTAAATTTCGCGTCTGTAGCACGTCATCTTCGTGGTGTAGCAATTTTAATGGCCAGTAGTGTAATTAACAATGGGCCTCATTGGGGCATTCGGTTTATGAACCTTCGATGGTGCCCATAAGCAGGGGGATTGTGGATTCATTACTTTCAGGACGTTCAGCTTTTTTCACCAATTAAGAAATAAATGTCTCTAATTGCGTTTTTTACTTTTTATCAAACTGTTTAGTGGGGTCATGGTCTAGTTGTGAAATCCTATTACAAAAAAAAAATGTTTATCACTATATTCTGCCATCCTTAATATTACCAGGGTATTCCCTCTATCAGCTTTCACAATTAATGCCTGATGCTCTCCAAACGGATTTCAGTATTTGCCTGACCTTTACTCGTGCTCTTATCCATAGTTAACACATCGGTTAATTGACTTTGGAACTTTGCTGATAATGAAGTCATGCTCCACCTTATGAACCTTACGAAAGTTGAGTGTACTTTTAATCTCTGCTAACATTAATTTGATGTCTTTATTCTGCAACTCTCTATTCACATCGTATTTCTTACCATTCTGTAGCAATCTTAATTCATCATTACTAAAAACAATGTCAGTCCTGTTAACTATCCTGTCATAGAGCACATAACCACCATAAGTATACTCTGTCCTATGTTCCATATGCTGTCTATGCTTTGGTTTAAGATCTTCTTTTCATGATTGTTAAGAACAGTTTGCAACCTATCTCTTACATTACTGATGTGACGCATTATCCTATCAAGCTGTTGGGGATTTAAAGTCTTACTAAGTTGTAGGTGATCATAGTAAACATGTTCTCAAACGTAATCAGGTTTCTTACATGTGTTCGTAAGTTTAAATTTTGTCCATAACGTCTCACCACTCTGCTTTACTTTCTCTCCGTTGTTGTTATCTCTTCTTATTCTCACTTGGGCGTAGCAGGGAGTGAAGCCTTCAGAGACACTTGTCTTCTTGAAGTTGATGATGACTGCCGTTATCTTCATTAGCTTGATCTTGTTACTAATAAATCTGTGAAACTGGCCCATTACCTAGTAAGGTACATAAAATTTTTGTATTTCCACCAGATTTAGTATGTTATCTAATAACACTTGGTTTCGTTCATAATAAACAGTTTGTTGCGTACTTTCGAGGATGTTTCGGTTAATGATCTATGCTCATGTGTACGTTGCTGTCATTCACGTTGGTGGTAAAAATGTGTATGTTAGCTCTAGAATTATAGCTAGAGATCTTTAAATGTCTCCTTCTCTTTAACAATCAATTATTTTAGTCGTATGTGACACTTTTAGTGATCTTTATATTTACATAGGTTTACATTTACCCTTACTCAGGTTCCGCTGGACAGGACTTGTGGAATTGCCAGTGTTTTTGTTGTAATAGCAGATTTATTGTCAACTCATAGATTGTTGTTACATGTTCATAGTCTTACATTAAACACAAGTATTGGATTTTCTTACGATTTTATTCCAGAGTGTTGGGTGAATTCGTCACTGGTCAATTAATAATGTGGTTTGTCTTTTAGAAGATATGTATGGCCAATGTGGTTCCTTTGAAATTTGGTTACATGGATGTAATGGCTTTTAGTTTTGATGTGATTGAAAGACCAAGGTGTGTACTGATTACAGTACACTTATTCATAAGTATATATAATTTTAAATTACATTTTATTTTTTTACGCTTTCACTAATGTCTAAAACATATTAATATTTTCTGACACCTTTGGTAGTCAAAAAGCTACCTGGCATGAACATTGATGTCACTGGCCTCGATTTAGGTGCTTGATGGTATAACTGTGTACGTTAGCCATGAAATTATAACTACATATATTTAAATGTCTCCTTCTGTTTAACATGCAATTGTTTTAGTCATATGAGACACATTTAGTGGTTATGTACCCGTCTTTAACTTGACATGTATTTGCATTGCCCTCACTTAAGTCCACTAGACATGACTTGTGGCGTATCCAACGTTTTTGTTGTAATAGTGTACGTATTGTCAACTTATAGATCGCTGTCACATATTCATAACCTTATATTTAACATACGTATTAGATTCAGTTATGATTTAATTATGGCATGTTGTGTGGCTTCCTCATTCGTCAGTTAATAATGTGGTTTGTCTTTTAAACGATATGTATGGCCGCTGTGTTTGTTTGGAATTTGGTTGCATGGATGTGATGTCTTTCGGTTTTAATCTTGTGGAAAGATCAAGGTGTGTACTGGTTACAGTACATTTATTCATAAGTATAGTGTGTGTGTGTGTTGGGGCTTATGGGCGCTCAAAATGCATAAGTATATGTAATTTTATTTTTGTGTTCATTTGTGTTTACTATATATGAGTGCTTCTTGAATGAATTTCTAGTCAAAAGGCTTTTGTGGTACGTTATGAATAGATATTGTTGAGCCACGCTTTAAAGTGCACTCCATCCTCGTGGACTACTTAGTGTGTTTGTGTGTTATAGTTTCATGGCAATACATGATACATGGATGCATTCGCATACGAATGTTGTTCACATGAAGAGTTTCTAGAGGGAGATTTTCTTATGTTATGTATATGTTATGATCATAGGTGGTGTCCTATATTTGGTCCTCTGACGCACCTTGGACATTCATTTTATACATTTGGCTCAAGTATGCCACTTAAGGGTTTACACCTCAACATTTCATCCCTTGGCACGACACATGGATCATGTTTCTGAGATTGTAGTCTCTGTCACACATTTATCATTTCCTGCAGCTGCCTTGTTGTTCAGTAGGTTACTTGAGGATTGTGAAGATAACGTACAGTTCGACTGGCCAACAAAAATCGTGGAATATTTATATAATGAAGTTATTAATAAATTCTGTATTTGTACAATGTGTAGAGTGGAAACTGGTTCTGGTATACGTGAGATATATTACAGTGGATGTATCTGTTCGTTCTATCAAATGATTACTGTATATTCAGTTGTAGAGTCTTGTCACTGATTCTCAATGTGTATTTAATCTGTCTTTGTATTGCATGGTTGATAAGTTGATAATACTGTCATTACTGTTCATGCATAGAGGCCTGAAGAGGGTGCACTGAAGCGCCGAAACCAATAGTTACACAATAAATGACATCATAAGGACGGCTGTTGGTGTTTCATTTTCTTACAATAGTGAACGTCCGTAGTCCCCCATGCCCTAAGTCAAAACAATAGACACACAAAAATATAGAAGGGTGATTGGGACTATATAAGTGAACCTAAACACATTGTTAGATTCAGATAAAATATCTGAACATTGGAGACACAACCGATCCTACGACTTACCTTAGAACGTTAAAAACGGCGAACAGTTGAGATTTCCTATTGCTGTAGTCTACTGAGCACTGGGAGGTGCTTTAGTTTTCCAAAATTATCGCCAGGCAGCTGACAATTTGTCACACTGATGTTTGTATGTGATGGTACTGAGTACAGTGAAGGCAGCCAGTGGGTGGTTGTGAGTGGGTGAGTATTCTGTTAAGAATTAAAAATTAAAAAAAAAATGTTCTAATGCCTAGATTGCATTTACATCAGTTCGGTTGTAATCAACAACCATCATAAGTTCATGCAATTATTAAATTCGGATGGGACACCAAATAGATGTACTAGCATTAATCATCATCCATCTGCGTAGAAAGTAACATGAATAAGGAATTTGATGCTAACTGCAACAACAAAACTGAGCTAGGCTGAGCCACACTCGTACAAGATGCTGTTTGAACAAACTCGGGAGTTGTATCGAAAGCAAGTTCAGCGAAAAACAGCTCGTGCAGCGGCCCAAAATCTGGGAATGGCTCTACACCCCGATAAATCGTAATCAGTCATAAAATATGAAATAGCCATCATCATATCACGTAACTCGACGACGGAATAAAATGTTGCATGTTCACCCGAAATGACTTGAGTAACGTCACTCAATGTCAAAACATTTCGGCAGGACATACCAACATTTCATTTTGTTGTGGACGAGTTACGAGATGTAATGATAGCCATTTTATAATTCATGACTATTTACGGTTTTATCAGTCAGGATGTAGAACCACTCCCAATATCAGTGCCTTTGCATACGTTCCTTTTCATTGAAATTGTCTTTCATACAACTGCAAATTAATGATGTCTGTGGTTTTACTGATACTATCAGATTGTTCAATCTGCCTCTCGTATGGTTATGGTGTACAGCCTGGCTTAGTTGTGTTGCTGCTGTTAGCACAAAATGTCCTATTCATGATGCTTTCTACCCCAATACGTGTCACTACAGGATTATTGTTACTGATAAATCCTTTTTGTGTTCAAGTCGCACTTTTATCTCTGCATGATCTGAGGATGTTTGCTACTAACAACCGAAAATAGCTACTCATCACATTTCAATTGTCTTACCTAAATGCGATATAGAGACCAAAATATTTTTGTAAAGCAGTTTTTGAAATTTTAACAAATTATATAAAGGTAACTTTCTCCATTCCTAATAATGTTGGGCATTACTAATCTATGTATGCTTTTAAAGAAAATTTATCGCCCGATTTCGTATGACGCCTATGTATTAGCCTTAATTTCTCGAATTTTTTCATCGTGGTCATTACGCGAGATGTAAGTAGAGGGAAGTAATACGTTGTACAATTCTTCCCGGGAAGTACTCTCTTGAAATATCAGTAGAATACCTCTCCGTGGTTTACTGTGAGGAAAATCACTGCTCTTCTTCGGATCATCTGTCTCTTCTATCAGCCCCACCTGGTAAGGGTCACAAATTGATAAGGAATACTCAATAATTGGTCGAACAAGCGCCTTGTAAGCCAGGTCTTTCGTGGATGCGTTACATTTCCTTAAGATTTTTTCCAACACATCCCATTCATGAGTGAGCTTTTCCTGCAATTTGTCTTACACGGTCACTGCATTTAAGGTCGATCTAGATAGTTTTCCCAGATACTTTAGGGTAGGTACTTATTTCAGCGATTTGCTGTCAATAGCGTAGTTGTGGAGTAGTGGATTCCTTTTCGTATGCATGGAAATATGTTACATTTATTTACGTTCAGAGTCAACTACAAGAGACTGCACCATTCACCAATCTTCGGTTGTTCAGTTTGCAATCGATACTGTCTCCTGGCGTTTCTACTTTCATACAGACAGCCGCATCATCTACGAACAGTTTAAAGAGCTTCCCATGTTTTTACTAGATCGTTTGTATATACATTGTAAATAGTAACGGTCCTATCTCACTTCATTGGGGTATTCCGGAAATTATTTTTACTTCAGTACATTCTGCTCCGTTAAGAGCGACGTGTTGAGTTCTACTTGCAAGTAAGTCCTGAATACAGTCACAGATTCTGGTCCGTCACCCGGTAAGCTCCATTTTTTTTTCAGTAAACGTCAGTGCGGGATCGTGTCAAATGCCTTCCTGAAATCAAGAAACAGTGCGTCAACTTAAGCGCCGCTGTCTACTGCGCCTGTAAGTAAGTACATCTGTCCTACGATACTTCTTGAAAATGGAAATGACCTGCAGTTTTTTTCAGTCGCTGGGTATCTTACTCTCGAGCCAACTACGATAAACTGCTCTAGTAGCAGGGGATCAAATTCTTTTGCATATTCTTAACAGAATCTTACAGTTATCTCATCATGTCCTGATGCGTTTCCACTACCAAGTGATTGTAGTCCCTTTTCTACTCCGCGATTGAGTATCCCAATATCTGCCATTTCGACGTTCGTCCGATGATTGAAAAGAGGAATCATGTTATGATTTTCCGCGGTGAATTAATAATTTGCGGAAGATACAATTCAGCATTTCGACCTTGTCTCTGTTACCTCAAAATACCAATCTAAATGAAATATACTTTCAGCTGGTAGGTTCAGAGGAAGTAGGTTCAGAGGAGGAGGCTGCCCACATTAAAGCACTGAAGACAGGGAAAGCCCCCGGGCCAGACGGCATTGAAGCGAAGGTAGTGCAGTTCCTAGCGCCCCAACTGGTAGCTCCACTTACCCACTATTACAATGAATGTCTGAGACAGGAAAAAATCCTAAAAATTTGGAAAGCATTCACTGTAGTGATTATTAAAAAAGGACCCAATAAGGACCCAGCTGAAGCTAAGTCTTACGGACCAATATGCTAATTAGACATCTTTGGGAAGATATTCGAGAAATTGCTAGCTGACAGACTGACTGCACACCGAGTGCTGTGCGGGATGAGCGGCAGGCAGTTCGGCTTCAGGTCGGGGCGGTCGGCAACCGATGCAATCGTCCTGGCAGACGAGGTCTGTCTGTGGCTCAGCCCCGTACAAGTACGTTGTTGGCATCATGGTTGACATCAGTGGCGCTTTTGACAACCGCTGGTGGCCTTAGGTCTTCTCCTGCCTGCGGGAGACATAGTGTCTAGGGCCGCTACATGGCTGCCTGAGGTGCTATTGTGAGGATCGGGAGATTTGGCTATCATCCCCTAGCGGTAAAGTTGGAAAAACCTTAACTAAGGGATGTCCCCAGGGTTCCGTTTTAGGTCCCCTGTTTTGGGATATCCACATGGAACCAATTCTACACAGTTTGCAACAGGGTGAAGAGGTACTAGAGATGACAGCTTACGCAGATGACCTCCTTCTGCTGGTCGGCGGCCGGAGACATAGAACCAAAAATAGAAAGAGCCATGGCGAAACTGCAACTATGGTGTAGTAATACTAAAATGTCAATTTCACCAACCAAATCAACGTACCTATTGCTGAAAGGACAGCTAGTAAGAAATCCTACAGTGAGACTTGGGGGCTCACCAGTTCTCAGATGACATGAGACTCGCTACTTGCATGTTATCATCGATGAAAGGAACTTCGGAAAGCACATTGAGTCCGTAACCCAAAGAGCATTACAAGTACTCAATAACCTCATCTCCATAGGACACAAAAGATTTCAGCTTCCACCACACCTAATAATGTTGTATCATAACAGTATATTAACTTCAATAGTGGGTTAGGGATCGGGAATCTGGGCACACAGGCTCACAAGGGTGGTGCCTGCCATGACAGTGAGAAGAGTACAAAGCAACATGCTGTTAAGATCTGTGAGGGCTTACGGAACATCCACAGGAAGTGCCCTATTAGTGGTAATGGGGGCTCTGGATAGTAAAATTCGAGAGCAAGCAGCTTGGTACTGGGCTAAGAAAGGGAACTACACGAAAATAGAAAATATACTGGGAGCTCTTGTTAGGGACAAAGGAGAGATACAGAAGGAGTGAGGAATCTTGGGAAATTGATGAATCTGGCAGAAGAACCTTCAGACTCTTGCCAAATGTTAAAGAAAGGTTAGGCATGAGGTATTTCGAACCAACCCGGGGTCTAATTCATTTTATCACTGGCCATGGGCCCTACCCGACATATCTATGCCGGTTTGGGAAAGGGCTACACCTGGGTGTGGCTGTGGCGCTTCGGAGGGTAGTCCCGACCATGTGGTTTACGAGTTCCCCCTTTTCGATGATGTAGCAATTATATTGAGGCAACAACTACCAGACAACAACACATACGTCTTGTCAAGATACGAAGAGACTTTTGAAACCTTGAACAACCAACGAAATGAGGTATTACGTAAAGTTCTGACTGCATACCTGAGGGACTTTCGCGATTAGAACCAACCACTGAACGTGTCCTAGTACCATAATCCTGTTCCGCCTGTGCGTGGACAGGTCGACTTGTTAGTTGGAATCCGTCACGTGCAGGGCTAGGAGGAGTGGGGTACATCTATTCACGATTATGACAGCACCGGATTTGACGTAGGTTAGTTAGTAGGATTAGATGCAGATACTAAACTAGGAACCTGCAGCGACAAGTAGTTTTTGGCCTGCCCAGTGTCAGGGGCACGCTCATCGGGATTAGCTCGATGAGCAAGGCCTGTAACGCTGTAGGCAGTTAGGAATATTAACAAGTAGGTAGTAGTGTATAGTTTAACAAATCGTAATTTGCCTATTAACATGTACTATGTCGCACTGTCTGTAGCTCACAAATTAACTGTAATAACTGTAATAGCAGCAAATAACATATTGTGTTAACATTAGGACCCACTAATAACTAAGGTGGTGGGTTAATTGGTATAGTTGTTATTATTGTTATCAAAATAAATATTTTTTTTCAGCAGGTAGTTAGACAATGGTCGAAGATTCAAGGAACCGCTTGAAGCGATTAGATCATTTAGATTGTCATTTATCATAAACCTAACTGTAGTGTACAGGGATCAAATTTGGTAACGCGGTAGGTCTAAAATGAGTCTGAGTTGGCTTTGAAAGTGAGCAGAGAACGGCGAGACGGAGACGTCGTCTTGGCTGGCGCCAGTCTTCCTGGCACGGGAGCGGTGGCGCTCTTTCGAGCAGCTCCCGCTGCGCGCGGACAAAGAGGTCGCTTCCTTTTTGTGTGGCGGCATCCGCCTCGCCTAGTGGCGCCACCCACGCAGCCGCCGGCCTGTTTGTCGTATATCCACGGCGCGCAGCGACGCCCGGCACGCGTGGCGTCTGACGCTGTCGCCATCGCGGCCCCAGGGCCGAAGCGGGGCCAGTCCCGTCCGTGTGTGCCCGCGACACACGCGCGTCGCTGACCGTTTTACGAGCCACTAGCAGCGCCAAGTGGCAGCATCGCACACGCTAACGACTTCCCACGACGTTGTATCACAGATATACATTAATATTTTCTATTTTTATTTGTGGTTGCTTAGTATTTCTGATTTATTTTGATGTCTTTCTTGTAGACATCGGGAACGGAAAACACAAAGAGATTTTAGCACATCAAAGGACACATGATCGATGGTACCTGGATTAAACTGCTCGCAGAAAAAGAAAAGTTAAAGCAACATCTGCTGAGATATAACGAGTGTGTTGCTCTGACAAGGACAGTTACGCGAAAAACGTTGACTATGTCGAGAGATGACGTGATTTATAGAGTCGCCGTCCACGACTTAACGTTGCAAACTGTCTGACGCAAAGATACGGCTTCTCCTCCACGGGGCGCTTTGTGGGAAACTCTGTGTGTTCCCGCAAGAAGCTTAAACTGAAGCGTCTTCTGCCTGTTTGGCGTCACCTCGGTGTCTTCAGGCTGACAACCCAGATAGATGGCGCGGTGTTAAGCCACTAGACTTGCAATGGGGAGGACACATCTTCACATACCGTCCAGCAATCCCGATTTATCTTATGCGTGGCGTTGCTAAATCGGTAAAGGCATTCATTCGAAAGGGAGACGGCTGATTTCCTCCCCGAATCTGATCTTGCGCTCCGTCTCTAGTGATCTCATCGGTGGTTGCACGTTAAACCTTAATCTCCTATCCTACCTCCTTACAAGTGGACGAGGACGTGAAGGCACCCCAAAACACTCGAAACGAATGGCTCAAATGGCTCTGAGCACTATGGGACTTAACATCTGAGGTCATCAGTCCCCTATAACTTAGAACTACTTAAACCTAACTAATCTAAGGACATCACACACATCCATGCCCGAGGCAGGATTCGAACCTGCGACCGTAGCAGTCGTGTGGTTCCGGACTGAAGAGCCTAGAACCACTCGGCCACCGCGGCCGGCCACTAGAAATTAAATCTGACGGAACAGTGTTATCGCTGTGAGTAAACACCCACCTCTGAAGTGTGGTATCACACACAGTCCAATTACACTAATGCAGGAAGAGAATCAATGAGATTGTGGAAGAAAACGATAGGGGTGTGGCCGATTGCGCTAGGTTTTGCGATTGCGGATCCATGGCGTGAGAAGCACTACCGAGGAGGTTCCACCGATTCTCTATTGGCTTTACATCCGGGGAGTTTGGTGGCCAGGGGAGTCCGGAAACTCATCTCTGTGCTTTCTGAAAGACGCACGTACACTGCGAGATGTTCGACACCTTACAGTATGTTGCTGGTGGATGCCAACGTGCCGGGGAAAAAACACACTGAATAAAGGGTTGAATACGGAGTGTTCAAAAAGTCTCTCCGCAGTGCCATGTGATTGTTAGCCGCGCGTGCCGTATGCCTCAGTGAATATACCGAAATGATACTCAGTGAAATACGAGTTATTAATTTGTTGAATATTCATTTCTACTTACAAATTTTCACATTATATGCTGCAAGTCTCCCCCCCCCCCCCCCCCTGTTGTTGAATACACAGTTCAATTCGTTTAATCATGCTTCCAAACACAAGTTGTAACATATCCTCTGCAACAGAAGCAATGAAAGTGGATATTGCAGTTTTCAATTCATCGATGGATTTTGGACGGTTTTTATAGACAGTTGCTTTCGCTGCACCCCAGAAGAAAATTTCAGGTGGTGTTAGGTCAGACGATCGTGGAGGCAAAAGTCCCTGTGAAATTATGCGATCACCAAAAACATCAGGAAGCAGAGACACTGAAACGTGAGCTGTATGCGGGGTCGCACCATCTTGTTGAAAATAACCATTCAGTATTTCACTTAACACAAGTTCTCCTATGAATGGGTACAGAATATCACTGCAGTATCGTTGTTCGTTTATTGTTTCGTTGAAAGATATGGGACCCACAATGTGACGCCTAGAAATTGCAATCCAAGCTCTTATTGTCACAGAGTGAAGTGGTTCCTCATGAATACACAATGGATTTGCAGTACTCCACATACGAGAATGTTGCGAGCTCATGTACCTGGATAAATTAAACCACGCATCAGTCAAAATCGTTTCGTTAAGAATATCCCTTCCATTTTGTTGAACGAAATTTTTGAACCATTGAAAATAATGCAGTCTCTCGCCATGATCAGTATTTTTCAGTTCTTGTACGACTGTCACTTTTTATGGGAAAAGTTCTAATTTTTTCCTTACAGCTGTGTGGGCCGTTCCGACACTATCATCAATTTTCTGGGCGAGTTTTCTTACTGACTTGTTCGGACTTATGGACATTTTATCGGAAGTATCGAGTAGTTTATCCTCAGACAAAACACTAGGACGAACACTTCTCGGTGCATCTGTCACTGTACCCCTGTTTCGAAATTTGCTAATCCAAATCTCGCACAGTATCGCGATGTGGGAGTGTGGTCTGCGGGAAAACTGAATAAAATGTTTGACGAACTGAAACTGTGTATTTACCGCCAGTTTGAACACATGTTCGACTAAAAACACACGTTATTCAATCGTTAGCATTTTAACAGAGACAAAAACGAAACAAACGATCAAAGGAACTAAACTTAAAACGTTCGCGTCAACACGTAATGACACACACCAACGATACTACTGACGCTGGCTGAGATAAACGAAGTAGTGGAGTGTTCGGAGAGTCCACTTGAAGGGAAGTAACCCAGGTAGGCGAACAATCATACGGCACGCGCGGCTAACAGTCATACGGCACTACGGAGAGACGTATTGAACACCCCATATATGCTCTCCAACAATAGATGCATACTCGTGTTAATCCACTGTGACTTCCAGAATGACGAGATCACGCAGGGAATGCGATGATAACACTCCGCACACGGTAACGCTGCCTTCTGGTTGCACGGTACTTGCCGTCAGACGCCTCACGCTGTAGACGCCCACGGCCATCTGTCTGATGAAACATAATAAGTGATTCATCTGAACAGGCCACCTGTAGCTAACCAGTGGGAGCCCAGTCGCGTTACTGGGACGCACGTTCCAGTCTTCGCCGACGACGCCCAGCTGCCAGCGAAAGTTCATGAGCAAGGCGCTTGCTGATGAGACCCTTACGCAGCAACTCTCACTGAATGGTCGGTCAGGAGACACTGTTGGTAGTCCCTTGGTTCATCTGGGCAGTCAGTTGCTCAACAGTTGCACACCAAGCGAGGCGGCGCACTAGTTAGCACGCTGGACTTGCATTCGTCAAGGCGACGGTTCAAACCAGGATCCGACCATCCTGGTTTAGGTTTTCGGTGATTTCCCTAAATCGCTTTAGGCAAATGTTGGGGTAGTTACTTTGAGTGGGCACGGCCGACTTCCTTTGCTAATCTCATGGGACCGAGGACCTCGCTGTTTGGTCCCCTCCCATCAATCTCCCAACCAACCAACCAGCCAACAGTTGCACGTCTATTCGCCTGTATACATCTCCGTTCTACATCTACATCTACATCTACATCTACATGACTACTCTGCAATTCAAATTTAAGTGCTTGGCAGAGGGTTCATCGAACCACAATCATACTATCTCTCTACCATTCCACTCCCGAACAGCGCGTGGGAAAAACGAACACCTAAACCTTTATGTTCGAGCTCTTCTTTTATTTTGATGATCATTCCTACCTATGTAGTTCGTAATTTTAACACCAAGGTACTTAGTTGAATTGACAGCCTTGAGAATTGTAGTATTTATCGAGTAATCGAATTCCAACGGATTTCTTTTGGAACTCATGCGGATCACCTCACACTTTTCGTTATTCAGCGTCGACTGCCACCTGCCCCACCATACAGCAATCTTTTCTAAATCGCTTTGCAACTGATGCTGGTCTTCGGATGACCTTACTAGACGGTAAATTACATCATCATCTGCGAACAACCTAAGAGAACTGCTCAGATTGTCACCCAGGTCATTTATATAGATCAGGAACAGCAGAGGTCCCAGGACGCTTCCCTGGGGAACACCTGATACCACTTCAGTTTTACTCGATGATTTGCCGTCTATTACTACGAACTGCGACCTTCCTGACAGGAAATCACGAATCCAGTCGCACAACTGAGACGATACCCCATAGGCCCGCAGCTTGATTAGAAGTCGCTTGTGAGGAACGGTGTCAAAAGCTTTCCGGAAATCTGGAAATACGGAATCAACTTGAGAGCCCCTGTCGATAGCGGCCATTACTTCCTGCGAATAAAGAGCTAGCTGCGTTGCACAAGAACGATGTTTTCTGAAACCATGCCGATTACGTATCAATAGATCGTTCCCTTCGAGGTGATTCATAATGTTTGAATACAGTATATGCTCCAAAACCCTACTGCAAACCGACGTCAATGATAAAGGTCTGTAGTTGGATGGATTACTCCTACTACCCTTCTTAAACACTGTTGCGACCTGCGCAATTTTCCAATCTGTAGGTACAGATCTATCGGTGAGCGTTGCCGTCAGTGATCCCGGTGGTGCAGTACACTTTAATCACAGCCGACATGCGAACTCTTTACGACTTTAGCTGTTTCGGGAGAGCTTCCACCCTCGGACCGAGAGCCAGTTATCATGTCTTTTGGACGTCAGATAAATCGCTCCGTTGCCGCATTACGACAACGACTTCACTGTTTTATGCGTCCCCCCGACACGCTTTATATACCCTCCACTGCCGGTGCTGCCCTGCAGTCTGTAAATCGTTATTGCACTTTGGTTCAAATGGCTCTGATCGCTATGGGACTTAACATCTGAGGTCATCAGTCCCCTAGAACTTAGAACTACTTAAACGTAACTAACCTAAGGACATCACACACAGCCATGCCCGAGGCAGGATTCGAACCTGCGACCGTAGCGGTCGCGCGGTTCCAGACTGAAGCGCCTAGAACCGCTCGGCCACATCGGCCGACTATTGCACTGTGATGTGGAACATAACTGGTAGTCACATTAATGTGTCTGGGCGGTTTACCGATACTATACGCCCTTGTTTCTGTTGGCTAGAGGAGTGTAACAGAGTCAAGGAAGATAGGGTTTACTACGTCGTCGACGACTAGCTCTTAGACGCAGAGGATCGAGGAATGATGGGGGATGAAAATCAGCTGTGCTCCTTTAATCGAATCATTCCTCTATTTTCCTTAAGTGAATTAGGCGAATCAAAGGCCGCGGCATTAGTGGTTGTGGTGGTACGGGTATTCATGGGATGCTCAACAGTGAAGCAATCAGAACCCTAGGACAAGCAACTGGATACGAATACGTGTTCAATATCTTCTCACTGTATAGTACCACAAAGTACGCGGGTTGGAACTTTAATAGTGGCAACTATTTATTTACAGCTCGTACAAAATAGATACGTGTTTCAAAGTTTTACTGACCTTCAATATAGTACGACAAAGTACGATGGTTGGAACTTTAATAGTGGCAACTACTTACACTCCTGGACATTGAAATAAGAACACCGTGAATTCATTGTCCCAGGAAGGGGAAACTTTATTGACACATTCCTGGGGTCAGATACATCACCTGATCACACTGACAGAACCACAGGCACATAGACACAGGCAACAGAGCATGCACAATGTCGGCACTAGTACAGTGTATATCCACCTTTCCCAGCAATGCAGGCTGCTATTCTCCCATGGAGACGATCGTAGAGATGCTGGAGGTAGTCCTGTGGAACGGCTTGCCATGCCATTTCCACCTGGCGCCTCAGTTGGACCAGCGTTCGTGCTGGACGTGCAGACCGCGTGAGACGACGCTTCATCCAGTCCCAAATATGCTCAATGGGGGACAGATCCGGAGATCTTGCTGGCCAGGGTAGTTGACTTACACCTTCTAGAGCACGTTGGGTGGCACGGGATACATGCGGACGTGCATTGTCCTGTTGGAACAGCAAGTTCCCTTGCCGGTCTAGGAATGGTAGAACGATGGGTTCGATGACGGTTTGGATGTACCGTGCACTATTCAGTGTCCCCTCGACGATCACCAGTGGTGTACGGCCAGTGTAGGAGATCGCTCCCCACACCGTGATGCCGGGTGTTGGCCCTGTGTGCCTCGGTTGTATGCAGTCCTGATTGTGGCGCTCACCTGCACGGCGCCAAACACGCATACGACCATCATTGGCACCAAGGCAGAAGCGACTCTCATCGCTGAAGACGACACGTCTCCATTCGTCACTCCATTCACGCCTGTCGCGACACCACTGGAGGCGGGCTGCACGATGTTGGGGCGTGAGCGGAAGACGGCCTAACGGTGTGCGGGACCGTAGCCCAGCTTCATGGAGACGGTTGCGAATGGTCCTCGCCGATACCCCAGGAGCAACAGTGTCCCTAATTTGCTGGGAAGTGGCGGTGCGGTCCCCTACGGCACTGCGTAGGATCCTACGGTCTTGGCGTGCATCCGTGCGTCGCTGCGGTCCGGTCCCAGGTCGACGTGCACGTGCACCTTCCGCCGACCACTGGCGACAACATCGATGTACTGTGGAGACCTCACGCCCCACGTGTTGAGCAATTCGGCGGTACGTCCACCCGGCCTCCCGCATGCCCACTATACGCCCTCGCTCAAAGTCCGTCAACTGCACATACGGTTCACGTCCACGCTGTCGCGGCATGCTACCAGTGTTAAAGACTGCGATGGAGCTCCGTATGCCACGGCAAACCGGCTGACACTGACGGCGGCGGTGCACAAATGCTGCGCAGCTAGCGCCATTCGACGGCCAACACCGCGGTTCCTGGTGTGTCCGCTGTGCCGTGCGTGTGATCATTGCTTGTACAGCCCTCTCGCAGTGTCCGGAGCAAGTATGGTGGGCCTGACACACCGGTGTCAATGTCTTCTTTTTTCCATTTCCAGGAGTGTATTTACAGCTCGTACAAAATATATACGTGTTTCAAAGTTTTACATACCTTCAGAGTAGTCACCAGCATTGTGTATAACCCGTTACCAGCGATGTGGAAGTCGTAAGGTACTCTAAGCAGTGGCAGTTGTGTTGCCAGTTCGAGCGGCGCGGTCTACTGACCGACAAATTTGTAGCAGTTCTGAAGCGAATCCCGTGAAGTGTTTCCTTCAGTTTAGAAATCGAGTTGAATGTTACCGGCTTCTATCCGAGCTAACAATTTCATTGCTCGCTTACGATTGAGACTACTGACTTGGTGCTCCGAGCTGTTGTATTAAATGAATTCGCTTGCTCAACGCAAATCTATCAGATACAAAATCTTATTTTTGCTACAGACAACTCGAATTATTATTATCTAGTGGTTGGTATTGAGTGGAACAACCCAAAAACTGAAATACAATACGTATATTTGAACCATTCACTTTTAACGATTTTCCGAGTTTTAAAATACGTCTGCAAGTAATAAAACTTCATCCAGTGAGCAAAATTCTATAGTTATAGCTGACATACATGGACAAATAAAATGATAAATAAAATTTTAAAAAATAGGTAATGCCAGTGCTGTATATCAAATATACCTCGGGTGAAAGTGTACCCACCTCCGTAATACGACTACAGTTACAAACAAGGTTCTTGATGAAGGTGTTTATGATTAGCTCCTGTTTTGTACCGGAACTATTTCGATTTTGATAAGTGCAATACAGTTTACTAGTAAATGACAAACAAAATTTTCTGATTCAGCTCATGATTTTGCTGTTTTCGATCGAGATCTGTACTTACTTAAAAGGTGAAGTAGCCAATAGTCTACGTTATCACAGACACGAAACATTCAACTGTTTTTGATATTTTCAATCTTCAACATGTTTGACAATAAATAATCGCGAACTTGTAACATTGCAGCGTAATGATGCAGTGTAATGATGTTGCGATTGTATCTACTGTGTCTATTATATCTACTGCATGTGACGATATTGTGAGGCGTATGCTGTTCCGTGGCACTGTTGTAATAATAGGCAATTTCTCCTTTATTTCTGACTTGTATTCAGAACTCATCGATGTTCATACCATTATCTTGGTTACTTCTGGTGTCCATTCCGAGCCATCGCGCAAGTCCTCTTAGAGGGCTCCTTGTGTCTAAATCCAAAGTCAGTTACATATTTCTTTATTATTTTTCTTTTACATGAACTTTTGTCGTACTACGCTAAGAATTATTTTTATTTTTCTGACACTGTAGTCGTGATCTAGATATTGCATTCTGCATCTGTATTTGATCGGATCTAATCCGTATTTCACGTGCATTATCTATCATTATCGAAATGCCAGAGACGGTGTGTGGAGTTACGACGGCAACTGCACGACATGCAGTAGTTGGTCTTCACGCCATCCCAGAGCGGTTTGCCGGCCGAAGTGGCCGTGCGGTTAAAGGCGCTGCAGTCTGGAACCGCAAGACCGCTACGGTCGCAGGTTCGAATCCTGCCTCAGGCATGGATGTTTGTGATGTCCTTAGGTTAGTTAGGTTTAACTAGTTCTAAGTTCTAGGGGCCTAATGACCTCAGCAGTTGAGTCCCATAGTGCTCAGAGCCATTTGAACCATTTGAACCAGAGCGGTTTCTGCTGTTTTACACAGTCTCCAACACTCATCCTGGGTTTTTCATCTATTTCTGTTGCAGTTATACTATTTTGCTATCGTACAATGCATGTTTTACGTCTTTTAATGTTACTCCTATCATAAAGTAACTGATCTGGAGATACTCCCATACAGATCGAAACCGGTCACATATTAAATTTAAAATAAATTGTTTTATGTGGTCAAGACTGCTTTTCAATTAAAAACCTTTAACTGTTTACTTCGCTTACTTTCACTTTATTATCTCGTCCAGTTTGTTACTTAAGAGCAGCTCTGTACACTCACTAACGGGATTCTTAGCTCAGAAAAGGGCAGAGTTAGTTCGCAAAATTTTGTTTAGATCGTTCTTCAGGTGTCTCGGAATGCTAGCTCTGAAACACTGAACACATATTCCCATCATGGCACTTGTTGGCTATGTTCACTGGCTGGGAAGAAGTTGCAACATTCGTGCTAGCAGAACTGAAAGTAATTGAGAATAAAATTGTTTCATTCACATCCATGTTGAAAGATATCCTTGAAGCACGCTGCATCTGTTCAGCGCAGGAATTCCTTACAGCAGTAGGGAGCTTTTCTCTGAATTATGTTGTTTATTTATATACTCTCCTACAAGTTTCCCAATGTCTCACTAATTCTTTGAAAATGTGTTTATAAATTTTATAATCTGCACTGTGTAAATTATTTTATTACTCGTTACATGATCATGAACTTTAGGTTCGGAAGTTTCCATGGAACCTGATAAATTAATAAATACCGTCACGTCATTTCGTGATAAGAAAAACAGTCGAAGAATGTAAGTACTTGCGTGATGCTACGAAAGCTCCAAGGACCAGGGAACAGAATGTTTCAGGTGTTATAAACGCGCGGCTAGTCATAGCCCGGTCGAGGACTCTAAAACCGTACAAATGAGGAGCGTATAAGTACCGTGGAGTGGGAAACTCCCTGTGCGGCCCGGGTAGAAACGTAGAGACTCTGGAGTTTTTGCTCTGTCTGGGAAGGAGAATTTTCATCCGTATGCCATATTTACGTCGCCGGTATGAATTTTGCCGTCAGTCGGACGCCGCGGAGAGCCTCCATTAAGCGTGTTGTATGTTATTTGAGTGGAACGTTCCGGTGAGCCTTGAACCCTCCGCCGGCTGCTCACCTTTGTTTCCGTCACATAAAGGCGGCCGGGGAGGGTATAATTAGCGCTGGAGCCTTCTTCCGTAACTTCTCGTTTACGATGGGTCGCAAGAAGGCGGCGGACAGCTCGACGCCTTTCAAGTCCGGCCACGGAGCTAACATTACCCGGTCTAGAAGTATCTTCGTCGGATGCAGAGCCTATTATCAATTACGGCGCTGCACATTAAGTCGTGTTACGTTAGCTTTTGTGGTTGCTCTTATAACTGGCCCAGGTGTCTATTCTAAGACTCTCAGGCGTAGTTTTCTTCTCAGTCACTCCTAATTTCTTAGTGCTTTTTGTATTCGTGAGTTTTTTGTGTTGTCATAAGTAAAAATCAACTGTGTTCTTATATTGTGAGAACATTTATAAGTTAGATACTAAAACCAAACATCAAGTATGGCGTATGTATACGTGACGATTTATCCCGATCGCACACATGTTTAAAACTCATTTATTAATAGTACTGCGCTCGTAGAAAACACGAATGCAACTCGGATTGGCACCATCTCTAATGAGACCTTGCTAATTCAAAATATCGAGAAAGTACTACAGCTTGTATGACATCAAACACTTCCGAAGCGATTACACAAGTATCATACTGTGTAATCAGTACAAGAACAGTGCATGGTGTATCCTCCGAAAACATTCCCCACCCTAAAGTTACCTGTCAAAAACCCGCCCATCAAAAAGAGAAAGGAGTAATGAACGACACAATAGTGAAGCAGGTAACCTGATTACTTTATATGTTAGTCGTTAAGATTCACTCTCATGTCGTCATACGATCTGTTTTGCTGGAAGGGACTCTTCCGTCTCTAATAGTTCAGAAACGTGTGCTGATGGTTTGGATTGGTAATCATACGAAAATCAGCTATACAGGGCTTATGCACACACTTGAAGCTAATTGTCGGTTGAATGTACACTTCTGTATCATCTGCATACCACAGACATGACACTACGTTCCATGTTTATTCGTGTTTGAGAAGCTGAACTTAGTGTGTCGAGCAATAGCAATGATGCGCGTTTCGTAATCAGAAGGGGCACGGTGGAAATACGGTCTGACCTTTCACGTCTAGCTTTCCCCTGATTTTCCCATAACAGACAAAGCCCAGGCTGACATATTTGTTTAGGCCACAAAATATTTCCACCATTATTGTCCGTTTTGTGTTTGTGCTTCATCTGTAATGATATCGACGTTGACAGAATATTAAACTGAGTTTCTTACCTTCCTTTATGATGGTATCGGCTGGCGTAGAGTATCGCTTCCTAATCTTTAATGAGGAAATAAAATTGTAACATCCTGATCGATGCGAAGGAACGAACAGACTGAACCATTGAAGATTCTGTCGGCTCAGGTGACCACTAGCAATTAATTTGCACCACGTAGCCGTCCTACCAGCAACGAGCGTCACTAACATAGGAACTGCACTACTGCTGTGACGTGCACGGTGCTGACTGCATCTACAGCTCCGCGACCAGTCAGATTACCGACTGACGCTCATCTTATCCTCTTTCACAAGGCGGTATGGCGGTCAACGAACTGCTACCCTGACCATTGTCAGTTTCCTTGACCTTGAAGCCGCTACTCCAGAAGCTCCCGAATTGGCATCCTGAGGCTGAGGACGCCCCATTCCAATCCACACACCACGAAAAATCCCTGACAGTACCGGGAACTGAACCCGGATCCTCTGCGTAGCAATGAGACACAGTGACCGCTTTGTTATGGAAGTCGACGATGACTAATTCTGACCATCGCTTGTCGTATCTTGGTAACCTGTGGCTCATGTTACATAGCCTGTTACTTCCCGTGCTGTTGATAACATCAGGTTGGATTCGAACTTTAGTGGGCAGGTTTTATCAGTTGCTGGCAGCTTGGAGTGATGTGGACTGCCTGACTTACACTTGAGGTAGTAAAACATTTAAATTGGTTTGATTCTATCAATAAATTTCAGACTGTGCTTAAACAAATTAGGGAGTATTTTTGTGATGGTTTCAACAGATGCTCCATATTGTACTAACGACAAAACCAAAGTTATACTTTAGTTACACCGTGTCGCATTTTCTTATTTCCGTATGGCCAACTGCAGCATTCGTCTTCGTAATGAACAGTTCTGTTCTCCACCGCTAGCCTTCATTGTCCCTAATTCTGCTATTGTATTAATGCCTTAATTCTTCATTGCTAATAACCGTGGATTATATTAATGCCTTAATATCGACGGGTAAATTCGTATTTGGTTGTTACTATACATGTTCACGTGAGTCAAAGTTCTGGAGGTCGGAAGATATTCCGTGTGGAAGACTTTGTAAGATTTGTGGAACGTAGTGTATGTTTACGTACTGTTATTATTTGCCAAGTTTCTTTAATAAGTAGTGACTTAAAAGAACATATTCTTTTTCCGCAAATAACTCCCACGATTTATGTAGCTTTGTTAACAATGTCATTGTTCCCTTATACACTGGTGTGCAAAACGCAAGGACGAAACTAGCTTTCGTGTGATCTGTCACTGTCACGTAACACAGTTAGGTGAAAGTTGGACAGTATGTAGAAGGAACTGCTGCAATACGGTACGTACGTAACGGACGGAAATTCGAACTGAGACGATCTGAAATGAAGATTTTATTTAACGCCAATAATTGCACTGAACTAACAGCGACATACACTGAAGAGCCAAAGAAACTGGTACACCTGCCTAATGTCATCTAGGGCCCCAGAAGCAAGCAGAAGTGCTGCTACACGACATGGAATGGACTGTACTAACGACTGAAGTAGAGCTAGAGGGATTGACTGCATGAATCCTGCAGGGCTGTCCATAAATCCGTAAGACTACGAGAGATTGGAGATCACTTCTAAACAGCACGTTGTAACACATACCAGATATGCTCAATAATGTTCAAGTCTGGGGAGTAGGCGGCCAGCGTAAGTGTTTAAACTCAGAAGAGTGTTCCTGGAGCCACTCTGTAGCAACTCAGGACGGATGAGACGTCGCATTGTCCTGCTGGAATTGCCCAGTTCCGTCGGGATGCACAATGCGCATGAATGGATGCAGGTGATCAGACAGAATGCTTACGCACGTGTCACCTGTCAGAGTCGTATCTAGACGCTATCAGGTGTCCCACTCCAACTGGAGAAGCTCCACACCATTACAGAGCCTCAACCAGCTTGAACAATCCCCTGCTGCCATTTGCTCGATACAATATGAAACGAAACTCTCCCGACCAGGCAACGTGTTTCCAGTCATCAACAGTCCAATGTCGGCGTTGACGGGCCCATCCAAGGCATAAAGCTTTGTGTTGTGCTGTAATAAAGAGTACATGAGTGGGTCTTCGGCTCCGGCAGCCCATAACTACGCTGTTTCGTTGAATGGTTCAGACGCTGAGACTTGTTGATGACCCGTAATTGAAATCTGCAACAATTAACAAAAGGGTTGCACATCTATCATGTTAAACGATACTTTTCAGTTGTCATTAGTACCGATCTTGCAGTATCTTTTTCCGGCCGCAGCGATGTCGGAGATTTGATGTTTTACAGGATTCCTGATATTCACGGTACACTCGTGAAATGATCGTACGGAAATATCCACACTTCATCGCTACTTCGAAGATGCTGTGTCGCATCGCTCGTGCGCCGACTATAACCACGTTCAGATTCACATAAATCTTGGTAACCTGTCATTGTAGCAGCAGTAACCGATCTAACAACTGCGCCAGACACTTGATGTCTTGTGTCTGCTTTGCCGACAGCAGCGTCGTGTTACGCCCTTTTACATATCTCTGTATTTGAATAAGCATGCCCATACTAATTTCGCACAGAGCATAACGTTATCATAGGTAACACTTGGTTCAAGAATCATAAAAGAAGGTTGTATACATGAAAGAATCCTGGAGATAATAGAAGGTATCAGATAGATTATATAATGGTAAGACAGAGATTTAGGAACCAGGTTTTAAATTGTAAGACATTTCCAGAGGCAGATGTGGTCTCTGACCGCAATCTATTGGTCATGATCTGTAGATTAAAATTGAAGAAACTGCAAAAAGGTGGGAATTTAAAGAGATGGGAAGTGGATAAACTGACTAAACCAGAGGTTGTACAGAGTTTCAGGGAGAGCATAAGGAACCAATTGACAGGAATGGGTAAAAGAAATACAGTAGAAGAAGAATGGGCAGCTCTGAGGGATGAAGTAGTGAAGGCAGCAGAGGATCAAGTAGGTAAAAAGACGAGGGCTAGTAGAAATCGTTGGGTAACAGAAGAAATATTGAATTTAATTGATGAAATGAGAAAATATAAAAATGCAGTAAATGAAGCAGGCAAAAAAGAATACAAACGTCACAAAAACGAGATCGACAGGAAGTGCAAAATGGCTAATCAGGGATGGCTAGAGGACAAATGTAAGGATGTAGAGGCTTATCTCACTAGGGGTAAGATAGATACTGCCTACAGGAAAATTAAAGAGATCTTTGGAGAAAGAGAGCCACTTGTATGAATATCAAGAGCTCAGATGGAAACCCAGTTCTAAGTAAAGAAGGGAAAGCAGAAAGGTGGAATGAGTATATAGAGGGTCTATACATGGGCGATGTACTTGAGGACAATATTATGGAAATGGAAGAGGATATAGCTGAAGATGAAATGGGAGATACGATACTGCGTGAAGAGTTTGACAGAGCACTGAAAGACCTGAGTCGAATCAAGGCTCCGGGAGTAGACAACATTTCATTAGAACTACTGACGGCCTTGGGAGAGCCAGTCTTGACAAAACTCTACCATCTGGTGAGCAAGATGTATGAGACAGGCGAAATACCCTCAGACTTCAAGAAGAATATAATAATTCCAATCCCAAAGTAAGCAGGTGTTGACATATGTGAAAATTACCGAACTATCAGTTTAATAAGTCACAGCTGCAAAATACTAACGCGAATTCTTTACAGACGAATGGAAAAACTGGTAGAAGCCGACATCGGGGGAAATCAGTTTGGATTCCATAGAAATCAATAATTCAAAAACAGTCTTAATCGAATTTATTATTATTGTTATTATTATACCGCCAACCGGTTTCAACCCGACGTAGGGCTCATCTTCTGGGCGTTTACACTGTGAAATTATAGATATCCGTCAGAAAGACTATTATACAACAGCTAAAATTACGTAAATTTAAAATATGTTACCCATTGGTCGACTGCAGGTGATGTCACTCCTGTCTACATAACGGCAGGAAACTATGCGAGTCTAACCCTTCGTATGGGCTTAAATAGCGTGCTGAGATCACGTGAATAGACGGCAACACCCCCAGCGGTGATCAGCGGCATTTAATACAGTTTATTATACGTAATTACTAGTCACCTTGGTCTAACATAAATTTAAGTGACAGTAAATAACAGAAAACGGAACCACTCCATTTAACAAGAGTTATAATTTTAGTGTTAATTATAAAATAATAACAAATGTTCCGTAGTCAACTCGTAAAATTCGTAAAAATATATTACATTATGTGCCATAATATAAAGTAAAACAATCGGTGCCACACGAAAACTGGTGTCGTCTTGTATTATAATATATCTATTCGTACATTTACGAGGGCTATTCCGAAAGTAAGGTCCGATAGGTCGCGAAATGGAAACCACGGTAAAAATCAAAAATGTTTTATTTGCAACAGTTAGATACACCTTGCAGCTACTTATCTCCATAGTCGCCGACCCGACTTAGACGTGTATCGTAGCGTTGTACCAACTTTCCCATACCCTCGCTATAGAAGGCAGCCGCCAGTGCTCTCCGCCAATTCTCTACGCTGGCCTACGGCTCGTTGTCTTGTGCCGAAATGTTGTCTTCATAACCAGCGGTTCATGTGACCTGAGCTGAAACTCAGAGGGAGACAATTACGGGCTGTATTGTGGGTAATCTCACATTTCCATTTGAAAACGATGCAAGAGCATCTTCATTGCCCCTGCAGAATGCGGCTGAGAATTGTCTTGAAGACGAAACAGCACGACAGTTATGTAATGTTAGCTGCATAGCTTCAGGGGAAATTTCTCACCAGGCCCCCGTACTTGGCGGCAGACACTATTTTCTAGACATCTTTACGCACTCACTGCGAGCTCAGAAATGAGAAGAGCGACGTGATGCTAACTGGGGTTATACTAGAGACACTACCCAACACATCTGTGCAAAGCTTTATCGGATTTTCATAGTCGTTTCCATTTCGTGACGATCGGACCTTACTTTCGGAATAGCCCTCGTATGTAGAAAACATTTGAGTCAATTTACTAAAACGGTTAATATGCAGGGCCCATGTAGCTCGTTGGCCCCTTGCCCGCGGCATCAGCGTATATGAGCATACGTTGACTCGGCGATGGATGCGACCCCTTCAGCTGGGCGATCGCTGGATCCCACGCGATGGTCGTCTGCCCCCTGTAGCCCTGTAGCTGAGTGGTGTCTGCCCCCGGTAGCTGAGCGGTAGCCGGCACGGTAGATCAGCGTGTTCGGTCAGAGGGTTAGCTGTCCTCTGTAATAAAAAAACTGAGTTAAACGATCAACGACGAACTTCAACGGGTGTCTTACGACGTCCGCCCCGAGCAGATGCAACGAACGATAGAAAACAAAATGAGATTAAAAAAAAAGTGGTCAGCGAGACAGAATTTCAATCCTAAGGGCTCCGGTTCGATTCCCGGCTGGGTCGGAGATTTTCTCCGCTCAGGGACTGGGTGTTCTGTTGTCCTAATCATCATCATTTCATCCCCGTCGACGCACAAGTCGCCAAAGTGGAGTCAAATCGAAAGACTTGCACCCGGCTGGAGGCCCTAGACACACGTCATTTATCATTTTTTATTTACGCCGTGGTCGGCTGCAGGCCAACTATGTCTATTTAGGATGTTACCAGTGATTTTTTATTTTATTGGCTTTTTTAATTACACAATCCCAGTACCCGTTTGTGCGAGCCACGACGCATGTTTCGTCAAATTTTATACCGCGTTTTTTTTTTCCTTTTTTTTCCTTGCTCATCTAAAGCGGATTTCTCGGGGTAGCGTAGCGCAATAAAACCTCTCATTCTACTTCCTGCGTTGTTCCACAGTACGTACTGCTTGTTCGACGTAATACTGGCCACACTCACATGGGATCTTGTAGACCCCAGGTGTTCTGAGACCTGCTGCGTCTGTAACTGAACTCAGCAACAGAAAAATTTTTGCCGGAAGCGTGCACATACTGATTTCAACTTGTGTCGTCTCAGCATGCGGCTTATCCTGCCCGACACGGAGCCACAGAAAGGCAAAAAAGTAGGTTTATTTTCCCGGTCCTCGTCGGTGGTCTTTTGTGAGTCTTGCTTGAAACCACTCCATTTCTTTGATGGACCTTAGAGCCGTTGTTCCTGAGGGTCTTGCGTAGATGCCTCAGCTCATGAGGCAGGCTACCGGCATCTAATATCATTCTTGCACGATGCACTAATGTTCCTGTGCCGGACGATGATGAAGATGGCGTACAACTACAGGTCGATGTGGGTGGGTTTTCTATAGTGGCTCTGAGCACTATGGGACGTAACTACTGAGGTCATCAGTCCCCTAGAACTTAGAACTACTTAAACCTAACTAACCTAAGGACATCACACACATCCATGCCCGAGGCAGGATTCGAACCTGCGACCGTAGCGGTCACGCGGTTCCAAACTGAAGTGCTTAGAACCGCACGGCCACACCGGCCGGCGGGTTTTCTATAGACGCTGTGACCAAGGCATCCATTTCGTTTGCGGCGGACGAGAGCAATCATCATCTCTTTCTACCTCCATGGTAAACTGGATGTTGCTATTAATGCCGTTGACGTGTTCCAAGATCTTCATGAACACCGGTTATAACCTCCATCAAATAAATGAAGTGAGTCGAGTAAGACACAGAAAAAGACAACAAACGAGGGTCTTGCCATTCTGTCGTTCCATGTCGGACAAGATACGCCGTCTGCTGAAACGACACAAGATCAAATCGATCTTCATGTTAAAAAAAAAATCCGTCTTTTACTGGGACTAGTTATAGGACACAGCACGTCTCAGAATGCCTGGGGCCTACAAGATACCTCGCGAGTGTGGTCACTCTTACGTCGAGATAACAGTACACACTGTGGAACAACGCAGGAATGACCATGAGAGGTTTTATCACCCGACGCTACCCCGAGAAATCCACTTTTAGATCAGCATGCGGTAGAAAACGGACGCCGGATAAAATTTTACAATATACATCACGATCGCACAAAAGGAATCGGGATTCTGTAATTAAAGAAGCAACTGAAAAATATCACTGATAACACGCTAAATAGAGACGATGGCCTGCAGCACAGCACAGCGTGGAATCCAGCGATCGCACCGTTGAAGCTGGCGCATTGAGCTCCGAGTCAACGTACGGTCATATGCGGCGATGCCACGGACACCAGTGATGTAACAGGCGGCAGCTAGTGTGACTAAGGGGCGTACCACTACCCCACTGGCAGTCATACCACTTGATAATGAGCAAGGAGTGCTTGGACGAAAGCTCGTGTAATTTTAGTCACTTGAAGCGGCTGAAAACCCGAGAACTCTTTATTCAATGTTACCGCCTGAAACTCTGCATTCATGCTCTGTTTTCGCTTGTTCTGAACTGCTCTTAGTAGAAGATTTTGACGAATCGCCTGATTAACCTGCTGAACGACATAATCCGTGACTCTCGCTTCCTTCCCTGACCTTCTGCATCATAAATGGCTCTATGTCTTGCTTCATAATTCTTGCACCATGCACGCACTTTGCTGTAACAAATGATAAATGCTTTAGGTGGGCCTTAGCAAATCAGGTAGAACTCCTCAGCACGAAGAAATCGAATGACATGAGGCACTTGACGGCGGTTACTACACTATTCTATTCTAGGCATCTTTAGGTGCTCACCGTGCAGTCTGTAACCAATACTGTGATGTGACGCGATCGACAGACATAATAGAGACAATGCACAACACATCTGTGCAAAGCCTCACCGATTTTTCGCCGTCATTTTCATTGAAATAATTTACTGCGATATACTCCTTTCTGAGTAATGTAATATGTGTGGCTTCATAGCTGAAATGCTACGGAGTAATCTAACCTAACATCCTGTAGACCTACAACGTGAGCTGCTCTAAGTAACAGGTAGGTGATCAGAGCCTAAATGTGAATAACACTTCAACACTCGGCGTCTGCTATCCGAAGATCTCTCGTTGACAGAAGCTGTCTGTGATTGTGGCAACTGGAACTGGCCGGTAACTGAAGGATAACTGCAACTGTTGCTGTAGAGTTGCTGGCAACCGCTGTTGGCGCTGAAGTGGCAGAGTGTAGCTGCGCGTCTGCATTTATCCGCGAATGGCGGAAGGATAGCCATCTGCGATCCAATTCACAGACACACAAAGTAGTTCCCGGTGTCAACGCCCTCTTTGGTGGTTGACGTTACTATCGACGGATGGAGGGGGCGCTTCGTAGATCTCGAGGTGGGAGCATAAATCGGTTGCTGTTTATGACCGTCGTCCGTGTGGTGACTGATCTGAACTGTGTGGCCGGCCACTAGGGCCAAGTTGTTCTAGACGCTTCAGTCCGGAACCGCGCTGCTGCTACGGTCGCAGGTTCGAATCCTGCCTCGGGCATGGATGTGTGTGATGTCCTTAGGTTAGTTAGGTTCAAGTAGTTCTAAGTTCTAGGGGACTGATGACCTAAGATGTTAAGTCCCATAGTGCTTAGAGCCATTTGACCCATTTTTGAACTGTGACGCATAACTGGATACCAGCTGGTCGTGCACTCTGTAGCTATCGCTGTGTACCGTGTGTGGCAGCGTACACTGTTACTAGTATTTATTTGGGATTGAGCTTATATCGAATAAGGCCTTTGCCTCGCGGATAAACAGTGTGCGTATTTTTGTCAAATATGCGTTAAGATGTCAGGACTGCCCATGCAGGCAAATCTGTTAGGTCTATTTGAACGCCAGTGTAGTGGCTTTAGTAGACGTTACTGGTCTCCCAGACCTCTTCAGCAATGAATCGTCGAGAAAGGTTACCGGGAATCAAACCAAGTCACTACCATAAAACCATCGTCATATGGGAGAAGAAAGCATTCGTGAACGAGGAGCTCGTCGAGTTTTGTAACGCCACAGCTTAGAATATCACGTTCGACAGCATTCTGTAATGTGAAAGACTGAATCAGACAAGTCAGAAATTTCTGCTTCGTGAAGATAACGTGGCCAGTGAGATGCAAGATCACGTTAACGTCACAAACATAACTTGGGAGTTTCAGTTGCTCATTTGAAGCCCACATATTACAATTTGCTTCCTACGAATATATGCTGTTTCAAAGCACTAGCACATTGGGGATGCCTCCAACACATGTTGTTATTGGTACGATTTGTTGTAATACAATGACAGGAAACGTCACATTGGTGGTAAAAGAATTTTCATATTTGTTTGTTTTAGTATTACACACTGAGGTGACAAAAGATATGGCTTAGCGATATGCACACATACAGATGGTTGTTGTTGTTGTTGTTGTTGTGGTCTTCAGTCCTGAGACTGGTTTGATGCAGGCATGTCCTCGGGAAAAAATACGGCTGTAGTTTCCCCTTGCTTTCAGCCGTTCGCAGTACCAGCACAGCAAGGCCGTTTTGGTTAATGTTAAAAGGCCAGATCAGTCAATCATCCAGACTGTTGCCCCTGCAACAACTGAAAAGGCTGCTGCCCCTCTTCAGGAACCACATGTTTGTCTGGCCTCTCAACAGATACCCCTCCGTTGTGGTTGCAACTACCGTACGGCTATCTGTATCGCTGAGGCACGCAAGCCTCCCCAACAACGGAAAGGTCCATGGTTCATGGGGGGGTATACAGATGGTAAAAATGTGTAAATTTGTGGTAAGGTATTATGGGACCAGACTGCTGAGGTCATCGGTCTCTAGTCTTAAACACTACTTAATGTAACTTAAACTAGCTTACGCTAAGGACAACACACACACCATTGCGCGAGGGAGGACTCGAACCTCCGACGGGAGGAACAGCGCGAAGCGTGACAAGGCACTTTAGACCGCACGGCTACCCCGCGCGGCTATAGAGATGGCCATACTATCACATACACCAAGTATAAAAGGACGGTGCATTGGCGGAGCTGTCATTTGTACCCGGGTGATCCATGTGAAAAGGTTTCCGACGTGATTATGGTCGGACGACGGGAACCAATAGACTTTGAACGCGCAATTGTAGTTGGAACTAGACGGATGGGACATTCCATTTCGAAAATCTTTAGGGAATTCAATACTCCGAGGTCCACAGTGTCAACAGTGTGCAGAGAATACCAAAGTCCACGTATTTCCTCTCACTACGAATAACGCAGTGTCCGACGGCCTTCTCTAAATGACCGAGAGCAGCGCCGTTGGCGTAGAATTGCCATTGCTAACAGACAAGGAACACCGCATAGACCAACCACTGAAATAAACAGCGGACGTATTCGTGAGAACAGTGTGGCAAGATTTGGCATTGATGGGCTATGGCAGCAGACGACCGAAGTGAGCGCCTATTCTACAGTACAACATTGCCTATAGCGCCTCTACTAGGCTCGTGAACACATCGGTTGGATCCTAGACGACTGAAAAACTGTGGCCTGGTGAGATGAGTCCCGATTTCAGATGGTAGGAGGTGAAAGTGGCTTTCAGGTGTGGTGCAGGCTCCAAGAAGCCATGAACCCAACTTTTCAACAGTCACTGTGGGAGCTGGTGGAGGCTTCATAATGGTGTGGGCTGTGTGAAATGAACTACGTGCTCCGAACCTACTGCACCGATCATTGACTGGAAATGGTTGCGGGGAGACATTTGCAGCCATTCATAGACTTCATGTTCCCAATCATGTCACCGGGCCACAATTGGTCGCGACTGGTTTGAAAAACATTCTGTACGGTTCGAGTGAGTGATCTGACCACCTACATCGCCCGACATGAATCCCATCTAGCATTTGTGGGGAGTAATCGACAGGTCGGTTCGTGCACAAAGTCCTGCATGAGCAACAGTTTCACAGTAATGGAGCTTGGCTCAGTATTTCTGCGTGGCACTTCCAACGACTTCTTCAGACCATGCCACGTGGAGTTGCTGCACTATGCCGGCAAAAGAAGGTCCGACACGACACAGGGAGGTATCCCACGACTTTTGTCGCCTTAGTGTAACTTGCATGGTATGAGAGCATGCCATATCAGGGCAGCGATGCATGGAAGGACCTTGTCTTGGTGTAATTTGTTATAATTAAATGTCGATATTAAATCGTCTAGTAAAGCCTTCAGGACATCGTAACATAAGAGTTGGTCGTACGTTACACAAGTTTAGTGAAGTATACTGAAGAGTAGCGCGAAATTACAAAGTAAAGTGCATTTTGTTCACGTCATGCTATACCCAAAAGTTGATTCCGTTCACTTTCGAGTTTCACACGTCCTTCCTACCTCAAGATGTTAGATGCTGTCCACCAAGAAGGCATTCGGATATTGACTGGAGCCTTTCGGACCAGCCTAGTTCCGAGTCTGTGTGCAGAGGCTGGTGGACCATCTCTCTGGATTCGATTACGTATCCTTTTGGCTCGAGAGGTGTCGAAAATCTCAGCATCACCTCAGTCACTGACGTTTAGTTTAGTGGTCCAACCCACCTTTGAACGGCTGTTCAAGAATCGGCCCCATTCGACAAAGCCATTTGGGATACGTTATACAGACTGTCTCAGGGATTTGGATTTATCAGGCATCAAAATACACCGCCAGGGACGGAACGCGTTGCCGCCTTTGCGTCTTCAGAGACTCAAAGTGATTTTAAGATTGACACAGTACAAGAAAATTTCTACTCCAGATTATGTTTTTACAACTTTGTTTTCGTCCATTTTAAGTACGTACCGCAGTTTTATTGTTGTTTATACAGATCGATCCCAGCAAGAGAATGTCCTCGGTTGTTCTGCTGTTTTCCCTGATAGGCTTTTTGAAGTGTGTCTTCTGGAATATTTCCCAAATTACGATAATTATATGGCATTCTGACGTCGCTGGAGAGGGTTCACAAACATCATCGTGCAGGATTTTTTGTCTGTTCAGACCCGCTCAGTGTATTGCAAGCACTTCAGCAAATGTATCCAGTAGGCCAGCTGATTCATGACACCTTACAGCGGCTCCAACACTGTGGCAAGGAGGAGATCTTTTGCTGGGTACCTGGCCACATCGGGATACGTGGCCGACAATGCCGCCAAGGAAGCATGTCGGGATGGTGCTATCCATCAATGTCTCATCCCGTTGCACGCTCATCTCATTTTCTGACAGACAGACGCATCATGCGTCGGTGGGAGACTGAATGATTGGAGGTGATAGAAAACAAACTGCAGTTGCTCAAAACGACCACAAAGGCATGGCGGACTTCATGTCAGCCTCACCGCTGGAAGCAGATTATGCTTACCGTCTGCACATCGGACTTAGCGCTTCAAAACACGGCTTCCTCCTCCGGCGGAGGATTCACCACGCTGTGAAGCTTGTGGCGTGCCACTTTCAGTTCAGCATATTGCGGCAACGTGTGTCGTACATACTGATATTATGGCAGCCCTCAGTCTCGATGGAGATATGCCCACCATCCTCGAAGATTCTAATTCCAGTGTTAAAAGGATGGTGAAATTTTGTAAAGTGACAGGGCTCATCCAAAATAGGTGGGGAAGGGAGGCAGATTTTAATACGTTATAAACTGCTCCGCATGTGGGGGCAGCCTTCGTCCCCACCCACGAGATTAGCATGCTAATTTTTCGTCAGGGAGCTAATGACCATGATGTCGAGCGCCCCTCACCTCAAATCATCATCATCGAGTTTCACAAATGCTTCTGCAGCTTTCTTATTTATTTTTCTCGTAATAGAAGTACCATCTGTAATATTCGGCGTTAGGTAAATATGAGAGGTCTCTGTCACGAGAATAGAATAGTAATAATTATTATGTCTTGTGGCTCAATGTCCTCGTTCAGGTCTTTCCATTTTATGCCACTTCTGTGACTTGCGTGTCGCTAACCTATCTGAATCATCCAACTGGGAAATGAGGACCTACCGTTTAACTTGGAATCCGAATCAGTTGTAGTTTTCTGGAGACTTCGGACTTGTTGAAAAGTTAAGGCTATGTTAAAACATGGATGGCGATATCCAGGGTCCGACCGAGTTTCAATCCCACGACCTTTCGGTGACGTCACGGGCTTTGCCGCTAGAACACCAATTCATAGATGTGCTGTCTTCCCCAGTTTGGGTCTTACTTCTTACAAACACAGGCACTGCAGTATCCACAAATTGGCTGCAGTTTCGGCTTACAATTGTTGAAACGAGAAGAGGATAGCACGCTTATAGCGCGCCATCGTCGCGTCACCGAACTGACTGCTTCCAAGAATGATACAAAAACAACTTAGACACTACCGGAACACAGGAGTTCGTAGTAGGCTACCAAAATGAAGAAGAAATAATTGAAATAGCATTATTATTTAACATTAAACATAAGTTACCGGAATGATACCACTCTATATCACCGATGCTCGAAGAAGAAGCAGGAAGGAATATCAGTTTTAATAGTTAACTAAAAAGATATGGAAAATCTCTATCAAAGGTGATGGAGGGATAAAGATAAAGTTGATTCCTGTCTCTAATATCGAAATATTAAGTTAAGTCGTGGTGGCTGCTTAAAATAAAATATTTTACTGTAACACGCCGGAGAACATAGACCAACGAACTGCAAGATAATTTTCCGTGCCACTGCTTGATTCGAGCGCAGTTCGGTAACAATTTGTTTATGAAAAGAAAAGTTACGCGAATTGCAGAAAAGTGGATACAAGTAATGATCTGGTAAAAATGATCCTTGGGTGTGACTAAAAAGAGAGACTGATGAAATAATTTTCAAGAGTGTTGTACATTTATATGCCAACGGCCTCGACATAGTGGTAATACCGTTTCGCTGTGCTGTCGGGTGTAATGCGCCAAAAATTTTTATTACGACTTTTTCGTTTTGCAATGCGTAATAGAGCCGACAATACAATGGATATTTGAACTCTGTAAAAGCTATGTTTTAATGTCTATTCCTTTGATATGCTATATTATCTAAAGACAGAGAAAAAGCTGACGAACACCAGATACCCCATCACCAGAGCGAGTGGGTAGCAGCGCGAGTCAGCGACGCTACAACTACTGCAACTGGCCACCAGAAACGTTACGGAAGGCCACCGAGAATGAACTTAACGTTTACAAGGGATAATCACCGCTCTAAGATTGTTCGAGGAAGGAAGAGTGAGTAGTCCCTGTTATGGCGCAGATAACGGTCGGTCGTAGTGGTTAAGAAATGTCAAGTTAATTGAAATTAATTTGTTCAAGATTCGGCAGCCAGTCTTGAGGTCGGGAGTTTAATCGATTGGATTAGTACTGAGAAGTGTTGGTGTCTGCGTGGCAGCTCAACGCGATTGCTACACAAGCGCATGATATTTTAGATTCGGAAGATAGCTGGTTGGGCGCTCGTGTAACGCTGCGCACTGCGGATAATGAGTACGGAAATACCGTAAGCGATTATATGGTAGGTCTGTTGTTGAATTTTGAAAAACAGTTGGTCGTACCGGCTATTAGATGTTGCGGAGGTTTCTTTTCTTCGGCTAGGGAGATACATGAATGTTGGAAAACTCATCCGTTAATTATCCAATATTTTTGAAAGTTTCGAGTGTTGATCACGTGCACCACAGAGCGTGACAGATGATATAATAATGAGTGTAAAGGAATACGGAGTGAGTATCGGCCAATTAGGATTATTATTATTGCGTGTTCTAAGGTATTTTAACAATGCTTGAGAACCCCACGATCACCTACTGAGGCCAGACTTCTAGTTTTAGGGTCAGGACGGCGCAACTTTACGTCACTGTACGTCAATATACTGTACCATATATCGCGATTGTCTTTGGGAACTGACTATATTCCTATATTTTGAAAGAGTCAAGGCAGAAAACATCCAATCAAGGACCATTTAAAGGAGGGACGGACGGTGATTTTCTTTTACGATTCAAGTACTGAAATTGTTTTAATAACTGCAAGGCGTAGTGGGTACGCGAATGTCAACGCCTGAAGAGGTCTGAATTTTGCTAAAAAGCTTAAAGTAGAATACAAAGTGGTGGTGACACATAGTTTTTTTTTTGTAGTTTGTTTTCCGATTAGAAGGGAATAGCTTATAGATAACACATGAACCAACCACTATAAATTCAGACCATTGAAATTTTAAAGATAAAAATAAAATTGTTTAATTATGTGAGGGCTATAACTGTGTTCTGCGTGCGTCATTTGTAGCACAGCGAAAGTACTAAAGAACGTTTTCATTCCTTTAGTAAAACAAAAAAAAAAAGGAGACTGAGATAAAGAGCAAAAGAGAGAGAAAAGGTGATTTTTTCAGAGTTGCTTTAGGGAAAGTTAATTAAAATAAAGTTAATCCCATGTATTGGATATGGCAAGGGCCAAGAATATAATATTACGTAAACGGAGAAAACCAAAGATTTAGCTGTTTGTTGTTTGAGAAATGTATAATAACTGTATTGAGTCGGACTTGGGCAAAAGAAGGAATCTTTGGAAAGAAAAGGATAGTGCAAATACTTAAAGAGGAGCAACCTTACGAAAGAATAGTTTCGCAATGGACGCGGAACACTGGAATAAAATGATAAATTATCAGCCTGCTGATAATACATTCGCTGGTTCGCAACGGAATGTAAATAAGGTGTAATAATAATATCGTTGGTTCATCATAAACTAACGGCGTACAAATACATAATATTTCATGAAAGTATAACACGCCTTTAGGATTATTAAACAAGCGTGAGTATGCTCACATTGAACCGGAATAGTACTCTCTTGGTGTTTGTCAATTTGGTTTCGTACTAGAAGGACATCGTTGTTTTATTTGTGCGAGTGCATATCCTACACGTAGGTTTAAGCAGACGAAAGCATTGTGGTGAAATTAGCCACAGTGGAAGTTAGATTTTGTTATCACCAGTAGTAAAAGTTTGTTAGTGGTAGTGGTGCATACAAAAGCTCAGCAGTGCTAGATGATCTTTTCTTTTCTTTTTTTTTTAAGTGAATAGAGCTGTTGGTTAACTTCATATCAGTCGATCGCTATTAGCGTGTGTTCCATCATAATACTCGCAGAGTGACGATGATACGTGGTATCTACGTGTCGACTCGAGTTGTTCTTTCTATTGGACTACGGAAAGCTGCCTGCTAGTGAGAGCATACTCAGGTTTCAACGTTGTTGTATTTATTTAATACCTGCCAAATTAGTCTAATAGGTGTTGGTTGTTGTAGGAACTCTGGAATTATTCCTGTTAATTAAAGTCAGATGCCTTATCATAAAACTTTTTCAACTACGATATCTAACACCGGCCATCTAGCAGGAAATTAGTATTCTGTCAGCGGCATTCTTTCTTCGGAGATCAGCTGTTAGTGACGTCGTTGGTGAATTCTTCATTGTAAGCAGTTCACATTTGGACAGGACAGTAGTCCGCATCTCGTGGTCGTGCGGTAGCGTTCTCGCTTCCCACGCTCGGGTTCCCGGGTTCGATTCCCGGCGGGGTCAGAGATTTTCTCTGCCTCGTGATGGCTGGGTGTTGTGTGCTGTTCTTATGTTAGTTAGGTTTAAGTAGTTCTAAGTTCTAGGGGACTGATGACCATAGATGTTAAGTCCCATAGTGCTCAGAGCCATTTTGACAGGACAGTACAAAAGAGGCTCGTCTAATAAACTGTAACTGATCTGCCGCCAGGTTCCATCATATGCAATGCGGTGTACCATCCATTGTTCGTTGTCAGTTGATCTGGGTATACCAGGATTGAAAAGGTAGACTTCTTCAAATCTGTCCGCTGCGACACGAGGTGTCAATCTAATCTGCACGGCGCATTACACGGGCTTGGCTAGCACTTGGATAGGCGATTGCCCGAGTCTGCCGAGCGCTGTTGGCAAGCGGTATGCACTCAGCCCTTGTGAAGCCAATAGAGGAGCTACCTGACTGAGAAGTAGCGGTTCCGATCACGTAAACTGACAACGACCAGAGCGGTATGCTGATCACATGCCCTGCATATCCGCATCCAGTTACGCCTATCGGCTGAGGGCGAAGGGACGAACGGTTCTTACCGTTGGACCTTCAGACACATGTTCGGACGGAGTACATCTGTATCACTCTATTTGTAATGGAACTGTTATAAGCGAGTGTCCTTTCTGACTGGACACAGAAAACGTCTTTTATCTTAGAACATGTTCATGGATACTGACGTTTTCATTTGTGTACACTGCGGACAGAACGATATGACTGGTTATGGATAAGATAGATCTAACGTAGCAGTTCTACGCCCGTCCATGGTCATAAACAAAGCTTACCTCAGCTTTGAGCGCCTGAAATGTGGCTGACCAATACGGTAGCTAGGTGCTTCCCAACCTCGGCAGAGGTGCGAGATGACCTGAAGAACGGCCATGTTTCAGCACTCTGCCGCTGGATCTAGTGTTGGTAAGACCTGTCTTAGGTGTGCTCCGTAAAGACAAAAGAGTGGAGTGAATGGTATGCATGTGAAATACTTAAGAGTAGTTTGGAATAATTATTTCTCTGTTTCAGGTACTTTTGGGAGGAGAATTAAACGACAGGCAGGTAATATTAAGGGGATCGTAGTAATCTTCGGAAGTGACCAACGGTCACAGTGAAACCACGTGTAGCAATAAGTTGAAATACTTCCGAGTGCTAAAGTTAAGCTGAATTTCTGGCATGTGTACTATAAGTTGGGAAAATTTAAGAAATGGCGTGTGCAGGACTTGAAATTAGAGACGAGCACTTCCAGCAGTTCTGTGTGAGTCTCAATCTGTGTTTGAGACAAAGGATAAAGAGAAGTACTCGTCCAAGGTATCAGTTAGGACTCGCGTGTGTGACGAATATGATCCTAATATTACTTAGCGTGTTATGTTTCCGTGTGACGCTTGATTCAAACTCTAATACTCTGAGAGAGAAGCAAGGTGAGTCAGCCGTCAATCCAGCAACGCCACTTGCCTTGCATTGTACAGGAAGACGTGCATATATCCTCCAGAGTTCGTGGTAGGAAAGATGAATATGATCTTAATAATACCTTTGCGTGTTATGTTTCCGCGTGACGCTAGATTCAAACTCTAATACTCTGAGAGAGAAGCAAGGTGAGTCAGCCGTCTATCCAGCAACGCCGCTTGGCTTGCATCGCACAGGAAGACGTGCATATATCCTCCAGAGTTCATAGTAGGAAAGAAAAGTTTCGAAGTGGGGCAGTGTCGTGTGAAACTAGGATGAATACTAATTGAACAGGGTAGCTGAAAGTGAAGTGATTCTAACGTTGTGACTATTCTTTGTGGTTGTATTATATGTTGCCAGTGTGATTTATTTCACGTAATTTAATTATGTGTGATTTGCATGGGAGAGTAGCAATATAGGTTCAGAGGCAGTGGGTTATGCATGTTCCTTTTTGTACCGCTCGGTCTGGAGGAATTTTTCGTGATGATGGGTGTGAGAGTCGAAGTGTGAGATATAGCAAAAGATCCACCATCCTATCCAGAAAGTGCACTGTAGCGTTAGATAATTACGAGACCATAAGATAGAGAATCAGCGGTTAAAGGCGCTACAGTCTGGAACCGCGCGGCCGCTACGGTCGCAGGTTCGAATCCTGCCTCGGGCATGGATGTGTGTGATGTCCTTAGGTTAGTTAGGTTTAATTAGTTCTAAGTTCTAGGCGACTCATGACCGCAGAAGTTAAGTCGCATAGTGCTCAGAGCCATTTGATAGAGAATCACCAATTTAATGTCATACCAACTGGGAAGAGTTTCTCATGTGTAATTGTTGTATAAAATGTAATGGTGTGTTTAGGTTATCTTTGAATCATAGTAGAATTTATCGGAATAAAAAAGATAGTGAAAAGAAAAAAAATTGGTGGCCTTGTTCTTCGAATAGTGTGTAGTCATGATATTCAGAATTTATAATGTCTGCGCCATTCATATTCAGTGCGATGGCCACGTGTTGATCAAAGCCGTTGGGTAAGAAAGAAAATGTGGTATTGCCAGTGCGTAGTGAACAATCAGAGTTGTGTAAATTACTAATAGTCAGATGTGCGTTATCCGTTTCCGTTGCATAATATTCAAACAGGAGAATAATTTGTAGCTTAATTGTGAATACTAGCTCATAATCAGTCATTGATGTTACTCGACAAATAAGAATAAATCCACTCGCTTGGCAGACCACTCATTTTGCAGGCCTGACTGCTTGATGCCACAGTATGAGCAAGGCATGTGGGTGCCTCTCAACTTAACGGCTTAACGGTAACAAAAAGTGGCCGGAGGCTCAACAGTAGTGATGCGATCGGCTAGCCGTTAGCTAAACTGACCTCTTCCTAGAGCTCTGCAGCAATGGGGTGTCAAGAAAGGTCATCGGGCATCGAACCAAGTTCCCAGCGGCGGCAGCCCACAGCGCAGCGAGCGGTAGCAGGCAGCCGTGTTCCTGTGGCTGCATTATTGCAGCTCGGGGCGCCGGTGCGCCGCGGTGTGGCGGTCGCTGTGTACCGCTGCTCGCATCCTCTCGGGTTTAATTAATTAAAGATGGCGGGCGGCCACGGTGGCCCGACTGGCCGTAACAACCACTTTAATTTAGTTGTTACCGCTGTTCAAAATTTAATTACGCCCGTCCGCCCCCGAAAGCAATCAACTTGGCCGAGTTTTATTGCTCGCCGCCGCACGGCGAACCGCCGATCCAAATTAACCGTTTCATTTGGCCCCGTCGCAAATCGGGGTGTCACACGGTGATTCATTCAGATTATCCGGCACTTGCTGTTGGTGCCGGACGGCGGGGCTTATTGACTGTGCGTTTCATCTGGAAACGGGACGTCAGCCCATACGTCACAGGGGGTGCGATTTAAATTCGTGGACGATTTCAGGGATCGCGGACGTACTTGCAGCTTTTAGTTTCCTTCCCGTGGTGGCCATCAAGAAATTTTGACGTTCAACTCCCACCTCCATCATCGACATGAGCAAAGACGATTAACTCTGTTTCACAGATACATGCCGTCATTACAATGATTTTATTGGTTTAATTTTACACTTTGTTGCTGTAAAATTACACGGATAATGCTAGACACAACAGAATGGATCAACCACCGTTTTCATAAAGACTATCAGCCAGCGGCGTGACTTTCTAGACTGTAACGGAAAGAAAGCATAATATATCATAAGCATGTTTCAAAACTCAACGGCTAAACTTCGGGAATGAATTCCTATTACGAGAAGAGGCAAAAAAATGTAGTAAACATGGGTTATAAAAGACATACCTTAAAAGCTATGAGCACTTCTTCATCTCCGGTACTGTGAAACAAATCTGTTTTGCTGCAAGTTGATTGCTTTCCATATTTTGTGAGGAGATAGTATTGACCAAAACAAGAGGGTTGGGTTCGGTTGCCGGCCGAAGTGGCCGTGCGGTTAAAGGCGCTGCAGTCTGGAACCGCAAGACCGCTACGGTCGCAGGTTCGAATCCTGCCTCGGGCATGGATGTTTGTGATATCCTTAGGTTAGTTAGGTTTGACTAGTTCTAGGGGACTAATGACCTCAGAAGTTGAGTCCCCTAGTGCTCAGAGCCATTTGAACCATTTGGGTTCGGTTGTTTGGGGGTAGAACCAAACTGCAAGGTCATCGGTGTCATCGGATTAGAGAAGGACGGGGAAGGACGTCGGCAGTGCCCTTCCAAGGGAACCATCCCGGCATTGGCATGGAGTGATGTAGAGAGATCGCGTAAAACTTAAATCAGGTTGGCCGAACGCGGGAGTTCGGTCGTCCTCCCGAATGCGAGTCCAGTGCGCATACCACTGCGCCACCTCGCTCGGTGTACCAAAACGAGAGGTAAAAATGTACAGTAAACATGGGTTCTGAAGTATATACCGTAGGAGCTATGAAGAGATTTGTTTCACAGTGTCGAAGATGATGAGGTGCTCGTAGTTCTTAAGGTGTATATTTTGAGGCCAATGTTTACTAGACACCTTTTTCCTTGTTATATGAGGAATCCATTCCTGTAGTTTTGGCGCCGAGTTTTGAAACATTGTACATTTTGGTGGTCTCCGTAACCGAGTGGCCAGCGTAGACCAACTGAGTAGATACACGACCGATGAGTAGAGGTTAAAAAGTCAAGAAACACAACTACCGGGAGAGCGGCACGCTGACTACATAGTTCTCCATACCGCATCCGGTGGTGCCATTGGCAGAGAATGACACTATCGTCTGTCGAGGTCATTCGGTCTATCTAGGTCAATAACGCAAAATTTTACTTTGTATTATTTATTTTTCTCATACTATACTACGTCCGCCGTTCGTCATCTCGAGGTAGCGCTATTGCTTTCCGAGCCTAGTGTCCCCGGGTTCGATTCCCGGCTGGGGCAGGGATTTTCACCTGCCCCAAGATGATTGAGTGTTGTTGTGTCGCCTTCTATATCACCATTCATGCCTCTCACGATCGGAGGAAGGCAACGTCAAACCACCTGCATTAGGACCCTGCCTAGTACGGCGGAGCGGGTCTCCCGATTCGCTCCTCCACCCTCTGTTAAGAAGCATTGGACATCATTTCCATATAATACGCGGCCCAGTCACCTTAAGGGGACATTGAACGTCTTATGCCACCAATGTTAAATTATCGAATTTTGAGACCCATTATCTTGGAAACTGTTTAAGACACCAACTTATAGTTTCCCATAATTATTGAATGCACCTTACTAGATACAATGAACTAGCATTATTACTAAAATGGTATTGTGGGGCATGTTATCTTTTTTTTCTTCAAACACTCAATTTTCTGACAGATTTTTGTAAGTAGATGAACATAAAAACAAAACAACCGAAGATTTTTAATTATTCTAGTTCCATATGTGTTGAATCTCACACTTGGCATGCTGTGAAAATTTCATGTCTCTACCATCAGCACTTTTTTAGAAAAAGGGTCATTTATTGCAAAAAGTGTAGTTCAGAGGTATTGAGGTTCAAAACATTTTTTATTACAAATTCTTATACAGACATACATTTCTGCGTCTTTTATGCACTAAAATTGCCCTGGCCCATAGTCTGTAACTTCTTCAGTGTCACAAAAGCCCAGTGCTTGCCTCCTCATTTTCTTTCTTGCTTCTTTTGTCTTTTGATAAGCAGCTAACTCTGCTTCACGTAGACGAAGCTCATCCAGTTCAAAAAAATGGTTCAAATGGCTGTGAGCACTATGGGACTCAACTGCTGAGGTCATTAGTCCCCTAGAACTTAGAACTAGTTAAACCTAACTAAGGACATCACACACATCCATGCCCGAGGCAGGATTCGAACCTGCGACCGTAGCGGTCTCGCGGTTCCAGACTGCAGCGCCAGAACCGCGAGGCCACTTCGGCCGGCTACTCATCCAGTTCCCACAGTCCTTTAGCTGTGTTTTGTTCAAATCTTACCCCTAACGTCTTCAGAACCTTAAGTCTTTCATAGTTCCCATCATTAAAAGTTATCACAAAAAATGGTTCAAATGGCTCTGATCACTATGGGACTTAACATTTGAGGTCATCAGTCCCCTAGAACGTAGAACTACTTAAACCTAACTAACCTAAGGACATCACACACATCCACGCCCGAGGCAGGATTCACACCTGCGACCGTAGCAGTCGCGTGGTTCCGGACTGAAGCGCCTAGAACCGCTTGGCCACCGCGGCCGGCCAAAAGTTATTACAGCATCAGACACTGCTAACTTTAGAGTCATAAGGACAACAAATACATTTTTACGCACATGGCACCACACAACATTATTGGAGGACTCATTCACATTCTGAGTCTTCCCATGTAAACACTTCTTTAGTATCTCAGGATTTGTGAAATCACTGTAAATAGGTTTGATTGCCTCCAGCCGGCCGGAGTGGCCGTGCGGTGCTAGGCGCTACAGTGTGGAGCCGCGTGACCGCTACGGTCGCAGGTTCGAATCCTGCCTCGGGCATGGATGTGTGTGATGTCCTTAGGTTAGTTAGGTTTAATTAGTTCTAAGTTCTAGGCGACTGATGACCTCAGAAGTTAAGTCGCATAGTGCACAGAGCCATTTGAAGGTTCCACAATTGTCTGATTTTAATGTATTGTATACCGAACTGTCCAGGAAAGTCCAAAGTACATTATCGAGTAAGAAACAGAAAATGTCGAATTTCACGTACTCTGTCCCCTTAATGCAACCACACGTATGTTCGACTTCAGTGCGCAATAGCTACTCACAGATGACAAGTGGCAGCGCTAGGAACCGAGGATGTATAAACCGTGTCTCGGAGATGCGCATAACAGTTGTCGTTACGCAGGAACGGAGCGATTTATATGATGTACAAAAGGGAATAATCATTGGCTTGAGGCCAAGGGTGGAAGCATTTCCGAAACGGCTAAGTTCGTAAACCATCCGTGTGCCGCCGTGGTTAAAGTATACCTTGTATAGCAAAAGGGCACTATCCAAAATCGGTGCAAAGCCAACTGTGGTGAACCACGAACCAAATATGACAGGGGTGAGCAACGGCTGCGGAGATGTGAACGGACTAATACACGTGCAACTCTCGAGCAACTGGCCGTATAGATGAACTAATGGGTCGCCAACAGTGTCTCCTCAACGACAAGTCCGCGAACGTCGCTGCGTGCGAGCCTTCGCTGCAGGCTCCTGCCTAATGCACCCTCGCTGACTGACGTTCATCGGCGGAGAAGGATGGAATTTGCACGTCAGTACCGCAACTGGGCGTCCACTGAGTGGCACGAAGTGACCTTTTCAGATGAATCACTCTTAATCCTTTATTGGAAGTGGCTGTTGGCGTGTACAGCGTGAAACGTCTGAAAGGAAACACTCTGCAACAACCGTCGGAAGGGTCGAGGCCGCAGGTGGGAGCGATATGGTCTGGGGAAAGTTTTCGTGGCATTCCCTGGATCATCTCTTCACTTTGGAAAGCACAATGAATCAACACAAGTGTACATATATGCAAAGGTAATTTCTCTGGCTTCTGGCATGTGGTAACATTAATGTGATTGGACTTTTTATTATATTATATTTTATATTAGGGCAACGGCCTGGCCGCACTGGATGCACTGGTTCCCGTGAGATCACCGAAGTTAACCGCTGTTGGGCGTGGTCGGCACTTGGATGGGTGACCATCCAGCCGCCATGCGTTCCCATTTTTCGGGGTGCACTCAGCCTCGTGATGCCAATTGAGGAGCTACTCGACCGAATAGTAGCGGCTCTGGTAAAAGAAAACCATCGTAACGACCGGGAGAGCGGTGTGCTGACCACACGCCCTCCCTATCCGCATTCTCAACTGAGGATGATACGGCGGTCGGATGGTCCCGATGGACCACTTGAGGCCTGAAGACGGAGGGCATATATTTTATACTAGCTGAGGTACCCGGCTTCGCTCAGGGAGTTGATATGAGCTTGTGTGGTAGTTTGAATAAAAGTATAAGAGGTAAAAAATGTTAGTGGAAATATTGAGAGGTGGCATGAGCCCCCTCTCATATTTCTATCTTACGACTCTCCTCTCTATTTGCATGCGGTGGAGGGCTGCTATTCCTTCACACGCGGACTTCCCACGCAGCGTCTCTCGTCACCCGGGTGGTCCGGTGACAGGCGGGCTCTGTAGAACTGGAGAGGGTTAAGCCGACGTGTGTGAGGCAGTCGAGTGAATGCTTTGCAGACGCCGACATTCTCAAGAGACACGCCCGCTGGGGTGTGAAGTAGCGGCTGGGCTAGAGGTTCCGTTACTTCGGAGAAACTTTGCGAAAACACTTTCTGGCGGGCTACCAGCGAGGCGTGGGAATGACTTGTGTACCCACGCAGTTGTGGCGGGAAAATTCCCGCACTTTCTGCAAAATAGTAACGGTGATTGGTTTGCTCAGGGCATAGCTCCGTGACGTAGCAAAATCAGCACAGAAATTGGCGCCAAGAATCTCCATTGGTGGAATGGTAGTGCTCCGGCAATGGAGTGGAATTTCCGCCGGTTTTCGAGTTGCTGATTGGAACGTAACCACGGCCACTGTCGTGGGGGCGGGAATGTTGTGTGTTCGACCTGTACGGGTGCTCTGGGTAGTCGGCAGTCGCCTTTCGGTCGAGGACGTCGAAGCAACCAGCCCTCGCCTGCGGTACGCCAGATCGTGTTCTAGCAGTTGATAAGGCAGTTTTGGTAATGTATGTCCGCAGCACCGGCAGATAGGGATTTTCCTAGGTGATAATCAGAGCTCAGCAGAGCGCGCCTGTTCGTCTTTTTCTAACTCTGTTCTGTCTTGAGTAGCAGCAATTACTGTTGGGTTAGCTGTGTGTCTCTCTTGAGATTTGAGTGGCAAGGAATTGGCTCCACATACCACTTAATTGGCTCCACATACCACTTCGTCTTAAACCTCACGATCTAAGTTAGGGACAACTTCACCTTTATAGTGTTTGTATGAATCTCCAATTTAGCCAATTTGATGTTTTATAAATATTTCCTGTATTTCTTTTACTATTCTGTGTTTAATCTTAATAAATCATATTGTTATTTTGGACAGAACTTTCATTCTGTTAATCGATAGAGCAACCCCATCATTCCTCCCTATGTTAATGAAACCTTTGTTTATTTAACTTATTTATCAAATTAAATTATTGCAGGTGCCAAACTCTGTTCTACTCCACTGGCAGGGTTGATTAGAGTCAGTTCGCGTATTTTTTTTATCCTTGTGCAACAGCAAAAGTCGGAGTTAGAATAGGGGGGGCTTAGAGCATGATTTACATATGTGGATTCTAGTAAAATTTAGTGATAAATACACTGCTAGCCCCGGCACCTCGCATAATATGGGGACCCTTAGCCTCGGATCTTTCCTGAGAATCACTGATTAACAAACAGTATTCTTAGTACGAACATTCAAATTTTTTTCTCTAATTTTTTTTATTGATTAATACCCAAGTTTTTGCTCTGGTAGTTCCGCGTTTAGTTTTAAGTAGCGGCGCATGATTACAGTTTTTGTTTTCAGTGTATATATTTTTTGTTCATTGTTTTTTTGTGTTTCGTTGATGTGGTGTCCGTACCACATCGCACTTTGTCGGATTTGTGTGCGGTTTCTGGACCACATCAAATTGTGCTTGTAATTACAGCGTTGCAACAGCGTTGTTAAAATTTTGTGTCTATGTCGAAAAGTATATGGAGTAGGTTAATTTTATTGTGCATTTTAGATAAATTTGTTTTTCATGAATGATAACGAGAAGTAAGGCACGATTATTATCGAGCGAAGCTAAAACAAAAGAGGATAGCATAATGGATAAGGGGCAGTTTACTGACGGGAATAGGTTCAGAGATGAGATGGGCACATTTTTAGCAGGACAGGACGCCAGGGTCATTGATGAGGAAGGTGATTTGGACGCGATCTCAGAGCAGCGTTGCGGCCGTGATTATGATAGTGAAGTAGAGGATGAAACAGAGACAGGCACACAGGTCGAGACGGTAGCAGAAGTTTATAGTCAAACGAACGAGTGCAGACAGAGGCCAGCTCGGTCAGGTCAGAGCTCTAGCGCCCAAGTGTCCAGAGTTACATCGCCCATGTTTGAAGAGGATCAAAAAGAGGACGAAAACCCAATACTTAGCTTCCTACGATCAATGAAAGAAGAAGCTGACGAACAGCGTAAGAGGGAGAAGAAAGAAGAGGCGAAACAACGTAAGAAGGAGAAGGAAGAAGCTGACGAACAGCGTAAGAGGGAGAAGGAAAAAGAGGAGAAACAACGTAAGAAGGAGAAGGAAGAAGCTGACGAACAGCGTAAGAGGGAGAAGGAAGAAGAGGAGAAACAACGTAAGAAGGAGAAGGAAGAAGCTGACGAACAGCGTAAGAGGGAGAAGGAAGAAGAGGAGAAACAACGTAAGAAGGAGAAGGAAGAAGCTGACGAACAGCGTAAGAGGGAGAAGGAAGAAGAGGAGAAACAACGTAAGAAGGAGAAGGAAGAAGCTGACGAACAGCGTAAGAGGGAGAAGGAAGAAGAGGAGAAACAACGTAAGAAGGAGAAGGAAGAAGCTGAAGAACAGCGTAAGAGGGAGAAGGAAGAAGAGGAGAAACAACGTAAGCAGGAGAAGGAAGAAGCTGATGAACAGCGTAAGAAGGACACTGAGGCAATAATTTCGCATATGGGGGAAATTCGTGGGGAATTACTAACAATAAAGAAAGAATGTGGAGAAGTAAAACAAATGTCAATGGCTGCACAAAAAGTAGCAGGCTTGGCCAAAACGGCAGCAATAGGGGCAATGAAAGTCGCGGAAGCAACTTCTAAACTCGCAGGGCGCTTGCGACGTACAACACAATCCCACTCAAAATCCCTAGCATTCTTAAAAACTCAAGGTAATATCGCGGTTGCGAACTCCACGAAACGAATGGAAGAAGTAGAGAGTCGGATAGCAAAACTAGAGCAAAACGGGCACACGAGCACTGCGCGTTCGGATACCCATGATGGAGTACACAGAATTGTGTCTCCGAGGAAAAGCCCGCCGTGCTCTAGCCCAATGACCGAGTGCGGAACTAACAATGCACACGCAGAAACAGCGAGTAATAGCTCCAATAATTATAGCCCACTTAGGAGAGTGAATTCTGAGTGCCACTTCCACTGTGATACAGAGGTAGCACATCACAGTTATCAGCAAGATAGAGCAGGACACTCCGCAGACGTGCAAGTATCGGAAACGAGTGACAACACCAGTGCGAGGATCAGAACGGATTTTGATCACAATCACTTCCTGTCGATGCTAAAATTCCAGAAGTTCAAAGAAAATGGAGGGTCGATGCATCCGAAGAGCTGGGTGATGCAGTTCACAAATTCATTACTGGCATCATGGCCAACCCAGGCAAAATTAGAATTCATGTGTGGACACATCAAAGGCCAAGCCGCGGAAAAGATGCGGGGTGTGGCAGTGACGTGTCGGACTTATCAGGAATTTGTTGGTGCATTCCTGCGGACCTACTGGTCAAAGGAAACGCAAGACAGGATTAAAGAGGAAATAATATTTTGTCCTGAACTGGAAGTGTCCGGGCATAGGAGCGCAACCAAATTTCTTGATGATTTACTCAAGAAGAATCAATTTTTAGATAGTCCATATAGTAACGGAGAAATCATTAAATTTTGCTTTTCCAAATTGCCAGTTAGGTACCAACAGACACTTGTCGGCAAGTGTGGATCTGACATAGAAGCATTCAAGAGTCTATTGCGCGAACTCGAAGTAGTCTTTGATAAACAAGACGCAAAGGACAGGAAGAAGGGGCAAAGTAACAAATACCACCGGCCAGGAACAGAAGACGACAACAGATCGTATAACCGCACTGGTCAGTTAGGAAACCAGGGTTACGGAAGTCAAGGTTACGCTATTCAAGGTTATGGAAACCAAAGACACGGAAACCAGAACGTCAGGGAGCAGGGTCAATCTAGACAAGGAATCTGGGATAGGAGGAATAACGAACGGCAAAGCGACCGTAATTGGAGAGAGGGAAACCAAGGACAACAGTGGAACCAGGAGATTGAAACTAGACCCGCAAATCCTAATGCACGTCAGAGGAGGGGGAGCTTAACAAGGGATTGACGCCAGACTAGTGCGAACACAGGCCGCCGGAATTTCGCATGTAATCTCGGACCTGGCCAACTACGGATGATACATTACGAAGATTTATCAGAATTCCTGCTCGAGGAACATAAAGCAACTCCTCGACAAGATCGGCAGCCTCTTATCACAGTAGCAATAGCTGAAAAGAGTATGAATGCGATAATAGATAGTGGAAGCTACATAACAGCAATATCCGAGGCAGCATACAAGAGGTGCGCTCAGGAGATGGACTGGCCTGTCCTATCGGTTAAGAAAACCAAAATAAAAGGGGCATTAGCGGGTAAATGTACGGAGGTCACCCAACAAACAAGACTGGAATTCTCCTGCCAAGGACACAAAATAGAGTCTAACTTCTGGATCGTGCCAAATCTGGCGATCGACATGATAATAGGAACGGACTTCCTAAATGAACATGAAGCGATAGTTGATCTAGGACGAGGTGAAGTGGTTTTGAGGAAAGGGAATCCCGTCCACATTAATTTCGACGACCAGCTGATCCCAGCTCAACTACCGTCTAACTGTGTACGGATAAACTATGCGTGTCTGAAAGACAGAAAGGAAGAACTGGTCGACGTTGCGGGTAGGGGAGAGGACACGGATGAGAAAGAAGTCGGAATAATGGGAGAAATAAAGGAAAAAATAGGAGAAAAAGTGGAAGCAATAAAGAATATAAGGTGCGACCACCGCAAAGAACTTCATAAATTACTAGTAGAACATGCGGAGGTCTTCCTTCCCAAGACAGGATCAATAAAGAACTTCCAATATGAATTTCGTGTACGTCCGCACAACCAGTTTCGTGTGCCACCCTATCCAATCCCCTTGGCATATCGACAGAAAGTAGCAGCTGAAATTACGCGAATGCTGAGTGAAGGAATAATAGAACCTACGGCTTCAGCCTATAATAACCCGTTAAGAGTAGTCGAGAAGGCAGATGGTAGTATTCGTTTAGTCTTGGACTCGCGACAAATTAATACCATAATAGAACCCGAAACAGACAGACCGGAACGATTAGAGGAACTCTTACAAAACTTCCATGGAATATCAATCTTCTCATCAGTTGATCTAAAATCGAGTTTCTGGCAGATCGAGCTCCATCCAAATTGCAGACAGTACACAGCCTTTTTAGCATTTGGAAGATGTTACCGGTTTCGTCGTCTACCATTTGGTTTGAACGTTTCATCTGCCGCATTCATTCGGGGGCTGGACGGCATACTAAGCGATAATTTGAAACGTCATGTCACCAGCTATGTGGACGATTTGCTGATCGCGGAGAAATCTTGGGGAGAGCACAATGCGGTCCTCGGTGAACTCCTAGCGACATTCAAGGAATACGGTGTGACTATCAATATCGAAAAATCGAATTTTGGGACGTCCTCTGTGAAATTTCTAGGACATATCATCACGGGTGAGGGCATTGCGCCAAATCCCGAAAAGATCGAAGCGATTGAAAAGTTTCCCATTCCTACGACAAAGAAGCAGTTAAGGGGGTTCTTGGGGATCATAAATTTTTACAGCCGCTTCATACATGTCAAAACTCAGAGCAGTCCTCGGTTGCATCAACTTACAGGAAAGAAGATTCCTTGGGAATGGGATGAGGCGGCCGAATCCGAATGGAAAACATTAAAATTCGCATTATTACAAGCACCCATCCTATCACACCCTAATTTAGCAGAAGAGCTTTGCATAGTAACGGACAGTTCATACTCCGGTCTGGGTGTCATGGTGTTCCAAGACTATGTACATGAAGGAAACAGGGTGTGGAAGACAATTGCGTTTGCTAGCAGAGTACTAGCCAAGAGTGAGAGGAATTACTCAGTAACCGAGTTAGAGGCGCTGGCTATTGTATGGGCGTTTGAAAAATTCAGATACCTTCTGTTTGGTCGCAAGACGAAAGTCTACACAGACCACAAGGCACTCGAGTTCTTGATGACTGCAAAATTTAATCACAGGCGGCTCATTAGGTGGGCATCATATCTACAGCAGTACAACTTTTCGATAGAATATATCCCCGGCAGTCAGAACATTATTGCAGACGCCTTATCACGGTCACCGATCGGATTTGAGCACAACATGGAAGAAGATCTAGAGGAAAATCACTACTGCCTTTACTATATGCAGAAAGTAGCCTTTGAGAATTTTATTACCTGTAGTATGCAGGACATCAAGAAGGAGCAAGACAAGGACCCTGCCCTAGTGTTATTGAAACAGAAATGGATAGACAGAAGACACGCCACCATCAGGCAGTTCTACCTCTTGCGTAAAGGCATAATTTTCCACCGAAATTATACCAATGACACTGAATGGGGGGTATGCATCCCTGAACACCTAATAAACAAGGTTATATGGCATACTCACCTCAGCTATGGACACTTCGGACCACGCAAGTGCAATCTCAAGCTAAGGACCATGTGTTACTTTCGAAACATGGAGCGTCGAATTCGGAGGGTACTGTCGGTGTGTAAAGACTGCCAAAAGGCTAAGCACACCACTGTGAGCATGCAGGCCCCATTATACCCAATCGTACCGACCAAATTAAGACAATTAGCAGCAACAGATTTGATGGGACCTTTGCCAAGAACAAGAAGAGGATATACTTACGTATTAGTGTTTGTTGAACTAACGTCCAAATACGTTACCTTTACGCCACTGAAGAGGGCGACGGGACGAACTGTATCACGAGCCCTAATCAGGGATTTCCTACCACAGGTTGGTCATGTGAGTAGAATCATTTCTGATAACGGGCCACAGTTTAAGTCAAAAACATGGAAGGAGACGTTGCGTCGATGTAAAATTGATCCCATTTTTATATCTTCACACCATCCGAGCTCGAATGCTGCAGAACGGGTTATTAAAGAACTCGGAAACTTGTGCCGGTTGTACTGTAACAAACAGCACACGACATGGGACGTGTTCCTTAAAGACTTCCAGGATGTGATCAATGAGGCACCCCATGGGATAACAAAATTGGCACCCATTACAGTACTGAAAAACCGGATTCCTAAGGACTTGATAACCAAGGTCGTAAACTTCCCACCAAGGGCGCGAACGCAGCACCAAGCCATAGTGGATTTGGCTCTCAAGAGGATACGGGCTGCAGCAGAGGTCAGGAAGAGACGTGCCGACAGGGGAGCTCGTCTACGACACTTCCAAATTGGACAAAAGGTGCTCGTTAAGTCTTTCCGACTTTCGAACAAACAAAAAATGAAATGCCAAAAATTCTATTCTGTCTTCAACGGCCCGTACCGTATAAGGAGAGCAGCTCACCACAATGCTTATGAATTGGAGACTCTGAAAGGAAAGAAGTCCATAGGACTCCACCACATCTCTCACATAAAGGAGTTCGTAGAATAGTAGTAGTGTAAGAAGTGTACATGTAGAATAGGCAAATATATGAACCTTTGTTCGGGGAACAATAATCGTTACATTAATAGATTAAGATTGCTAAAGTATTAACACGCTGCGTTGTCTTGCATAAGAATTTACTGCTGCTATCCTCTTTTTGTTTATGTTCGCGATCTCCAATGTCGATGGAGTAGGAGACACTACCTTTTCATGAGCAATGTTTTTGTCCTTTCCTATCTGGTGTCCATGTTGAGGGATAATGATGAGTGACGAGATGTTGCACAAACGGGCGCATACAAGAACGTGCTCTTAGAAGCGTTCTGAGAAGTCGTGATACGCTCCATAGCGGCCACAACCAGTTCGTGAGACGTTCATACCAATGCTTGCAGGCACGCGTCAGTGCACTGCAAGATTGTGGTATATTGCGTGATTTCGAGGATGAATATGGGCAGTATAGTTTTTTGCAGAGCTGCGCCAGTATCGTTGTCTTGCAAGTCGGGGTGATCCTGTGAGCGTTTGACTCCAATGGTGCCCTAGACGAGAGAAATGCGAGCATAAAGCCTACCATGCCAATGTGCTGGTTGGGGATTTAGCGTGCTGCTCGTGACTGTCACAGATGAATAAACAGGGACTTATACTTGGATATTCATGACATACTGTGTAGCTGGCGTGTGTTGGGCGACTGAATCCTCAACAGGAACCAGTCCTGGTTTGGTCATATTGCATTGCTTCTGGAAAGGTGTGCTTTGATCGCGAAAACCGCATCACATAGAGAAGGAAGTTGCAACTATAAATTTATTGTCGTGTATAGTCATGGCTAACCCAGTCTCTGGAGTTTCAGTGAGGCGTAATGAAAACTCGGAGGTCATGTCGTACGGCGCGCACATCACTGTCGGCAATAGCGGCGAGCGGCGAGACATCTCAACGTAACAAGAATTATGTAAGAGTATTGTAAAAAAAAAAAAAAAAAAAAAAGTGGTACGATATACTAGGATAAATTTAAACTGTAGGATTTTACAATAACTAGATTAATATTGTGGCGGTTTTCTACCACCAGTGTTTGGCGCGCGCCTGTTTGGATGTTATTTTTCAGGTCATCAAATCACAGACCCGAGATGGAGGGACGACCGGCGAGCGAACGTAGAATAGTTGCAATAACATAATTTATTCAGAAGACATAGAATGTAGATCGTTGGCATATGGTAGTTAATTCTTGAGCATGTCTACTGTCTATCTATATAATTAATAGTAATATTAGTGCGGGCCCGCACATTTAGTTGTTCATCCATTACAAAGCATCAGTTATCACACACCATGTACATACTGAGATCGGTCTCTACACATATATCAAAATAAATTATTTCCATGTCTAGATTAGATGTTATAATGATTGCCATAGATTAATAACTATAAAAGTAAAATAAGAGTGTCTGAAATGACAGACCATCAATGTGTCATTATGTAAATTTATTATAACATAGAAGGTCATGGGAAAAAGTTAGGCATAAGATTTTTGTAAGAATTGTGCAGATGACGGGGATCGTGGCAATGCGGAGGCCGGCCGGAGCGGGAACAAGAGGTCTGCGGCTACCTGCAAGAAAAGAGCGTCAGCGCGCTACCTGACGTGAAGGGTGCGAGAGCATCCGGTCCTACAGGCTGTCAGTCACGGGGCCGTGTACCTGAGGGATTACGCGGGACCCTCGCCGGGCCACAAGCGAAAGTGAGGCTGGCCGTTGACACTGACACGCGACCCACACGCGACGGCCTGCTAGCTCTCCAGACGCGGCAGCCGTTTGGAGGGATTCCCTGCGGCAGACCACGTTGTCGTGAGTACACGAAGAAGATCACATATCGTGTCAGAACCTGCGCCTCATGTGCCTCAGGACAGAAAGGGACGCTATATACTCACCTGTTTGGGTTTTTACAACTCACTAGCATTGGCCGATATGCATACACAAAGCAGCATCGTGCCACACACACTAACAAATGTATGGTCTCATTTCTTACTTCTACTCTCTATTAGAGAGCAGTTTGAACAATAGTCGCTCCTAGTTCGATCCTGTATGGATGACCTCACACACTTGTGGAGTCACTCCACGTGCCATCATCCCTCGTCGAACTGCAATATTGGGAAACGTAAAGTTCTGTCCAGCGAGAGAAGAGACCTAGACTAGTGATGTATCCCAACAAGTAGATCTCAGAGACAAATAATCGACGCGAGGAGAGCCTATCACTGTGTCTTCCTACCGTACTGCCGTGATCATATGCGTGGGTCTGACTACAATCTCAACAGCGTACTGCAGACACTCCAGAACTCCCTATTGCTGTTGCCACAACGTAGCAACAACACCCGACGTTTAGCCTTATGTGATGTCAGTACTGTGTAATTAGTGAAGTGCTACGGATATTTCTAACAATGTGATTTAGTGCCTCATTCTCAGCACAGTCGTGAACATTGTGCAATGTGCACGCACAACTTGATGCCCCATGAACCCTTTTTTTTCTTTTATTTCTTAAATTTCGTTCTCTAGTGTTGGTTTTGTAATGTATGTTATACCTTGTATGTGTTTGTGTTTTACACTGTAATTCTTATTACAAATTACTGTATTGTTCTCCACACCATGTTTTTTTTGTATTTTGTATTTATTGTTGTGTGTATGCGAACAGTGTGCCTGAAGTCCCCATAAACTGAAGCAGATACCACCACTGTCATTGTGAATGGACCATCAGTTCAGGGAACGTTTTGTAAAGGTTATTCTTGCTGCAGGGAGACAGAATGAATCGGAGGTTGTAATTAGATTCTGAAAGCTGACAAAGAGATTGTTAACTTAAATAGTATCATGTGTAAGTGAGTTCAGGTTAGTTTAATGATTAAAATTGTTGTAACATCTTGGGCATTTAATTGCGGAGCACTCCAACTCTGATTGTAAAGAATAAACTGCTCCATATTTGGCTCAGATGCCCGGGCCATATTTAGAGCGTGAATGTCTGCGTGAATCGGTGTTTGGAAGGGGCTCCCTGGGTATGGATGTGTGATGGGTGTGTTAGTGTTCCATATTAAGAAGGTGAAGTTGGCTACATCATAAATAATCCTCCCTCTATGAGCTGCATTTTTCAGTTGCAGTGATTTTCTTTATAGAGTGCGGCATGTGGAGCCAGTTGTGAGATTGTTCTTGGGCGATTGACTCACTACCTTGCTCCTAAGTGAGCCAACCGCTCACCAATTACAATCTAAAATGGCGTGGGGGCTATGAGAGGTGGCATGAGCCCCCTCTCATATTTCTATCTTACGACTCTCCTCTCTATTTGCATGCGGTGGAGGGCTGCTATTCCTTCACACGCGGACTTCCCACGCAGCGTCTCTCGTCACCCGGGTGGTCCGGTGACAGGCGGGCTCTGTAGAACTGGAGAGGGTTAAGCCGACGTGTGTGAGGCAGTCGAGTGAATCCTTTGCAGACGCCGACATTCTCAAGAGACACGCCCGCTGGGGTGTGAAGTAGCGGCTGGGCTAGAGGTTCCGTTACTTCGGAGAAACTTTGCGAAAACACTTTCTGGCGGGCTACCAGCGAGGCGTGGGAATGACTTGTGTACCCACGCAGTTGTGGCGGGAAAATTCCCGCACTTTCTGCAAAATAGTAACGGTGATTGGTTTGCTCAGGGCATAGCTCCGTAACGTAGCAAAATCAGCACAGAAATTGGCGCCAAGAATCTCCATTGGTGGAATGGTAGTGCTCCGGCAATGGAGTGGAATTTCCGCCGGTTTTCGAGTTGCTGATTGGAACGTAACCACGGCCACTGTCGTGGGGGCGGGAATGTTGTGTGTTCGACCTGTACGGGTGCTCTGGGTAGTCGGCAGTCGCCTTTCGGTCGAGGACGTCGAAGCAACCAGCCCTCGCCTGCGGTACGCCAGATCGTGTTCTAGCAGTTGATAAGGCAGTTTTGGTAATGTATGTCCGCAGCACCGGCAGATAGGGATTTTCCTAGGTGATAATCAGAGCTCAGCAGAGCGCGCCTGTTCGTCTTTTTCTAACTCTGTTCTGTCTTGAGTAGCAGCAATTACTGTTGGGTTAGCTGTGTGTCTCTCTTGAGATTTGAGTGGCAAGGAATTGGCTCCACATACCACTTCGTCTTAAACCTCACGATCTAAGTTAGGGACAACTTCACCTTTATAGTGTTTGTATGAATCTCCAATTTAGCCAATTTGATGTTTTATAAATATTTCCTGTATTTCTTTTACTATTCTGTGTTTAATCTTAATAAATCATATTGTTATTTTGGACAGAACTTTCATTCTGTTAATCGATAGAGCAACCCCATCATTCCTCCCTATGTTAATGAAACCTTTGTTTATTTAACTTATTTATCAAATTAAATTATTGCAGGTGCCAAACTCTGTTCTACTCCACTGGCAGGGTTGATTAGAGTCAGTTCGCGTATTTTTTTTATCCTTGTGCAACAGCAAAAGTCGGAGTTAGAATAGGGGGGGGGGCTTAGAGCATGATTTACATATGTGGATTCTAGTAAAATTTAGTGATAAATACACTGCTAGCCCCGGCACCTCGCAATATATTCTAACTATTTACAATACTTGTTGAAGTAAAAGAGGTGAAACAATTTTATTGAAAGCATGTTCTAACTGTTCACAATACTTGCTTATAAACGACATTTTTCATTTTGTTATCCGCGGTATGTATGTACAAATTTTCCAAATTCGCTACTCGAGACTAGGCTACGTATAGTTGACCGTGAGAGAAGCAGGAGTCTTTGAGCTTGATGCTGCAATATTTTAAAGTTTGTCCTAGAGCTTTTTTACCGCAACTATAAAACTGTCGGCTAAATTAATGGTTAATAGCAGTCTTTTAAATTGGAGTGGCAGTTTAGTAGAGATCATTGTTATTCTGGGGATAAGTATTGTGCGTTGTGTGAGAAGTTGGTCTTCGATGGTGTTATTCGATAGCTGTTTGAATATCATTCTTGCTCCATTACATGATTTTGGTGAGTTGAGATTTCTGAGTAGCAATTCAGAGGCAGGTTGCTCCATTTGTTACCGGTAGATTCGAGGAACAGGCAAGAATTACAGAGGTTCTTCGGTAACTAAAATGGGGATCACTGAAGAGAAAGTGAAATTCATTTCGAGGAGCACTAGAGAAAATTTGTATTACCTGCTTTTGAGGCTGACTGCCAAACGGCATTGCTGCCACCCGTATACAAGTGTTTCGCGTAACGACCACGAAGATAAAATCAGAGAGATTAGGGCTCGTACGGAGGTATATAGATACGCGATTCTCCCTCCCTCCACTCGCCAGTGGGACAGTAGTCCTACAGAGTACACTTCGCCATGCACCATATGGTGGCGTGCGGAATATCGATGTAGATGTAAAAGACACCCGAAAAATGTTTCACTCAGTAGCTGACATTACTACTTTGACATGTCACTTGCTAGGTAATATTCAAGGACATTGCTTCTAACAGTGCCTTACAGCGGCTAAAGCATTTGAAATGAAAATGAGGAGAGCGGAATGCCACTGCCCTGGGACCAGTAGGGTTGGCCACATCCTGCCGCGGCATCAGTCGTGGCTGTCCCCAGGCTGCGAGCGGGGCCTTAATGAGTCGCCTCCAGCGCCCCTGCGTCCACCCCCGCAGTCAGCAGTCGGTGCACGTGGCTCGCACGTGAGCCTCCGCCTAATGATGACGGGCCCTCCGGTGATTAACACCAATTCGAACCTCGTTCCGTGTCAGCTCTCAGAGATCTCTGACACGTCAGAATAAATGTGTGTAATTGTAACCCAGAAATTGTTAAAGAGGCGCAGCCACTGCGTCATTCCCTTTTGCCGTTGATGGTGCCCACATTAATTCTGTAGAAAAATGTGTTCAGTTGATGTCTAGTTGCTCGGAGATTAGAGGCAGCAACTTCTAGTTCTGTCACTTTGGATGTGTCCAGTGTTATAGTGGCTATAACTGTCTGTACAGAAATGGATATGATGCTAAAACGAGCTTTACACAGACTGGTATTCGTCTCCCCGTAGAGTTTTTCCTTCATGCTGCCGAGCTTGTTGTGGCACTTTCTCAGAACATGAGCAGTTTGGCCTCGCACTGGATGTTCGGTGAACAGTCTTGAGTCAGGGCAATACCTGAGATCGACTACGAACGAGGAAGAATACCAACTATGGCAACCGTGTCAGTATTTCCATTAAGATTGCAGCACGGTCAGCAATCGTGATAATCTAATATATAAGAAACTAACGATTCCGGTAATGAAACCAACCTTTACCTAGGTTTCAGCCCAAGTAATTGAGCCTTCTTCAGAAGATATACCTGAATCTGTAATACGTCTAAAACAGCTTAAGTCTTGGTGTTGACTTGGTAGTTATGTACCGCAATTTTAAAATGTGACTACGCGTATTCAGGCTGTTGTTGTTGTTGTGGTCTTCAGTCCTGAGACTGATTTGATGCAGCTCGCCATGCTACTCTATCCGGTGCAAGCTGCTTCATCTTCCAGTACGTACTGCAGCCTAGATTCTTCTGAATCTGCTTAGTGTATTCATCACTAGGTCTCCCTCTACGATTTTTACCCTCCAGGCTATTTTACGAGGGCAGTTCAATAAGTAATGCAACACATTTTTTTTCTGAAACAGGGGTTGTTTTATTCAGCATTGAAATACACCAGGTTATTCCCCAATCTTTTAGCTACACAACACTATTTTTCAACGTAATCTCCATTCAATGCTACGGCCTTACGCCACCTTGAAATGAGGGCCTGTATGCCTGCACGGTACCATTCCACTAGTCGATGTCGGAGCCAACGTCGTACTGCATCAATAACTTCTTCATCATCCGCGTAGTGCCTCCCACGGATTGCGTCCTTCATTGGGCCAAACATATGGAAATCCGACGGTGCGAGATCGGGGCTGTAGGGTGCATGAGGAAGAACAGTCCACTGAAGTTTTGTGAGCTCCTCTCGGGTGCAAAGACTTGTGTGAGGTCTTGCGTTGTCATGAAGAAGGAGAAGTTCGTTCTGATTTTTGTGCCTACGAACACGCTGAAGTCGTTTCTTCAATTTCTGAAGAGTAGCACAATACACTTCAGAGTTGATTGTTTGACCATGGGGAAGGACATCGAACAGAATAACCCCTTCAGCGTCCCAGAAGACTGTAACCATGACTTTACCGGCTGAGGGTATGGCTTTAAACTTTTTCTTGGTAGGGGAGTGGATGTGGCGCCACTCCATTGATTGCCGTTTTGTTTCAGGTTCGAAGTGATGAACCCATGTTTCATCGCCTGTAACAATCTTTGACAAGAAATTGTCACCCTCAGCCACATGACGAGCAAGCAATTCCGCACAGATGGTTCTCCTTTGCTCATGGTGTTCGGTTAGACAACGAGGGACCCAGCGGGAACAAACCTTTGAATATCCCAACTGGTGAACAATTGTGACAGCACTACCAACAGAGGTGTCAAGTTGAGCACTGAGTTGTTTGATGGTGATCCGTCGATCATCTCGAACGAGTGTGTTCGCACGCTCCGCCATTGCAGGAGTCACAGCTGTGCACGGCCGGCCCGCACGCGGGAGATCAGACAGTCTTGCTTGACCTTGCGGCGATGATGACACACGCTTTGCCCAACGACTCACCGTGCTTTTGTCCACTGCCAGGTCACCGTAGACATTCTGAAAGCGCCTATGAATATCTGAGATGCCCTGGTTTTCCGCCAAAAGAAACTCGATCACTGCCCATTGTTTGCAACGCACATCCGTTACAGACGCCATTTTAACAGCTCCGTACAGCGCTGCCACCTGTCGGAAGTCAATGAAACTATACGAGACAAAGCGGGAATGTTTGAAAATATTCCACAAGAAATTTCCGGTTTTTCAACCAAAATTGGCCGAGAAAAAAAATGTGTTGCATTACTTATTGAACTGCCCTCGTAGTTTAATTTCTAGACCATGCCCTTTTAGACATATTACAGATCCAGGTATATCTTCTGAAGACGTCTCAATTACCTGGGCTGAAAACTAGGTAAAGGTTGGTTTCATTACCGCAATCGAGGCTGATAGTTTATAATATATTTCCATTAAGTGGTGAATAAAAAACTTACATGAGGCATAAAAGAAACATCAGCAAAGTTTACTATGTTGTACAAAAACAGCAACCTGGTCATTTTCAAGTGTACCTCCCTTCGCAGTTTAGGCGATATTGAGACGTCGAAGTTGCGTTTAGTAATCTAGTCAATTACGCACCCTAAAGACAACAGGTGAGGTGGGTACATGGACTAAGCCTAGTAGCATCCTTGCGAATCTGTAACATCTCTCTAATGTCCTTCCTTCTATAATATTTTTACAGGCTATGTGCCGGCAACTGGTATCGGCCTCTCCCTTCTATCATCATCTTCAACGTGAGTATAGCACTACACGGGACAGTCATACAAATACGACAGTCACTACGCTTAACAGATACACTTAACCCAAACGACTTCCATACTTCAAGAAAGAATGGTACCTGTGGGCGCGAAGAATACGAAAAACCTTTCGAATCAGGCGGCCGTACCTGCCCTTCGGGGTCTCCCATCCACACGTGCCATTCGACTTTACTTTTTTTCAGGATCATATAATTACTTGGGTTGGGTTCTTTGGGGAAGGAGACCAGACAGCGAGGTCATCGGTCTCATCGGATTAGGGAAGGACGGGGAAGGAAGTCGGCCGTGCCCTTTCAAAGGAATCATCCCGGCATTTGCCTGGAGCGATTTAGGGAAATCACGGAACACCTAAATCAGAATGGCCGAACGCGGGATTGAACCGTCGTCCTCCCGAATGCGAATCCAGTGTCTAACCACTGCGCATATAATTAGTGCTGATATCCACATTGCCTATTGCAGCATAATATTGCCACCTTCAGTTTTGATAATTAATTTACAGACAGTTTCGTCATGTTGAATGTGCCTACTGAACATAATGAAAATGGTACAAAAAGCGCCAATTAAATAATGCTTCATACCGTCACATAGCAGAAGAGTCTCTTTTAGGATGTTGCGCTAAGGGGTTGAAGGGAAATACAGTTTGTGAACAAAAAGAAGTGAACATTTCGCTTTCTAAGAAGCTGACACAAACTGAAAGCGTTACACTAGGAACGCCTTGACAAAACGCTATAAAACGTACAGGCCTGCATTCACATGCGATTGGGATATATTGACTAAGATTTCAGCACCAAACGTGCTTATTGTCAATACTTTCTGTACATCTAAAAGACATTCCGGCAGATGAAGTTGGGTGTTAGTACATGATGGCTACTGGGTGTGTTTGACTTAACTGGAACCTTTGAGGTGGAGATCGAATACAGCATGTCCTTATCGAAATATTTCTGACTTTAAGAAACATCGACTCATTGGCTTGAGGGAAATGGGAGTATCATACTGACATATCAAATATATAGTTGTATGTAGTGCATAGATTCCAGAATGAGTGAGGACGGTATATACTCGGAACAACATTGTGGGAAGAACAGTCGGGATGGGCCACTTGCAAAAGGAGGATATAATAGGGTTCTTCATTTAGTTATGACAGGTAGACGGATGACAACAGACGAAATCGGGCAGAGGTTACAGGCAAAGTGTCACCGCGCTCCGTCGAGAACTGTTTACTGGACGTTGTGTTGAACTCTCGGGCTACCATGTTTCTTTTGTCACTGACATCACACCAACACACGAGAGACTTGCATGGAGTAGATCCAGCACCGTCTGGGAGATTGAGTTGGATTCAGTGTCTCACTTCTGTGGCGGTCAGATAGACACAAACATGTTCGTAGGCGCCTGGATGACAGGTGACAGAAGATAGCGATCCTTGAGACCTGTACTTCTCCATCTTCTGGAATCAGTCTCTGAGGAACAGGACTAATTAGGTAATGGTATGCTGAATGTTCAAAAGTATGTGGCAAGAATGGTAAACCCTTTTGTCACAACTTTCATGATAAGAGTACAAAATGGCATGTTCAAGTAGTATAATGCAAGACCCCCACACTGCTGTCACCTGCCAGATCATCTGGCTTCTCAGCTACGGAGAAAGCGTGGAATACGCTGATAAGACTGCTTGCATATCAGACTTCATGTTCTGAGACATGGCAAGAAATTCCTACTTTGTCGAAAGTACTGTGATAACTGCTGTCACTCACAAGTACTGTTTATTTAAAGCAAACGATTAAATGTTTCGGATTTCTTACAAACCTATCTTCAGGTGGCTTTGTCAGCCTTCCTTGCTTTCCTGCTGGGGCGTAATTGTGTGGTGTCATGTGGTTTACATACTAAAGAAAACGTCCGTGCCCTTTCAAAGGAAACATCCCGGCATTTGCCTGGAGCGATTTAAGGAAATCACGGAAGACCTAAATCAGAATGGCCGGACGCGGGATTGAACCGTCGTCCTCCCGAATGCGAATCCAGTGCCTAACCACTGCGCATATAATTAGTGTTGATATCCACATTGCCTATTGCAGCATAAATTTGCCACCTTCAGTTTTGATAATTAATTTACAGACAGTTTCGTCATGTTGAATGTGCCTACTGTTGTCATCCGTCTACCTGTCAAAACTAATTTCGTTGAAATTTCTCTAAACTTACGACGGAATTCTCATTTTTATTATTTTACTTCGCACAGACTTAGCTGAAATGATCTTAAATTTACAAGACATCAAACGCGGCGGCACTTTATATGGTGTGTACTTGTGTTGACGCATTCATCGTGTATTTATGTTTCGCTTTATAAATTTCTACACTTTGACACGTTCACTATTTGAGTACTGTTAAATTCTCAGATAACCTGATGAATAAACACCATCGTACGTTTCATGGAGGCACATAAGCTTAACATATACAGAACGTGGAGCAACTTTACAAAAGTAACAAAAACATTCTTTTGAAAGATGTTAAAGTAGTGATGTTGGGATACCGACAGGCACAGGAAATTGTGTCCTTGCAATGAAATTAATTTAAAGGTCGAAAAGAAAAATTACGTACAAAATACTTGTACAGCATTCTGTTGGTTTGCCAAGATTTTTATTGTAGATAAATTTAGATCATAAAAATATGATTTTCTTACAGGTGTAAACTACATAACATGAACTTTTGTGCGTTACACAGTCATCCGACGAAATCGGTGAACAGTGAACACTGAACATGGATATAGGATGACAGAGACGGCGTGCAATACGTGAGCATAATAAAATACCTTTTCTCGGGCCGGCTATAAAACTGAGTTTGAACATTTAAATATAAAGTTACATTCCTGATTACAAATAGCACTGTGGAATATTTTATCGAATGGGCAGTTATATTGTAAGAAATGAGCTGTAATGTTCCTATATAGTATATCAAAGAGATATGGATTTTTACAACCAAAATGTTCGTTATTGAAAGCATCAGCACACCCCTGTGTAATCCGAAAGTGAACAGCGTCTCGAGAAGCTGACCGTCCAATGTAAAAGGATGCAGCGAGTATTGTGGTGTCACTAGAGAAGCGTCAACAGCAGAGCGGGTCGTTGAGGAGAGCTTAGTGATGTCGAACGCGGATTAGGACTGCATGCCTACTGCTGGTGATGTGTTTATGACGTGAAGACGCAGGACAACATTCACAGCTAAAAAAACATGAGACTGGCCTCAGGTCTACCACTGCAGAGAGTGGTTGTAAAATATTGCACGACATCATCGAAAAGAGTCGCTCGTGAGTTACCGAGTACTAGCAGCAGTCGAGCTATTACAATGAGTAAAGGAAAGCAAAAAGTACAAGACACGTTCGTTCAATCTGGCGCTCTCGGAAAAGGTTTGTACGATGTCAGATGGTGCAAGACATTCCAAATTCTGAGAGAAAAGGGGTAAGCTAAAGGGAAAGAAGGGTAATATAGATTATGCAAAAGAACCATGAGGGATTAATATGAGTGGAAAACCAAGTACCAAGTGCTCGGCTTACGAAGGGTATAAGACAGGGATGTAGTCTTAGACTCCTACTGGTCTACACATCGAAGAAGCAATAACAGAAATGAAAGAAAGATTCAGGAGTGGAATTAAAGTTCAAGGTGACAGGTTATCAGTGGTAAGATTCGCTGATGACATTCCTACTCTCAGTGAAATCTAAGAAGAATTACAGCATGTGTTGAATGGTATGAACAGTTGAAAGGTCTCTGTTGGATTCCTTTCATGTTTAATTTCTCAAATTTGTTGTCTTTTAAGGAATAAATTCCTCTTCTAAATTTACTGTGGCGTTTCTGACTATCTGGGAGGAGACTGAGTAGTGGAACGTGTTACTTTTACACGTAAACAAGAACGATCTCTCACACTACTACACTTTAAAGCACAGTTTATATGTAATTCTTATATGTAATTCATGTCACACAGTCTCATACGGAACCTACATCCGCTTTCTTTTATATACTGTGTATGATAAGATACTGTCATCCCCCTTCCCTTCTGTGTGAGAGGATGAATGATCAAATGTGTTTGTAGCTGCATGCTTGAGGGTAGCAGACAAGGCTGTCTGCTAGAGAACAGTAGGACCAACGTTGAAACAGGTAGCTACGGTTCCTAAAAGCAGAGAGGTTTCCATTCTTAGTATGGTCCGGTCCGTCCCCTGTCATGTTGGTATAGGAAGCTGCCCCTCTGGCGCCTTCCGTTTGTCTTTGTGAGCGACTCTCAGGAGCACGCTGGGTAGTTCAGTGGTAGTCGGCAGTGGGAGTCTGGCAGTTGGAGAGTTGCAGCCGAGCAGTAGGCAGTTGGAGTCCAGTGGTAGCGCAGGGCAGTCCAGCAGTAGCAGTCTGGCGGTAGCGAGCGTCTGAAGTGGTAAGATCTCCGGCCAAGCGCGTGTCTGTTAAGTCCATAGGACAATGGATTTGTTAAGTTCAGCTTAACTGAGAATTTAATCATTTTATTTCGGGTTAGCTTTAAAATAGCTAAGGTTATCTTTAATTGCAGCGGAGTGTAATTCTCGTGTCCAGTTCAGATTAATTTGCGGTAGTTGCTTTGTTACTACTTTGTGAGTAAAGTGGAACCACGTGTTGGTCAGTAACTCTAAGTAAGATCAATTTTAAATGCAAATGCTTGTGTGATTATAACGTATCGTCTTGAAAAGATTTTGAATATACCAACTTTTCTTTATGTTCAACCCACGTGGCGTGTACTTTGTGAGACCAGTACCACGTACTTATATAACTGTTTGACCCATCAGGTTAATAGTAAGACGTTAGTAACCAGTTCGAGGTTTTTGTTTTGTAATTTGCTTTTTGATCTAATTTATTTTTATTATCTAAATTATTGCGGAGTTATACGCTTTCGGTAAACCAAGTTGACCACGTGAAGGGTAATTACAAGACGGACAGGATTGTGCTACGAAATTAATTTCTTTAACTGAAAATTTGAATCTATTGGTTGTGGTTAACTTTCTGTTGCATGTGTTTCAATGTTCCTTGTGTGTTGTTTTATGAATGCAGTGTTGTACCCAGTCTCCCAATCTTGGCTCCATATTTTATGTGTTCCGTAATATTCCAATCTCACAGTCTCACAATCGTAAATAAGGCACCAGCTCAGTTATAACTCACGTATAATATGCTGAAATTTCAATGAACAATCTTTAAAATAAATTTGCAAATATAAACTGATTTCTTTCTTTTTATTTAAATTCTCCTTTTATATAGATATATTACCGGTTGTTGTATGAGTGTAAAAGATTATAATCAATGATAGTCTGATTGGTAATATGGTAAACTTAGACTAGTTACCTGCTGAAACAGTGGGCCAGTAAACGCACGGTTAACCTCCCAAGAGAGCTCACAGTTTTAAACCGCTTTCATGGTCTAATTAGCACCCGATTTCAGCATACCAAATTCAAGTCACAATCTTACGCTATTCAACAAAGCAAATTAGAGATACAATCTTTCACATGGCGACCCTGTTCTGTGATTCCGCTAGACTCTGGAATCTCTGAGACGTTAGATTGCAAGCGTTGAATAATCTTAATTTTTTTCCCTACAGCGCTCAAACAACTTTTGCGTTGTTTCCGAGCAGACGTTCAAAAGATTCACGGCGTTGTTGATCGGCGTTGCGTTGTTTGTCTTGTTTTGTTTTCTATATTTGTGTGTTTTATATGTGTGTGTGTGTGTTTTTTTTCTCTCGCTTGTAAATTCCACTGTTTCGATCTAAGATAAAAATTTGTTTTGCGTGTGAAAAAGTGCGTACTAGGTTGAGTATCTTTCGTGTGACTGTCGTAATTTTTGGGGGACACATTTATTGTGATTAGTGTGTTGCGTACTGGGTGTGAATTGCACTAATGCTGACACGTAACCAAGCTAAAAGTAAGCGGTCCGACAACTTAAGCAACATGGACCAAGGGGATAATTTGATTTCCAATATTAACGCGTCGGGCGGTTCCGAAAATGCAATGGGGAATACTTCAGACGAAATGCAAAACAGCACGAACGGCCTCACATCAGAGCCACAAATTAATGTGCCTCCAACTAACCAAATTGATTTGGCAGAACTCGTGAAAGCCTTATTACAACAAAATAAAGAATCGTTCCGAGAACAAAAAGAAGCATCAGAAAAATCGTTCCGAGAACAAAAAGAATTATCAGAAAAATTGTTCCGAGAACAAAAATTATCCGAAAAATCGATCCGCGAGCTAGGCGAACAAATGACGCAAAAATCTGAGAAATCGATCCGAGAGCTAGGCGAACAAATAGACGAAAAACTAATCCAGCAGACAAATAAAGTCGACAAGTCGATGCAGAGAGTGTCCGACGATATCTCACAAAGAATAAACAATCTGGCAAGTGAAATAAAAAGTGACATTATGAAAGAATTAGGCCGTACATTTGAACAAATCGATGACCGTCTGCAAGCCCTAGAACAGAGCAAGCGCAGTGGCGAGGCCGAATCTAAAGAAAGCGAAGAACGGATACTTAGGAATTTCCAAGAGCTGAGAGAACAATGCCAAAGAGATCGCCAGCAGGTACTGTCGAGGGTCCAGAAGGCTGAAACGCATTGTCCCACGGCCGTTAGCAACACAATAGCGGACAACAGTTTAGCGATCCACGCGTTGGAACTGCAGGTCGAACAATTGAAGCAGACTGGGGCGGAGGACAAGAGACAAATAGATGAGAAGATCGCGGCATTAGCGGACATTGTAGGCACGATGAAGCTGACGGAAAGCGAGAACAATATCACACAGGTAGCGGCCGCAGAGACCGAAGAAGTGCGTTCGCTTCTTAAATTCCAGAAGGGACAGTTTGAAGTGAACAGACAGCACAAAGCTGTAACAGGCGATTTACAAGAACGCGTGGCGCATCTGGAAAACCGCATGGCGTGTGAGTCCAAACTCGCCAATAGCAATAAAAATAGCCGTACGAACAGTGCAGAGAGGGACTCCGGCCATGAGGGAGCTTTTGACGACAGGGAAGAATGTAATTTAAGGGGCAGACATGAGACAAATAGAAACATTCAAGGGCCTCGCCAGGAGGAAATGCGGGGATTTGATTTCAAACATTTCCTTACGGTAAGAAAATTTGAGATATTCCGAAATTCTCAAAAAGGCATACATCCACGAGCATGGCTCGAGCAATTTGAGTTCTGTCTTCCTCCCGACTGGGCAAGTTCACATAAGATAGAGTATATGTGTGGCTATTTGGAAGGCGAACCGGCGAGTCGCATGAGGTCGGCAGCGCGTCACTGCAACTCCACTCGGGAGTTTCGACAAGCCTTTCTCTCCGCCTATTGGTCGGAAGCGGCACAAGATAGGGTCAAACATGGCATAATTATGCTGCCAAATTTGAACCAGTCTGGTTTCGGCAGCCCTGCACGCCTATTCGACCACATGCTGCAGGCAAATCAATTTTTATACGACCCATACGGACCTGCGGAACTAATTAGGATATGCATCACCAAATTGCCGATGCACTTGCGGCACGTCATTCTTGCGGGACGATGCAAAGAGGACGTGGAAACGTTTAAAACGCTTCTCCAAGAGATGGAATACTATACAGCAGAATGTCCGCCTAATCAGACACAAAGTTATTACGGGGCACAGCAGCGCGATCGCAGTCGTGGCCGTCGTATTAATCAACGGCGTGACTGGTCGTCGCGACGCGAACGGAACAGTAATCGGGACAGGCCGTATAGAAACTGGGGTGACAGTCGCGAACACAGGTGGAACAACAGAAATGATAGAGGACGTAGACAAGATCGTGAACGCAACAGGTACGGCAACCAGAGTCGTTATTACGATGAACACGGTGGAAATAGGATTGTAGGCGGAGCACCACATGATGTCGAAATTCGGCCGGCCAACCCTAGACATAATCCAACAAATGGGAATGAACGAAACCGGCAATGACAAATGATCAGCCCAGAAGGCGCCAATCGGAACAAATGAGCGACATGGCAAATGAGTACATAGGATTTATAGAGAGGAGAAAGAATTGATTAGTTTAAATTTGTGGCGTATGAATTTTGAATAATATGTTAGTAAAAATAATGATAAAGATATTTCTATGTGATTGATTGAAGTGATGTTTTAATTCGTTTTCTTTCCTTGTGCAATTAGGATTTAGTTTGACTCAAACGTAAAGATAAAAGGTTTCCTTGTGAACGAGTGAAATGCTTTTTTTTTTTGTGTGAGTAAATTGAAAAGGAGTCGCTCCTGAGAGAAGCACGATCGTTGCTGAATTAGTGCAAGAACTCAGGGGAATATCCGATCTGTGGGTATTATGGGTCTGGCAAACCCAGGTCCCCAGCTGTTAGTAGCCGTGTTTCCAATTTTCTGTTTTCAGTGCTACTATCTATCTATTACTATTCTATGTCTGTCAGTGTAAATGAGGATCTCTTACTATAGTATGCGTGCTGTATGAATATTTTAAGATAGGAGAACTCTGAGAAAGGAATGAGTAAATCTGGAATCGTGAAAACAGGATGCGATAATACGATTGTTTAACCATTGGCTTCCCAATATGCGATGATATGTTAATATTGATGATATATGTTTTTTTTTGTTCTTTATAGCTGAGTACGTAAAGTGCTGTCTGTGGATTTCGTAAGTATATTGATTCCCTTCAAGGTGAAAGAAGAATTGTGGTTTGTGTAATTTACGTGGTTCTGAAATATTATTGTGGTAGTCAAATACGAGCAGTTTTTCAGCAAATGGAGAATGGAACGGAAATATGGATCCTTTTTGTAGTCTTGATTGATGTTGAGCCAAAGCCCGAAAAATTATTCTGCGTGAATACTTGTCCTAGAAAAGCGACGTTTATGTGATTTTGCTGATGCTGTGAGCATTACAGCCTACTGTTTTCGCTGGTGCGGGATGCACTGCAGCTTATATGGTTTGTACTGAGGAAGTTTCCCTCTTGAAGGTAGAGGATGATTAAATAATTTTGATTATGGGAACGAAGGAAAGCTTGGTTTAAGGTAATAAGGATGAAGCAAAATATTTGTCATTTAAACTACAGGAGGATTCGGATCTTTTGTGTCTGTTGTAAGTTCAATATGTTAAGATGATACTGTTTTACAGAATAGAGGTGACCACAATTTTGCCATTCATGAGAAATGAATCCAGAATAACCACCACAGGACAAATAACTGATTTGAAGGCGAAAGGTAACGTAAAGAAGGAACGAAATCGAAGCAAAATGGGTAAGAGAATGTAATATAACCTGTATAATGCAAATAATTTAAACTTCTCAGAGCCATCTGTGTGATTAATTCTTGTAATAACGTAATTTTAGGTGAAATTTTCTTACTGTTTTATGTGTGAATATATGAGTATGATAAATGTATAATTGCGAGTCTCTTTTCAGGTGTGCAAACTGGTATAAATGTTTTTGCGTGTAAATAACCATTGTTCTTTTTACTGTGTATGTTTAAGGAAAGTTTCTACATATTTATCATGTGACAAGACGTATGCCGCGAGCGTCAAGAAGAGTACGAAGTATAAAAAAATGTTGTAGTGGTGTAAACACTTTGTTGAAGTAGCATTGAAGTGGCTTGTGGGATTAATTAGTAGTGGATAGAAGTAGAATTTTGAGTAATGCATGTTTATGGGTAGTTAGTTTGTAGAATAGACAACAGGTGTGCATGTGTGTGTGTAAATAACGTGTGAACCCCATGCTCTCCTAACCTATACTTGCGCAAGGCATAACCCTATTCATTTTAGTGAATTAATAAGTGGCATTTGATTTATTAAAACACAAGTGAACCACATTAGTGATGTGGATTTAAATATTGTATTGTCAGTTCATTTAATTTTTATTTTTTATATTGTCAAGTCATTTAACTTTTAATTTTATATTGTCGATTCATATAACTTTGTTCTTAAAAATTGTGAAAGACAATACTAAGTGGTATTATGTATGACATTGTGTAATCACATAAGGATGATAAAAAAAAAAAAAAATTCTGTGAATGCAGTTGAGAACGTGAAAGTGAACCGGCAAAACTCTTAAGAGACAGCGGGAGCAGCCAGCTAGTTGTAAACTGGCGGGTTTCCCAGCGGGACACGCTGTCAGCCAGGCCACTTCGGGAGCGCGGCCGACAACAAAAGACCCTACGCCGCAAACACTTTCCCGTATACCTGCAGCTAATGGGCGGCCGCCCCGCGCGACCCTAGCTGAAGGGAATGACCTGAAATGGGCGAGCGGTCCACCGCGCGGAAATCCATCTCCTGGCAACGCACCTCACGCACGCGACCGTGACGAGACGGCTGCGGTGTAACAACACAAAGGGCGTGGAGCCTTTTGACAGGTACTGTCCAAAGAAACTTGCAGACGTCAACGACGCCTATCGACATTTCCTGACGGATGCCTACTGTCAAGCGACAGTAATTCATGGTTAGATGTTCTCTGGTCGCTAAGGGTGACACGAAGAAGAGCCATTGAAGTGTCATCCTTGCCCAGGAATATCAACCTGGCATGTCAATCGAGGATACTGCACGAATTTGACAATACAAACATGGAACAAAATCGAGATGTTCGTGACACAAGAGAAACTTCATGAGAGGGCAGAGACGGCGGGATCGCACGCAACAGATGGACAAAAATCCCTACTGACAGCTGCGGCGACGAACCCCCTCCCCTTATATTGTGCCACGGAACAGTGGAACTAGTGAGTGTAGCAGTGAACAGTGATTATACGGTTCTTAGTTCAATACATATACGTGTGTTTCTGTCACAGAAACTTTGACTCGTGTGTTTTGCAGGGACTCGATTTATTGGTGTGTATTAAACTCTGACTCTTGTATTTCGCAGGTGTTCTATATTTTTGTTTTGTTTTGAAACTTTGACTCTTGTATTTTGCAGGTGTTCTATATTTTTGTTTTGTTTTGAAACTTTGACTATTGTATTTTGCAGGTGTTTTATTTATTGGTGTTTTGTTTTAGATGTTGACTATTGTACTGTTTTATTGATCAATGTTTGTTCTTGTGTTAGGTATTGGATCTGTGATATTTTATTTCGAAAATTCATTGCTGTGGCACTGCTTCCTTTATGAGTCAGATAGCTATTCATTCTCATTGGGCTGTGATCGATTAGCCTTTGCATGGGGCATATTTATTGTGAGGAACCCCTTAAGGGTAACAATCACACAATTATTGTACTTTCAGTATAATGACACAGTGCTCATTGTTTGCTAACTAACTGAAATATTGTAGAGTGATTAAATTAGTGCCACATAGTTAGGTTAATTCTACAGATTATTAGTTTTATAAGATATAGAATTTTTTTGCGATAACCACTTAGTAAAACATGTTTTTTTTTTTGTCGATTTTTTGCTTCTGCGAATTGTGCATTGTAATGTTCTACTTTATGATACTGATGTTATTTGATGTTCTTTTTTTAATTGCTGTGGCACCTTTGCTATTTTCATAAATTTTGCCTGTTAATAAACAGTCATAAATTTGCCTGTGATCAGTTGGCTCTTGCAATGAGCAAATACTGGTGAACTCCATATGGGTAACAACCAGAAATTGTTTTCATATTAATGACACAGGAACCATTGTTTTTACTTGCTGACCGATTTAGGTCTACATGATCTTTTAAATAGGTGTCACAGATTGTGTGTTTTTATTTTTTTTCTTTAAAATTGGTAGATTGTAAAGATGTTTGAAATTATTGTGTTTTAGCAAGTAGCTGGTGACCTTTTGCCTTTTTCTTTACACTTTTGGTTTAAGTAGGGTGTGAGAAGCCTGCTTGGGAATGTCCTAGCATGGCCAGAAAATTCCCTGCACAGTCTTTTCCCGGAGCGTTGGGGTTATGAAAGGTCTCTGTTGGATTCCTTTCATGTTTAATTTCTCAAATTTGTTGTCTTTTAAGGAATAAATTCCTCTTCTAAATTTACTGTGGCGTTTCTGACTATCTGGGAGGAGACTGAGTAGTGGAACGTGTTACTTTTACACGTAAACAAGAACGATCTCTCACACTACTACACTTTAAAGCACAGTTTATATGTAATTCTTATATGTAATTCATGTCACACAGTCTCATACGGAACCTACATCCGCTTTCTTTTATATACTGTGTATGATAAGATACTGTCATCCCCCTTCCCTTCTGTGTGAGAGGATGAATGATCAAATGTGTTTGTAGCTGCATGCTTGAGGGTAGCAGACAAGGCTGTCTGCTAGAGAACAGTAGGACCAACGTTGAAACAGGTAGCTACGGTTCCTAAAAGCAGAGAGGTTTCCATTCTTAGTATGGTCCGGTCCGTCCCCTGTCATGTTGGTATAGGAAGCTGCCCCTCTGGCGCCTTCCGTTTGTCTTTGTGAGCGACTCTCAGGAGCACGCTGGGTAGTTCAGTGGTAGTCGGCAGTGGGAGTCTGGCAGTTGGAGAGTTGCAGCCGAGCAGTAGGCAGTTGGAGTCCAGTGGTAGCGCAGGGCAGTCCAGCAGTAGCAGTCTGGCGGTAGCGAGCGTCTGAAGTGGTAAGATCTCCGGCCAAGCGCGTGTCTGTTAAGTCCATAGGACAATGGATTTGTTAAGTTCAGCTTAACTGAGAATTTAATCATTTTATTTCGGGTTAGCTTTAAAATAGCTAAGGTTATCTTTAATTGCAGCGGAGTGTAATTCTCGTGTCCAGTTCAGATTAATTTGCGGTAGTTGCTTTGTTACTACTTTGTGAGTAAAGTGGAACCACGTGTTGGTCAGTAACTCTAAGTAAGATCAATTTTAAATGCAAATGCTTGTGTGATTATAACGTATCGTCTTGAAAAGATTTTGAATATACCAACTTTTCTTTATGTTCAACCCACGTGGCGTGTACTTTGTGAGACCAGTACCACGTACTTATATAACTGTTTGACCCATCAGGTTAATAGTAAGACGTTAGTAACCAGTTCGAGGTTTTTGTTTTGTAATTTGCTTTTTGATCTAATTTATTTTTATTATCTAAATTATTGCGGAGTTATACGCTTTCGGTAAACCAAGTTGACCACGTGAAGGGTAATTACAAGACGGACAGGATTGTGCTACGAAATTAATTTCTTTAACTGAAAATTTGAATCTATTGGTTGTGGTTAACTTTCTGTTGCATGTGTTTCAATGTTCCTTGTGTGTTGTTTTATGAATGCAGTGTTGTACCCAGTCTCCCAATCTTGGCTCCATATTTTATGTGTTCCGTAATATTCCAATCTCACAGTCTCACAATCGTAAATAAGGCACCAGCTCAGTTATAACTCACGTATAATATGCTGAAATTTCAATGAACAATCTTTAAAATAAATTTGCAAATATAAACTGATTTCTTTCTTTTTATTTAAATTCTCCTTTTATATAGATATATTACCGGTTGTTGTATGAGTGTAAAAGATTATAATCAATGATAGTCTGATTGGTAATATGGTAAACTTAGACTAGTTACCTGCTGAAACAGTGGGCCAGTAAACGCACGGTTAACCTCCCAAGAGAGCTCACAGTTTTAAACCGCTTTCATGGTCTAATTAGCACCCGATTTCAGCATACCAAATTCAAGTCACAATCTTACGCTATTCAACAAAGCAAATTAGAGTTACAATCTTTCACAGTCTAAAGTTCAAATGGTTCAAATGGCTCTGAGCACTATGGGACTCAACTGCTGAGGTCATTAGTCCCCTAGAACTTAGAACTACTTAAACCTAACTAACCTAAGGACATCACAAACATCCATGCCCGAGGCAGGGTTCGAACCTGCGACCGTAGCGGTCTTGCGGTTCCAGACTGCAGCGCCTTTAACCGCACGGCCACTTCGGCCGGCAACAGTCTAAAGAGTACACAATAATTTTTAAGAGTAAATCGAAGAAAAACGAAAGAAATCAGAAGTAGCAGAAACGAGAACAGCGAGAAACATCAAGATTGATGGTCAGAAAGTAGATGAAATTAAAGAATTCAGTTACTCATACAGTAAAATAACCAATGACGGACGGAGGAAAAAGGACATCAAAAGCAGACTAGCAATAGCAAAAAGGGCATTCCTGGCCAAGGGAAGTCTACTACTATCAAACATAGGCCTCAATTTGAGGTAGAAATGTCGGAGAATTTACGTTTTTAACAGAGTACTGTGTGGTAGAGAAAAGTGAACTTTGGAAAAAACGGAGCAGATGACACTCGAACCATTTCCGATGTGGTGCTAGAGAGGAATGTTGAAAATTAGAGCCGGCCGGAGTGGCCGAGCGGTTCAAGGCGCTACAGTCGGGAACCACGCGACCGCTACGGTCGCAGGTTCGAATCCTGCCTCGGGCATGGATGTGTGTGATGTCCTTAGATTAGTTAGGTTTAAGTAGGTCTAAGTTCTAGGGGACTGATGACCTCAGAAGTTAAGTCCCATAGTGCTCAGAGCCACTTGAACCATTTTTTGAAAATTAAAGGACTGATAATGTATACAGCGAGGAGGTTCTCCACAGAATCAGCGAGGAAAGGAATATACGGAAAACACTGGTAAGAAGAAGGGACAGGATGACATGACAGCAGTTAAGACATCAGGGAATGACTACCATAGTAGTAGAGGGAACTATAGAAGGTTAAGACTGAAGATGAAGACGGAGACTGGAGTGCATCCAACAAATTGTTGAGGACGTAGGTTTCAATTGCTACTACGAGATGAAGCGAATGACCCTGGAGAGAAATTTGTGGCGGGCTGCATCAAATCTGTCAGGTCAGAAGACTTTAAAATTTAAAAAAAAAGAAAGGATTTTTTTTTGGGGGGGGGGCGAAGAGTTCAAAGGACCTGGTCTATGGCTGAGGTGCTCGTCTTAAGACACATGGTTCTGTCGTCAATACTAAGTGAATCGCCCGCATCTCGTGGTCGTGCGGTAGCGTTCTCGCTTCCCACGCCCCGGGTTCCCGGGTTCGATTCCCGGCGGGGTCAGGGATTTTCTCTGCCTCGTGATGGCTGGGTGTTGTTTGATGTCCTTAGGTTAGTTAGGTTTAAGTAGTTCTAAGTTCTAGGGACTGATGACCATAGACGTTAAGTCCCATAGTGCTCAGAGCCATTTTTGAACTAAGTGAATCATGAGGTGCAGCAAACAGCGACGTCCGGACACTGGATCAGTGGAAACGTTAAAATGATGTTACCTGATAGTGTTCGAATACTTTTGACCACATAGCGTACTTTGGAATCATACAAAGAATAATAAAATCATATGGTGGCCGGATGCTTTTGAAATCATAAACCTTACAAAATATAGTCATTGACTACCATTTTAATGACAAACAGCTGCAGAAAAATCAATAAACACCAGTGCTCCTACACAGCTTAACACTTCCCAATTCCATGAGTGTGAAATATTTGAGAGCAAAATATTGATGAGCAGATTGCATTAGGTCGGCGCAGAAGTTCGTAGTGTTTCTGTTTTGCATGTCGGTATTGCGACTGATAAGGGTTTCTTTGTCGATAGTTGTTTTTTATTCATAGTTCATTGTTGCTTCTTGAGTTTACATATTGTCATTTTGTTATTTGGAGGTAGAAAGTGGAACTGTGGACGTTATAAAATGGAGTTTCAATTGGCGAAATCGGAACATTTTCGACAAATTCTTGCATTTACTGTATGATCCCTCAGATTCGTCTATTTTCCTGCATTTATTTATTTCTGTTTATCTTGGTGATATTGCTTAAGTTCCTTATGTATTCCGTAGTTACATTGATAATTGTTTCTTCTTTTCATTGTTTTGTGTATCACTCTCCATGTTTTATACCTCCTGAAGTTGCCTTGTGAAGTACAAATTTTATTTTATTAATTTTCTTTATCAATAGAAACTGTTATGTAGGGATGCTGTTCCTATTTGGTGTTAAAGGGTTTTTCCGTCTACTCTATTTTTGTTTATTTGCTGTTAATTTTTTTACTTTTTCATTGCGTTACCACCACAATGTCAAAGATGATACTTACTGTATGTTTCTGCTTCAATCTAGACATGTTGTTTACAAACAGTGTAGCTTCTTTGGTGATAATACTCAGTAAATGGCTGAAGATGTCCTTGTAAGCCGAAAAGCGCTTAACACAACACAAGTAATACTGTAGAACAAAAGCTAACTGGTGCTTTTCATTTATTATAATGTTGTTCCACCAAGAACCGTCGGAAGATTCAGTTAACAAATTCTTTTGTTTGAGTTCAATAGAGGAGTTACAGCTGCTGAAAGAGCCAGGAACATTTTCGCTGTGTATGGGGATAGTGCCACTGCGCAGCAAGACAACGGTTTTCTCGCTTTAGTGAGGATTGTTTTGACATAAGTGACTCACCACATTCAAGAAGACCTTCGAGATTTTATGAAGATCCTATAAACGCATTACTCCACGATAACCCACGTCACAGTACTCTGTAACTGGCAAATGTGGTGAGCTGTGATCATTTCACCGTCGTCCGACAATTGCATGCAATGGAAAATGTTCAAAAGTCCGGTGACAGTGTATTGCATGCTCTAAGCTAAGAAAGGTGGAAAGAGTATATAGAGGGTTTATACAAGGGCGATGTACTTGAGGACAATATTATGGAAATGGAAGAGGATGTAGATGAAGATGCAATGGGAGATAAGATACTGCGTGAAGAGTTTGACAGAGCACTGAAAGACCTGAGTCGAAACAAGGCCCCGGGAGTAGACTACATTCCATTAGAACTGCTGATGGCCTTGGGAGAGCCAGTCATGACAAAACTCTACCATCTGGTGAGCAAGATGTATGAGACATGCGAAATACCCACAGACTTCAAGAAGAATATAATAATTCCAATCCCAAAGAAAGCAGGTGTTGACAGATGTGAAAATTACCGAACTATCAGTTTAATAAGTCACAGCTGCAAAATACTAACGCGCATTCTTTACAGACGAATGGAAAAACTGGTAGAAGCGAACCTCGGGGAAGATCAGTTTGGATTCCGTAGAAATGTTGGAACACGTGAGGCAATACTAACCTTACGACTTATCTTAGAAGAAAGATTAAGGAAAGGCAAACCTACGTTTCTAGCATTTGTAGACTTAGAGAAAGCTTTTGACAACGTTAACTGGAATACTCTCTTTCAAATTCTGAAGGTGGCAGGGGTAAAATTCAGGGAGCGAAAGGCTATTTACAATTTGTACAAAAACCAGATGGCAGTTATAAGAGTCGAGGGGCATGAAGGGGAAGCAGTGGCTGGGAAAGGAGTGAGACAGGGTTGTAGCCTCTCCCCGATGTTATTCAATCTGTATATTGACCAAGCAGTAAAGGAAACAAAAGAAAAATTCGGAGTAGGTATTAAAATTCATGGAGAAGAAGTAAAAACTTTGAGGTTCGCCGATGACATTGTAATTTTGTCAGAGACAGCAAAGGACTTGGAAGAGCAGTTGAACGGAATGGACAGCGTCTTGAACGGAGGATATAAGATGAACATCAACAAAAGCAAAACGAGGATAATGGAATGTAGTCAAATTAAATCGGGTGATGCTGAGGGGATTAGATTAGGAAATGAGACACTTAAAGTAGTAAAGGAGTTTTGCTATTTAGGGAGTAAAATAACTGAAGATGGTCGAAGTAGAGAGGACATAAAATGTAGACTGGCAATGGTAAAGAAATCGTTTCTGAAGAAGAGAAATTTGTTAACATCGAGTATAGATTTAAGTGTCAGGAAGTCGATTCTGAAAGTATTTGTATGGAGTGTAGCCATGTATGGAAGTGAAACATGGACGATAACCAGTTTGGACAAGAAGAGAATAGAAGCTTTCGAAATGTGGTGCTACAGAAGAATGCTGAAGATAAGGTGGGTAGATCACGTAACTAATGAGGAGGTATTGAATAGGATTGGGGAGAAGAGAAGTTTGTGGCACAACTTGACTAGAAGAAGGGTTCGGTTGGTAGGACATGTTTTGAGGCATCAAGGGATCACAAATTTAGCATTGGAGGGCAGCGTGGAGGGTAAAAATCGTAGAGGGAGACCAAGAGATGAATACACTAAGCAGATGCAGATGGATGTAGGTTGCAGTAGGTACTGGGAGATGAAGAAGCTTGCACAGGATAGAGTAGCATGGAGAGCTGCATCAAACCAGTCTCAGGACTGAAGACCACAACAACAACAACAAGCTAAAATCACAATGTGGCCATATGTGCGTCTCTGCTTGCACGTCGTCAACTGACTCGTGAACAACACCGACCATTCCAATCCTGTATCGTTACTGGTGGCGAGGAATGGCTTCTTTAAGGTAACACAAGAAGAAGAAGAAGAAGGGAATGGTTGAGCCCAAACAACGTAGCAACTCCCAGTATAAAAACCTGTCGGATACACAAAAGATGATGTTATGCATCTGGTGGAGCGGTGGCAGAGTGATGTACCACCAATTGCTCCCCCGAGGTGTAACCATCACTGTTGAAACATATTGTCAACACGTGAGACGTCTTGCACACACATGAGAGAACAACAACCAGGAAAACTTCGTGAAGCGAAGCTGCTGCACGATAACGCCCCATCATTTTCTGGCAGACTGTTGACAACACTGAAGGAGAATATATTACTGATGACTGCATCTACATCTACATCCAGACTCCACAAGCCACCTGACGTTGTGTGGTGGAGGGTACTTTGAGTCTCGTATTGTTGGTGGAAAGAAAGATTGTCGGTATGCCTCTGCGTGGCCTCTAATCTCTCTGATTTTATCCTCATGGTCTCTTCGCGAGATATGCGTAGGAGGGAGCAATATACGGCTTGACTCCTCGGTGAAGGTATGTTTTCGAAATTTCAACAAAATCACGTACCGAGCTACTGAGCGTCTATCCTACAAAGTCTTCCACTGGAGTTTATCTATCATCCCCGTAACCCTTTCGTGATTACTAAATGATCCTGTAACGAAGCGCGCTGCTCTCCGTTGGATCTTCTCTATCTCTTCTATCAACCCTATCTGGTACGGATCCCACACTGGTGAGCAATATTCAAGCAGTGGGCGAACAAGTGTACTGTAGCCTACTTCCTTTGTTTTCCGATCGCATTTCCTTAGGATTCTTCCAATGAATCTCAGTCTGGCATCTGATTAGATTAGATTAGTACTTGTTCCATAGATCATGAATACGACATTTCGTAATGATGTGGAACGTGTCAGGTTAATAAAAGGTGTCTATACAATATATTACATTTGATAAAATATTACATGACACTCAATATTTTAAATTTTTTTATTTTTTTTATTATTTATTTTTTTAATTTTTTTGTAGGGTTGGGATATTACCCGCTTACTATATCCAAAAATTCATCTAATGAGTAGAAGGAGTTGCCATTAAGAAATTCTTTTCATTTCCTTTTAAATGCTATGTGGCTATCTGTCAGACTTTTGTTGCTATTAGGTAAGTGACCAAAGATTTTTGTGGCAGCATAATTTACCCCCTTCTGAGCCAAAGATAGATGTAACCTTGAGTAGTGCTGATCATCCTTTCTCCTAGTGTTGTAGCCATGTACACTGCTATTACTTTTGAATTCGTTCGGATTGTTAATAACAAATTTCATAAGTGAATATATATATTGTGAGGCTACAGTGAAGATTTCTAGTTCTTTAAATAAGTGTCTGCAGGATGATCTGCTTTACCGACGATCAACTTTATATGATCATTCCATTTAAAGTCACTCCTAATGCCTACACCCAGATAATTTATAGAATTAACTGCTTCCAGTTGCTCACCTGTTATATTGTAGCTAAATGATAAAGGATTTTTCTTTCTATGTATTCGCAGCACATTACACTTTTCTACATTGAGATTCAATTGCCATTCTCTGCACCATGCGTCAATTCGTTGCAGATCCTCCTGCATTTCAGTACAATTTTCCATTGTTACAACATCTCGATATACCACAGCATCATCCGCAAAATGCCTCAGTGAACTTCCGATGTTATCCACAAGATCATTTATGTACATTGTGAATAGTAACGGTCCTACGACACTCCCATGCGGCACACCTGAAATCACTCTTACTTCGGAAGACTTCTCTCCATTGCGAATGACATGCTGCGTTCTGTTATCTAGAAACTCTTCAATCCCAATCACACAATTGGTCCGATAGTCCATATGCTCTTACTTTGTTCATTAAAAAAGTCGGTTATGTGCAGTGTTTCTTAAACTTATGGAAAAACGCAACGATCTTTGGCACCAAACTAATAACAAGTCACCCACGGCATAAGATGAGATGTCAGAGAATAAAAATTTTCCCCCAATGTCCGTAAATTACTAAGAAAGGAAAACCCGGCATCGTCAGGGGAAAGACCAAGACTTTTAAAAAGAGGAACGGGACATCAGTGGGGCATTAACTGGTATCACTTTGATAATTTAACGCCTCTTGCCTGGCGGAACGCGCGCCCAGCAGCCTCGTTTGGTGACGCGTCGCTTTATTTCGGAGTAACCCTTCCGCGATGCGGTCAGTTCCGCGTAGTGAGGCCGGACAGCACAGGCGGCTATCTCTGACAACGGGTCAGGGAAGGGGAAGGGGGTGCCCGGAGGGGGTGGGGGCGGGCGGCTTCCGGCGCTCCCGCTGCTGCCTCTGCGTCGCGTCCCGGCCGTCCGTCGCAGCATGAGGCGGGCAGGGGCCCGACACGTGTGGAGCACGTGTGCCTCGCCTCCTCGGCTAATGGCTTGACGGACGGCGGCGCTGGCTGGCAGTAATTGCGCCCCGGCGCCCTGCTCTCTATTCCTGGCCCGCAGCCCCCCCCCCCCCCCCCCCCCACCTGCCGTGTGCCTCTTGTACCTACCACGCTGCGCACGCCAGGTAAGCCGTGCAAATTCGTCAACTCATACGAAAACCTGAGGGTAACAATCCGTAGGGACATGAAATGGAAATAGAAAAAACTGGTAGATCGCGACATGGGGAAAGTTAGATTATGGCTATGGAGAAATATAAGAACACAAGAGGCAATACTAATGCTACTACTTACTTCAGGAGATAGTGAAAGGGTACAGTACCGCCCGACATTGAAAATAGGTACAACATTCTTCGTTATTATTGTCAGAACAACATATTTTTTGTAACAATAACTCAATTTCACTTAATACACTGAAGCAGGATACCAGTGTTGGAAAGAATGACAATTTATTTATTTAACTGATCACATGCGCACTCCCACAAAATAAATACCTTCATCCAAATTGGTGAGATCTGTGAAATGAATGAATGTATGGTCGTCTGCTAACTGCAGATAGTGAATGTGCAATATATGATCATCTTTGAGACGGTCCTTTGGTCACCTTTGGTGGAACCAAAGAGATGAAATATACCTCAGCTTTGAGCGCCTGAAATGTGGCTGACCAATACGGTAGCTAGGTGCTTCCCCACTTCGGCAGAGGTGCGAGATGACCTGAAGAATGGCCATGTTTCAGCACTCTGGCGCTGGATCATGTGTTGGTAAGACCTGTCTTAGGTGTGCTCCGTAAAGACAAAAGAGTGGAGAAAATAGTATGCATGTGAAATACTTAAGAGTAGTTTGGAATAATTATTTCTCTGTTTCAGGAACTTTTGGGGGGAGAATTAAATGACAGGCAGGTAATATTAAGGGGATCGTAGTAATCTTCGGAAGTGACCAACGGTCAGAGTGAAACCACGTGTAGCAATAAGTTGAAATATTTGCGAGTGCTAGTACTAAGTTGGAATACCTGCGAGTGCTAGTACTATGTTGAAATATTTCCGAGTGTTAAAGTTAAGCTGAAGTACTGGCATGTGTACTATAAGTTGGAAATATTTAAGAAATGGCGTGTGCAGGACTTGAAATTAGAGACGAGCACTTCCACGTAGTGAGTACTGTGTGAGTCTCAATCTGTGTATGAGACAAAGGATAAAAAGAAGTACTCACCAAGGTATCAGTTGAGCACTCGCGTATGTGACGAATATGATCTTAACATTACTTTGCGTGTTATGTTTCCGTGTGACGCTAGATTCAAACTATAATACTCTGAGAGAGAAGCAAGGTGAGTCAGCCTTCTATCCAGCAACGCCACTTGGCTTGCATTGCACAGGAAGACGTGGCAATACAGGGTTCCTAGTAGGAAAGAAATGTTACGAAGTGGGCAGTGTTGTGTGAAACTGGGATGAATACTAATTGAAGTGGGAAAGCTGAAGGTGACTCTAACGTTGTGACTATTCTTTGTGATGTATGTTGCCAGTGTGATGTATTTCATGTAATTTAAGTATGTGTGGTTTGCATGGGAGAGTAGCAAGATAGGTTCAGAGGTAGTGGGATATGCATGTTCTTTTTTGTACCGCTTGGTCTGGAGTAAGTTTTCGTGATGAGGGGTGTGAGAGTCGAAGTGTGAGATATAGCAAAAGATCCAACTTCCTATCCAGAAAGTGCACTTTAGTGTTAGATAATTACGAGACCATAAGATAGAGAATCACCAATGTAAAGCCATGCCCACTGGGCGGAGTTTCTCATATGTAATTGTTGTATAAAATGTAATGCTGTGTTTAGGTTATAGATTTATCGGAATAAAAAAGATAGTGAAAAGAAAAAGATTGCTGGCCTTGTTCTTCGAATAGTGTGTAGCCATGATAACCAGAATTTATAATGTGTGCGCCATTCTTATTCAGTGCTATGGCCACGTGTTGATCAAAGCCGTTGAATAAGAAAGAAAATGTGGTATTGCCAGTGCGTAGTGAACAATCAGAGTTGTGTAAATTACTAATAGTCAGATGTGTGTTATCCGTTTCCGTTGCGTAATATTGAAACAGGAGAATAATTTGTAGCTTAATTGTGGGTACTAGAGCTCACAATCAGTCATTGATGTTTTGCGATAAATAAGAATAAATCCACTGGCTTGGCAGACCACTCATCTTGCAGGCCTGACTGCTTGATGCCACAGTATGAGCAAGGCATGTGGGTGCCTCTCAATAGAACCAAGTAAAGCAAACCTACATTTATAGCATTTGCAGACTTAAATTAATTCATCTTAATCGATGCTCTTAGACAGCCTACAAATGTGCCATTCATGATTTAAATGAGGTAATACTGCTACAGTTGCGTTTCTTCATGCATAGCACGACACGTTTCGAGAATTTATTTTTATTATTAACTATAAGTATTTACATTTGTATTTTATGCAACGTCTTATCCTGCTATAATATCGTGGCATCTTCTGTGTGAGCCATCGCTGCTGTTGCACGTGCGGCTGCATGAAGACTTACGCCTTCTTAACAAAATCATTACTTATATAGACGAACTGTTGCATCTTTGAGCCCCCACTTCTCGATGTATATCTACAGGTTCTCGGCTGACGCTAGCGATCAAAAAGTCCGAACTTCGTGTGTCGTTTTAGCAGCACACGTACCCGACTGTTTGTTTGTAAACAGGGTGAGATAAGTGGTTGCGTAATCATTGAGGTCAACGCTCACACAGCGTGCATCCCATGCGGCTGATGCAGTATGCTCATTAATTAAATAAGCGATTTCTATTTTTTTTTTGTTGGGATAAAGGATAGGAAATACTTTATTTACTTTCTATAATAATGAGTGAAGTTAGCCACGAGTTTAATGTTTGTACAGTTATCAACACCTTTAACCCACACTGACACAGAGTAACAGTCATTTATTTCACGATGATTCCTGGTCCTGAGAACCAAGGGTATCGACGATGGGTAATACGATTTGCCCATATCTCTATTGTAGACCTCTCCAATCTGAAATGTCCGATAAGCAATGACGTCACGGCTGTTAAAATTTTCTAGCTCTGTAACTTTATCGACTTTAGGTCCACGTACTAGAGCAACGGTGATCCAGCCATTACCGCGAGTATTATTCTGCCTCTCTCTCACTGCTGACGACTTTTGGGAATTCTACTACAATCCCATAATATTATTTGTTGTTATTATGGTCTTCAGTCCAAAGACTGGTTTGATGCAACTGTACATGCTACTCTATCCTGTGCGAGCATCTTCATTTCCGAATAACTACTGCAACATACATCTTTCTGAATTTGCTCACTGTATTCATATCTTGGCCCCCCTCTATGATTTTTACCTTCCCTTCCCCCCGCACCCCCCCCCCCCCTCACACACACTTCCCTCCAGTATTAAATTGGTGATCCCTCGATGTCTGCCGGCCGCGGTGGTCTCGCGGTTCTAGGCGCGCAGTCCGGAACCATGCGACTGCTACGGTCGCAGGTTCGAATCCTGCCTCGGGCATGGATGTGTGTGTTGTCCTTCGGTTGGTTAGGTTTAAGTAGTTCTAAGTTCTAGGGGACTGATGACCACAGCAGTTGAGTCCCATAGTGCTCAGAGCCATTTGAACCATTTGAGCCCTCGATGTCTCAGAATGCGTCGTGTAAACCGACCCTTTCCTTTGGTCTTGCAGTGCCACAAATTTACCTCCGCAAATCCGTTCAGTACTTCCTCATCAGTTACATGATCGTCTCACCTAATCTTCAGCATTCTTCTGTAGCACCACAACCGAATGGGGTGGCGCAGCGGTTAAGCACACTGGACTCGCATTCGGGAGAACGGCGGTTCAAACTCGCGTCCGGCCATCCTAATTGAGGTTCTCCGTGACTTCCCTAAATCGATTCAGGCAAATAGCCGAATGATTACTCTGAAAGTGAACGGCCGACATCCTTCCCATCGTTCCTTAATCCGATGGGACAGATGGTCTCGCCCTTTGGTCCCCTCCCCCAAATCAATAACACAACCAAGAATAGCACCACATTTCGAAAGTTTTATTTCTATTCTCTTTTTATCTAAACTGTCAGTCGTTCGTGTTTCACTTCCATACATAGCTACACTCCAGTCAAGTACTTTCAGAAAATATTTCGTAACATTTAAATCTATATTCGATGTTAACAAATTTTTCTTCTTCAAAATGCTTTTGTTGACATAGCCAGTTAACATATTATACCATCTCCACATCGGCCGTCATCCGTTATTTTGCTGCGTAAATACCAAAACCTACGTACTACTTCAAGTATTTCGTTTTCTGTCTGAGTTCCTTACCATCACTTGATTTAATTCGTCTACATTCCATTATCCTCGTTTTGCTTTTGTTGATCTTATATCCTCCTTTCAAGACACTGACCACTCCGTTCAACCGCTCTTACAAGGCCTCTGCTGCCTCTGACAGATTTACAATGTCATCGGCTAACCTCAAACTTTTTATTTCTTCTCCCAGAACTTTAATTCCTATTTGTTCTAAGTACATGTTGAATAACATTGGGATAGGCTACAAACCTGTCTAACTCCCTTTTCAATTACTACCTCCCTTTCATGCCCTTCTACTCTTATAAGTACCACCTGCTTTCTGTACAAGTTGTAAATAACCTTTCGCTCCCTGTGTTTTACCCATGCTGTCTTCATATTCTCAAACGAAGTATTCTAGTCAACAACGTCAAGAGCTTTCCCTAAGTCTACAAATCTCATTCTTCTTGAAGGGTATTTCGCCAGATGGAAGAGTTTTATCATGAATGGCTCCCCCAAAGCTATCTGTAGTGGTAATGGAATATTATCTACTCCTGTGACCTTGTTTCGATTTAGATCTTTCAGAGCTTTGTCACATTCTTCTTGCAGTTCGTCTACGTCCACTTCCCATTCTGTAATATTGCTTTCAAGTTTATCTCTCATGTATAGACCCTCTATATATTCCTTCCACCTCTCAGCTTTTCCTTCTTTGCTTAGGACTGGTTTACTATCTGAGATCTTGATATTCATGGAGCGGCTTCTCTTTTCCCCAAAGATATCTTTAATTTTGCTGTAGGCGGAATCTATTTTTCTCCTAGTCAAATATGTCTCTAAATCCTTGCATTTGTCCTCTAACAATCCTGCTTAGCACTTTTGCACTTCTTGTCAATCTCATTTCTTAAAGGTTTGTTTTCCCTTCCCCCTTCTACATTTGCTGCACTTTTAAATTTTCTCCTTTCATCAATTTAATTCAATATCCCTTGCGTTATCCAAGGATTTCTACCAGGCCTTGTCTTTTTACCTACTTAATGCTCTTTTGCCTTTACTATTTCATCTCTTAAAACTACCCATTCATCTTCTGTGGTATTCCCTTCCACTGTTCCTGTCAACCGTTGCGTAATGCTTCCTCTGAAGCTCTCAACAACTTCTGGTTCTTTCAACTTACACAGGCCCAGTCGCCTTAATTTGATGCCTTTAGGATTTCTACCAGGCCTTGTCTTTTTACCTACTTAATGCTCTTTTGCCTTTACTATTTCATCTCTTAAAACTACCCATTCATCTTCTGTGGTATTCCCTTCCACTGTTCCTGTCAACCGTTGCGTAATGCTTCCTCTGAAGCTCTCAACATCTTCTGGTTCTTTCAACTTACACAGGCCCAGTCGCCTTAATTTGATACCTTTTTCCCGCTTCTTTAGTTTTAATCTACAGTTAATAACCAATAAATAGTGGTCAGAATTCTCATCTTACAATTTAAAATCTGGTTCCTTAATCTCTGTCTAACAACAATATTATCAGCCTGAAATCTTCCGGTGTCTCCACGTCTGTTCCACGTATACAACCTTCTTTTATTTTTCTTAAGCCAAGTGATGATTAGATTATGCTCTGTGCTAAATTCTACTAGGTGGCTTCCTCTTTCATTCCTTCCCCCAGTCCATATCACCAGCTATTTTTCCCTCTCTTCCTTTTCCTACTATCGAATTTGGGTCCCCCATCACAATTAAATTTTCGTATCCTTTAACTATCCGAATAATTTATTTTCTCTCATCATATATTTCTTCATTCTCTTCATCATCTACGGACCTAGTTTGCATACAAACTTGTATCACTGTGGCAGGCGTGGACTGCGTGTCTATCTTGGTTACGATAATGCATTCACTATGCTGTTCGTAGTAGTTTACCTGTATTCCTATTGTCTTATTCATTCTTAAACCCATTCCTCCGTTACTCGTGTTTGTGTACTTATAATCCTGTAATCACTTGACCAGAAGTTCTGTTCCTCATGCTACCAAACTTCACTAATTTCCATTATATCTAATTCATTTCATATTTGAAGGGCTTCAAGCATTATACCAATCACTCCCCCAGTCGCATAGCTCGTGTGTATATGTCTCGCTCTACTATTAAGGGCACAAATGTCTCTGAAAAATGGCCTGTTGGTTTTTTCGACCATGCGACCTATATATGCACTGTCACTTTGGACCGCCAGATGGTATGGCATCGGCGAGACCCATGGAAATTGAAAATGTCACGCCAACATTTGCCTGAATGCCGACGGCTCGTGGAGGCAGCCAGGACATCCTGCACCTGCCGGCGAGGGGTTATCCATCTACGTTCTCTTGGTTGCTCCTGTGTTCTAACGAAGGTGCTGATTAGTCATGGCAGATTTTCTCTACTGCATTCTGCGAGATTCTTCCACAATGACGCACTCGCCTAACCGTTGGCAAGCAGTTAACCATGCGCAAGTCCAAAACAGGGTACTCACAAGGCGACACCTCGAAAGGACAATTGTTTGTGCGCGCACCAAAAATGGCCATCGTTGTATCACGTCATGGCTCAACGCCGGCGTCGGTGATGGGCGCAGATCCAAGGTGTAACTTTAGCTTGGTCATTCACTTCACGCCTGTTACAGTGAACTGTTCGTGGGCCACCATCTTTCCCCGGATGCGATTGGAGAGATCTCTTGTCTTGCATACAGCACAATACCGTGTGCGTTTTTATCATGGAACCTCTACTTTGCACACTCCACCAACGTCTCACTGGGATGACTCTTGATGGCCACATCTTCTGTTGCATGGCTTACACAGACGATCTGATCCTCCTCTTGTACAACGACAATGATGTTCAAGGAGCAATGGCATGGTTGGAGTCTTACAGCGCTGCTTGAGGCAGCGTCAGTAACACTGGCAAATCTCAAGTGCCGCCTGTAGGACGTGGGCTGCTAGATGAATGGGTTGCTCCCCTGTGGGTCTACGATGTCACATGTTTAGGCATTGATTTTATAGCCGATCAAGGGCAATCTGTGACCCTTGACTGTAGTCGCTTTTTATGCCGGAACTGCGCATCGTTTCTTGACCGTCGGCTCGGATGCAGCAACGGATCTGGTATGCCAACGTTTATGTCGCATTATGAATCCTGCATGTGGCGAACTGTTTTTCCATTATGCTATCAATGACCAGACGGGTGTTGGCAGCATGAGTCCTTCGTGAGTCATGGCATATCATTTAAAGTCAGCTATAAGCCGGTCACCCTGCCAAAAGAGGCTTCAATCTTCGTCATGTCTTACTTCGAGTAACAGCGCTCTTTGTAAGTATGTATGTCAAGAAGTGGAGACTTACTCTGACTTGCCTCACGGGTCTATTGATGAGGGCCCTCACCCCGAGCTCGCTCTTTGCCCCAGTGCCACTGACGGACGTCCCGTCGTCCTTTTTCTACTGAAGCTATTTCTTTCTTGAATATAGTTCCATACAGGCCGCGCTTCTCCCTACACCTGAAACGACCGCCAATCCGACAGCTGCAATCGTAGCTTCCGCCGAATGTGACTGAAGAAAAACACCTCCTCGTCCAGTGGAGTGCTGTGTAGTGGACAGTGCAGACCCTTACCCTGGCGTCAGATGCCCAACCAGATGGTACATCATGGAGAATGGGAAGGAGGTATGTCAGCTGCATCTTCACTGGATACATCTGTCGGCTTCGGTGTTATGTACCACGTGTGGTGTGCAGCACGACGATGGCCATATAATTGCCTGTGACGATGTGAGTGATGTTTGATCTTTGGTCCGCCAGATAATGTTGTTCATTGCACACATTACTCTTGACAGCTTCACCACGCAAATACCTCTCTTCCTGGACGTGGGGTATTTCCCGCAGGCGAATACCTGAATGACCGTCACCGCGCAATTTTCAAGAGGCCTAAATACCAACGACATTTCTCGAATTTTCTCCAAAGTGCTTTCCGCAACCCATTCTCAGCTGATCTATCTTCTTCCACTTCATGGATTCTATCCACCTCAATGGTTATTCACACACTTTCGCGAGAAGACGTGCATCGATGGTTTACTGATGCGTCGCCAGCAGGCGAGTCTCCTCCCGCTGATGTCGAAGCCGATCGTCACTTTTTGCGGGGGTGTGCTGGTGCGACGGAGATGGGTTAAGAATGTACAAAAAAGTAAAAAAAAAACAATAAAAATAAAATATAAATACACGAATCCTCTTTTCCTGTTTTTAGTAGACATTATTGACGTGTTGTTGATAAGGGGCCAACGCGTGATGTCGTAGACCTTCCTTTGGGGCTTCAAGCTTAGGGTTAAAGTGACGGTGGCATTAGCTTTTCCTTTTTTGTAAGTTTAGGTATATTTACTCAGGAATGTGAGGGGAAAAAAAGGTATCGGCTTAGGAAAAGAGGTGGTAGGGTCTTAAAAAAAATTGAAACTACTTGTGTGGCACGGGTTCAATTACCAGCCCTTGCAATATTTTAAACAAAAGTGCATGTTCCATAAACTGTTCCCAGAAGTGTAAAACACATAAGGATGAAAAGGAATTTTATTTGCAATGTTTTCCTTTAATTTAAACAAATTTTTGTAAAAATGAGTAAATAAGAATTTATTCTTGTAATAAGAACTGGGTGTGTGTGTGTGTGTGTGCGCGCGCAAAATGTAATTAGAAATAAGTAGACGAGCATTTCTCATAAAAACAGTAACTAGGTATTTGTTAATTAGGATATTAATCTATTACTAAATTTAAAAAAAAGGGGGGCAGGCACCATCTTTAATAATCAAAACATCCACGGTCTCGGGTTAGAACCTCAGCTCAGTCTAAATTTTGAATAAAACTCATCAGCAATCAGCAAGACTTCTGGTATAACTAGTCGCCGGACGGAGTGACCGAGCGGTTCTAGGAGCTACAGTCTGGAACCGCGGGACGGCTACGGTCGCAGGTTCGAATCCTGCCTCGGGCATGGATGTGTGTGATGTCCTTAGGTTGGTAGGTTTAAGTAGTTCTAAGTTCTAGGGGACTGATGACCTCAGAAGTTAAGACACATAGTGCTCCAAGTCATTTCAACCATAAGCAGTCACTCTCATTCAGGGAAAGGCCATGTCAAAGGCGATGGAGGAGCGGACAGAAGTTCAGGGAACTCTCTTGCCATTGGGAAATTGTCCCTACAGGCGGAAGAATCAGCACTTACCAACTGCATGAGGATGCAGAGGGCAATGGAAACCACTGCACTGAGGACACATAGTGCGCATCCACAGAACATGTGACCTCTAATTGAAAAGTGTCATGATGATACATCCATTGGCAAATGATTCGGATTAGTTCCCCTTTCGGATCTCCGTGTGGGGACAGCCAGGGGGAGGTTACCATGAGAAAAAGATTGAGTAATCAACGGAAAGATAACGTTCCATCAGTCAGGGCGTGGAATGTAAGAAATCTGAACGTGGCAGCGAGCTAGAAAATCTGAAAATGGAAATGCTAAGTAGTCTCAGTCTAGATATAGTGAGAGTCAACAAAGCGAAATGGACAGAAGAGAAGGATTTCTGGTCAGATTAGTGTAGGGTGATATCAACAGCAGCAAATATGGTATAACGGGAGTGGCATCCGTTATGAATACGAAGGTAGGGCAAAGAACTGTGAACAGTTCTGCGACAGGGTTGTTCTCACGAGATTCGACAACAAACGCACACTGATACCGGTAGTTCAGGTATACATGCTGATGTTGCAGGATGAGGTGATAGAAAACGTATATGATGATGATGGACGGGTACTTCAGTGCGTAAAGGGTGATGAAAATCTAATAGTCACGGAGGATTGGAATGCGGTGGTAGGCCAAGGAGTAGAAGAAACGGTTTTGGTAGAGTATGGGCCTGGTGGTATGAAAGAGAGACAAGAAAGACTGACTTGCGCATTAAATTTCAGATAGTAATAGCGAATAATCTGTTTAATAATCACAAAAGAAGCAGGTATACTTGGTAAAGGCCGGGAGATACAGGAGATTTCAGTTAGATAACATCATGGTCAGGCGGAGATTCAGAAATCAGATACTGTATTATAAAGCGTACCCAGGAGCAGATACAGGCTCAAATCATAATTTAGTAGCGATGAAGAATAGATTGAAGTTTAAGAGACCCGGCAGGAAGAAACAATGCGCAAACAAGTTGGATACGGTAGTACTAAGCAGTGAAGAGATACACTTCAAGTTCTCAGAGGCTATAGATACTGCATTTATGAACAGCTCAATAGACAGTTCAGTTGAAGAGAAATGGACGTCTCTAAAAAGGGCAATTACGAAAGTTGGTAAGTAAAAGACAGGTAAAAAGAAAGTAACTGGGAAGAAAGCATGGGGAATAGAAGAAATAATTCAGTTGATCGATGAAGAAAGGGGATACAGAAATGTTCAGGGATATTCAGAAATACAGAAACACAAGTCACGTAGAAACGATATAAATCGGAAGTTAAGAAAGGTAAAGCGAAATGGCTACAAGAAAAATGCGAATCAATGAAAACAGAACCGACTTAGGAAGTACTTACTGACTCAGCATACAGAAAAGTGAAACCATCCACCGGTGAAATTAAAACTGATGGTGGTAGCATTCCACTGTTGAATCCAGAGGAGAGAGACGATAGGTAGAAAGTGTACATTTAAGGCCTCTATGAGGGGGCAGAACATGTCTGATGACGTGAGAGAAAAAGAAACACGAATCGACTGCTGTGGGATACGGGATCCAGTATTAGAATTCAAAAGAGCCTTTAACGACCAATGAACCAATAAAGCAGAAAGGATGGATAACATTCTATATGAATTTCTAAAATGATTGGGGGTAGTTTGTAACGGGACGTCCTCCTCCAGCATTATTTTTCCTCGACGGTAGTTGTCGATACCACTATTATTTTTTCGGATTTTGGACAGGTCAGAATTAGCTGAACTGCTTTTCTGAAAACTTCAATATAATTTTATACACAGTGAATTACATATTAAGCTGAAGTTTATGAAAAGGGATAACCTCATCTTGGATGTTATAATCGATAAATACCAGTTCTGAATGTACAGTTAAGTTTCTTTTAGAGACGTTTGAAATTACGAATTATTTGGCACACTTAAAATTTCCATTATTAATTACACAATCTAGTACTGTTTACTATGTTTTCTTCCGGATCATTTATGAAATAATAGTCGATATTAGTAGGAATTCATTTGTCAAGAAAAATTGTAAACCCTTTGGATTATGGTTATTACCGCAAAGTGAAGTAGTAGTAAGCTTGCCTCTGAGGTTATTGGACGTATTTTTGTATTTTAGGCGAACAATGTAATTTCGTCCTTGTTAATGACAAAATTCAAAGGACTGTATGACATACTAATACGTGACAAAACATATTAATGTAACAAAAAAATTCTGCAACAACAATCATCAAACTTATTTAGATCAATTTAACCATGAGGACCTAAAATAAGAGAATTTCAGCTTCAAGAATCAGACCCTTAGACAAGAAGAACTCGGGCCAACTCTAGACTAAGAGCTGGCCTATACACTACTTACTGTGACTTAAACTAACTTACGCTATGTACAACACAGACCCATGCCCGACGGAAGACTCGAACCTCCGACGGGGGGAGCTGCACGTACCGTTACAAGGCGCCCTAGACCGCGCGGCTACCCCGCACGGCTACGGGAGAGGAATTCGTGGTGAGCCACAACAAACCAGTCAGAAGACTGACGACTTAAAAAAAAAAAAAGAAAGTACTTCTGTACACTTTATGTTTAGGACTTATCATCATCAAAGACACAGACACGCTAGCGATTTTTTTGTGTCTTCTTGTATAAGCTTGCGAGTGGCTAAGAACGATCATAGAACCACATTTTCTATTACAACGAGGACATGTGCTTTCTAAGGCAACCACGGGTTTCTGTAGATTGCTGGTCTTCAGGATTTCTTGCTCTTTCCTAGGATTCCTCTTCTCTGATCTTAATGTGTGCCATTGTTGTTCGAAGTATTTTGAGTCACCATAGATAGTTCGACGCCATATTGGGCAGTTGAAGAAAACGGCTTTCCAACGCCAGAGTCGACTTGGCAATTTTTAATTTCAGAACGTTTTTGTGTTCTTTGAGTTGTCCCCTTGTTTTCATTATACGTGTTTCAGTTGGAAACAAATTATTTATTTTGGGAGAAGTACGTCGGTATGTTGGTCAACCTACCACTCCTGATGATGGTGACCTCTATGCTAGTACAGTAGTCTATATTTTCTCTAGGATATTGATCTTGGTATGCTGATCTTGCTATTGCACTTTCAGAGTTCTACAAAGGTATTCCACATATTTCTTGAGTGGGTTCAGATGTCTTCCGTAGGTGATCCATACCTTACACCCATGAGAGTTGGTGTCCTGAGGGTCCAATAGACAAATAGCTGAGTCAGAGTGCTAAGATCATGGTTGCCGAAGATCATGTCCCGCAAACAGCGAGAAGCTATGCTCGCACGCCTTATGCGTTACGGAACTGTAATGTTTGCGATACTGGAGAGGTGACTGCCAACGTAAGGAAAGTGCTCGGTATTCTGCAGGAATTCACCATTGTGCGTGGTGTCTACACCTGTATTGTTGGTATCTGGCGATGCAAATTTGAGTTTTTCTGATGATGATCTACGCCGATGCTCAGGTGTGCCTCACTGAATACGTTCAGAACCGCTTGAGGGTCTTGCTCTCTGTTAGCCATAACAACGTTGTTATCTGTGTACCGGATTTCTATGACAGATTTGTGATTGCCTTGGTAATAGCTTTTAGCCTCTTAATTCCGTGCTTCGCGTATTCGCATCATAGGAAAGTGGCGCTAATAACTGTAAGGTTAATTGCTTTCGAATACCTGTGATGTTGGTGCAGATTTTACACGAAATTGTCAAAGTCTCTAACATCTGCTTCCGCTTCTTCTAGAGCGACCTCCTGTTTTTGTCGCACACACGAGCAGTTACTGTCATTATTTGGACACTTAAAGTTACAGACAGAGGTAAATTCAGTTCTGAGAATTATTCGTTTGTTCTATAGTGTATCAGACGTGACGTAGGTCCAAGTTTGATGTAGTTTGATGTAGTTGCCCACGAGAGTGAATTCGAGGATACTATTTCTGTAAAACACGCATCATTAGGCGTTACTGTACCTTTGTGGGTGCATGTAAGAGATGAAATCAAGTGAATTGAAAGCCAGTAAATTGGTTAATTTGCAGCACCAGAATTCTGTTCTTTATTTATGTTCTTATTACTTATCATACATTTTCAAAAATTTATATGAACATCCGACGTCAACACTGTTCCGGCTGATTGCGTTTCAGTTTTACGGCGATGTGGAAATTCTAATGAACTGGTAATATCCTGAAGTTTTTAGTTTGTTAGCGATGGATCGCCGACGTATTATGCTCTACGATAAGCAAATGGAGATTTAAAACTCGTGTACCACCTGCAGAGATGGACTCAAAATTTCCCATAATAAACTAAATCTGCTAGAATTAAAACAAAGACTGTCAGAGGCACTCCACAAGACACGAAAAATAAAAATAACGATATACCTCCAGGCAGTGTAGCGGCAGAACTATAAAGTGAGAAGAAACAAGGTCCAAGAAAACCGGTTCCAGTCTACCCGAACTCATGCGTTAAAGTTCAAGTTGTTAAGGACATACAGTATTCATGTGCAGTAAGTATAACGTTCGTCTGCGTCTTAGCAAGAGAATAAGTTGTTTCAGAGAGTTTTATGGATAGGGATATAATGAATTATGTATAATAATTTAAAGTGTACGCCACCATTTACTTTTTATTCTTAATCATGTAAGTACTACTAATGTACCATCAAAATTTTAAACAGAAATCCTTTACGGAATGAAAGGTTATAAGTGCTCAAATTCTGAAATTCCCGTCTTTGCCAGCATGCGACATACTCAGTTATGTCGCATAACGGGTATAACATATCTTAGATCCGAGCTTATGTAGAATGTAATACGTTGTTAGTAAGTGGTTAATCAATCTACTAAGACTGAAAATTCCCGGCGGAGGTTGGAGTCCTCCCTCGGGCATGGGTGTGTGTGTTTGTCCTTAGGATAATTTATACTAAGTAGTGCGTAAGCTTAGGGATTGATAACCATAGCAGTGAAGTCCCATAAGATTTCACACACATTAGAACATTTGAACTGAAAATTCCACCGTCTGTGCTGTACTGTATTTCCGACCGTAATTTAAATCTATTGATCGAAAGAAGCCTACATAAGAAATTGTTAAAGAGGAACAGTCCCGCGGTTATTGTGGCTGGTGACAAATATCCAACGAGTTAGGAGCCTCGCCACCCTTTTCAGGAGACCTACACCCTCCATGGAGCTCCGCCGGCTATTTGAAGCAAATTTGCTGAGGGACGAAGGGGCGGCCTTATCTGTGGCGGCTGATAGCGGCCACTACAAGGCGACGGGGCAAGAATGGATCGGCTCCTGTAAACAAGGGATGTGCCGCCACTGTGCCACGGCTAAGGGCCGCGCGTCTTCCCCAACAACAGGGTCTACACTTCCTGTTCCTCACTGAAGTCAGCCTTCCTCATTTCTAGTACATGAGATTCGTTGATTTTGATCGTGATGGGGGTCTGTCAATCAAATGTACGCAAGAAAACGCACGTGGATTGTAAGTTAATTTAAATGAGACAGTATCACGCACTCTCTGCAGCACTCCATACGTCTGTAGCGCTCTCTCTCTGTCTTTGTCTCCCCTTGTATCACTCTCCCCGCCTCTCCACCGAGTGGGGTAGCGCAGCGGTGAGACAGTCGACTCGCATTCGGAAGGGCGGAAACTGTAAGCAGAGTCCGTTCCTCCATCTAGATTTAGTTTTTTTTTTTTTTTTCATGGTTTCCGTGAATGGGTAATGCAAATTATACCGGGTGATCAAAAAGTCAGTATAAATATGAAAACTGAATAAATCACGGAATAATGTAGATACATATGCTTGGAATGACATGGGGATTTATTAGAACAACAAAAAAAAATACAAACGTTCAAGAAATGTCCGACAGATGGGGCTTCATCTGATCAGAATAGCAATAATTAGCATAACAAAGTAAGACAAAGCAAAGATGATGTTCTTTACAGGAAATGCTCGATATGTCCACCATCATTCCTCAACAATAGCTGTAGTCGAGGAATAATGTTGTGAACAGCACTGTAAAGCATGTCCGGAGTTATGGTGAGGCATTGGCGTCGGATGTTGTCTTTCAGCATCCCTAGAGGTGTCGGTCGATCACGATACACTTGCGACTTCAGGTAACCCCAAAGCCAATAATCGCACAGACTGAGTTCTGGGGACCTGGGAGGCCTAGCATGACGAAAGTGGTTGCTGAGCACACGATCATCACCAAACGACGCGCGCAAGAGATCTTTGACGCGCCTAACAATATGGGGTGGTTTTTTTGGTTCTAATAAAACCCCATGTCATTCCAAGCATGTGTGTCAATTTTTACCTCTCTATCTACATTATTCCGTGGATTATTAAGTTTTCAAATTTATACTGACTTTTTGATCACCCGGTAAATTATTCTCTGCCACAATCTAGTGGTATTTGGTGCTGGAGTATCAGGCGACTTTCCTATTTCTGTATGTGTCGATCAGGTAGCTGCTGTTCTTCTTCTTTCTTCATAATAATAGTGCACATAGTCACCAGAGACCTAGAGAAATTAGCATCTTTGACACTGGTGTATGCTGACGGTACTGTGCTGGCTCCTGAAGACAAAAATGACCTTCAATAAGTCCAAGCACGGAAGAACCGCCTTGAACACTCTGGGCTGCACCTCAATGTAATGACTGAAATCCTGTCAAGAGATCTAGTTAACACGAACAACATGAAGATCGACGCTGTACGGCGCACGTCCAGACAGTAAGTTATCTGTTTCTTGAATGAGATTTTCACTGTGCAACGTAGTGTGCGCTGAAATGAAACTTCCTGGCAGATTAAAACTGTGTGCCCGACCGAGACTCGAACTCGGGACCTTTGCCTTCCGCGGGCAAGTGCTCTACCATCTTTTTTTTTTTTAACTCATTTTGTTCGTTTTTGTTTGTTGTATCTGCTCTGGGCGGACGTTGAAAGACACCCGTTTCAGTTCGTTGTTGATCCATTAACTCAGTTTTTTTATTACAGAGGGCAGCTAGCCCTCTGACCGAACACGCTGAGCTACCGTGCCGGCACCATCTGAGCTACCGAAGCACGACTCACGCCCGGTACTCACAGCTTTACTTCTGCCAGTCCTCATTTCAACGCACACTCCGCTGCAGAGTGAAAATCTCATTCTGGAAACATCCCCAAGGCTGTGGCTAAGCCATGTCTCCGCAATATCCTTTCTTTCAGGAGTGCTAGTTCTGCAAGGTTCGCAGGAGAGCTTCTGTAAAGTTTGGAAGGTAGGAGACGAGATACTGCAAGAACTAAAGCTGTGAGGACCGGGCGTGAGTCGTGCTTCGGTAGCTCAGTTGGTAAAGCACTTGCCCGCGAAAGCAAAGGTCCCGAGTTCGAGTCTCGGTCGGGCACACAGTTTTAATCTGCCAGGAATTTTCTTTTTTATCTGTTTCTTTTTTTACACAGTCCGCCCCTGCTAGCTGAGTGGTCAGCGCGACGGGATGTCATACCTAACGGCCCGGTTTCGATTCCCGGCTGGGTCGGAGATTTTCTCTGCTCAGGGACTGGGTGTTGTGTTTTCCTTATCATCATCGTTTCATCCTCATCGACAGACAACTCGCCGAAGTGGCGTCAACTCGAAAGACCAGGCGAACGGTCTACCCGCCGGGAGGCACTCGTCACAGGTCATTTACATTTTATAGTTACACAAAAAAGATTACTGGTAAATGTACAGTAATATTAGAGCTACTTTTCAACATAGTCACCAGAAGAATTGCGACTTTCGTATTCCTGTGTCGTAGAAGTCTGCCGCCTTTGAAGGGAACCAGCGTGTCTCAGTCGTCTTCAACTCTTCGTCGTTGTCAAAAAGCTGCCCGGAGGACAGGAGTTGCTTGAGGTGCAAGAAAATATGGAGATCGCTGGGATCAGGATGCGCTGCCGCACCAGCTCAACTAGGTGATCACTGATGAGGGACGACCGCCCTCTGCGCTCTTCGTCATGGACATTTTGATGACCTTCGAAAAAAAGCCTACACCAGCGACGTAGCATTTGCTTCCTCATCATGTTCTGCCCCTAGATCTGACAGAGTTGACGATGAATTTCGATGGTCGCTATTTTTTGTGCATTAAAGAACCCTATTACTGACCGAAAGTCGCAGACGACCGGAGAACGAATAAGAGACGCCATTTCGGGGCACTGCTGCCGCGGTGCTGGCACCAGGCGAGATCTATCCGCCAGACATTTGATTGCCAAGTAACAAAACATCATCTGGAAACTGACTTTCTGAATGCGCTTCATACACTTTCCAAAGAGAAATGTCTTCTAGCACCGCGCCTCAAAAATCGCTGCTGACGCCGGACTCGTTCCCGAAATCACAAACCGCATTAACAATGCTTGGCTTAAATGGCGGACAATGCTTGGTGTGCTTTGTGGTAAGAAGATCCCGGACTCTCTCACAGTTGTCTTGTGCGGTGCAGAATGTTGGCCCGCAACAAAAGAAGCAGAGCCACCATTTGTTGTTTTTGCCCAGCCAAATTGAGTTTTTCGTGAGTGGGAAATGCACCTGGCGGGACCTGCGCATACACGAAAATACTAAAAGCCAGCTGTAAAAAATGTTATGGCAAATATGTGAACCAGTGATTACCATGAGCCGGCCGAAGTGGCCGTGCGGTTAAAGGCGCTGCAGTCTGGAACCGCAAGACCGCTACGGTCGCAGGTTCGAATCCTGCCTCGGGCATGGATGTTTGTGATGTCCTTAGGTTAGTTAGGTTTAACTAGTTCTAAGTTCTAGGGGACTAATAACCTCAGCAGTTGAGTCCCATAGTCCTCAGAGCCATTTGAACCATTTGATTACCATGAAGTGTCAAGTTAGCCTAGGCGTTGTGCTGGTATTTAAGGCAAGATAACGATTCTGGTCCTGGATTTTAGCGGTGCCCTGTAAACTGCTCTCAGTGAAATTTTCTTCGAGACAAAGTTTAACTACGCAATTTACCGGCAGGTAGACGAGTCGAGGGCTCCTAGTGGTATTTTACTCTACAATATCTACTGGCACTGGAGGTATTTGAACAAAAATTTATGCAACTGAACACTTTCATATAACAGTTTCCAGTTTGTTGATTAAATGGTGAATTGATGTCACCACATGACCGACTTAAACTTGTAGTGAAAACGGATTCGGATCTGCTTAGGTGAGCAAGTGCAACGCAGCTTATTCTCACAGCACGACCAGTAAAACTAAATCGTACTGATACCAGACGATTGAGGGCAATGCCCGTTGACTTCACTAAGCAGTAAATAAATTATCCTTGTACTTGCACACGGGCAACGCCGACGCAGTGAAGTTAATCAGTTGGGGCATACAACGGGTTATATTTGTCCTTCCGAGGTCACCTAAGCAAGAAAAGTTGTAGGATAAATTAACGGCTCTTCAAATTTAACTCAAGTCTGCATATAACAGTAATTTATCTGCTCTGTACGCTTCATGAAATTAACAAAAAAATTGACCGAGAGCAAATTTACGTGAATATTCAATTAAACTGACAATGAAAGACACCAACGCTGTGGGAGGTAACAAAGTTTACCTAGAAGACTTGCATGGAAAATAGAAAATCAAGATAATTATCTCGGCAGCTTGCGAATTGGAAGTTAAAGTATCCAGCATATCCGTTTACAGTATATCAAATAGTCAACACAAGTTGCACATGTTAGCTCGCACTGCCACAGTTTGCTAACTTACATTTCTCCACCAACAGCAAAGTGTGTCAAACAGCAGCAGACTGTAAGTAGGCTGTTTAGGTTTTTGTGATGGTAACGTCACGTAGTGCTCTGTATGGAAATCACTGACTGTGCTGTGTGCAGTCTGCAGCTGGTTGGACTCATTGTTGGAATATTCGCTTTTGTAGTGTTTGTAGTGTTGGACAGTTGGATGTGAACAGCGTGTAGCGTTGCGCAGTTGGAGGTGAGCCGCCAGCGGTGGTGGCTCTGAGCACTATGGGACTCAACTGCTGAGGTCATGAGTCCCCTAGAACTTAGAACTACTTAAGCCTAACTAACCTAAGGACATCACACACATCCATGCCCGAGGCAGGATTCGAACCTGCGACCGTAGCGGTCGCGCGGTTCCCGACTGTAGCGCTTAGAACCGCTCGGCTATCCCGATATATATATATATGGCCCTTACTAACAATAACCTATACTTTTCATGAATCATTTACCTCACAAAAATCTTCGTTACTCAAACTACTGCAATACAGCGAGCGCCAATACTGCCAGCTAAATAAAAGATTCTCACTACTGAAGGCACTAACTGCTGATAGGCATAGTTACCAAATGACAGATTTTGATACAGAACAAACAATGTATATATATATATATATATATATATATATATATATATATATATATATATATATATATATATATATATATACATACAGGGTGAGTCACCTAACATTACCGCTGGATATATTTCGTAAACCACATCAAATACTGACGAACCGATTCCACACACCGAACGTGAGGAGAGGGGCTAGTGTAATTGGTTAATACAAACCATACAAAAATGCACGGAAGTATGTTTTTTAACACAAACCTACGTTTTTTCAAATGGAACCCCGTTAGTTTTGTTACCACATCTGAACATATAAACAAATACGTAATCAGTGCCGTTTGTTGCATTGTAAAATGCTAATTACATCCGGAGATATTGTAACCTAAAGTTAACGCTTGAAACCTCCGACGTTCAGTTCCGTGTTGTAACAAACACGGGCCACGGTCGGCGAGCAACATCTTCAGGGACATGTTTACGATGACGACCGTGTTTACTAGTGTGGCTGTAGTGTTCTCGCCATAGATGAGTATCATCTCCGCCTTTTCAGAGTTCGAAAACACCATGGTCACAGTTCCTACAACACTACACTATCACAGACGTCTGGTAACACGGTGTACTACAGTTGGTCTGCGTGCGGAGACGAATGCAGAATAACAATAGCAGCAAGCGCTACGGACACTGCGACAGCTAGACCAAACCACAACAGTGCACTACAGCCACACTAGTAAACACGGTCGTCATCGTAAACATGTCCCTGAGGATGCTGCTCGCCGACCGTGGCCCGTGTTTGTTATAACACGCAACTGAACGTCGGAGGTTTCAAGCGTTAACTTTAGGTTACAATATCTCCGGATGTAATTAACATTTTACAATGCAAAAAACGGCACTGATTACGTATTTGTTTATATGTTCAGATGTGCTAACAAAACTAACGTGGTTCCATTTAAAAAAACGTAGGTTTGTGTTAAAAAGCATACTTCCGTGCATTTTTGTATGGTTTGTATTAAACAATTACACTAGCCCCTCTCCTCACGTTCGGTGTGTGGAATCGGTTCGTCAGTATTTGATGTGGTTTAAGAAATATATCCAGCGGTAACGTTAGGTGACTCAACCTGTATATATATATATATATATATATATATATATATATATATATATATATATATATATAACTTTTGAACATTTTTAAGGTAAATACATTGTTTGTTCTGTATCAAAATCTGTCATTTGGTAACTATGCCTATCAGCAGTTAGTGCCTTCAGTAGTGAGAACCTTTTATTTAGCTGGCAGTATTGGCGCTCGCTGTATTGCACTAGTTCGAGTAACGAAGATTTTTGTGAGGTAAGTGATTCATGAAAAGAACAGGTTATTGTTAGTCAGGGCCATTCTTTTGTAGGGATTATTGAATGTCAGATTGCGTTGCGCTAAAAATATTGTGTGTCAGTTTAGTGATGACCAGAATAAGTAAAGAGAGAAATGTCTCAGTACGTTAAGTTTTGCTCAGCTGTTTGAAAATCAAATAACGTAGATGTTTACCAGCACAGTCAGTCTTAATTTTTGAAAGGGAACGTTTCAAGACGCCCAGTAGGACGCAGTCACTTTCCAGATGACCACCGACTGCCGACTCCTCTCTTGTAACATTCTTTGTTCCTTCTCAACTCCTAGTTTCGAAAAGGCTCTTCATGGGGAGGATGACTCAGTGCTGTTGCCATTGTGATGTGCGAGAACGGTTGTTAAATTAACGAAAAGGGACGGAAAGCACCCATAACGTCCCTCATTATGTTACAAGACGCACTCTCTTAAGCACGGTGTCGGTACTGGGCTGAAGCAGTACCTACATCACTGGTCAGCCTTACGCACCAAGCACACTGCCTAGAGTGATACAATTCTGTTGCCTGAACCAAATTTTTAGAATGAATGCAACTGACTCTCCCAGTCTGGTCAGATAGTGCCGCTGAATCCTGCTCTTTCAAGTTCATGAAGAAAGTCAAAAACATCGTGCTCAGTTATTTTCTGATGACTGTAGGACAGCCGCGGTGTTCACTGACCACAGGGGGTGCAGGTGGCAGCTTGGCTTTCAAAACCTGTGGAGAGGGTCACTGCCCGGCTTCTGCGAAAAGCCGTGCGGGATTAGCCCAGCGGTGACGCCGGTACGGTAGCTCAGCGTGTTCGGTCAAAGGGTAGCGGTCTAGCGCTGCAGTCAAGGACTGTGTGGCTGGTCGCATAATTCAGGTTAAGTAGTGTGTAAGCTTAGGGACTGATGACCTTAGTAGTTAAGTCCCATAAGGTTTCACACACATTTAAACATTTTTTTTAACTTATGCGAAAACTAACAGTCTCACCCAAAGGGAGATTCACCAATTGCCTTCTGGGAACAAAAGAGGTGATACACACGTTTCTGGTGACACACCGCTGCAGCGCGGAGGGCGAAAGGCTACCTTCCCAAGCTCACATCGCCAGCCTTTTCACTAAAATAACACCAAAATGAGGTGATATAGCATAGTGATATGTGACAGTAAGGTCATACATACGAGTATTTTACTTTACATATGGCCAGATCTTCATAAACTGAATCGGAGAACATAAAAGCCTAATTACAATCACGGAATTTAAAAATCGTTTCTGCTTTATTAGGCAAAGCAGCTTTAAAATAAAAGTGAAAATGAAATATGGTCCGTATCCATCGATCAGTGTGTGTTACATGTAATGTATGCAAAATACATTATCATACAAATTAAATGGCAAGTAGTACACACGTATATAGCTGACACAAGCTGTACACAGCTTCTCCACCCTTTACTAGTACCGCATATACACATGCTCTATATTGGCTTCAAAACGCGAATACCATTTTATTCGTAATTATAATTCTGAATATCCCTGTCAGTGTTGCCAAATGGAAGGTAAATGAGCATTATAAAATAATATATTAAGAAAGATATGGATCATAAAGTAAATTACGTAATAACAAACAAAAAATTAAAGCCGACATTGCATAATACGATTTTTCATATCGCCGTAGAATGTGCATCATAAAAGAAGGAAAAATGACATTTAAACGTTAAAGAAATAGAACCAGTGAACTGTACTGAAGCGGCTCATCATAAAACGTTGTGACGACCATTCACGGTGCTCTTTTTTCCCGCAGCAAGATGTTTAGACAACTGGTCGTTTGCATGGTGACATCGACACGTCTTGGACAGAGTGGCTCAATACCTCGCCAGAGGTACCAGCCAACTACAGCAGAAGCAAACCCCAGCACTTGGCTCAGACGAGCAGATCATGTCTGCTAGGTTGGACGAGGGTATTTGGAATGCAAGGAGACCGTGACTGATATTTAGACGCTCATTAATCAACTCATTGCTAACTTTGTAGTGTATGTATCCTGCCTAAAATCAGGCAATGATCTACTCAAAAATAATGTCTTCCAAATGTGCAAGTTGGTAAATACTGCTTATCTACAACTGGAACGATGTATAACAAGTCCACACACCACTTAATCTGAACCACTGTAACATAATGAGTGAGTGCATCACCATGCCGAAAGTAGAGCTTTCGGAAGTTGTTACCGTCTACTAAACTCAAAACACGATCTACCCTGAATTTATCATCAATAAATTGTGTGTGAGTTACGGACACTCAACGATGAGGTCATCAGCACATCTACAAACTATAATCACATTATACCACCCGCTGAAATTGTTCCTGACATCATCTCCATTTAAATCTGTTGGCGCTCGTTCCCCTGCTGATTTTCCTAGTTCCGATCGATAATTATAGTAATCCCGATATACCTTTTGGCTATACTTCGACGATGGATTCATGCAACCACAGTCTATTAAGAAGTAAATCATCACTTTACTGTTGGTGAAGCATTATCTCACAAAAGTTTACACTCACGTCAACATCATCATCCAACAATCAGCGCAAATGCTTCAAATTCCTTGAGAGGTCGATACAGCAGTAAAACAAGTAGACCATGTATTTTTTTTTTTTGTTTTTACATACAGTTCATGATAAGAACCTAAAACGCGCACTGAAGGCACATCTGTATGTTTCTTTTTCTTTTTAATTTTCATTTTCATCAATTCCCTAACACTCCTACACGATGTTAGAGGTGACGTTGTGACGGTACGTCACATAAATTGACATTTTAAAAGGAAAAAAGGAAGAAAAAAAGGTTTTTGCTTGTGTGACGTGTTAACTATAAATTACTTCAACACTGCGTACGCATGCGCGATGTATGATAAATATTAAAAAGTGTAATTGTTACCACCAAAGCACACAAACAACAATGTTATTAACAAAGAACATTTTTTTTGTCTATAACTTCTGTGTAATGAAAATGAACATGACCAAAGACTATTATTTTATTGATCTTTCTCTCCTATTTTGTTTCGTCTAGCGGAAGGCCGCCATTGCATAGCAGACTGGTATTTAATGTAAATCTGGCTATAATTTACCAAAATATACTTATAATTGTTATGAGAAAGTGTGCATTATTGATTTAGTGGGCACCTCTCATGATAGTAATCATTAATTATAATTAACAAATTTATTTTTAGAACTTCTTGTTGCAGGGAGGTCAAGTCCCCTAGCAGCATTTGGTCGGCCACTATGCTGACGATATTTTATAATTAGAAATTGATGTCACAATATTAAATGTAAATGTGAGATATTTCTCTATTTTGATCTTCCAATAGTTTAAGAGTTAACAGAGTAAAAATAGATATCATTTATTAATATTTAGAATACTGAATGAGTTCAGTACGCTTTAAATTTGGCTGCTTAACGGCAAATGAGATTCTCTCCAGTTTTGCCTTGCGAATAACGAATAATAAATAATGAAAAATATTCCATGCAACGAGCGTAACAATATCTCAGTTAGTTTATGGAGTTTGGTACATGATGACCAGTAACCCCCTGAGAACCAAATTAATTATTACAGGTTGCGTAAAAGAACGCACATTTTCTTTTGAAAACAGTAGCGCTCACGCGAACTATTACAAGGCGGTGAGTCGCTCGTTGTGTTTAAAATATTATTCCGTACGTACTTCGGAATAGCCGAGGTCCGTACGTATGTTATCGTGGTATTGGGTTATTTCGAAGTCTCATGCTAGCCCACAATATTTAACAAAGTAAATGATATTTAATTATTTAATAGATATTTGTTTTTATTAAGTACCGCTATAAGTAAAACAACCAAATGTACCCGAGTACTGCAACAACGTAAACTTCATATAACTCTGCGAAACACAATTTTTTCAACTAATTTATAGGAAAATTTTCGTTCTTCTTTGGGTAATAATATCAATGAACACTGACAGTAACATCGATTGCAATGAACTGTTACTACAGTACTGCAAACACTTCCTCTTTCACTCTCGTCAGTTATTGTACTATCTATCCGTTACACCTAATTTACCTTGCAAATGGTCAAAATTTAATCAATATTATTGAATAATACATAACCAAAGGGAAACTGTTTTGGATGCACCCTCTCACGAAAAGCCTTCAAAAAATCACTGTTATGTAAAACACACTTCGCATTCATTTATTTGGTCATTTACTTAACGTACTTTATCTACTATCTATGTTCATTAACGAATGGAAGCGTTAAGGAACAAATACTGAATTATACTTTTTACGACAGTAACATGTTTCTATTTTTAATAACTATTAGCTTGAAAATGTGAGTAATGACAAATTATAATCTGTACCAAAATGCGAAATATAAAATGGCAAGTAAAATTCTTTTTTATTTGTGGGTATTCACTAGTATTATTTTTCATTAACTTCAACGCATTTCAGGTGTGTATATCAAATTTCACTTTACTTTCACACTACCAGTACCCAAAAATAAAGTAGTGCCACTATTGTTATATGAATCAAGGTTTTCTTTAATTAGCGTTTCCATTTAGTAACAAATATAAATTCAAAAAAATGGTTCAAATGGCTCTGAGCACTATGGGACTCAACTGCTGAGGTCATTAGTCCCCTAGAACTTAGAACTAGTTAAACCTAACTAACCTAAGGACATCACAAACATCCATGCCCGAGGCAGGATTCGAACCTGCGACCCTAGCGGTCTTGCGGTTCCAGACTGCAGCGCCTTTAACCGCACAGCCACTTCGGCCGGCTATAAATTCAAACAAAAGTAGAATAAGATATTTCTAACAACACTCGAACCCCAGCTTAGTCACAGGTGTCATAGGTTACGCTCCCATAAACTGGTGACTATATGAATAAATTCGAAAATCTTTGCGGTTAACAGTGGACAGAAACCATTAAACACTTTTTTTTATTTTGAGAACTGTATCATACTACCTTAGGAAATTGATGTCTGGATACTCATCATACCGCGCGACCGCTACGGTCGCGGGTTCGAATCCTGCCTCGGGCATGGATGTGTGTGATGTCCTTAGGTTAGTTAGGTTTAAGTAGTTCTAAGTTCTAGGGGACTTATGACCTCAGCAGTTGAGTCCCATAGTGCTCAGAACCATTTTAACCATTTGATACTCATCATAAATGTCTGTCTTTAAACCTGCAGAAGTCGAAGAGGACAACCCGTAAGGCCCCACTATAAGATAAGTAAATTAAAGGCGTTTACAAAAGCAGACAATGAAGAGCGCGAGGCACAGAGATAGACCTGGCCTTCTGGGTGACGCTTAGGAGCTGCTGGAGGGGACTGTGCAGAATTAAAGCCACCTGTTGGAGCAGAGTACGTACGCTTTCGCAGGGAGAGGCGCAGCAGTCTTAGGGAGCGCTGCCGAGCTATTGACCACGAAAAAGGACACGTAAGGTCAGGTTAAGGATTTCTCAATTCTCCAACTTACTTTTACATCCTAATAGGTGCAAATACTACTTGCCACACTTTTGCAAATTACAATATTCTGTACTTCCTAGTTTACTGATAACTAACTTATCTTGTTTTACAGAAGTAAGTGTGGGTTCTCAAGGCTTCGTATTACAGAATTACAACATATTGGCTATTTCAAGTTTACTATATCACTTTTCTAAACAACAACGATAATGGTAGTATTTCGAATGATATATCAAGTCGTCACTCGCTTTAATCATAAAAATATGTCTGAGTCAAGCTACTCATGTACCACCACAATGAAATAAAAACAACGAACAATAGAGGGAGTGGCGTCTTTTTTACAAAATAATGACAAGTTTTATTAAACCTTTCGTACCTGCAACTAGCTCACAAATCTTACACAAAAATTGAAACACAAATCAGATAAAGAATGGTGTTTGATAGGAGAAGCATACATTGGAACGGAAGCTATACAAATTCCCACCGGATTAATCCTGTTGAAAGGTCTCTGTTGGATTCCTTTCATGTTAATTTCTTGAATCTGTTGTCATTTACGGCATAAATTCCTCTTCTAAATTTACTGTGGTGTTCCTGACTCTACCTGGGAGGAGACTGAGCAGTGGAACGCGTTACTTTTACACATAAACATGAACGATCTGTCACACTACTACACTTTAAAACGCAGTTTATATGTAATTCATGTCACACGGTCTCTTAAGGAACCTACATGCGCTTTTTTTTATATAGTGTATATGATAAGATACTGTCATCTCTCTTCCCTTCTGTGTGAAAGGATGAATGAGCAAATGTATTTCTAGTTGCATGCTGGTAGCAGACAAGCCTGTCTGCTAGAGAACAGTAGGACCAACGTCGGAACAGGTAGCTCCGCTTTCTAAAAGCAAAGAGGTTTCTGTTCTTAGTATGGTCCTGTCCGTCCCTTGTCATGTTGATATAGGAAGCTGTCTCTCTGCTCACTTCCGTTTTGTATCTGTGAAGCATCCTCGTTAGGGGCCCACGGCAGTCTGCCCGTGGCGAGTGTCTGAAGTGGTAAGATCTCCGGCTAAGCGCGTCTCTGGTAAGTCCGTAGGACAATGGATTTCTTAAGTTCAGCCTAACTGAAAATTTAATCACCTTTATTTCAGGTTTAGAGCTAAAATATCTAATGTTATCTTAAATTGCAACGCAGTGTAATTCGAGTGTGAAGTTCAGAATATCTTCCAGTAGTTGCTTTGTCACTACTTTGTGAGTAAAGTGGAACGAGGTGTTGATGATCAGTAACTCTAACTAAGATCATCAATCTTAAATGCGAATGTGCGTGAGATTATAACGTCTCGTCTTGACAATATTTTTCAATATAGCAACTTTTCTTTATGTTCAACCAGTACCACGTGCTTATACAATTGTTGGACCCATCAGGTTAATAGAAAGACGATAGTAACCAGTTCGAGGTTTTTCTTTTGTAAATTGCGTTTCGATGTAATTTATTTTAATTATCGAAATTATTGTGGAGTTACAATCTTTCTGTAAACCAAATTGACCACGTGAAGCATTTGATGTAATCATCAAAGTGGCCCTCAGCTATCGTTTTCGGGAAGATTTCACAGATAGTTAGTATGAATTTAGTATATCAGTGTGTGGTAATTTCATGACCGACAGGATTGCGCTACGAACGTAACTTCTGTGGGTGATAATTGAATTTGTTGGTTGTGATTAATTTCCTCTTGCATATGTTTCAACGTTCTTCGTGTGTTATTTTATGAATGCAGTGTTGTTGCAGTCTCTCAATCTTGGCTCCATATTTGATGTGTTCCATAAGACTACAGACTCACGTTTTCACAATCCTAAATAAGGCACCAGTTAAGTTATGAATCAAGTTTAATATGCTGAAATTTTAACGGAACAATGATCAATGTTAAAATAAAAGTCCAAATAAAAACTGATTTATTTCTTTTTATTTAAATTCTCTTTATATATATATATATATATATATATATATATATATATATATATATATATATATATATATATCACCGGTTGCCGTAAGATGACTATTAAAAGATTATAATTAATGTTAGTCTGCTTGGGAATTTGATAAGCTAGACTGGATAACTGGTGAAACAGTTGCTCAGTAATGCAAGGTTAACTTCCCCAGATAGCTCACAGCTTTTAACCCGCTTTTATTATCTTGAATATCAGCACCGCTTTCAGAACAACTTAACGCATGAACATTACACTGCGTACAGCGCAATATGACTTTGTTTACATGAATCCACTGCAAGTCCCAACTATGTTCAAATGGAATCAACAACGACCAGCTATATCACGAACTATGAGTCACTTGAAAACAGGGAGCTGTGAATATAATTCAACAATCCTACGCCAGTGCAGCACTATTTTACCTTTCACCTTGATTCCGGAGGCATCAGGAAACGGCGCGCTGTGGGCGAGGAGCGGTGCGCTGCGGCAACTGTCATGTTCTGACACGTTCACGAAAATATGCGAACTACGTGGTTTGGCGTTCTGATCATCAGAACGCGGGAAACTTCTCTATCAGAGCTCTGAAATTTCAGAGCCAGGTGCATCTGTTCGCTGGTCTAGCCAAACCAGTTTGACTCACACGCCAGATGGTGCAAGCTGGAATCGTCAAACGTCACATGGCCGAATAGCTCACCCTCATGACACGAGATATATCCAAGGTGATATGCAGCTCTACTGACAGTACAGTTTGAAACAACCACAGGCTCTTAGTCGACCACATGATACAGACCACTTGTCTGACCCACTAGGGAATGACCTGAAGTTCTCCATCAGGTTAAGACCAGAAGATGAAGACCTCGAAGAATCATTACCAAAGCCTCAGTACGGGAGCTGAATTAGCAAAGCGAAACTACCCCTACATTGCATAAATCAATCGGACTATTCTCTGCTCATTGAATCTCCCCTCTTGACTGTTCTGCCCGCATCTCGTGGTCGTGCGGTAGCGTTCTCGCTTCCCACGCCCGGGTTCCCGGGTTCGATTCCCGGCGGGGTCAGGGATTTTCTCTGCCTCGTGATGGCTGGGTGTTGTGTGCTGTCCTTAGGTTAGTTAGGTTTAAGTAGTTCTAAGTTCTGGGGGACTTATGACCACAGCAGTTGAGTCCCATAGTGCTCAGAGCCATTTGAACCATTTCTTGACTGTTCTGTTGACCTGGTAGCCAATCCTGACACAGAACCAGGGTTCCTACACTGAGTGAGCAAGCCTCTACTTTGCACAGCCTGAAAGAAGCGAATCTGCGACTCCAAATCTCTCTTGTCTGGAAAAACTAAATTTTTATTACCTTTGCACAGAAGTTCAGTTTACAGCAGTCTATCTTAAATGGCTGCCGGCCGCGGTGGTCTCGCCGTTCTAGGCGCTCATTCCGGAACCGCGGGACTGCTACGGTCGCAGGTTCGAATCCTACCTCGGGCATGGATGTGTGTGATGTCCTTAGGTTAGTTAGGTTTAAGTCGTTCCAAGTTCTAGGAGACTGATGACCACAGATGTTAATTCCCATAGTACTCAGAGCCATTTGAACCATTTTTTATCTTAAATGGCTTCCTGCTCACACTTTCAACCATCCAGCTATCTTCTGGTATGGAGTGACGCCTAGTCGAGGTAAAATGTTTTGCGAACCAGAGCTCTTCTATCCGACACTAAGCAGTAGGAGGAAAGCGCTTCGGCCAGAAGACCCTCTGAGGTAAGAATCACTGCATTCTCAAAATCACTCGCATGGCTAAGCACTTCGCTCAGCATTCCAATTCATCTTGTTCCCTGTTCTGACATGACAGGGATGAATTTAAAAAGTAACTCGCATTGTGAAAGGGACAAAAAGTAAATTACATTCGTTTAACTAGGCTCACTTGCGTTAAAGAAAATGCTAGGTTTGCATTATTTATCGTAGCCTTCAGAGAATTAGGTGAGAGTCGGTTAAAACAGGATATGTAATGATCTATGTGTGCCAATCTGTTGAGTTTTTAATGACTAATTCTTCAATCTGTCTACTTTCAATTGGGCATGAAAAACATGCATTTTAAAAACAATGCCTCATCACAGAAACGAATTTTTACACTTGTGTCAACTACTGCGTTTTATCGGAATAGTTGGATAAAACAAATTACAAAATTATAATGAGAATTTAAAAAACAACTCCATTTACAAACCCTGACAATCACTTCATGTACAAAAACCACATTTATATGGTTCATCATCATCACCATTAATGCCGGCACACTGTTCATGAGCCCATTCACTACACTTACATTACTTCACCCAGCCTTCTTCAGACTTAGAATTGGAGAAAAGTTCATTAGAATAAATGCAAGCTGTATTATTATCTTCTCCTTCCTATTCTGACGATGTGCTATACTCCCGTACATTTCCAACTTTCTTTGCTTTCTTTTGTCCAATATTTCTGACTTCGTAGACCTAGAACTGTTGGAATGTTGCACCATTTGAAATTTCCTTTTGGGAGTCTTTCCCTTTTTCATAGAAGACTTTAAATCTTCCTTATAATGTGAACTTGTAAGAACAGCTGTGTTTCCTCTTCTTTTATCAGATTTTTGTTCCTTTTTTCTGCTACCGGCACTGCTTTTATGTCTTTCGGAGAGACGTGGAAAGTTGATGGGAGGACTCTGGTGTGGCCAGAAATGATGTATCTCTGTTTAATGACTCCGAAGTAGGTTCCGAAGGCGGGACCTTTCTCCAACGGGGGTTCAAAATGGCTCTGAGCACTATGGGACTCAACATCTTAGGTCATCAGTCCCCTAGAACTTAGAACTACTTAAACCTAACTAACCTAAGGACATCACACACACCCATGCCCGAGGCAGGATTCGAACCTGCGACCGTAGCAGTCCCGCGGTTCCGGACTGCAGCGCCAGAACCGCTAGACCACCGCGGCCGGCTCCAACGGGGGGTCGGTGTCTGTTTTTTCAGCAGGCTGATACATTCAATCAGGGAAAATATATGCATCCAGTGGGAAGATTTCAGTTTTATGGAATGCATTTATAGCAGTCTCAATAGAAGCAGCTTTCATGAATGCTGTCCGATATAGCCCTGCAACTTGATTGATGGTTATCACTTGTCCAGCATGACACTGAAGCCATTTTCGAACCTCTTGAGAGTAATAATTACTCAGTGGGGCCATGGATGCAACATCCAGGGGCTACATTTGGTGGGTACAGTGTGGGGGGAAGCATAAGGGACGATCATGGTTTTCTCAAGCCATATCAATAAGTTCAATACTCTTTGTATTGAGTGACCATCCAAGAGCAGAAGAACGGGTTTCTCTGCAGTTGGTTAGAAAAGTCAACAAATCGTTGAAACCACTTCAGGAAAATTTCTTTCTGCATCCATCCGCTAGGGTGATACTCCGCAGTAGATCCTGGCGGAGCAGCTCTTTGTCTAGAGAACACAAACATTGTGATCATATAAATTCCAGAAGCGCTCATACAGGCTACAGCAGTCACTAAGATGCCTCTCTCCGCAGAAACCAAACCGCCAACTTGACGTTTTCCCCTCAAGGCAAGCGCCTTCGATTGATTATTGGTGACTGTTGTTATTCCTGTCTCATTCACGTTATAGACTCTATCGGCTGTGAAGTTGTACCTATTACAAAGTTCTAACAGCAGACCAAAGAACTGATTCACCACTGAACGGTTACGCAGGCTTGTTTCCGGATTCCTCTTCAAAAACAAATAGAACCATACCTGCCATATTCTTAGTCTCGCTGAAGTTATGTGGGAAGTCTTTTTCTCTGCCAGTTCGAAAGCAAGACTCCGCACCTCTTCGATGGTCAATCCAAACAGCCTGCTTTCCATTAACAGATTATATTCAGCTAGTTCATTTTCCTGCTCCTGATTAAATACAGGTTTGTAGCAGTCTAGACCTTGAACAACACAACAATAACAACAACAATAATAATAATAATAATAACTGCTACAGTTTAATTAATCTCTTCTAAAAAAGTAAATAGGGCTACCCTTCTTTGTAGCATCCTCTAAACACATGTCACTCCGGGCCTTTATACTCGTGCTTCCAGAGTACTCTGAGGAACCCCGAAGGACTTTGATGCTTACAAATAGCCCATTGTTTGGGCCAAAACTGCCGTTATAGCTTCCTTCATACTCTCTTGAACCCATGACTATCAGTTTTCCTTCTATAAGGCGCCATAATTATGGCATAATTTAAGTTAGTTCCTGTGAATAATAATAGTAATAATAATAATAAATTTTCTAATTGAACAAACTAAATAAAAAATCTGGAAATCGCAAACGGCGATTTTAAATCAGTTTATCAGACTGAGTGGCACAGTGTTTTATCCGACAACGTCATGTTAAGAACATGTTGATGTCAACAGCCCTTTTGAACCACTCAACGATCTGTAGTGCACACAAGGTTTAACTTACATCATACTTACTTTACAGTCTTCAAAATAGTGTCTTGCAAATACAAACGCACAATTCACAGTCGAATATTGCAACACAACACTGTAAAAATATATTTTTCCACCGAGGAAACTCACGGTTGCTTTCAACGGACTGCAGCTACTTTAAGAATGAAGGTCATCGAGTGGGCAAGGGGTTACTATGTTTACCGGGAGATGGCAGCACATATCAGATGAGAAAATTAAGATATAATGTTTCATCAGACTACCCTGTGTCACCAGACTCTCCCCTACAGGCATAGAGTTCTGCAAGCGTTTTGAGGACGCTGCCAATTTTAAATCTTTATTCGGACTGATTTCAGACCACTTGCCTTTTGAACTGAAAGCGTTTGCGTGCATGTAAAGATGGAACTGAGTGATGTGCGATGTATTTCCCATTCAAAACGCAATTTATTTTATGTTAAAACTGTCCAGGATGTCTACGTTGTTTTCCTTAACAACAGTTTCCACGTCTCCATAATGAGTTTGCATATGTGAGAGGATATTTCAATCAACTTCCGTGCCTGAAAGGCTTTTTTCGATTATGAATCTAAGTGAGTTACAATTACGTGCCAACCTGCGTACGAAAGTCTGTGAAATTGTCTGTGTCTGTCTCTGTCCGTACGCAAACAAATTGTACCACACAAAGAATAATTAAATAGTACTGAAAGTTTGCTTTGTTTTCGATCTATATATTTGCGAAATATGAAATCGAGTCCTATGCAGAGCGACTACATGGCCATTTAATTGCTGGCCGTAATTCCCCTGAACCCCCTCCTCACACTAAGACAATGCGGCGTGATGGTGGAGGAAGCGTGCAGCAGGGTGAGAAAACAATGGCCTGCAAGCAAGAGCACTTATCGCGTGCTGAATTCATATTAAAAGAACTGTTCAGTTACATTTTATAATAAAAGATAACATATTAGTTATAAATTTGTTTCATATGTAGATGTTTTATGTGCTCATCCATAAGTGTCAGTATTCGTCGTTATGTGATGGTGTCTGTGAAAGCTGAATGGTCAGTTTTCAGTCGAATGCTGACACGTAGCATTCTAACAGCGTTAAGATATCGACAGAAGCAGAAAGAAAATGTTTCATCAAGGTATACGAAAACCTTTTACTCGCGCACTTTAAATACCGCTGAGCTGCCAAGGTAGCGAGACCTGTCATTTGGTTGCACATTAACAGTGAGGCAGGCGACAGCCTGAGTACGTTTCACGAGTGCGGCTGGCACAGAAATTACTCCGCCGCTGCCGGTGGGTCCGGGTATTACGTCTTCCTCCGCGCGACCCAAAAGGAGGAAACGGCCCATTAAGGCCGGCCGCTGTCCTTTTTCCGCCTTAATTATCGCTCCAGCCCTCCTCCGCGACGCAGGTGCGTCCGCGGACGGCCGGACGTCGCAATCAGAGGCCTAACTGCCGCGGGCCGTAATGAGCCCGAGGTAATGGATTCCCGCAGTGGCCAGTAGCTCTTAATCTCGCGGTTCATCTGCCAGCGGAATTGCATTCCTTTATCTCGCTCTTAAGCATATATCAGCAGCGCACAGCGCGAGGGCCGCAAGAGGAAACGGAGCCGCTCTATGCATTTGTTGGGCTTTCATTGCTCTCGTGTTCATGTAGGTCTGCACCTGTTAATAAGTTCTGTTGATTTCATCTCTTAGTATCTACAACGCAGCAGATGCTCTGTTTGCTTGTACCAGGGGCGGTTAGCAAGTAATGCAACCAATTTCTTTTTCTCGGCCAGTTCGGGTGACAAAATGCGGAATTTGTTCTGGGACGTCGTGGAATATTCCCGCTTCGGCTCCTATAGTTTCGTGAAGTTCCGATTGTTGGTGACACTACACGTAGCCATCAAAATGACGTTTGCAACGAAGGTATGTGCCCAGCAGAGTTTCTTTTGGCGGTAAACCATAGCATCTCTGGCACTCATAGTCGCCTGCAGGAGGTCCACGGATACCTGGCATAGAACAAAAGCACGATGAGTCGTTGGGCACGACGAGTGTCATCATCGGCAAAAAGGTTGCGCAAACACGTCCCATTTTCGTCGTGCCAGCCGCCCACACACGGCTCTGACTCTTCTCCGAAGAAAAAGTTCAAAGCCGCACCCTTAGCCGGTAAATTTATAGTGAAGGGGTGAGGGTCTTCCTGGACTCTGAAGGAGTAATTCTGTTTGATGTACTCGCTCACGGTGCGACGATCAACTTTGAAGTGTGCAGATTTTTTTTTGTTTTGTTTTGTTTTTAGTCTTCTGATGCCATGTGTTTCTTTCCTGTGCCAACCTCTTCATCTCATCTCAGAGTAGTACTAGCAACCTTCGTCCTCAATTATCTGCTGGATGTATTCTAGTCTCTTTCTTCCTCTACAGTTTTTGCCCTGCCCTCTACACCCCCTCTAGTACCATGAAGCCAGTTCCCAATGTCTTAATAGATATCCTATCGTCCTGTCCCTTCTCCTTATCAGTGTTTTCCACATACTCCTTTCCTCTCCGATTCTGTGCAGAACGTCCTCATTCCCTACCTTATCAGCCCACCTAATTTTCAACATTTGTCTGTAGCATCACATCTCTTATGCTTCGATTCTCTTCTGTTCCGGTTTTCCCACAGTCCATGTTTCACTACCATACAATAATGTGCTCCAAACGTATATGTTCAGAAATTTCTTCCTCAAATTAAGGCCTTTTGTTTGATACTAAGTAGACTTCTCTTGCCCGTGCTAGTCTGTCATTGATGTCCTCCTTGCTCCGTCCGTGATTGGTTATCTTTCTGCCTAGGTAGTAGAATTCATTACCTTCATCTACTTCGTGACCATCAATCCGATTGTTAAATTTCTCGCTGTTCTCATTTCTGCTACTTCTCATTACTTTCGCCATTCTTCGATTTACTCTCAATTCATATTCTGTACTCATTCGGTAGATTATGTAATTCTTCTTCGCTTTCACTCAAGACAGCAATGTCATCAACAAATCGTATCATTGATACCCTTTCACCGTGAATTTTTGTTCCACTCCTGAACCTTTCTTTTATTTCCATCATTGCTTCTTCGAAGTACAGACTGAACTGTAGGGGCCAAAGTCTACATCCCTGTCTTACAACCCTTTTGATCCGAGCATTTCGTTCTTGGTCGTCCACTCTTAATATTCCCTCTTGGTTCTCGTACATATTGTACGATATTACCCGTCTCTTCCTATAGCTTACCCCAATTTTTCTCAGAATTTCGAACTTCTTGCACCAGTTGACGTTGTCGAACGGTTTTTCTAGGTTGACGAACACTATGAATGTGTCTTGATTTTTCTTCAGTCTTGCTTCCATTATCAACCGCAACGTCAGAATTGCCTCTCTAGTACCGTTACCTCTCCTAAGGCCAAAGTTTTTTCTTCTAACGCATCCTCAATTTTCTTTTCAATTTTTCTGTATATTTTTTTGTCAGCAACTTGCATTCTTGAGCTGCTGAGCTGATTGTGCGGTAATTCTCGCACTTGTCACCTTCTGCAATCATCGTAATTGTGTGGATAATGTTTTTCGAAAGCCAGATGGTATATAGACGAACTCTTACATTCCATACACAAACGAGAATAATCGGTTTGTTGCCACTTCCCTAAAGATTTCAGTAATTCTGATGGAATGTTTTCTATCCCTTCGGCCCTCTTGCTCTCTTAAATTCTGAATCTAGTACTAGCTCCCCTATCTCTTCTAAATCGACTCCTGTTTCATCTTCTATCACATCAGACAAATCTTTCCCCTCGTAGAGGCTTTCAATATACTCTTTCCACCTATTCGCTCTCTCCTCTGCATTTAACAGTGGAATTCCTGTTCCACACTTAATGTTACCATCCTCGCTTTTAATTTAACTGAAGGTTGTTTTGACTTTCACATATGCCGAGTTAGTCCTTCCGACACTCATTTTATTTTTTCAATTGCTTCACGTTTTTCATGCAACTATTTCTTCTTAGCTTCCTTGCACTTCCTATTTATTTCATTCCTCTGCTACTTGTATTTCTATATTCCTAATTTCCGCGAACATATTTGTACTTTCTTCTGCAGTGTATCTTCCGTTATCTCCGGTTTGTTTGCAGTTATCTTCTTTGTACCTCGATTTCCTTTCCAAATTCTTTGATTGTCCTTGTTTAGATATGTCCATTCCCAGCCGAAGTGTCTACTGAACTATTCCCTATTTCTGAGTCTGTAGCTTTAGAGAACTTTAAGCATAATTCATAATTACTTAGTGCTCCAGTGTCCCACTTCTTTGCGTGTTGATCATTCCTGACAAATCTCTTAAACTTCAGCCTACACGTTATGACTAGGTCATTGTGCCACGTGGAGTGGCCACACAGTCTGAGGCTCCATGTCACGGATTGCGCGGCCCCTCCCACCGGAGGTTCGAGTCCTCCTTCGGGCATGAGTGTGTGTGTTGTTCTTAGCATAAGTTAGTATAGTGTGTAAGTCTAGGGATCGACGACCTCAGCAGTATGGTCCCTTGAGAATACACACACACACACTACTACATTGTGATCTGAGTCAGTATCAGCTGCTGGATTCGGCTTACAATCCAGTATCTAATTTCGGAATACCTGTCTGACTATGTATAGTTCCTCCTCTTGTGGTTCTTGAACAGAGAATTTACAATTACTAGCTAAAATTTATTATAGAACTCAATTAGTCTTTCTCCTCTGTCATTCCTACTACCAAGCCACATTCTTCTGTAAGCGTTTCTTCTGCTCCTTCCACTACAGCTGCATTCCACTCCCCTTAACTATTAGATATTCATCTGCCTTTACTCTTTCAGTTCCTCATAAGTTTAACTATCTCTTCATCTTCAGCTTGTGACGCTGGTGCGTATAACTAAATTATGGTTGGTTTGGTGTCGGTTATGATAAGAACGGCCGGCCGTTGTGGCCGAGCGGTTCTAGGTGCTTCAGTCCGGAGCCGTGCTGCTGCTACGGTCGCAGGTTCGAATCCTGCCTCGGGCGTCGGTATGTGGGATATCCTTAGGTTAGTTAGGTTTTAGTAATTCTAAGTATAGGGGACTGATGACCTCAGATGTTAAGTCCCATAGTCCTCAGAGCCATTTCTGATAACAATAACCCTATCACTGTTCACAGTAACATACTCTCTGCCTTACCTTCCCATTCATAATGAATCGTTCTCGCGTTTTTCTGGTGCTGCTGATATTGCCCTATATTCACCTGACCATTTTCTGTTGGTGTTGATATTGCCCTGTACTCAACCGAACAGAAATCCTTGTCTTCTTTCCATTCCACGTCACTGACCACTACTATATCCAGATTGAGCCTTTGCATTTCCCTTTTCGTAATTTTCAGCTTCCCTACCACGATCAAGCTTCTGACCTTCCATAGCCCTACTCGTAGGACGTTATCCAGTCGTTGGTTATTCAATTGTTTTCTCATTGTCAGCCCCCCTCCCGCCTTTCTCAGTACCCTCCCGGAGATCCGAATGGGGAACATTCCGGAATCCTTTGCCAATGGAGAGATCATAACGACACTTTTTCAATTACAAGCCACTTGTCCTGTGGATATATGTTATGTTTCTTCAGTGCAGTGGTTTCCATTGCCTTGTGCATCCTGATGCAGTTAAACATTGCTGATTCTCCAGCCCTTAGGGCAGAGGACAAGAGAAGTGCCCTGAACCTCTGCACGCTCCTCCGACCTCTTTGACAAGGCCGTTGGTAGAATGAGGGTGACCTCTTATGCTGGAAGTCTTCGGCCGCCAACGCTGGTTATTAATCAAAATAAAAGCGGCGGCGGGTTTCGAACCCCCTGAGTTACCGTGCCGGCTTCACATTTTGTTCACTTTCGTTTGTTGCATCTGCTCGTGGCGGACGTCGTAAGACACCCGTTCAAGCTCGTCGTTGATCCATTAACTCAGTTTTTTTATTACAGAGGACCGTTGACCCTCTGACCGATTCACCAGTAAGATGGATGAAAATTCTCCCTGAAAACTTCGCAGAACACTGGGACCGAGATCTCCTAGTGTGCCATTTTACTACTGGTTTTTGAGACTAGCTTGAGTGAGAAGTACTGGCTCAAGATCTTGCTTCTGATCGTAATGACAGCCAGTGGAAGAAATACCGCCTGCCGCCTTGACGGACGCTGGCCGGTGCCGACAGCCCGGCCGTCGCCTGGTAAATTACAAGGATTGCACCCGTTACAACACTCAGGTGGAAGACGAGCTGCCAATGTTGCGTTTATATCAATACTGTGCATTTTATCACTTTCATATTAGTGACGGTAAGACTATTAAAGATGTGTAATAGTGTTTTAAAAAGGGTATCAGGAAGTCAACCTGTGATGCAGGGCCCAGTTCCTCTCAGGCTCTACCAGTTCGAAAACAGGGGATCTGTCGCGATGGAGGCGATAGGGTCATCATCCTCGCGGTACTAGTGCCGCAGGTAACGATAGGATGAGCCCTAACTGCAGTCAGAACAGAAGCCCGTTCACCGATTTAGAACCATAGATTTTACCTTTATAAGTGTCACTAAATTTTATCACTAGAAGACCATTTTGTGTTCTTGAGGAGAAGAGGAGACAAGGAACCAGGTGCTAAGTGTAGGTTGTGTCTTGAGAAATAGGGGATGTAGGACCTCGTCGCAGAATTACAAGAGGCAATCAATTAGGCCAATTTCCGGACGAAGGAAAATGTTTAATGCAATGCTGCCTCATTTTATATTACTTGTGTGTGTTTCTATGCATTTTATACTACATATCCTCCGATACTGACACGATAAGTAAATAAATGTAATCACGTATCAGGGTAAGTGTGTTACGCGGGTGTTAATGCACAGTCTCATTTCACAAAGTAAAATACCTATTTTCTGGGTAATGTTTTTACATTTCTTCCTTTATTACCTCATATCTGTATTACCGTCTTGTTGTCTACTGCTGGCGGTTCTAGGCGCTACAGTCGGGAACCGCGCGCCCGCTACGGTCGCAGGTTCGAATCCTGCCTCAGGCATGGGTGTGTGTAATGTCCTTAGGTTAGTTAGGTTTAAGTTGTTCTAGGTTCTAGGAGACTGATGACCTCAGAAGTTAAGTCCCATAGTGCTCAGAGCCATTTGAACCATTTGTTGTCAACTTTACATTTTCTCTCTTCACATTATTCCGAAGCACATCTTAAACCTATCGCCTCTTATAATCCCCAGAATGAATTTTCGTTTAGAAGCAGAGTGGGTGGTGTTTTGAATCTTCCGGGCACACAGTTTTACCAGGAAGTTTCTTATAATCTGTCCCCAAGTGACGGTATTTCGATTTCCCCATTCTCTTTGTCGTTTTCATCATTGTCTGTCTAGAGCCGATTTTCTATGCTAAGCACGCCCTCCCGTTTATTTAAGAATTCCACGGAGCCTTCCAAACTTTCGACCTGAAACTTCATTGCATATACCACTTGCAGTGGTTAAAACATTGTTTGAGTTATAAAACATTCTTTCACTTCCTTCAATCATTCATCGATAAACTAGCTAAGTGACATTTGAGAGAACCTGCAACTTTGCTTTACGACGGTTCGATATTTTCCTTATTGTAGCCCTAAACTTCAAGAATCTGTACGTTATAACTTCTTTTCACCTCTTAGATTATAGTAATTTACAATATTGTTAGAGTCCTTAAAGAAATGATTTTTCTTTATTTGTCAAGGGATGATTTTTCTTAATTATTGCGTTAATTTTAGCCCGCATCTCGTGGTCGTGCGGTAGCGTTCTCGCTTCCCACGCCCGGGTTCCCGGGTTCGATTTCCGGCGGGGTCAGGGGTTTTCTCTGCCTCGTGATGGCTGGGTGTTGTGTGCTGACCTTAGGTTAGTTAGGTTTAAGTAGTTCTAAGTCCTAGGGGACTTATGACCACAGCAGTTGAGTCCCATAGTGCTCAGAGCCATTTGAACCATGGTTTTGTTAATTTTATTCCCCTTTCAACCTTCGTTAGTACTGGCTTCCCGCGTCCTTCTTCCTCTTATTCATCCATGTCGATACAGTAAAGTTTATCCTCAGTCGTGCGTGACAGTTTCCTCTCAGGTTCGGCTGTACCTATAATAGTCTCAATTATTTCCTTCCATTCTGCGCGTTTATTATGTGAAAAAGATTGTGTGAAACAATCACAAAGAGATCTAGGTAAGCATATGTAATTTTACATCTTTGATTATACGTTAAAAATAAAAAGCGACACTCGTGTTAAGTAAATGTAAATTTTTATTGTATTGTATTTCACACTTCTCTTGCCTCGTGATAGTGCGGAGAGTGATCGTTATAAGCTAAAATCTCTCACAATACTCAAAACCAGCGTCCTCTGTTGTTTCATTCTACCAGCTCTATTTCTTCTGTAATTCTATATACCTTTCTCTCCCCTGCTATAGAATTTTATCACTCAAGCCTATCAAATTATCACTGCCCTTAAAAAAATTTACAAAACACAGTTTCCTAATACATTCTCTCTACTTCCTCATCATCAGTTGAAGATTACGACAAATAACTCCGTAAGATTGTGTTCGTCGCTGACTTTGCTTTATTCGTAAGAAGAATAATTTGTTCATTCCGTTGCTCACAGAAAATCACTTTGTTACACAACTTCCTGGTCACAACAATTTTAACCTCTCTTGCACAGTCCCTCAGTGTGTTCGTTTTGTTCTGTGATAGTGGTAAAAAACTTTAGACTGCTTGTAGGTTCACCTGCCTAACTCATTCTACGATCCTATTCATATGTCCTTTCGTTAAGCGCTCCTGGGAAGTACCCAGAAGAAGATCATAATAAGAATTAGGTTACATGGGATAATTTTTCCGAAAGCAGCGTTTACTGAGAAAACGTTTTAAATTTTTGAAATCTTGTTTATGTATTTTAATTTCTTATTTGATGCTTTTCATTATCTTCTGAATAATTATGAAGATGGTCATTACTAATTTTTCAACTTTGGCAGCATTTTTGAGGGGAAAAGGCAAACAGTAGCACTAAACTTCACCATATTTTAAATTGTGAAAGTGCGTCCTTCTTGTGGAAGTAGGACAGCGGCTAACAACACAAGTAATGGAAGTGGAAAACAACATTATTTAATACTCAGCTGACAAGTTTCATCGCTACATTTGCGTGACCTTCAAATTAACAGTAGAACCTGAAGATTATGCAAATGTAACGTTGAAACTGATCTAGCCTGCACGACCGAGGGAACAAATTCTCTCCTCATGGGCACTAGTCGCTGGGGGCTGCCGGGTTACTGTACTGTTGAATTTGGCGTTCCTGGACCCATTGATCCCATATTTGCACGACAGTCTGGGATCCCGACCAAGGTACGAAGCAATATCACGGAACGATAAAGTGCACTCTTGATACGTTATTAGGCCCTGTTTTCATATTATGACACGTCCTGGTAGACGATTATCCATTTTACATGACGTATAACACGATCGTCTCACAAAAAATTAATATTTAGGTGGGATTTCTCAACGAGAAATCGTCTGCGTAATTTTTCCGTATATACAGAATGATGTGTTGGACGAAAATACCCTCGTCGGTATAATGGTAGGTTCCAAACTTTGCTCCGGAGGGGATCAGGTGATTACTATAACACATAAAATATTAGTTCAATTCATTGTAACATAGATAAGAAGAATTACTTGACTTTGTACAATCCATTTCCACATGAATGTCTTGAGTAGTAACAGCTGTCTCTGAATATTAACGTATCACATGGTACAGACCAAATACAAGTCTCTCACTCTATGTACACTCAGCAATAACTTTCACGTAGAGGTCTGCCTAACACACTGATCACGCAGCTGGCCTATTAGAAGACGATGATGTCACCTAATTCTATGATCGCGGACTGGGCTGAGCGGTACTGCGCTCGGCCGTAAGTAGAACAGCGCTTCCGACGGCGTAGCGAAACGTTTCTGGACGTGGCAACGCCAGTGTTGTTCATTTGTCGATGCGGCTTGCAGCGACTATCGCTTCTTGGGGTTGCGTTGCGAGGTACCAACTTTGATTTGGTACCTCGCTCTTTGCACGACACCACACAGAATATGTTCGTGTATGGCGTTAGGTCAATTTACAATGTGCTGTTTTACTGAAGTGCTACTCACATGCAAATCCGAGCATACACTATATGATCAAAAGTATCCGGACACCCCGAAAAACATACGTTTTTCATATGCATTGTTCTTCCACCTACTGCCGGGTACTCCATATCAGCGACCTCAGTGGCCATTAGACGTAGTGAGAGAGCAGAACGCGGCGCTACGCGAAACTCACGGACTTCGAACGTGGTCAGGTGACTGGGTGTCACTTGTGTCATACGTCTGTAAGCGAGATTTCCACACTCTTAAACATCCCTAGGTCCACTGTTTCCGATGTTAAAGTGAAGTGGAGACGTGAAGGGACACGCACAGCACAAAAGCATACAGGCCGACCTCGTGTGTTGACTGACAGAGACCGCCGACGGTTGAATAGGGTCGTAATGTGTAACAGGCAGACATCTATCCAGACCATCATACAAGGATTCCAAACTGCATCAGGATCCACTCCAAGTACTAAGACACTCTCTGGCGGAAGGTGAGAAAACTTGAATTCAAAGCCACACATCACGCCGGTAAATGCCAAACGACGGCTCGCTTGGTGTAAGGACCGTTAACATTGGACGATTAAACAGTGAAGAAAAGTCATGTGGAGTGACGAATCACGGTACACAATATGGCGATCCGATGGCAGTGTGTGGGTATGGCGAATGCCCGGTGAACATCATCGGCCAGCGTGTGTAGTGCCAACAGTAAAATTCTGAGGCGGTGGTGTTGTGGTGTGGTCGTGTTATTCATGGAGGGGGTTTGCACGCCTTGTTGTTTTGCGTGACACTATAACAACACAGGCCTACATTGATGTTCTTGCTTGCCACTGTTGAAGAGCAATTCGGGGATGGCAAGAGCATCTTTCAACACGATTGAGCACCTGTTCATAATGCGTGGCCTGTGGCGGAGTGGTTACACAACAATAATATTCCTGTAATGGACTGGCCTGGACAGAGTCCTGACCAGGATGTTTCGGAATGCCGACTTGGTGTCCGTGAAGAATGGGCTGCCATTTCCCAAGAAACCTTCCAGCACCTGATTAAACGTATGCCTGCGAGAGTGGAAGCTTTCATCAAGGCTGTGGGCCAACACCACACTGAATTCTAGCATTACCGATGGAGTGCGCCACGAACTTGTAAGTCTTTTTAGCCAGGTGTCCGGATACTTTTGATCACATAGTGTATATTCAACTAGATGCGAATGTGACATTTCCTGCCTGCTGCCCTCATATTGCCGCAGTTTTAATGGTGAGCAGTATATAATGCAAAGCAGATGCAGGGCTGCATTTAGTTCATGCTCTGCAATGTCTGCTGTGTGTGTAGCTGGAGGACAGAAGGACGTTTGGGCAAGCGAGAGAGTCATAACTTCTAAAGAAGGATGGATATTAGCTCAAAGAACTCAATAGATCTCTGAACATCTGTTACTTTGAATGCATGCTAAACAGGTACGAGCCATGTTTCCTTGAGTATTTCGTTCAGCACCATCGAAGTACAGTATTCTCTAAGAAGCAACTAAACACTTAAAAAAAACCTGTGTAACTAATATCACAACTTTAGTGCTATAATAATTTCGACTCGTAAGGTATGAAATTATGCCACAGCATTGGAGACCTCAAGAACCATCCGTGGTCTGAATGGCATGCAATCTATTATAGAGCCGCATTTGGGAAAAGTGAAATATATCTGGGACTGCATTTTCCGCGCCGCGAACACGGAGAGGGAGTGCGTGTCAGGGTGATATCTGGCGCTCGTAAATCGGCAACTTTCTCTGGCGAAGGCAGAGTTACAGAGACAGCCGTATGATGCAGTGCCGTCTGGCACCTCGCCCACGGCGTCTCCCGGGGTACGTAGATTTCTGTTAGCCGCCGCACCATTTCAAGGGAGCCGTCTCTCCGTGCGAGCATCCCAAATGTAGTAGACGTGTTAAGAAATAACGGTAATTTTTTGCTTCTTGCACACAAAAGGTCCGTAACTGAATAACGCTAACAAAATATAACGCTGTAATTCATTGAGAGGTGCTGTATATCGATGCCTTTCGCGCTGGTGTAAAAGTTCAGACTACTAAATTTTTTTTTTTGCATTTGCTCTGTCATTCTGCTCGCATCGTCAAAAACAGTACTCTCGCCAAACACAGTATTGCTGTCTGAATATCACTATACCGCTTCGTCTCCAAACCAAGATTTCATCGAACAAAACCATCGCACTTATTATTAAAGACAAAATAAGAAAAAAGGCACGTGGTTGTCAGAAGACAATAAAACATTCCTTCTCTCACATCGTGTAACTCAGTTATGGCCAGCTTTTCTTAGTCATGGCTGTATTTACTAACTAACTAAAACTAAGCACATCGTTAAATATTACTGTCCCTGTAAGTATTTTCGTTCCTGAACAGGAAGCGTACACCCTTAAGCAGCTCTTAATTACATTTAACATTTTTGGATTCGGTTGTTGGTCGCTAGATGCACATTATTATAAAATGTTAATACTCGGTTCAGGCCGCAGTTTGACGACCACTGTCTTATGCCTTAACCATTGAACCACACGGCTCAGTTTTTTTTATACGACGAATACTTCTTTATTGTTGCTCCACTTACTAGATTGTTACTAAGTGAATTGTATTCGATCGTAAAGCTTCGTACTTTTTCGTATTTCGGGCCTCACAAGACTAAAAAAGCATGTCGGGTTAGGAACAGAACCACCTCTAATGTAATGCTCTAACAACGTCACTCCTTTACAACTAATTCAAGAGTTCAGGTTAGAGGGCTGGACTGGGACACTGTAAATTATGTGTCATCGTAAACGGAGAGAAATATTCTGTGTTTCACAAACTATTGTTGTAAGTATTATTCTGCCACCTCGGACGGTGGAGACATCTACACTCTCAAAGCATCAAATACCCGAGTAGAAATTTGCAGCTGGAATGCTGCGAACATCTAGAATCAGTTACTCCTCACAAACTTGCGAAGCTGTTGGTACGACGTCGTGACGAATATGATTAGCACGATGGTGAAATACTTTAGAATGAAACAGACTTCTGATTGCGAAGGATGTGACGTCTCAGCACCGAAAGAGCATTTATTCGTTTATTGTCACCCATTTCACCTTTGGGATTGGACAAGGAGAAATGTGGACCTTTATAATCAGGTTTTCGTGAGGGGGGTGGGGGGGCTATAATAATCGATACGACTCTAATTCCAGATTGGAAATATTTTCCAGAGACGAAAAATGATGCATATTCCTACGTTATCGGAAGCACTTTAGATTATAATTTACAAAGTTATATCTGCAGTTGAGGTGATGAGATCAAACAGTAGTTTTGAGTAATATTGAAAAACTATATAATCTTTAATAGTGTTGTTCCATAGTTTATAGTTATTCCCAGATGCTCCTCAGAAAGAATACAATCTTATACCAAAATCTGTAATCATAGATAAAGGCAAATACTAGAAAATGGTAACAGAACATGCCTCATTTTTTATTTACTCACAACTCATTTTATTGTAAACATCGTGTAGCTAAAAAAATATTATATTTTCATGCAAAATATTCTTTATAATCATTTCGCCGTTTCACATTATTATTTATATTAACATTCATACCTAAATAGACAATATAATGGAAACCAGTGTTCATTTTAGTGCCTTGGCTTGTAACATCGAAGTGTTATTAACCTCTGTTTATTTTGACAGGCACAAATGTGTATAAACCCGTCACTCTTTACTATTGTCCCAAACTTCACTTGCAGTTTGATTCTCTTTATCTCCTCCAGTCACTTCATTAATGGCACAGCCATTTAGAGTATTATAATGT